>NW_027361695.1:3827500-4427500 GCF_039654945.1 Dendrobates tinctorius | reverse complement strand
TGTACAATGACTGATAACACCGCTATATACAGTAGATAACACAGGATCCATCATCCACAATATATGATGTCACAGCTCACCTCCTCCCCCTCCTGTACAATGAATGATAACGCCTTTATATACAGTAGCTAACACGATCCAGCATTCACAATGGGTGATATCACAGCTCACCTCCTCCTCCCCTTCGTTTGAGCAAACAATTCTTCCATACAGACAATCAGGGTCCGAGTTCTGAGTGGGTCTACTGTGAAATACCGACAGTAGTGTGAGTTTTATTTTTTAATAAAAAAATATGAATTTAATATGAAGAATAAAATATCTATAAAATATCTTGACGATGAATCCGATTTACACAATAGGTGGCTTCCTATAGAGTAACGAGAGTCTCCTGCCGCCGGCGCGGTCTAGACGCGGCCTCCCGCTGTACAATGATACCGTGTCGAGCTCTACCGCTATAACGTATCAGGTAACCGTCATTATACATTCACACCAGACAGCGAAACCTCGGCCAAAGTATTAACAGGATCTTAAATTGTGACACAAAAGCTAAATATAGGGAAGAAGTTGTTACAAGGATCAGTGCCTTCACTTTACTGCAAGTTCAATACACATTGCTGAGTGGGATTGAATCTTTATGGTTTTAATGGCGCTATTTAGTGACTTTGACAGCAGGAAAATCAATTAAGTATACAATATTACACCGTCATTTCTATTCAACACAGATAAAAATTAACTTCAATCCTTTTCTCCTCCTTTACAAAAGTTGGAGACGAGACGCAGCGGCGTTAACTCCTTATGGGCGCTGGGTTATGACAGTTCACATAAAACAAAGTACAGTCACGGCATAAAATGTGATATAAAGCCGAGGATGGAAGGGGAGATGCTCAACAAGTCAGTCTTCAGTGACTTTGGTGGAATAAGGAAACTTCAAGCTGTCTTATGCCAACATCAGGCTGGTAAGGAGGACTGGAATCCGGAGTGATACATTGTATCAAACTCCGCACAGAAAAGAAAACACTTGCCAAGCAATAGGACACAATGTTGCAAAACTGAGAGTTTCATAGATTAAAAGGAATCTTCAGATAAAGTCACGTTGTAAATGCATTACTGAAAGAGAAATAGTTTATACTCCAGAGCTGCAATCATAATTCTGCAGACGTCATAGCTGAAATCTCAGAACACTTAATTGTCTGCACCAAGCTTAAGCTGATTTGTGTTACAGGGATTGTCTAGTGAAGAGGAGTTATCAGTTATACAGGAGACAGGTGATGTCTTACAGATCAATGGGGGTCCGGCCGTTGGGACCTGCACAAATAGGCAAAGCAGGGCACTATTATCCTCGATGGCCTCCTTTTATGTCCATTTGAATAGAGCAGCACTGCACATGCTCAACCGCAGATCTATTCAGTCTCTATGGGGCTGCAGAATGCTCCACTCTGCTATTTCCAGCAGCCTCATAAACAATGAATGGAGCAGGAGTCAGAAGCGTGCTCTGCTGCCCTATACTAAAGTGCACACAAGTAGCCACATCTACTGATCAGTGCAGGCTCCAGAGGTCAGACCTGATGACAGCTAACCCCTTTTTGTCTTTACACTAGAATTATACTGTTATCTGAAACAGGGAACACTGACCAGCAGAATCGTGAGTGCAGCTCTGGAGTAATACAGGATATAGCTCAGGATCAATAATGTAATGTATGTACACAGTGACTGCACCAGCAGAATAGTGAGTGCAGCTCTGGGGTATAATACAGGATGTAACTCAGGATCAGTAATGTAATGTATGTACACAGTGACTGCACCAGCAGAATAGTGAGTGCAGCTCTGGAGTATAATACAGGATGTAACTCAGGATGAGTAATGTAATGTATGTACACAGTGACGGCACCAGCAGAATAGTGAGTGCAGCTCTGGAGTATAATACAGGAGGTAGCTCAGGATCAGTAATGTAATATATGTACACAGTGACTGCACCAGCAGAATAGTGAGTACAGCTCTGGGGTATAATACAGGATGTAACTCAGGATCAGTACTGTAATGTATGTACACAGTGACTGCACCAGCAGAATAGTGAGTGCAGCTCTGGGGTATAATACAGGAGGTAACTCAGGATCAGTAATGTAATGTATGTACACAGTGACTGCACCAGCAGAATAGTGAGTGCAGCTCTGGGGTATAATACAGGATGTAACTCAGGATCAGTAATGTAATGTATGTACACAGTGACTGCACCAGCAGAATAGTGAGTGCAGCTCTGGGGTATAATACAGGATGTAACGCAGGATCAGTACAGGATCAGTAATGTAATGTATGTACACATTGACTCAACCAGCAGAATAGTGAGTGCAGCTCTGGAGTATAATACAGGATGTAACTCAGGATGAGTAATGTAATATATGTACACAGTGACTGCACCAGCAGAATAGTGAGTGCAGCTCTGGAGTATAATACAGAATGTAACTCAGGATGAGTAATGTAATATATGTACACAGTGACGGCACCAGCAGAATAGTGAGTGCAGCTCTGGAGTATAATACAGGAGGTACCTCAGGATCAGTAATGTAATGTATGTACACAGTGACTGCACCAGCAGAATAGTGAGTGCAGCTCTGGAGGATAATACAGGATGTAACTCAGGATCAGTAATGTAATGTATGTACACAGTTACTGCACCAGCAGAATAGTGAGTGCAGCTCTGGAGTATAATACAGAATGTAACTCAGGATCAGTAATGTAATGTATGTACACAGTAACTGCACCAGCAGAAAAGTGAGTGCAGCTCTGGGGTATAATACAGGATGTAACTCAGGATCAGTAATGTAATGTATGCACACAGTGACTGCACCAGCAGAATAGTGAGTGCAGCTCTGGCGTACAGGAGGTAACACAAAATATACCCTATGGACAACACAACACAAGGATGTTTGCGAACTGCTCTATTAACTGTTGTGGGTCACATCTCTTACAACATCCATATATCCTAACTGGGTATAAGGTGAAGAGTTTTTCTAGAACAACCCTTTAATCCTATGACAACTTCTGATTCTTTTATGAGACTGGATTCTGGTTGCCCCACTTCTTCGATGACATGGAGTGTAATGGGTAAGAATGATGGATCCAAAACATCCACATTAAAACAGAAGCAAAGGTAAAGCGAGGATAAACACAAAATAAAGAAAAATTGTTGTCTGTAATCAGTCACTAAATCACACAAGAAGCAGAAGAATCCCGACAATTTGCTGAAGCTTTCACATGTAAATATTTCTTTTCTGTTGCGAAACCTCATGTAATATCTGTAAATCCGATTCATACGCTGCGCGGTCCACACTCACAATGTCGCCCCGTGGATATAATATGTTAATATTTAAAAAGATTCATAAATTTTATATATTTAGATTAAAATTTGAATGCTAATTTAGGTGATCACAAAGGAATCTTCGAAATTTACACCCATCAATCCATGAAAGGAGTCCGAAGCTCGTAACGAGCCGCAAATAAATAAATAATAGTCGTAAAAAAAAAAGAAAAAACATTTGTACAAAGTCGAGATATGTAATGTTAGCAGCGCCGGAACTAAAACCTTGTAGGCAGCCGAGTATTAAATATACATAAAATGCAAATTCATTTGCAAAAGACAGAAACAACAGCACAATGTCATTTATTTTAATGTGACACCAACCTTTATTCTGTGTTACTGCCAAAAAAACACATTCATTAGATACAGCACCAATCTGCAACATGTAAATAAATTGCATTCATTTCAAAAGATTTCATGGGTCACCAGGGATAACTAAAAAGGCAATTATATAAAGCTGATGCGGTGTTCAGAAACAAATGACATTTTCTGCTTCTAGGGGCTGGGTAATTTTTACTTTTATTATTCTCTTTTTAAGGAAAAGGCAAAGAAAGAATTGGAAGGGCTTGCTCAGATTTAGTAAAAAAAAAACCAAAAAAAAACCAGTTGGGTTTAGAGGAAGGCGGCGAGGTGGGAGCAGGAGTCCCTAGTTTGGAGCTAGATTAATATAAAGTTGCAGTCTCGTCCTTTATGGTGGAGTCACGTTATTTTTCAGGTGCTAAATGACTATATGGGAGTTCTAGAACTCAGAAAAAAAAGAAATCAAATACCAATTCATCTATATTTTTGATAATGGTTGGAAAAATTACTATTTTGGGAAAGTAGAATTCTTTTGGGTATCTTTTGACAATATATATATTTTTTTGATGGCCTTCAGCTTGTTCTCGAGCCATGGCGACTTGATGGATGAACGCTCTGTAGGAAGATCGATCTTGTGCAAGCCTAGATAGGTCCCCCAGGGTCTTCTCTGCCATTATCTTGATAGTATCAAGCCATCCGGTTGCCAGCCTTCCTCTTCGCCACGTTCCTTCTATTCTTCTGACCATGATGTCCTTCTCCAGTGATTCCTCTCTTCGGATGAGGTTTCCAAAGTAGGAAAGTCGTAGCTCGGTGATCTTTTCTTCGAGTGACATGTCTGGCTTTATTTGTTCCAAAATCAATTTGTTTGTTCTTCTTGCCATCCATGGTAATGATAACCTTCTCCAGCACCACATTTCGAAGGTGTCCATTCTGTCTTGTTTCTTTATAGTCCAGGTTTTACATGCATTGTTACTACAGAAAAGACCCAACTATATACGAGCCGTGTCTTTATCGCCAGTGAAATGTTCCTCGATTTGAAGACTTTGTCCAGTGACTTCATTGTAGATTTGCCCACCGCTATTCTCCGATTGACTTCTAGTGATCATCGATGCGAGTAGGTTGAAGTCCTTTATTTTACAACTTCCAGGTCTTCGCCGTCCATCTCAAATGTGTCACATTGGAACCTGGCAATAGTCAATATCTTTGTCTTCTTTATGTTGAGTAGCAGCCGCGTGTTCGAGCTTTCTATCTTGACACTCCATAATAAGTCCTTCATTCCACCAATGCTTGTGGCTATCAATGTTATTATATATACTCAAAGTGATTGACTGTGCCAAAATTTCATTCACCGGATTTGCTTGCATTCGGAAGGGAAATTCTAGTCGCATCAAATTTCTTTTAAGAAAAATCTAAATGCAGGTAAAATCCATTTATTAAGATCTGATTTCTCTACAGACCTCAAAGCATAATTGTGGACACAAAATAAACATTTTCTCAGTCGCTGTGTAGCCAGAGTTTCATTCTCCTGTTTATCTGTTCCATTTCTGCTTGACGAAGGGACAGGTCTTATTTCGTCTCTTGTTACAAAAAAAAAATGAGAATATATTTGGAAATCTTCTGTGTCACCTGACCTTCCACCTCGTCACTGTCCTAGTGTAATACAAATGGCTGCAGCAGGAGCTTCCCCCCCACTGCTCGATTTGAAATAATACAAAACGACAGTTAATTTGGGACCATGGAAGTGTTAGGAAAAAAAACATACTTCACTACTGGACCCCCGTTGCTCCTCTGTACTGTTGCCCTCTGTGTCCTCACTACTTTCCTGGGTTCCTCTTCCTGTGGGAGTATCAAGTAGCCACCTTCCGACCCAGAAAAAAACAGCTTGGATATTGTTTCTTCTAGCTCAGATTGAACATGACCACCCACCACCAAAAAAAGAAGCCAAGAGACTAACGGGGTAAAACTGACTGCAGTACGGTGGAGCGATGGAGGTCCGGTAAGTCAGAGACGGATGGGGGAACGCTGACTACAGTATGGTGGAGCGATGGTGGTCCGGTAAGTCAGAGACTGATGGGGGAACGCTGACAACAGTATGGTGGAGCGAT
This sequence comes from Dendrobates tinctorius, assembly GCF_039654945.1. Lineage (NCBI taxonomy): Eukaryota > Metazoa > Chordata > Amphibia > Anura > Dendrobatidae > Dendrobates > Dendrobates tinctorius. The sequence goes on along the minus strand of NW_027361695.1, from coordinate 4,421,740 downwards.
GGAGGTCTGGTAAGTCAGACACTGATAGAGGAACGCTAACTGGATTATGGTGGAGCGATGGAGGTTCGGTAAGTCAGAGACTGATAGAGGAACGCTGACTGCAGTATGGTGGAGCAAAGGAGGTCCGGTAAGTCAGAGACCGATGGGGGAACGCTGACAGCAGTATGGTGGAGCGAAGGAGGCCCGGTAAGTCAGAGACTGATGGGGGAAACGCTGACTACAGTATGGTGGAGCGATGGAGGCATATAAAAATCCTCAATTCACTAGGATCCCTTCACATAATACGAGTACCAAAAAGAGCAAACTGAAGGACAAAGATCAAATCTTTTGAAAAAATATAAAATACAAATTTTATTATATCACATTAAAAGCTACATACAACAACACAATGAAATAGAATACCAAATGGTAGGGACCAATTATTTAAGAAGCACACAGGAGGTATAGCCCACAACGGATTGAAATATGCAAAGGTATGTGTCAATTAATCAAATGCATAAACACCTAGGCTGCCTTAATAAGCATAAAAAGGGATAGATAACACTAATAGAACGTCACCCATCTAAATAAACAGATGACTATGGCGTTAGACATAATGACATATAACGCCATCAATAAACAATAGCCTCAATATCCCTTAAACAATCCTGCACCCAAGACTGCTGAAACAGTGTGTCAATGGTATTTACCTGCAGTCATGATGCTAGTGGGGGGTAGCCGCCTGCGATATAGCACCTCAAGTGAGAGACTGATGGGGGGAAACACTGACTGGAGAATGATGGAGCGAAGGAGGTCCACTAAGTCAGAGACTGATGGGGGAACGCTAACTGCAGTATGCTGGAGCGAGGGAGGTCCGGTAAGTCAGAGACTGATAGAGGAACGCTGACTAGATTATGGTAGAGCAAAGAAGGTCCCGTAAGTCAGAGACTGATAGAGGAACGCTAACTGGAGTATGGTGGAGCGATGGAGGTCCCGTAAATAAGTCAGAGACTGATAGAGGAACGCTGACTGCAGTATGGTGGAGCGAAGGAGGTCCGGTAAGTCAGAGACTATGGTGGAACGCTGACTGCAGTATGGTGGAGTGAAGGAGGTCCCGTAAGTCAGAGACTGATAGAGGAACGCTGACTGCAGTATGGTGGAGCGAAGGAAGTCCGATAAGTCAGAGACTGATAGAGGAACGCTGACTGGAGTATTGTGGAGCGATGGAGGTCCGGTAAGTCAGAGACTAAGGTGGAACGCTGACTGCAGTATGGTGGAGTGAAGGAAGTCCGATAAGTCAGAGACTGATAGAGGAACGCTGACTGGAGTATTGTGGAGCGATGGAGGTCCGGTAAGTCAGAGACTGATAGAGTAACATTGACTGGATTATGATGGACCGAAGGAGGTCCGGTAAGTGAGAGACTGATGGGGGGGAACACTGACTGGAGAATGATGGAGCGAAGAAGGTCCAGTAAGTCAGAGACTGATGGGGGAACGCTAACTGCAGTATGGTGGAGCGAAGGAGGTCCAGTAAGTCAGAGACTAATGGGGGGAACGCTTACTGCAGTATGGTGGAGTGAAGGAGGTCCGGTAAGTCAGAGACTGATAGAGGAACGCTGACTGCAGTATGGCGGAGTGAAGGAGGTCTCGTAAGTCAGAGACTGATAGAGGAACGCTGACTGGAGTATGGTGGAGTGAAGGAGGTCTAGTAAGTCAGAGACTGATGGGGGAATGCTGACTGCAGTATGGTAGATCGATGGAGGTTTGGTAGGTCGGAGACTGGTGGTGAAACACTTAAATCAAGAGCCGCGGAGACACCATCACATGTTTCTCAACGCAAGCAATGACTAGCCAGGTCTTTCACCAGGAAGGAACAACCACGGGAAGGGCAGTCTCCAATGAAGGAAACCACCTATGCCAAAACATGGTCTCCATCCACAGACAGCTGTTTCGGGGTATTGCCCCTCATCAGTGTGGAGTAGGAAACTGGCTAGTAGGAGCAATGCCTAGTAGAAGACTGTGAAAAATGAGGATGAATGACCTCATGGAGATCAACATCCAACACTGCGGAGACACCATCACATGTTTCTCAACGCAGTGATGCTAGAGCAATGCCCCCATCCCTTATGGGAAATATGCAAAAACATGTAAATCAAGAGCCGCGGAGACACCATAACATGTTTCTCAACGCAAGCAATGACTAGCCAGGTCTTTCACCGGGAAGGAACAACCACGGGAAGGGCAGTCTCCAATGAAGGAAACCACCTATGCCAAAACATGGTATCCATCCACAGACAGCTGTTTCGGGGTATTGCCCCTCATCAGTGTGGAGTAGGAAGCTGGAGACTGCCCTTCCCGTGGTTGTTCCTTCCCGGTGAAAGACCTGGCTAGTCATTGCTTGCGTTGAGAAACATGTGATGGTGTCTCCGCGGCTCTTGATTTACATGTTTTTGCATATTTCCCATAAGGAATGGGGGCATTGCTCTAGCATCACTGCGTTGAGAAACATGTGATGGTGTCTCCGCAGTGTTGGATGTTGATCTCCATGAGTTCATTCATCCTCATTTTTCACAGTCTTTTACTAGGCATTGCTCCTACTAGGCAGTTTCCTACTCCACACTGATGAGGGGCAATACCCCGAAACAGCTGTCTGTGGATGGAGACCATGTTTTGGCATAGGTGGTTTCCTTCATTGGAGACTGCCCTTCCCGTGGTTGTTCCTTCCCGGGGAAAGACCTGTCTAGTCATTGCTTGCGTTGAGAAACATGTGATGGTGTCTCCGCGGCTCTTGATTTACATGTTTTTGCATATTTCCCATAAGGGATGGGGGCATTGCTCTAGCATCACTGCGTTGAGAAACATGTGATGGTGTCTCCGCAGTGTTGGATGTTGATCTCCATGAGTTTATTCATCCTCATTTTTCATGGTGGTGAAACACTGACTGCATTATGGTAAAGTGTTGGACGTCCAGTAAGTCAGAGATTGATTGGGGTACACTGATTAAAGTATGGTGAAGTGATGAAGCTCTGGTAGGTATGAGACTGGTGGCTGAGACTGGTGGGGGAACACTGACTGCAGTTAGGTGCAGCAATGAAGGTCCAGTAAGTCGGAGACTGACGTGGGAAGTGAATGCAGCATGGTGGAGTGATGGAGGTCGGGTAGGTTGGAGATTGGCCGGGGAACACTGACTGCAGTATTGTGGAGCAGTGGAGGTCTGGTACGTTGGTGACATGTGGAGGCACAATAACTGCGGTATGGTGGAGGTCTGGTAGGCATGCTAACCCCACCATGGGACCATTTGTAAATTACGTTTTAATTTAATGGACAACCCATTTTAACTGTATTCTTGTCCTATTTCTAACAGGGTAGAGGGGAGAGGCTCCTTCTGCAGCCATTTGTCAATTAAGTGCTGGAATATACTTTTTTTTGTGCATTTTCTAGTTTTGTGGGGGGGTTTTTAAACACATGCAAATTCTGCCAAGGAATTTAACAGAAAATCTAAAACTGTTTTTTTGGGGTGTTAAAAGTCAGACGGGGAGTCTTCTGTGGATTGCAGGGTGGAAAAAATGTTATTTATGAGATGCCTAGTGCACTGCAGGAATGAATATCAGTGGTTTCCCTTTAAAAGTGACCAATTTATTGTTAACCGTACGCTAAGACTACAATAGCAATCACCATGTCGAGGAAGAAGCAGAGGGAGCCGCTTCTCGGTGATACCTGTAAGAGAGCCCGAGGGCGATGCAGCTTATCACAATGGTTACGCGGCATTCGGAAGCCTGCAAAGTACATTACTGCAAGTAACAGCTCATGAAAAATACAGTGAAAAACTGCTTGTGGCAGAAACACTTAACTTCCTTGTTAGCAACTTCTCTCATGTGGCACTTTAACACCGAAAAAGTTGTTTATTATGTTCCGTGCCAGGCAAAACTGATTAAATGGGGCTCTTAAGAATCAAAGCGTTATAAATTCATGGAAATACAGCGAGCAATAAATTCTGCGGAATTAAAAGCTTAGCGCGCTCCTATTAGTGATTTAGGGTGTTTGCATTGTTAATACTGATCTGCGGCAATGCTATTCTGCTTACAACAAGAGCGCCCGGCGATCCGCGCACCGGCGCAGCCGTTAGGCACGGCGGTTTCCGCACGTAAACCCTGCGCGACGACACAAGGAGAAGATTGCTTGTTTATTCATAGGAAACAAAAAGGAAACGGTGCGGCTCTAAGGATCACACGGTTCAGACTAAAGTTGGAATTGAGGTTCAGAAAATTTTGAAGACTTTAAATGACTATCATAAGTACGAGAAAGAAACGGAGGAAGAATACAACCAATATATTGGTCAGGATACATTGCCTTAATCTGGCACCTGGTTATTCAATGTTCCGGATTGGAACTAGGTAGACCAGGATTCTTCTTCTGATACTATAAATTCCTAATTGGGTTCTGTCCTTTTCAGTTTTGGAAGATTTAAGACAAATAATTCTGTTTATTAAATAAGTCTTTTTGCACACGGAATTTTTGGAGCACAAACTGAACAAAAACTCTCCAAATCTCAAAACTTTAAGTTTCTGCTTTGCTTTTGCTCCGAGAACTTGGCAAAAAGAATTTCTAGATTAAAGGAAAAATAGGTCAGAAAAGTCTTGGATTTTTTTTCCCAACGAATTGCACAAGTAAAATCTGCGATTAGCCGGCAAGTGGCTAAGATTTTACAAGTGCTAAGAAAATTTTGCACACGGAAAATTGACCTGTGGATTGCGTTTTTAATTTTTTTTGTTAATAAAAGGGCACAAATCTTTGGCAGATTTTTAACGCTGATTTCAAAGGGGACAAAATAATCTGCAATGAATTGTTACAGGTTTGCCGCACATCTTCTCTTATGGTTTTGGCAGCTGTCAATCCTGGCAAAATCAAGCATTTTGTGCCTGTTTTCTGTGGCCAAAAAGTTGCAAATTTTGGCATACAATGTTTGTGCAGAACAATATTGGATTTTTTTGCAATATTCTGCCATTCTTGTCACTTTTGAATTGTGAGCTTTCTCCATTAGCACTACAGAAGAGATAGAAAATGCAAATTAAAAAAAACAACACAAAAATAATTGTAAACTTGCTCTAGTTGCGGGATGGAATAAAACGTAGAAAATGTTAGACGTAAAAATGCGCAAAATGTATCTAGTGACGAGTGACCATTTTTGCACAAATAATATCAATGCAGCTACAAATTTCCCCCATGTCATTTAATTACAGACAAGCCCTGATCCCTGGTCCAATTCGGGCATGTAAGTGTCACACAGGGGACCCCCCGTTCTAACCAGTGAAGAGACATAAAGCACTTCTCCGGTGGTCCTGGTCTGACCATGTATTACTTGTATGTTCAACATGTGATACTACATTTTTTTTTTCGAAGGGAGGCAATGCAAAATTTGGAACCAGGGTCCCTACTAAGGGGCAGATGCAGTTTTCACTTTCATGTGAATGCACCATAAGATTGTGACCCCAGTTGGAAACAAGGACCAGCGAAACATTACTTGGATGCATACAAGGTTTGTCATAAACCACTAAAATAAAACTGACCCATCAAAATTACCCATGGAGACAAGGAAGGGTCCTAATAATGAGTGAGCGTGCTGGGATAAGGTGTCATCCTTGGGTGCCGAGTGACTTCGGCGTGCTCGAAAAGTATGTTTGAGTCCATGCGGCTGCATGTCTGTTTGTTAGGTAATCCCTGCATGTGTTGTGGCTGTCGAACAGTGACGAGACATGCAGCCGCGGGGACTCGAACATACTTTTCGAGCACGCCGAAGACACTCGGTTAGCACCCGAGCATGATCAGATAACGCCTTATCCGAGCATGCTCGCTCATCACTAGTAGGTCCTGTTGTGAGCCGCGGAGTTCCTCTTCAATAGTAATTTATTATTGCAGTGCTTCTCCTCTAATACCGTCTTAAACTGGTGGAGAATCCCCCCCATCCCCTCTCGCAGACGATACTTTCTAACTTTGATCCTTCCCATAAAGTCGTCTCAACGACCACATTTATTAATGCAAACCTATTTTTCCTCTTTTTTTAATTAACTCGGAATGTTTTAATCAATATATTACTTCTCAGTCCTGCGTGATTTTTTTTCTTTCTCAAGAAGGCATATTTCACCCTCTCAGACGTCTAACAGCTTCAGCGCGGACAGCCAAAATGTATAGATCCTCTTAAAAGAGCAAATTTTATCGTAAAATTTTTACTTGCCATCAACAGATTATAACGACGTGGTCATCAAGAAAGACGGAGCTGTGACAGTCCGGTCACCTTAGACGGTTGCGGGTGTGACAAGATTGGGACGCATCTACATTACAAATGGTTGATTAAAGATCGGCAATAAAACAAGACTGGACATTAACGGATATGGACACCTTTGATGACTTTCTTTTTTTTTTCTTTTACTTAAATTCATGCATTTCAGGATAAAAATACTTTTTGTGATTGGGTTTAATAAAAAATGTTGCAACGTTTAGCTTTTACAGTTTTTTTTTTTCTTTCCCTTAACTCATTCTGCAGTCAGCAATGTGAACTGAACTATGAGCACAAACTACATCAAAGTTGAGATGAACTTTTACTTTTATGTGGATGCTGAAAGGAGTTTAAAAACAAATGGACGGATAAAACAATTACAAAATCTGCGGTCAGAATTCAGCTGCATATTTCTGATTGGGTCAGAATAATGTTTGTTAGGTGGTAATATTACATCCCAGCCCTGCGACTTCATGCCTCTTTTACCTCATGACAGTATCCTGCTCTTGGATGCGGTTATTTAGTCTGATCTACAAATATACCCAGATCCTTCTCTACAAGTGACTCTCCTAGTTTTACTCCCCCTAGAACATGAGGTCTGCATATTATTACACCCAGATCCTTCCCTACAAGTGACTCTCCTAGTTTTACTCCCCCTAGAACATATGATGTCTGCATATTATTACACCCAGATCCTTCTCTACAAGTGACTCTCCTAGTTTTACTCCCTCTAGAATATATGATGTCTGCATATTATTACACCCAGATCCTTCTCTACAAGTGACTCTCCTAGTTTTACTCCCCTAGAACATATGATGTCTGCATATTATTACACCCAGATCCTTCTCTACAAGTGACTCTCCTAGTTTTACTCCCCTAGAACATATGATGTCTGCATATTATTACACCCAGATCCTTCTCTACAAGTGACTCTCCTAGTTTTACTCCTCCTAGAACATATGATGTCTGCATATTATTACACCCAGATCCTTCTCTACAAGTGACTCTCCTAGTTTTACTCCCCTAGAACATATGATGTCTGCATATTATTACACCCAGATCCTTCTCTACAAGTGACTCTCCTAGTTTTACTCCCTTAGAACATATGATGTCTGCATATTATTACACCCAGATCCTTCTCTACAAGTGACTCTCCTAGTTTTACTACACCTAGAACATATGTCTGCATATTATTACACCCAGATCCTTCTCTACAAGTGACTCTCCTAGTTTTACTCCCCTAGAACATATGATGTCTGCATATTATTACACCCAGAGCCTTCTCTACAAGTGACTCTCCTAGTTTTACTACACCTAGAACATATGATGTCTGCATATTATTATACCCAGATCCTTCTCTACAAGTGACTCTCCTAGTTTTACTCCCTCTAGAATATATGATGTCTGCATATTATTACACCCAGATCCTTCTCTACAAGTGACTCTCCTAGTTTTACTCCCCTAGAACATATGATGTCTGAATATTATTACCCCCAGATCCTTCTCTACAAGTGACTCTCCTAGTTTTACTCCCTCTAGAATATATGATGTCTGCATATTATTATACCCAGATCCTTCTCTACAAGTGACTCTCCTAGTTTTACTCCCCTAGAACATATGATGTCTGCATATTATTACACCCAGAACCTTCTCTACAAGTGACTCTCCTAGTTTTACTCCCCTAGAACATATGATGTCTGCATATTATTACACCCAGATCCTTCTCTACAAGTGACTCTCCTAGTTTTACTCCCCTAGAACATATGATGTCCGCATATTATTACACCCAGATCCTTCTCTACAAGTGACTCTCCTAGTTTTACTCCCCTAGAACATATGATGTCTACATATTATTACACCCAGATCCTTCTCTACAAGTGACTCTCCTAGTTTTACTCCCCTAGAACATATGATGTCCGCATATTATTACACCCAGATCCTTCTCTACAAGTGACTCTCCTAGTTTTACTCCCCTAGAACATATGATGTCTACATATTATTACACCCAGATCCTTCTCTACAAGTGACTCTCCTAGTTTTACTCCCCTAGAACATATGATGTCTGCATATTATTACACCCAGATCCTTCCCTACAAGTGACTCTCCTAGTTTTACTCCCCCTAGAACATATGATGTCTGCATATTATTACACCCAGATCCTTCTCTACAAGTGACTCTCCTAGTTTTACTCCCCTAGAACATATGATGTCCACATATTATTACACCCAGATCCTTCTCTACAAGTGACTCTCCTAGTTTTACTACACCTAGAACATATGTCTGCATATTATTACACCCAGATCCTTCTCTACAAGTGACTCTCCTAGTTTTACTCCCCTAGAACATATGATGTCTGCATATTATTACACCCAGATCCTTCTCTACAAGTGACTCTCCTAGTTTTACTACACCTAGAACATATGATGTCTGCATATTATTATACCCAGATCCTTCTCTACAAGTGACTCTCCTAGCTTTACTCCCTCTAGAATATATGATGTCTGCATATTATTACACCCAGATCCTTCTCTACAAGTGACTCTCCTAGTTTTACTCCCCTAGAACATATGATGTCTGAATATTATTACCCCCAGATCCTTCTCTACAAGTGACTCTCCTAGTTTTACTCCCTCTAGAATATATGATGTCTGCATATTATTATACCCAGATCCTTCTCTACAAGTGACTCTCCTAGTTTTACTCCCCTAGAACATATGATGTCTGCATATTATTACACCCAGAACCTTCTCTACAAGTGACTCTCCTAGTTTTACTCCCCTAGAACATATGATGTCCACATATTATTACACCCAGATCCTTCTCTACAAGTGACTCTCCTAGTTTTACTCCCCTAGAACATATGATGTCCGCATATTATTACACCCAGATCCTTCTCTACAAGTGACTCTCCTAGTTTTACTCCCCTAGAACATATGATGTCTACATATTATTACACCCAGATCCTTCTCTACAAGTGACTCTCCTAGTTTTACTCCCCTAGAACATATGATGTCCGCATATTATTACACCCAGATCCTTCTCTACAAGTGACTCTCCTAGTTTTACTCCCCTAGAACATATGATGTCTACATATTATTACACCCAGATCCTTCTCTACAAGTGACTCTCCTAGTTTTACTCCCCTAGAACATATGATGTCTGCATATTATTACACCCAGATCCTTCTCTACAAGTGACTCTCCTAGTTTTACTCCCCTAGAACATATGATGTCCGCATATTATTACACCCAGATCCTTCTCTACAAGTGACTCTCCTAGTTTTACTCCCCTAGAACATATGATGTCTACATATTATTACACCCAGATCCTTCTCTACAAGTGACTCTCCTAGTTTTACTCCCCTAGAACATATGATGTCCGCATATTATTACACCCAGATCCTTCTCTACAAGTGACTCTCCTAGTTTTACTCCCCTAGAACATATGATGTCTACATATTATTACACCCAGATCCTTCTCTACAAGTGACTCTCCTAGTTTTACTCCCCTAGAACATATGATGTCTGCATATTATTACGCCCAGATCCTTCTCTACAAGTGACTCTCCTAGTTTTACTCCCCTAGAACATATGATGTCTGCATATTATTACACCCAGATCCTTCTCTACAAGTGACTCTCCTAGTTTTACTACACCAGAACATATGATGTCTGCATATTATTATACCCAGATCCTTCTCTACAAGTGACTCTCCGAGTTTTACTACACCTAGAACATATGTCTGCATATTATTACACCCAGATCCTTCTCTACAAGTGACTCTCCTAGTTTTACTACACCAGAACATATGATGTCTGCATATTATACCCAGATCCTTCTCTACAAGTGACTCTCCTAGTTTTACTCCCCTAGAACATATGATGTCTGCATATTATTACACCCAGATCCTTCTCTACAAGTGACTCTCCTAGTTTTACTACAACAGAACATATGATGTCTGCATATTATTATACCCAGATCCTTCTCTATAAGTGACTCTCCTAGTTTTACTCCTCCTAGAACATATGATGTCTGCATATTATTACACCCGGAACCTTCTCTACAAGTGACTCTCCTAGTTTTACTCCTCCTAGAACATATGATGTCACATATTATTATACCCAGATCCTTCTCTACAAGTGACTCTCCTAGTTTTACTCCCCTAGAACATATGATGTCTGCATATTATTATACCCAGATCCTTCTCTATAAGTGACTCTCCTAGTTTTACTCCTCCTAGAACATATGATGTCTGCATATTATTACACCCGGAACCTTCTCTACAAGTGACTCTCCTAGTTTTACTCCTCCTAGAACATATGATGTCACATATTATTATACCCAGATCCTTCTCTACAAGTGACTCTCCTAGTTTTACTCCCCTAGAACATATGATGTCTGCATATTATTACACCCAGATCCTTCTCTACAAGTGACTCTCCTAGTTTTACTCCCCTAGAACATATGATGTCTGCATATTATTATACCCAGATCCTTCTCTACAAGTGACTCTCCTAGTTTTACTCCCCTAGAACATATGATGTCCGCATATTATTATACCCAGATCCTTCTCTACAAGTGACTCTCCTAGTTTTACTCCTCCTAGAACATATGATGTCTGCATATTATTACACCCGGAACCTTCTCTACAAGTGACTCTCCTAGTTTTACTCCTCCTAGAACATATGATGTCCGCATATTATTACACCCGGAACCTTCTCTACAAGTGACTCTCCTAGTTTTACGCCTCCTAGAACATATGATGTCTGCATATTATTACACCCAGATCCTTCTCTACAAGTGACTCTCCTAGTTTTACTCCTCCTAGAACATATGATGTCCGCATATTATTACACCCGGAACCTTCTCTACAAGTGACTCTCCTAGTTTTACTCCCCTAGAACATATGATGTCCGCATATTATTATACCCAGTTCCTTCTCTACAAGTGACTCTCCTAGTTTTACTCCTCCTAGAACATATGATGTCTGCATATTATTACACCCAGATCCTTCTCTACAAGTGACTCTCCTAGTTTTACTCCTCCTAGAACATATGATGTCCGCATATTATTACACCCGGAACCTTCTCTACAAGTGACTCTCCTAGTTTTACGCCTCCTAGAACATATGATGTCTGCATATTATTACACCCAGATCCTTCTCTACAAGTGACTCTCCTAGTTTTACTCCTCCTAGAACATATGATGTCCGCATATTATTACACCCGGAACCTTCTCTACAAGTGACTCTCCTAGTTTTACTCCCCTAGAACATATGATGTCTGCATATTATTACACCCAGATCCTTCTCTACAAGTGACTCTCCTAGTTTTACTCCCCTAGAACATATGATGTCCGCATATTATTATACCCAGATCCTTCTCTACAAGTGACTCTCCTAGTTTTACTCCTCCTAGAACATATAGTGCCTGCATATTATTACAGAACAGATGTATTTCTTTACATTTCTCCACACTGAACCAATCTGCCACGTTGATGCCCACTCAATTTGTCAATGTCAGTATGTAACTTATGAGCATCTTCCATAGACTGCACTATACGATGTAGTTTGTGTCAGCTGAAAAAATAGAAACAATACAATTATATCCGAATAATAGCGGAAACATCACTGAACCACTGCAGTCATCACATATTATGTAGTACTGTGTACTTAGAATTGCTCATTTTCCCTTCTACTCAGGTAATTTTTCTGTTTTCCATTAGGTCTATGACATCACTTGATAAATGACTGGCTGAATCCTTCTAAGCTATATGTAGAAACAGGAGGTAAATTTTTGCAGCATGAGTCATGTGTCACTGCAAAAGTCTATGACAGTGGGGAGAAAGGAGCACCCGGGTAAGGAGGTGAAGAATGGAATGATAAATGCAGGCAGAAAGAGACTTCCTGTTTCTACATAGAGCAGAGAAAAGAAAAGAATTAGCTGGGTAGAAAGGCAAAATGAGCAATTGTAAGTTCCCTGTGCAATATAATAAGAGGATAAAAACTTTGATGGGAGGAGGTGGAGGGCTTCTTTAAGCTTCATGGTCTATAAACACCCGGGAAAGACTTGAAATAGCATACACCACGCTAGCTTTGTGCCGGTCGCTCGGCACAGTACAGGACACTAGAGAGTCTCAGGGACTACAGATGGATGGATGAATGAATGGATAGAGATATGACATAGTGAATAGATAAATAAAAATTAAACAAAACACAAAGGGTTAAACAGAGCCAGTACAGAGACGATATCATATTAAGATGCTATTAGCCATGTTATGTTCTCACAAGGTCACAAACAGCAGTGATGATCGATGACACAACGCGGTGAGGCGGTGACCGGCTGACGCTGACATCACTTCCACCACTTGTAGAATATGAATTTTGTTAACACCGTGAAGAAGACGCGAATATATCTACTACACAACCACAGACGGAAGGAATACAGAGCGAGAGGAAAAAGACCAAAAAGTCCATCTCCACCACAAATAATGTTGGAGTCAATCCTCATTTACCATCCACAGCAGGAGGACAGAATTAGGGGGTTCACCAAAGTGGACAACCTCCATCTATTCTGATAGAAGTTGGCCAATAATATACAGAGTTGTACTGAAGAAGATTTTCTGCCAAGAGACTTTCACGGAAAGTCAATGCCAAAGAAATGCGACCATGGTGGTCTGATCGTTCCCACCTCCAAGTTACGGTTCCTAATTTCTCATGGAGAGGTAGGTCCTATTTATGTATTTGGTTGTGCTGTGCTGTGAATCTCTGGAAAAGATGACTGATGCCCATGAGGTCACTGCAGACCCCAAAGCATATTACATGGAGGGAAAGGAGGGCTTAGAAAATAAAAAATTAATTATACCCACCTGGGCCTCTGCTCGTTTCAGATCAGTCTTCTTTTCAGATCAAAAAGAAAACCAAATGGGAAGCTACAGAGGACTTTGTAGACAGCTTCTGTGGCAGGAGACAAGGTCTACGACAGATGAGTATATTATTTTTTTTTACCCTTTCCCGGCCCTATAGAGAGTTCAACCTGCCACCATTTTGCTCGATTTGTGCCAATTTAACACCCCAAAATTTGGATTCCTGCTGACCAATTTTTTGGGAAAAATTCATAAAATTTGACCGGAGTCCATAAATTCACAGTTTTGGGAAGAATTCACACTTACTAAATGAATTAATTATAAAGGTTAACCAGCACCGTAAAGCACCATGCCTGCCCACAGGTTTTGTGAGGTATCACAGCTCAACTCCTCATTTCAGTGGAGCGGAGCTGAGGAACCAGACTCCACCCATGGATGGGGGTGGCGCTGCTTTTTGCATAAAGAATTCATGATTTTCTACATATTTGATGGGGTTTCCAATTCCACAAAGTTAAGGCAGTTCATTAGGATTTGGATGGCAAAGGATGTAGATGTGAGGAGCTGGCCTTATTCTAAAGACTATTGAACCAAAGGAGATAGAGCAGAATCCACAGCTCTAAGGGATGCAGACTTTTTCCAGCATGGAGCACCGGTTACGTCAATCTAATTGTTGTGTTCTATTAGAGATTTGCTTCCTGCGTTATATTAGAGATTTTCTTGCTCATCAGTTCAGACTCAGGAATCAATATTTCCATTCAGTGACAGTAAGAAGAGGAAGACGTGAAGGCTAGATCTTATGCATACATAAGGCCAGACCCAAGATTGGCAATCAATGAAAGCAATCATCCCATTACTCTCGTTAATGTCTCAGGGGCCTCAAGCCATTGTTATCCCACTCACTGGTCCACTGTTTGAATGGGGATAGTAGACCCAGTGGAGCTGTCAACATAGGGGGTCTCAAATGCAGTCCCAGATGATGGGTTCGGCCTTAAGAAAATACCTCCACCAATGCACAGTTAGCTTTGGGGGGGAGGGTGAGAACAATTCTGTCCATTCAGGAGGCTGATCCCAGGGAGGGAGAATAATAAAGCATATGTTTAGTGAGGGAGTTGGTGAAGTGACGTTGATGGGTGAGGATCTATTTCTCAGGTCCTGGTGCCCATGTATGGATAGCCTATGGAGATTGAGATCGGTCGCCAGTTAGGCTGGATACACATGCTACGGTCATGGGATCTGCTATCTGGATGTGAGTAACAATCTTAAGGACTGTTGCTGCTGGATACATGTGCTACGGTCATTCGTCTGGAGGAGCGTGAACCATGACTACAGACTATACTGGCGGGAGATACAAAATCTGTGTGCCAACCAAAAGTTGGGAGACAGTGAGTATCGCCTGGTACAGGAGCAGTGGAACTATCAGCCCCGGAGAGGGGATTTTGTGGATTGAGGGCAATGTATTTTGTCCATCTACCAGTAGTTGTTGTAAAACCATGGACATAAGGATTAAAAAATAGTTGCATCGTTAACCTCCCTAGGTGATTATTACAATTCTAATCTTTACAGTGTCCCTTTCATTTTCTGGAACAGTGTAGGTCCCAGCGAAGAATCCTCCACGATCATAAAGTGACAATACATTCAAAGAATTGCCATCACCTTATGGGACCCCGTTCAAAGGGGTTGTGCAACATTAGAAAATCATGGCTGATTTATTCCAAAAAGTATTCCACCCCTGTCTATAGATTATGTCTGGTATTACAGCTCTTCTCCACTGCAATACCACAAACAACCTGAGGACTAATTGCGGAGCTGTTTCTGTAACAGCCATGTTTTTCTAATACTGGAAAATCAATTAAATCACATGGTAATTTTTCACCAGACCTTCAATAACCTGAAATATAGTCACACGCAGGACCCCATTGCATAGGCCAAAGCCAAAACAAATACAGTATAGAGAAGAGGGGGTAGAACTTTTGGAAAATCTGACGAAAAATTGTACAATGCGAGAAATATATACGGAGAAAAGTACAAGAACTGTATCCAAAAAATGAGCACAAATCGAAAAATGTTAGGATAAAAGGGGTTACCTTCCAGATGTAGCTGCTCTGCAAAGCAATTTTGACTCACAACCAACCAAAAAAGGTGAATTTCTTTACCCTGAGGACAAAAAAAAAGATAAACAAACATAAGTAGTGCATAAATAAATAAGGCGTGCAGGCGAGCATGTCGGCAGCATTTTCATTGGCATCATGAGCAAACGTAAGTAAATAAAATGATGAAAATGAACACGAAATGAATCCAATTGTGCCTAATGGCAAATGACATCCACAGAGTTAATAAAAACAATATGTCACAGGACAGTTGCTTATCGGTACCAGCCAGCACTCGTCTCTTCAATTCGCAAGAACAACACGGGCTTTCCGAAAACAGAGCAGAGGAGACGGCTTTGTGTTCAGAGTTTTTAACAAAAAAAAAAAAGTGCTGCGAGGCGACTCCGGCTACTAACATGCCCATTCAGTGGTAGATGGATGAGGATTCACACACACACAGACGCTCAAAAACAACTTTGGGTGCATTTATGGTCAAGACCTACACAAAAAAATACTTAGAGGTCACAATTTCATCAGAACAGAAGCCAGGCCTAAAACTATTAGGAAATTGCAGAAAAAAAGAGCAACACAAAATAAAATCATTCCAAAATTCAAACCTCAAGATCATTCTCTTTTTTTGTCGCTATTCTTAAAACATCAGCTGAAACTCGTCCCTGGCTGTAAGGCACCTGACTCCTGCAGAAGCTCTTTTCCCAGCTACTTGTGCAGAAGGAGGCCACAAAAGATAAGCAAGTCCCCTTTAACATCCTTGGATGCATTTATGGCTACAGCCTACCTAAAAAAAATACTTAGAGGTCACAATTCCATCAAGGCTTTTACCCAACAGAAGCCAGCTCTAAAATTCTTAGGAAATTGCAGGAAAAAAGAGCAAGACAAAGTAAAAAATTTCCAAAATTTCAACTCTTTGTATTTTGATCATAGCCTTAAGGGTGACATTTCCAGTCCGTTTTCTTTTTTTTTTAATCATTCTTAAAAAAAAAAAAAAAGCTGAAACTCATCCCTGGCTGTAAGGCAACTGACTGCTGCAGGAGCTCCCCTTCCCGCCCCTTATATTGCCGAAGGAGACCAGAAAAGCAAAGCAAGTCCTACTTGACACCTCTGGGTCCATCTATGGTCACAACCTTCCAAAGAAAAAAAAAAAAAAACACTTGGGGGGGAGGGTTACAATTTTATCATAACTTTTACCCTACAGAAAAAAATAAAAATATTAGGACGTATATAACAAAGAGCACTCTAAAAGTACCAAATAAATAAGTTCTGCAATTAAGACTTCAAGACATTTTCCTTTTCCATCTGAGCCTAAAGTGTGAGTCTTTGAAATTTCCAGGCAGTTTTCTTTCTTGATTCTTTTTAGAAAACTTTAACTGAAACTTGTTCCTGGCTGTAAGGCAACTGGCTACTGCAAGAGCTCTGCCCTGTATAAGACTACTACAAAGAAAAAAATAAATACGTTTTGCAATTCAGATCCTTTCCATTTTGATTTGAGTGGGAGATTTCCAGGATATTTTCTTTCTTTCCTCATTTTAAAAAACTTTAGCTGAAGCTCGTTTCTGGCTGTAAGGCAACTGGCTGCTGCAGGAGTTCCCCATCACCTAGACTATATGCAAAAAGAGACCAGAAAAGCTAAGCGTGTCCTCTTTAGAGTTGAAAACTTCCCATTTCTTCATTCCCCCAACATCATCAATCGAAAGTCAGAAGGTCACCATATCCATTAGAAGGATGGATTCGGCCAAATGAAATCAAATGTGTATAGGGGCCTGACAAACACTTAGGCAAAGGTTTCTTTGGTTGGACCTAAAGGCCTTGATACATATTAGATAAAAGACAACTAAACCCACCAATTTTTAAGGGATCAGCAGACCATCTAATATGTATGGAGGCCTCCAGACTCTACTCCGACAGATAATGTTGGGAATTTCAATGGCCAATGTTTTATTTAAATGCGGCTCCTTTTGTTCGAAGGGTAGTTCTCTCATAGAGAAAATATGAGTGCGCGGACGAGTTGAGCATTTCTTTGTATAGTGAGATGCCAGAGTTAATGGGGGTGTCCAGGCTTGGGTTCAAGTGTTCAGTCACTCTATGCGACTACGTGCAGCCAGGATTCTCCAATGCCGACGCAGGGAGCAAGTGGGCGTGTGACCGAAAGTATACGATTTGCATACATGCAGTCATGTGCCAACCAGACCTGCCTGGACTCGCTCAATGCAAGTGTATTGAGCAAGTCTAGTTGGAATGTGGCTGGAAGTATGCAAATCGCCACGACCGGATAATTTTGAGGATTCACAAGTCTGCACTAATATAGAGGGACTGCAATCATGAACCCAAAGCCTGGACAACCATTTAATGTCTATGGCCAGCTTAATTTTTGCCCTAGTTTTCAAAGGTTAAGAAAAAAATAATTTCAGTATTAGTGCCTTGTTTACGGCCCCCATGGGCATTAAGGGTCCACATTCAGTTATAGAACCCCTTGAGGAGTAATTCAACAATAGATATTCATGACCTATCTCAAGGATATGTCATAAATGTCTCATAGCTAGGTGACCCACCAATATGAGCATCACCAACCCTTGTACTTGGGACATACAGGGGTTGGACAAAATAATGGAAACACTTAACATTTTGGCATCATAATC
The DNA here is from genome assembly GCF_039654945.1 of Dendrobates tinctorius. Lineage (NCBI taxonomy): Eukaryota > Metazoa > Chordata > Amphibia > Anura > Dendrobatidae > Dendrobates > Dendrobates tinctorius. Next base: position 4,403,883 of record NW_027361695.1, on the reverse strand, counting down.
TTCGAACATGTCATAAACATGCAAACCGTGACATATGGTAATGTTTTGTAGTTGATTATTTGTGATATGTGTATGTAAATTAACTGTTTGTTTTGCAGAATTGTAAGAACATTGATGAGAACTTGATACCAATGGCAGACCTCTCGGATTTTCAAAGAGGCCAAATTGTTGGTGCTCGTATGGCAGGCGGTAGTGTAACAGAAAGTGCCCCATTGCTTGGCGTGTCAAGAGGTACTGTCTCCAAAGTAATGACTGCGTTTGAAAGAGAAGGAAAAACGTCCGCAGCAAAGCACAGGTCCGGCCGAAAGTCGAAGTTGACTGAGAGAGACCGTCGGACTCTAAAGCGAATTGTGAGAGAGGATCGCAAGACCACGGCTCCGAAAATCACTGCTGAGCTCAATGAACACCTACAGAACCCAGTTTCCCCGAAAACTGTTTGTCGGGAGCTGCACAAATCTGGATGCCACGGAAGAGCTGCAATTAGAAAACCGCTGCTCTCAATGACAAATATTTCCAGGCATTTAAGGTGGTGTAGAAAACTCCAGAATTGGTCCCTCGAGCAGTGGAAACGTGATATTCTCAGACGAATCATTGTTTACCCTATTTCCGACCTCCGGCCGAGTGTACGTTTGGAGACAGCCGAAAGAAGTATTCCATCCAGACTGCCTTCTCCCAACAGTAAAACATGGTGGAGGCTCTGTGATGCTCTGGGGTGCTATTTCGTGGAGATCCGCCGGGCCAATGATATCGCTTCATGGAAGAATTAACAGCCGAGATTATTTAGGCATTTTAGGTGACCAAGTGCATCCTATGGTTCAAGCACTGTTCCCGGAGGGGAACGCCATCTTTCAGGATGATAATGCAACAATTCATACAGCTAGAATCGCTAAAGTATGGTACGAGGAACATTCTAATGAAGTTGAGCATCTCATCTGGCCCACACAATCCCCAGATCTCAACATTATTGAGCATTTATGGCCGATTTTAGAGATTCAAGTTAGACATCGATTTCCGCCACCATCGTCGCTCAAAGAACTGGAGGGTGTTTTAACTGAAGAATGGGCAAAAATTCCTTTGGAAACAATTCACACCTTGTATGAATCCATACCTCGGAGAATTGAGGCTGTAATCGCTGCAAAAGGTGGACCTACACCATATTAAACTAACTTTTGTTGATGTTTCCAGGTGTTTCCATTATTTTGTCCAACCCCTGTATGTCCCTGTTTTGGGGGGACGAATTGGCTGCATATCTGTGCCATACTCTCCATAAAAAAGCAAATAGTCAAAGTATATCTTGGTCCCAGTGATTGTGAAGGGCTCCTGGCCTTTACCGCCCAGGGCCAAGAACATTCTTGGTCAGAAGAGCGTTGGAAAGTCCTAGAATGATAGAACTAGTTAACAGTAGACTATCAGATGTCACCAAGGAGCTCCGCGACGCAGAAGAAAATCCAGAATCCACAATTAATTATGCATCGTATTTTAACGGAAAAGCTGAACTGGAAATCAAGAAGATAATTGTTTGATAATTATTTGCAACAATAGATAATTTGTAACTATATAGAAAGCCACTTAATGAATTGTAATTGAGCTTTGGTTCAGGGCTGATGGTAAATATAACAACACAATTAAGCAATTATCTTGTTTTTATTATAATTACAGATTTTTTTTTTTTGCAAAACAATTCGTAATTTATGTGAACAATTTACACTGGATGTTTTCATTTTCTTATTCTATAAACGAGAGCGATGGTATCGAGGCAAATTCAAGTGAATGGATCTAAGCTCCCGCATAAGCACGCTTGTGCCATACATCGCCCCATAGTTCCTACACAGTGTAATAACGGACGGCTTTAAAGGGTTTGTCCGGGCTTTTCACATAATCTCAGTGCATATCTGGGCTGCATAATGGTGACAATAAGTAATTTACCTTCTGTCACCAGTTTGCAGGGTTTTCTAGATATCAGTGTCTTGCTTCTGAGCAGAACGTCCAAGGGGGGGTGTTCTGGCATTGAAATGAGAACTCGTCGGCAATTGTCTAAACGCTGTGTCTAACATCATGTCCTCACTATATCTGAAACTGAACCTGTCAAAGACTGAACTCCTTGTGTTTCCTCCCGCTACTAATGTACCTATACCCGACATTGCCATTTCCGTATGTGGTTCTACTATTTCTCCCCAGCAACAGGCCCGCTGTCTTGGGGTCATACTTGACTCTGAGCTTTCCTTTGTCCCCCACATCCGATCACTGGCTCGCTCTTGTTATCTGCACCTCAAAAACATTTCTAGAATTCGACCTTTTCTTACGTTTGATTCTGCAAAATCTCTGACTGTTTCTCTTATTCATTCTCGTCTCGACTATTGTAACTCCCTTCTAATCGGTCTCCCTCTTACCAAACTCTCCCCCCTCCAATCTGTCTTGAATGCAGGTGCAAGGATCATATTCCTCACCAATCGTTACACCGATGCCTCTACCTTGTGCCAGTCATAACACTGGCTACCCATCCACTCCAGAATTCTGTATAAACTTATTACCCTCACCCACAAAGCCCTCCATGGCTCAGCACCACCCTACATCTCCTCCCTTGTTTCAGTATACCACCCTACCTGCGCCCTCCGTTCTGCTGATGACCTGAGGTTAGCATCCTCAATAGTCAGAACCTCCCACTCCCGTCTTCAAGACTATACACGTGCTGCACCAATTCTTTGGAATGCACTTCCAAGGTCAATACGATTAGTCCCCAATCCCCACAATTTTAAGCGTGCCCTGAAAATGCATTTATTCAGACTGGCCTATCGCTTCAACATATTAACCTAATCTATCCCTGTGTGGCACAGCCAAAAGTTTATTACCATAACCAGGTTCCCCGCATCATGCATCCATTAGCCCTCTGCATCCGTACTATTACACACTTAACATTATGGCTGGTCCATACAATCAGGGTACTGTTACCACCCACCTTTCATGTCTCCCCTTTTTTTCCTCATAGATTGTAAGCTTGCGAGCAGGGCCCTCATTCCTCTTGGTATCTGTTATGATCTATGTGATTATTGTTATGCTGTAATGTATATTGTCTGTACAAGTCCCCTCTGAAATGTAAAGTGCTGCTACACACACACACAATGATGGGGGGATGGGGAACATATATACCAGGATGAGAGACATATACAGTATACCAGGATGGTGGACATATATACCTGGATGGGGGTGATGTGGACATATATACCAGGATGGAGCTGATGGGGGACTTATATTCCAGAATTGGCCCAGAATGGTGGACATATATACCAAGAAGGGGGACATACACACCAGGAAGAGGCCAAGGATGGGGAACATACTGTATATAACAGGATGGGTGACATATATACCAGAATTTGAGACATATTTATAAGGATGGGGGACATATATACCAAGATGGGGAACATATATATAAGAAGGGGCCCAGGATTGAGGACATATGCACCAGTTTGGGGCCCAGGATGGGGGACATTATTACATAAGGGGGTGGACAAAAACTTTTGCGCTTATAGGCTTTAGAACGTTTCAAGGGACTATACATCTAAACAACATGCAGAGGAATACCAGGTCCAACTCTTGCATCGGGGCCCATCAGACACCAGTGACACCACTGATAAGAGTCAAAAAAAAGGCAGGTGCAAGAGGCGTATAAAGAGAAATTTCTGGGTTCCATAGCATTTTTAATTTTCTTTTCAAGATTATTGTGTACCCCTTGCCTTGGGTCTGGATGGTGATGGTTCTTTAGGTACTCAATGGGATGTACACCCAAGAGCACAGTCACTACCTCCCCTCCATTCAGTCTACAATTGAATGTCTGTGTGTTCCTTCAAGTCAAAAATTCCCCAAATTCTCCATTTCATCCTATTTTTAATCAATGAAATTCGCCTTGAAGGTAAATAGAAAAATAAGACGGAGTTAAAGAGACAGAGATATCCCGATGGGTTCACTATGCTGCAAACGTTCCAATTATTACCGCCATTCACTGCACAGTCAGATTATTTTTACAAACTATAAAAAATCTGACTTTATTTCATTCAATGGAGAGTCGACAATCTGCAGACAGCTTTTTGTGGTGACGGCCTACAGAAATGAACATAAAAAATAACCACAAAACAGAGTAATCGCTCGCAGACTGACCGTACTTACCATTCGGGTGAAGCATTATTTTTAGCTACTCACTGCTCAAAGGGCCAACATCAAAGAAAGGACTGATAGGTGTTAAATCATAGGAACTTGCAGAGAATTATTTTAGGCAAAACTCAAGTTGTCCTCAAGAACAGGTCACAGACACCAAGCAAAAATTAGATTAAAATGGGAAGAAAAGGAATTCAAGGACATTCTAGAAATCCAATAGAATGGGGTTTCTTTAAAAAATAAGTTTGTACCAAGTTGGAAAGTTACCATTTCTCTATGCGATTGTGTGATAATTTACTGATTGATGGTGGTGTAACTACCGGAACTCCTTCCGAAAACAAGGTGGACCCAAAGACAAAGAATGGAGCGGTGGTGCGCAAGCTCAACCTCGGCTCAACTCAAAAGAGATTGGTGGGGTTTCCAGCTGTCGGACCCCGGAAGATCCATAAATTAGGTTATCTTACGAATGGTTCATCATCAACATTGAGGCATTACACACTCTTGGGGTACAGGCGATACAAGCTATACCTTTGATGTCCCGTCATGTTCCACCCATTCAGGTACAAAAAAACAAAATAAAATTAACTACAGATATCGACTTTTTTTACATAGATAAATTGGGATGGAATTTTTTTGAGTACTTAAAAGAGAAAAGCTCTTTCTGGTTTTAATCCAAATCTCATTACAAGAGGATCAGCACACCTTTCCAAAATAAAATGAGTGAACATTCAATTAATTACCATTCTCACAATTCAATAATTAATGCCCTTGAGGTTTTATTATATTAAAATAAAACTTATCAAACTACCAAAAGTATTCCTCCATGCTGAAAGTTATCCAGTTTCCATATGTTCTGACATGTTGGATCCGGGATCTAAGATTCCAGTTCTGTAACAATCAGGGTTGTAGCTGAAGGACCTGGGCCCTTTTGTCTGACGGGGCAAAAAAAGACAGTAATTGCACATGGTAGGTGGGGGTCCTGGTACAGATTTTTGAATTGAAGCCCAGGAGCTACAAATTATGCTTCCTCTGTACCAATTTATGGGGTGTCATGATCCACCCAGCTACACAAGATTCTCATACTCGTGGCGAGTCAAATCTTCACTCTTCCAAAATTACACCAGGAATATGCAAATTATCTCCCTTGAGCTTCAACTCCTGGTTTGACAATTTCATTGAAGCGGCTCGAATCCAGCTACACCCAACGATCCTCAGACTCACGAAGACTCTTCAATCTTCCCAGAATGAACCAGGAATATGCAAATTATCTCTCTCAAGCTTCAATTCCTGGTTCCATCTATATAGGTACCGGGTAAAAGATTGGGTTAAATGCCCTGGGTGGAACAAGTCCCCAGACTTAACCAGAACATTTTATTTTTGTGGCTCAGTGTTTAGCACTGTACCCTTTGCAGCGCTGGAGTCCCGAAATCAAATCTTTTGACCCCGACCTATAAAGGGGCTTGGCCATGTGGAAATTTTTCTCAATGAAATGGAAGTTCAAATGTTCAATTTCCCAACAGCACCATCACAGGGAAAATTATTACATAGCTCTCATTAAAATCGATGGGCTGTCTTTGGAGAGCAGTGAAATTCCAGGTCCTCCAGACCAAGAGACTATCTTTGTTGCCATTATTTATTCTTTAAAACAAATGAGGGTCCTGGCTATCTCTCCGTTCTTAAAGGGTTTATCCAGTACTTTTTTTTTTTTTTTTTTAACTATGGGCCTAAAATCTATCTCCCTGCCTATTCTATACGGCGCCGGCTCAGACCGATCACCAACTCCTCCTGATGGAGATTCAGTGGCTCCACGTCAACAGAGTAGTTCTTCCTCTTCTGCACTGCTCTGATTAACGACATCCTGCTGATTGACTACCAGCTCTCCGCAGTTAGGCTGCAGGGAGCCGGCTGTCAATCAGTATGACGATGGCAGTCACATCCCGTCAACAGAGCCGAGTGGAAGGGAAGTCGCTGCTTTGTTGATATGACATTAAGAAAAGCTGCTGAATCGCCGGCAGGAGCGGTCTGAGCTGCCAAAGATCAGCGCCGGGCATAACAGGCAGGTAGGTAGTCTTGATAACCCCTTTAAAGTCCAAGGGTTCTTAACAATACAGATTCCCACAATTAATATCAGACTATTTCCAATGAGGGGAAAACTCAGACAGCCGCCTCACTCAACCCGATCGTGTGAGACATCCAATTTCACGTGCGGAATCAGTTGACACAGGCAGACTGTGTTAAATTCAGAATAATACGCTGTTTTATTTTTCGCTTCCACTCGCAGCGCGATGTTATTATGAAAATGCCCCATAAACTGATTTATGTTTATCTATTGTGCCTCTCCAATTTTCTGCATGTTTAGCAGACAAACCTGTGGTTTCCACTTTGCATTGCAGATCTGATCGCCTACCCAATACTGAACACTACTCGGCCATGTTAAATTTTAATTTGAAAAACAAAACTGCTGAAATGGGCTACTTTAAATTAAGTTATACATTTGTGCTCTGTTTTTCATAACCTAAACACATCAGGTAGCAAGGAATAAAACAGACAAGGGTTTTCTTGAAATATATTATCCCTATATTGTTCTTTATATCGGAAGTTTCGCTTAAAGGGCACCCGGCGTGCGGCTGTGAAACCTCTAGAATCAATAGCACAGATGAAGCATAAGCCTTAATGTAATTTGTGTTAATTTATGACCGTCAGTACCCTTAACTGGCTTAGAAAAACATAGCTACGGTACTTTTTTCACAAACAGTGCCCCATCTGACCACAGGTTATATGTAGTATTACAGCTCAGCCCTATTTACTTCAAAGAAAACTGGCTGCAATACCAGCAACAACCTATTGACCTTAATGGTGCTGTTTCTGCAGGAAAATAGCTTAGTTACTCACCGATAACGGTGTTTCTCGGAACCCATGACAGCACCACGGAGAGAGGGGGTCCGGCCCATCAAGGACAGGAACCTACAGATAAAAGGGCGGCACCTCTCCTCCACCCCCAGTTGGTTACAGAGCATCAGAGGGTCTCCAGGTTAGTTAACAACAAAAGTACTGTATATACATAACATTATAATATCATATATTATAGAGAAGCACCGTGTCTAACAAACCACTCTATACATATTAACTCGTGCTCACCGCACACGTGACAGGGGGGGGGGGAAATAAGCGGGTGCTGTCATGGGTTCCGAGAAACACTGTTATCGGTGAGTAACTAAGCTATTCTCTCTCACCCATGACAGCACCACGGAGAGAATTTCTGAGATTGGTAGCTTAGGGAGGGACAGATTGGTAGCTTAGGGAGGGACCACCGCCTGAAGGACCCTTCTCCCGAAGGTCAGGTCAGACGTAGAGGCTAGATCTAGGCGATAGTGCTTGAAAAAGGTAGAAGGTGTTGACCAGGTGGCCGCCTTACAGATCTGCTCTATTGATACCTCTGATCTTTCTGCCCATGAGGTTGCCATTGCTCTTGTAGAGTGGGCTTTTAAACCTTCCGGGATGGTATTCCCACTGGATGAGTACGCCAGGGCAATCGCATCCCTTATCCACCTTGTTAGGGTACTCTTTGATGCCTTGAGCCCCTTCTGAGGTCCCTGGAAACACACAAAGCGAGACCCTTCCTTCCTACATCCCTTGGTGGCCTCTAGGTACTGGACTAGGCACCTCTTCACATCTTTCACATCTAGAGTGTGAAATTTCTCCTCTCCCCTATTCTTAGGGTTTGGGCAGAAGGAAGGAAGGACTACGTCTTGTGACCTATGAAAGTGTGTTGACACCTTAGGTAGGTATGCCAGGTCAGGTTTTAATAGCACTCTATCGTCCAGGATTTTAGTGAATGGGGGTATCGCTGACAAGGCTTGAATGTCACTCACTCTGCGAGCGGATGTTAGGGCCACTAATAGTATCATTTTTAACGATAAGGTTTTCAGGGGAGCTGACTGAATGGGCTCGAATGGGGGTCCTGTTAGGACAGACAGTACTATGTTTAGATCCCATGATGGTATCTTCTGGGTGGTTATTGGTCTAGACCTGGCTGCGGCCCTCATAAATCGTGTTACCCAAGGGTCGCCTGCCACATTCTGATTATAAAGGGCGCCTAGATCCGCTACCTGTACCTTCAGTGTATTAGTCGCCAGCCCCTGTTCTAACCGCTTTTGCAGGAATTCAAGGATTTTATCAATTTGTATTCCATCCTGAACCTTTACCCCCGGAGCTGGATAGAAATTTTCTCCACGTTCTACCATAGGCCCTGGTTGTGACCGGTTTCCTACTTTTTTGTAACGTGGAAACTAGATTTTTTGAGAACCCTTTCCGCCTCAGCAGTGCCCTTTCAAATTCCATGCTGTTAAATGGAGGTTCACTGCTCGAGGGTGTAGCACGGGACCTTGAGACAGAAGGTCGGGGAGATCTGGTAGAACCCAGGGGTCGGTTACTGACATCATTCTCAGCCATGAAAACCAAGTTCTTTTTGGCCAAAAGGGGGCGATCAATATCATTTGTGCCCTGTCTTCTCTGACTTTTCTTATTACCGCCGGAATGAGAATGGGCGGTGGAAAGGCATACATTAGGCCCTGTGTCCATGGAAGCATAAACGCATCCAGGGTCCGAGGATTCCCCTTGGGGTCTAGGGAACAAAATGCCTCCACTTTTCTGTTCTTGTGGTCGGCAAACAAATCTATGTCTGGGGTCCCCCACATTTTTATGACCTTCCGAAAAATGGACTGTTTTAGCACCCACTCTCCTTGATGTAGCTGGGTGCGACTCAGAAAGTCTGCTGTCTGGTTTTCTGCTCCCCGTATGTGTAGTGCCGATAGGGATAGTAGATTTCCCTCGGCTAGCTTGAGTATTTCGGATGATGTGTCCATTAGTGTCCTGGACCTTGTTCCCCCCTGGTGATTTATGTAAGCCACCATCACTCGACTGTCCGAAAATATGCGGATATGATGGCCTTTTAATACTGGTAGAAAGTGTTTTAGGGTGTAGCCTACTGCCAGCAGTTCTTTTTGGTTTGAGGAGGCTTTTAGTTCCTGACCCCCCCATTCCCCCTGAGCCACCCTGTTGCTCATGTGTGCTCCCCATCTCACGGGACTGGCATCTGTGGTGATTATGTGTGAGATATTTGTCACCCAGGGAATCCCTTTGGACAGGTTGTCTCTCTTCCCCCACCAGGCTAGGGAACGAATAGTTTCTGAGTCTAGTGTGACGTAGCCTTCCAAGTGACCTCCTGATCTCGATTGGTTGCTCAACACATCCCATTGGAGATTTCTCATGTGTATTTGCACCCACCGGACTGCCGGCAGGCATGCAGAGAGGGACCCTAACAGAGACATTGCTTTTCTTAGCGTCATGGAAGGGTTCTGTGTTGCTCTTGCTACCATGTGAGCAATCCTCTCCTTTTTTTGATCTGGTAGGTAACACTCCTGGGTGTTTGAATCCAGTGTCAGGCCTAGGAACTCCTGGATTTTCCTGGGCTCCAGTCTTGATTTTTTTAGGTTTAGGAGCCATCCGAGGTCTTTTAGAGTGCTCATCACTCTGTCTGTCTGTTCCCGGCATTTTTGGGCTGAGTTGCTCGCTATTAAAAAGTCGTCCAGATATGGGACTATTAGAACATCTTGTTCTCTTAGGTGAGCCATCATCTCTGCCACTAGTTTCGTGAAAACTCGCGGGGCTATCGAGATCCCAAATGGCAGGGCCCTGTACTGAAATTCTCTTATTTTGCCTGCTATAGAGACTGCCAGTCTGAGGTACTGTCTGGAGTCTTTGTGAATGGGGACATGATAGTAGGCATCGCTGAGGTCCAATACCACCATAAAACAATGTGGAAAGAGAATTTTGATGGTCGACTTGATCGACTCCATTTTGAATTTTTCGTTTTTGACGTAATCGTTCAGTCTTTTTAAATTTATAATTGTCCGGAAGGTCCGGTCTGGTTTGGTTATTAGGAAGAGAGGCGAGTAGAATCCTCTGTCTTTCTCCTGCGTGGGAACCTCCTGGAGGACCTTTTTGTTCAACAGGCTTAGGACCTCTTTTCGAGGGCTTCTTGTTCTTTTTTTTGATGATCTTATCGGGGTCACTATATATTTTCGAGGTGGGAGAGAGAGGAAGTCTATCCTTAACCCTGATCTTATCAGATTTAGTAACCAAGGGTTGTTTGATATTTTCTTTCAGGCTGGGAGAAAAAACCTTAGCCTCCCTCCCACCCTGGGCAAACAGTCACTTGGAGGGCTTTTTGTCCCAGGACGAGTTACCAAAGAAGAACCCCCTGACCCTTCTCCTATCGTCCCACTTCTGCTCTCTCGGGGGTCTCCTCTGAAAGAATTTTTTGTTACGAAAGGACCGTTTAAAGCCTGTGGGGCCTATCGGGCCTAGATTTGGAAAACCCTTCTTTTTGTCTCCAGCTTTCTCAAGGATGTCATCCAACGTCTCTCCAAACAGGAATTTCCCTTCACAGGGGATGGCGCATAACTTCATTTTAGTTTGTAAGTCTCCAGGCCAACATTTTAGCCACAGCGTTCTTCGGGCTGCATTTGATAGGGCTGCCGTTTTGGATGACAACCTTACCGAATCCGCCGAAGAGTCAGCCAAGAAGGCTGCTGCACCCCTTATCATAGGAATGGATTCTAGGATCTTTTCCCTGGGTGTACCTTCCCTCTCTTTCTTCCCCTCCCTTTCCGTTTTATAGATGAAAGGGCACTCTGAACCTCCGAAAGGATTACTGCTCTTAGGCCTGAGGCGTAATCCGGGGTTTCGTCACAGAGAAGCTCCTGTATGCAGGAGTCACAGAGTTTTTTATCCCAGGAAGCTGGTAACGGGCTTTTACAGGTGGGGCATTCCCTGTTCTTTGTTTTTTCATTTTCTTTCCCTAATATGGGAAAGAAGTCTATTATAACGGGGAACATTCACGAAGATCACTTACCCCCTACGCGCGGTTGCAGGTACTGGTTCTGGAGGTGGATTCAGATCCCTCACTGGGCAATCCACGGCAGGTGACTTGCTCCTCGCAGTCGATTTACTTCGCTGCGTGGAGTGACTACTGGACCGGCTCTCACGCCCGTCCTTTTCTTTTTGCCGGCGATGGTGGTGTTGCCCATCTTGTTGCTGCTGTTGTTTAGGCTGCTGCATTGACTGCTGCTCTTGCTGGTCGCTATCCTCCATGTTAATGGGATGCTTCCAGCGTGGAGCAGCTCTGTGCTCCTCTTTTTAAATCTCCCGGCGATGACGTCACCTGCTCCTCCCAGCCTGCACCGCTGTGCCCCAGGGAGCGCGCACCGTGGGGACCAGGAAGTCTCGTTTCATTTCCGGGGCAGCGCCATCTTGGTACACCTCCTGTACCACAGCGCTGCCCGCGTGTGCCGGCGTCCCCCAGCCCCATCCTCCTCTCCGGAGCGGCGGCTCGGCCCTCCCCCGCCTGCTCTCCCTTACCAGCCCATCAGCTGCAGCGGTGGCGGCTTCAGGAACCGACCCCGCCGCGACAGGGGACTCCCCACTGCCGGATTGCGGACGGGACGGCCATGGACTCTTCTTACGTTCTCCGGTAAGCTGCTGCCGCCGCTGCTTCCAGTTCCGCGGTTCACCCGTCAAGGACAGGAACCCAACTGGGGGCGGAGGAGAGGTGCCGCCCTTTTATCTGTAGGTTCCTGTCCTTGATGGGCGGACCCCCTCTCTCCGTGGTGCTCTCATGGGTGAGAGAAAGCAGTCATGTTTTTCCAATCTTGGTGAACCAATATGCATCACAAACATTAATCTTGATCATATGCCATAATCTGGTTTCACTCACGGTCTGAGTATGGGCCGTGATGTCTGGTTCAGCGCCGGGTCTTCTGACCTGAACTCAACAGTCATGTCAATGTCGGATGTGTGAAAACGGACTTCTCCATTCATTGATTACATGTTGGTCATTTATTTTAACGGTCAACATGTCCTACTACATTCAGGGGAAGAAAGCTACCCACAGCCTCCCTCAGTGGTAATCTAGACTGAGTACCATTAGGTCCTCTGCAATCAAAGATTGGGTGAAACCAACAAGAATCCACAAAATTATCCAGGTTCCATTAATGGTGCAAGGTGGTGGTGACTAAATGATACTGCAGGGAAACCAATATAAAGCCATCATAAAACCTACATAAAATTTACAATCCAACATAGATCCAACATAAAACCAACAATCCAACAAGGATTTATGTTTGATCTATGATGGATTTTTGGTTTTATGCTGGATTTATGTTGGATCTATGTTGAATATAACATAGAACCAACAAACATAGATCCAACATAAAACCAACATAAATCCTAAACCCAACATAAAACCAACAATCCAACATAGATCCAATAATCCAACAAGGATTTATGCCGGATCTATGTTTGATCTATGTTGGATTTTTTGTTTTAAGCAGGATTTATGTTGGATCTATGTTGAATATAAAATAAAACCAACATAAATACAACAAAGATCCAACATAAAAGCAACATAGATCCAACACAGACCCAATACAGACCCAACATAGATCAAACATAAATCGAACATAGATCTAATGTAGATCCAACCTAAAACCAACATAGATACAACATGAATCAATCGCGAAGCCAAAATAATTCACCAGAACTATTGAGCAGATCATTAGGTGTTTTAGGAATGATCCCCTGTGATCAGATGATCACCAAGGTGTCTCTCATAAGAGGCTTCCTTCCCTTTAATGAAATTAATCGTAAAAGTATGAAATCTCTTAGGGAAAAATAACTTGGAAATTTTGAAACTGGTTTAAACCACTGGGCAAAAAAAAGATGCCCATACACATTAGATGAACACCTGCCAAACCCAATGATTTTGACACGATTGGTTGACCATCCAATAGGTCTAAGGATTTCTTCAATCTTCTGTCGAGGACAAGAAGGATTGGGTATTTTGGATTTCAATCTTCATGATCGTTTGCACTCAAAGAAAATAAGCCAGAGGTGTCTGGCAGTAGCTCATTTCCCTCCCACTATTAAGAACACATGCAAGCGTTACCAAACCAGGATTGTATGTGTATGGTGGAGAAAGGATGCATAATGAGTATTCAGCACATCAATCAATGGTCAGCTAATGTGCACTGGTGTGTCTTGAATTTGCTGTTGAGGACAGGAAAAATTGGACATCTTGGATCCTAAATTCTAAAAGTGAGATAATCTGCTTCCAGGTGTGCTTGGATGTGACTCCTTTCCTCCCTTCCTGCCAAACCAAGCTTGCATGTGTATGGTGGACACAGGAGGAATAACGAGCATTCACCAGATCTGCCAGTAGCTAGTTAACGTGTATAGGTGTTTCTTGAATCTGCTGTTGAGGACAGGAAACATTGGGCATCTTAGATTTCAATATGCCCGACCCTCTCTTCTAAAAGTAAAATAATCCAACCGCAGACGCCTGTAAGTAGCTCCTTTCTTCCTCCCTGCCAAACCAAGCTTGTGTGTGTATAGGGACATCAGAGGGAATAAAGAGTATTTGGCCGATCGGCCAATGGCTTACTATCGTGTATTGCCATGTGAATTTTGTGATACTGAGACCTGGGTGAGCCTCCACATCTTTTTCCTCCAGGAAATAATACTTAGTCGTGGTGTCTCAACAACCATGTAGACAAGTAGAGCCCTGTAGATCCTATAAAATCAAAGGTTGCGTGAAACCAACATGAATCCACCAAAATATCCAGTAACCATCAATGGTCGAGGTCAGTGATGGCTAACTTGAAACTTAAGGGAACATTTTCCAGTTATCAGGGTCTATGGTGTCTCTGAATGGAGAACCTGACCATAACAGATCCAGTACTGGCTAGGCGCACCTAATAGGTCTAGGAAACAAGAGAACATTGTTGGGTTGATGGCATGTAACAAAAATAGCATTGACTACTGATTGAGTATCTTTGCAAAGAAAACACAACAAGGTTTGTAAAACCTGAATAACTTTTATAGTAAGCCCAAAAGGCTGTAGAAAGAGGAATGTGGAAAGCTCATATTCCACACATATACATTCCACAGGTGCAAGCTTACATAGCCGACTAGAAAAACAACCCCTTGTTTATCGGCTTCATTAACTCTCCTAAACAATGCCATGCAGGGGAAAGTTAAAATGTGACTTGGTTTACGTTTCTTCTTCAGAAAGTCAAACATCATACACAGAAGTAGAAGGAAAAAAAGCTTTAAAAAAAAAAAAAAAAAAAACAACAAACACCGACTCAAACTTTGGCCAAGGCCCATTCATGATAAACTGTTGTACTAGAGGACTGTATAGAAAGAAGACCTAAGTTATAAAAACAGTCCTTGGTTGGGCTCCTATTTGGGTCATTGTGCAAGCAGTGTCTGATGGCTCAATATTTGTTCAGATCTTGATCTGACCATTTGGTAGGGTCATCTTTACGTCAAGGACTGTACAGTGATTAGACATAAAGAAAGTAAATTATCCCTTTACATTAAAGGGGTTGTCTTCTGACAGATTTTAAGGAACGCTTCCTGCTTGCCAGGAAACACTGTGCTCCTGAACAATTGACACTTTGGACGAGCGGCATGGTCGCGCCTCTATCACAAATGGTTCGCTCTCCGACACAGTAGTATGCAGCATCAGGGTAGAAAGAAAACTGAAGTTATCAAGCTCTGGAGCAGTGCTTACAAGCTTTATAAAAAATTGTATGCCCTGTGCTCCTTGCTCAGCAGACTGGTCACCGGTGATAGACTGCAGCAGTGGTAAGTAACCTAGAAAATGAGCAATAAACTATCAAATTAATAATAAAGGAGTACATTTCACAGTTGCTTGTTTTCACACACACTTTTCAATTTTATCAATTAAAGAACTCGAGTACGATCTTTTAAAGAGGACTTGTCATAGAGTCAAAAAAGGCCAGTTCTTTCTTAAATTTTATTCTTGCTGCTCTCCTGATTATAACACATTTTGTATTTTTAAAATCAGCCATACTGTTCCAGAGATATTGGCCTTTTTATTTAGTACTAAATTCACGGTCTGAGGGCGGTGCTCACAGGATCCTCTGGGGCGTGTCATTAGGCTGCTCTGCATTATTGCCCATTGAGCCACGCCTCTTTAGTAAAAACCATAAAAATTTGCACTAAATAAAAAGGTTCATATCTCTGGAACAGTATGGCACATTTACAAAAAAACAAAAAGCAGAATTCTCAGGTGAGCAGTGGGAATAAACTAAGAGTAAAAACTGACCACTTTTGACCTAGTGACTGGTCCTCTTTAAAGTGGCACAAATAAAGTGTTAGGTGGACTTAAAGAAAACTTTTTTTTTTCCAAAGTCACAAGCAGAATTGTGAATGCAGCTCCAGCATAGAATACAATCTATCATTGAGAATCAGTACAAGATAAGTGATGCAAAAAATTTACTGAAATTTTTATGCTGATGGTAAAGTCTAATTATTATTTAACCTCTAAGCCTATAGTTCCAATTCTGGATGACACTGCACAAGCTGCAGACTAGTGGAATTTTAATTTGCATTAAGAAACCACAAAATTAAAAAAACATCACACAGTTGGCCACTTTAGCAACTAAAAAATCTCTCTCTCTCTCTATATATATATATATATTTTAGTTTATTTATTTTTTTCACATGTACAGAAGATCTTGAAAACTTTTTGTGGCTTTTACAATCCAAATGTAAACAGGAAATTAAGGCAACTGAACGAGAAAAATAAGATAATTACAGTGTAAAAAGCAAAACGGCGAAAACATGTATCTGTAGCGACATCATGTCACGCCATATACTGCTAACCAAAGAGACATGAATTCGGCCCACAACAACATATCAACAATTGGGTTTTCTTATATATTTAAAGGTGTTATCCACTTAAAATCCATATCTTACTAATATAATTACCAAAGCTTTACCGATATCACTGTTTCACTGTGGGGCTTAGGTCTTGGCACCTTCACGTTTGTCTTGTGCTTGACACAGGAGAAAGTTTCCATGTCATGAGTGCTGTGTGAAAAGGGGGCTGGCTGACCAGATAATTTCAATAGCTCAGCTCCATGTTATGTCTCACCTGGTGAGGTGGATCTTCGAGGCAATTGATAAGCAGCTGTAATGCAGTTCATACAGATGACTGATTCAAAGGACAGTGGCTAGAGTGGACCACGGATAAACCGTACACTTGGCAAAGCAGCAAAGCTGATCAATGTAGAAGAGCCCAGTGGATCAGCAGGGATAGATATGTCAGGAGACCCACTTGAAGCAATGTAGCAGAGTCCAGCTTAACAGCAAAGCTGGGTATGTCGGCCGGCACTGAAAAGTGGAATGGAGCTTTTTTAGTCCAAAGTAGAGACATGCCTACCTGAATACTCAAGTGGCAGACCACCACCTGAGCATGCCTACAAGGCATAAGAACATGACCTCAGAGGTGCTTGCCAGGTTATCATAGTAAGTCAACATGAGTCGGCCAGAGCAGAGGAAAAATGGAGCACACGATGCAGGAGCCAGATGACAGGTGAGCAACACCCTTCATCATCCATGGCTGCTCATAACGATTGGCTTGGCCAACACTCTAATGTGCAAGGGGGCGCTGGCCAACTCATGTCGATTGGGCATGACCAACTTTGAACTGCTGATTACTTTGTTCTACTGGAGATAAGATGCCGGCAAAGATGTCCTTCAGCAGCTTTCTCATATGGTAGAGACTGCCGAGATAGCTGTCGGCTGAATGATCGGATGAAGCATCATACGGTCAACCACCATTTAATGTGTGTGGGGACTTTAGAGTGTATAGAGTTTCTTGAATTACAATGAGAAAGATAAACTTCCGCCATCAGAAAAATACTCCAAGTGTCCTCAAACCTAAAGCCTCCTAACGGTTTGAGAGCCACTACTTGTAGACCATCATATTAAAGTCACTGGTACATGACATGAGACGCTAATGGTTCAATATGTGGCCCGAATAGAGTGAATAAATGAGCTATCAAGATCTTCAACTGTCTGAGGTCAGTGAATGTTTTTCTGGTTCTAATAACCCAACTTAGTGTAAATAAAAAGTAATAAATCATTTCAAAGAAATGTTTCAACACATTTGGAATGGAAAGCTTCTCATGGACAGAAGAACTTGATATAGTCATACATGGGCCAACTACAACATAACAGACTGAAGGTTTACACCTTGCATCTATGTTCTTACCATATTACAAAACAATTTCTATTCAAGCTCAAAATCATGGAATACCAGGAGATGAGAATTACACGTGGTATTGTCCTCATCAACATCTCATTACAAAATCTAACCACATTGGTACAAAATTGACTTAAGGGCAGGAGGAGACACAAAGAGAACCAAGAACCTTCTTGGTATTCCCAATTTATCATGCTGATCCTACGTCAAACATTTATCACATACCTATGGCTTTTTTTTTACCATTGATTGATGTAATTTACTAGTTACTTAGTTGCACTTTGTCCTCAAATGCCACTCAAGAAACCCTAACATGCAATAATTACAGTTCTTACCATGAATCATCCAAACTTCTACGATAATTAGTAGCCCTCGCATGTGGGGAAACCACATTGGGAGAAGGCTTTATTTTTTTCAAAAATAGTTTGAGCCCACTTTGTCCTGACTCAGCTAATTATTTATAAAGTCAGTCCTTTCATCACCACTTTGAGCACTAAGTGTGTGACGATGTCCTCGTATATTGAAGGTTTCGCTTTTGATTTATGGACGTGCAAACCAGAATAATTTTTATCATGATGACTGTTCCAAAAGTATTAATAACTTGACTGTTTTACCACAACATTCCTTCCAAAAACAGGGATTAAAAATGTATAAGTGAAGTGATTGCTGGACTTTAGTCAATGATTGACTTAATGGTAAACATAAGCTCATCCACTTTTTGAAAAGGTATACACATGTACTTTGTACAATGCAGAACTTCATTATGTTGCATAACAGCACAGTAATCTCATTAAAATAAATATTCTTCAAGTCTTTTATAAATGGAAGATTTTACGTCAGATACAGTAAAGGAAAAACGTGGCACATAAATGCGCACTAAAACCTAAGATATCCTTCAATCCAATGTATCAAGACTTAGAAATGATTTTCTCTCTCTGTAGACAACGGACCAGATCCTGTTTTGAAACAAACCAATTTTGGCCGCCAATAATCTACTCATCGTATTATAGTTTGGCGTCCTAGTATGTAATTCCATAACTTTTGTTCAAATATACCCTAAAACTCCTTTCGACCAGTATCCGAAAGTTTAAAAAAATCTAAAAATACCGAAAACGAAGACAATTTTGAAACAACCTTTGAATTAAGAAAACATCATTTCAGCATGGCCGATCTTCAAGAGGAGTTACGGTACTTTACTCTTAAACCAAAATATCTGATATTCCAGTTTCACTCAATGCCAAATGACGGAAGTTTTACAGTATATAAATGATCATTATTTTGTGTATGTTGACAATTTCTTACTCTTTTTGAATCACAGAAATATTTGACACACGCAAAGTAACTAGAAAGTCACTTTCCACTTAACGTCAATTTCATTTATGAGCGTTAATTAGGCTCTAGATTAAAAATATGTATAAATTTAAATAAAAACACAATATAAATTTAAAAAGGAATTATTAAAATATAAAACTAATCAAAAATACGTTTAGCCAAATTTCTTAAAACAAGCTTGAACGACTCATTTTCTGGAGTAAAAGTAGGGTATAGAACTTAAGAAAATAATTTAAAAAAAATCAAAAGAAAATTGAAAAATACAAAAACATGTAACGTAAAATAAAAAAAAAAAATCACAATTGAAAAGGGGAGAAAAGCCAACCAACTTGTGGTTAGAGTGACGGTCCATCGACAACGATGTGCAACCAGAGGATGACGTATGTTCTAAGTTGCCAGACCAGATGTTTCGGTGACAATTACACTAGAGACTCATCTGTTTTTGGACCGTTCCCCCAAGCTTAAGCCGAGTGTACCACAGAACATCCTCCCAACACACACAGTATGATTTGTGGTCAACGACAGAATCTTTTAATTTGCTCTTCTCGTTGACTTACTCTCTGGGTTTTAAAAGATAATGAGTTAGTGCTCTACACTGTCATAGCCTGAATTAAAATCCTGTTAGCACCAAATTAATCTATGCTTCTGACTTCAAAATTAAGGACTGTCCCCACGCCCAACCCCCCCAACCCCCTCCATCCTCAACTCTTGTGACCCCACCCCTGGTTTTAATTAACCTCATATTCATGTCTATCATTCTATCCAAGGACACATGAATCGTCGACCAAGGAGACAATTTCATTTGCCATGTGGAAGCTCATATCTGTTAATATAAGGCTGGAACTTTGTCTTTCTTCCCTGCTTTGGAAAAAAAAAATTGCCTTTACTTTACCCGATGCAGAATTTCAGCAGCCATTTATTATATTAATTGGGAAAATTCTCTTATCTCACCGTAAAAGTGGGAGACTCGGTCATTGTCAAGAGGATGGATTTTTATGAGTGTCCCTTGATTGCCTTTTACACGTCGCCAGGAACATAATATTTGCAGGTTTTATTTCCAAAACCATTTACGAAACCTTTGTCTTAAATCATTTATCCCCCCCCCTCCCCGATGCGCCACAAGGGTTAATCAGAAGAGACACCCAGCCCCCAAACCTGCATTAAACAATAAGATAAAGAAAATGCTAATCGCTATTGTCACTGTAACTTTAAGTACCTGTCTGTATTTTTACATGAAAACGATTATCTCTATCAATCAAAATTTAAGAACACAAAGGCTCTAATCATACAAGAAGCACTGACGGAGTAATTCTTAGAAAAAAAAAAAAAGGGGTATTTCTTTTTTTTCATTTTTTGCCTCCTAGAAGTAAGACAATATTTTGCAGTATAAAGAAAAATAAATAAAAAATTAAAATAAATTTAAAAAAAAATTCTTTAACATTACATAAGTAACTAAGTAGATCTTTTTTTTTTTTTTTCTTTTAAACCACCTAGTTCTCTGTGGATGCAGCCATTTGTACGCAGTGTCGGCCAATCGTTCACACATGGTGAAACAGCACACCCTAATGTTTGAATGAATTAATAAGTTGCAGCAATTAAGAAGTTAATGGTTTCCCTTTGAAACAAAGTATTTTTTTATTATTTTTTTCTTTTTTTTTTTTTCTTTTAAACCCAGTGTTATTTTTACAAAAGCTTAAATTGCTCTGCTTATTAGATACTCGGTGTTATCAAGACGGAGGAAAATAATTTAGTGTAAAGGTATTATTTAATAATAACAGTTTTCGCTATTTTTTTTAAATAAGGTTTATTTCGGAAGAATCCGAGATGCTAGGAACTAAAAGGAGTCATTTGTGTGTATCTCTATGGAATCACAGGTCGCGTTAATTATATATCGCCAACATAGTCCGAAGCGCTGTACAAAGAATATAGTCGATTCCTTTATATCCTGGGACGGAATTCTGTTGATAAATGTATCTGATGGCTTCTTAAAAGTAAACAAACAAACAAAAAAAAGCCCCCTTTTCAATGTAAAGGGTTAACAAGCGAGACAAGCCAACTTCTCCATGTGGAATTTCGCCAGCCATAGAGGAAAGGGGCTGTCATATGTTCTCCTAAGATCTTTCCTATCAGACCTTGCATAAAAGTTGACTTCCACTTGGCGTGAAGTCTCTCCACCCCAGAAAATACTCATTTTACCAGGGTGTCACTGTTCTCCGACTTCACGGAAAATGAGAGCGGTCTCGACAAAAGTCACTAAACAAGAATTTTCAGCTACAGGACGAAAAAAGGCTTTTTTTTTTCTTCTAGCAAGTCGTAAGTGCAAACACAAGGATACTACTACGACCCGCTGAAAGTTGTCTTCCACGTAGTCGTTGTAGGTGACAAAGTATGAACACCTCAACTACGAAGGTGTAGAAGAAGAAGTCTCGCGAAAGGCAAAAGTATGAAGCTGAAGGCAAAACTTACCCATTCATAGGAAGGAGTCAGAGGTGTAACAGCTTGTACATGTGTGTATAATCCCACTAAGAGTGCAGGGAAGTCAGTGCTGAGAGTGTAAATCCACTGGAGGAAAGAAAAGTGACTATCCTGGCGGTGGTGTGTGTGCGTTCACACCAGAGTCAGTGTACGGAAGGACTGAAGGCATGTGGTCTAAACACAACAAAAGCCACTGCCTTACTCTAGATTATGCAGGAAGAGGCCCCTTTTGCATAAACACAAACACAAATGAGTAACTGGCTGAAGGCACATGTCTGCTGGGCAAGCTACCTGCCCTGCTCACTGCTGGCTGACAGCTACAGGAGTGCAGCTCCTGAGGACACACATCCTGGAGGCTGCAGCGCAGGATTACAAGCTGCAGGATGCTGGGAAGAGCCAGCCTCTAGCACCGGAATTATCCAATTCTGCTCAATATTTTCTACTTGTTATTTATGTTTTATCTATGTAGTTTTCTCTTTATCTATCTCATATCTGTGTTTATATCTCTTTCTCATATCTATATCCACACCTATTTGTATTTACGTATCTCTTCTATTTCTATCTATCCATTTATCATACATACAGTATATCTATCTATGCCTACTTATTGTTAATATACAAACTAATCCAAAAAAAAGTTATTTTTTCTACTTTTGGGCTTTTTTTTAATCTGCACATGCCCCTGAGAGCATCCAGCTTCACATAGCTGTGTGAGGTCCTATGCTTATCTGCTAAAACTACATCTTCCAGCAGCACCCTGCTTCTCCTCAGTTCTGCAGACCCCTTCCCCGATCTTGTCACCTCCTTACTGCCTCATCCCGAGTTATCATCAAGCTAATCTAAGTGCAGAATTCACCTTCTGTTTCTGTGCACTCTGCTCATATATAGTGCTCTGACCAGCTGATGTGATCTTCTGCCATCTACTTCAATATAGCTGCCTTTGTGGTTTTACATCATTAGCTAGTTCTGGCAGAGCTCAACTCTCCTGCACTTCACCACAATGGCAGTGTAGAGTTGTGCTAGTTGCCTGCTACTGACAGGTCAGTTGTGTGAAACTGCAAATGCTGCTCCGTCGATGCATAAAGCAGAAGATAATCATCGGTCTTAGGCATCAAAGAGCAGCATTTGCTGTTTCACATCATTGAGCTCTTAGCAACAGGCAACAAACACAGACCATCTACTATCAGCTCCTGTATGAAGCCCCATCCTGCAGTATACACTCACAACCCCTCTATACCTTACCCCATTCTGCAGTACATTGCTCTTTTCAATCCATGTATTCAGCTCCATCCTGAAAAACATCTCTCCTGTCATCTACATTTCAGCACCATCCTGCACTATATCTCTCCTTTCTGTCCCCTGTACATACATCTCCAACCTGCAATATATCTTTGTCCCCTCTACAAGCAGCCCATCCTGCAGTACATCTTTCTTTCTCCTTTATAAACAACCCATCCTGCAGTATTTTGCACATGCCAGTCCATGTATCCAGCTCCATCCTGCAAAACATCTTTCCTGTCATCTACATTTCAGCACCATCCTGCACTATATTTCACCTTTCTGTCCCCTGTACATACAGCCCTCCCTGCAATATATCTCTCCTTTCTACCCCATGTACATACAGCCCAATCAAACAGTATCTCTCTCCTTTCTTTCGCCTCTATAAAAAGCCCATCCTGCAATACATCTCTCCTCTCAACCCCAGAAATACAGCCCTATCCTGCAGTATATCTCTCCTCTCATCCCTCTGTTTATACTACCCATCTTTCAGTATATCTGTCCTCTTAGATACCAGCAGACCCGTACAGCTATGATTCCTGGTCGGAGCTCTCTGCATTGTAATGAAGGAGGCTTCGAATCTGACCGTGACATCATCCCTTACAAGAGAAGCTCCATTCTAGAAATGGCACAGCCATGATGGCAGGAAGCAGATGAGAAAGACGGCACTGCGCATGATCGCACATTATCTGGAACTACTAATGGACCAGCCCAAAGGCAATTGAGGGTAAACAGAGCTTGGAGCGTCATCCTTAAGGGGACAATTTGTGATATATACAAATTCGGGGAGATTTAAAAATAGGTTCTATTGGCACAAATTATTAAATCTGTGTGTAAATTATTATAAGATCACGTCGTCATTTTGAAATATTTTAACCTGTGAATAATCTCACAGTTGACAGAATTTCAACTATTATGCAACTTTTCTACCACTTAGTATAAACATTTAAATAAAATGTTACATACAAATAATTACCTATTCTGTCTCACATCAATCTCATATCTATATTCTTTACAAAAACATTTTTTTACATGCAAATTTATTATAATCTGTTCCTTTATCTAATCTGACAATTATCTGTTCAGCAAGTTCTACTTGATAAAAGCAAATGCAAGAAATTAATTTTGCACATAATTTAAGAAAGTTATTCTGTAACATGACTTTTGGCACTCCAGATTGCTCCCCTAAATTATGTAATTATACAACAACAATAATAAATAATTATATTTTAATTATCCTGTGCCATCTCAAATAGATCATTACATTATTATTACTGGTATTACAGTGAATATCAGCATCCAATAATCTAAAAAGACTGACAATCTGGCACTGAATGGCATAATGTTGTTGAATTTCACTGGACCACAAAAAGCAAGACTGTGAAAAAAACAACTAAAACATACCCCTTAAAACTAAAAAAAGAAAAGTATACAATATTTTATATAATGTAGTGTACAGAGACTGATGTGAGTGGCTGCAAAATGTGTACTAAGCTGTGCTATATGCAAAGTGGCATAACCATTCTGGCAGAATGTCTCCCATCCTGGTATAATGTATTTATCCTGGTGGAATGTCCCCATCCTGCTATAATATCCCCACCCTGGTAAAATATCCCCATCCTGGTATAATGTCCCCATTCTAATAAAATGTCCCCATCCTGGTGTAATGTCCCTCCTCCTGGTATAATGTCCCTCCTCCTGGTATAATGTCCCTCCTCCTGGTATAATGACCCTCCTCCTGATATAATGTCCCTCTCCCTGGCAAAATGTCCCTCATTCTGGTATAATGTGCCTCATCCTGGTATAAAGTCCCTCATCCTGGTATAATGTCCTCCATCCGGGTATAATGTCCCCCATCCTGGTATAATGTCCCCCATCCGGGTATAATGTCCCCCATCCTGGTATAATGTCCCCCATCCTGGTATAATGTCCCCTGTCCTGATATAATGTCCCCTGTCCTGATATAATGTCCCCCATCCCGGTATAATGTCCACATTCTGATAAAATGTCCCCATTCTGGTATAATATAGAAAGAACACCGTGAGCACAACTCAAGATGGTGCTAAGGTTAGGTTCCCAAACCGTTAAAGCAACAAATATGAACCTAGCACTCAACTTAAAGGTATTTGTAAGGCGGTTTATTGTAGTACCCGAAAAAAGACATTTCGGTCAATGTGACCTTCTTCAGTTACGTGTGGTATATAGATTGTGTAGAGCTTATAGGCATCTATCAGAAAGGACGATGGTGCTTTAGGCATTGAGGAGAATGATCTCTCTAAGGTAATGAGCTTGTCAGTATATAGGAGAGGGGCAAACGTGCCTCCAGATGCGGTGTCCATGTCTTTTTTCGTGTACTACAATAAACCGCCTTACAAATACATTCTGGTATAATGTCCTCCATCCTGGTATATTATGCCTCCTCCTGGTATAATGTCACATTCTGGTATAAAGTCCCTATCCTGGTATAATGTGCCCCATATTGGTATAATGGCCCTATTTTGGTATAATGTTCCCCATCCTGGTCCCCTTCCGTTATTCGCCAGCACATTTTAAAAAGAAAAAAATCACTATTCTTACTTTCCCCGGCTCACACACAGCACAGCATTCTCTTCTGTAACCAGCACAGGAGCAGACCGCTAACGTCGGAGAGCCATGTCGTACAACGCATGACGTCACTGCCATGCGCCTCACATAAGTGGAAAGCCGATGTCAGCTGCTGGCCTCTGGATTGACCAGCGGCGTGTATTGCAGAGCAGGGAGCCAGCGGGTCTCTGCACTGCAATATATTTCACCAGGACACACATCCAGATGAAATTGGCGTCAGTAGATTTTTTAAGTTTGAATTTTTAGATTTTTAGGTTGAACAAGACATTAATAAAGTTTACAATATTTGATTGTACATACGGTAATTAGAAAAACACGACTGCTTTCTTCAAAAAAACAGCGCCACACCTGTGAACAGGTTGTATGTGGTATTGCAGCTCTGCTCTATTCACTGTAGTGGAGCTGTGCTGCAATACCACATAAACCTATGGACAGGTGTGGAAGAAAGAAGCCATTTCCTTAATCCAATAGGTGGCACTAGAGAGACAGCTTTCTTTCTCATGGAGCACAGGTAACTTACATACCCTTTTCCCAGCTAGAGGCCTCCAAGAGTCACAATACTATCTAGTGAGTCCTAGAAAAATTCAAGATGGCCGGTAACACTGTTGTTTCTCTAAGGGTGTGTGCACACGCTGCGGAATCTGCTGCGGATTGATCAGCGCGGATTTTGAAAAATCTGCAGGTAAATCCGCAGGTCAAAAGACCTGTGGTTTATCTGCGGATTAGCCTGCGTTTTTGCCCTGCGGTTTATCATCTCCACAATGGAGGAGATGGTAAACCACTGCGGAATCCGCAGAAAGAACTGACATGTCAATTCTTTCTGCAGTTTAGAAACCGCAGCAAATCCGCTTGGAAAATTCTGCAGCATCTGCACTGCGGTTTTTGATTCCCAATGGTTAGAATGGTACTGTACACCGCAGCAAAAACTGCTGCAGATCCACAGGGCCAAATCCGCTGCGGATCCACAGCAGAATCCGCAGCGTGTACACACACCCTTACTCCCAGAGTAGACCCCTGTTCTTCCGGTAAGTGATACACCATAAATGCTTTGGATGAGAAATCTCCTTAATTTAATATTTAAAGTGTCACCAGAATTCACAATCCAAACGGCATACAGTGTTAAATAGATGTTAAACCTGGTGAAACTGGTGTACTTATCTTAAAAAATCAATGTCAGAATGGCTGTGTAAGACAGATATTAAGACTAGCATTTTGTGAGGCAAGGAAGCATTAAAAAAACAATGATATAGCCATTTGAACGTAGACTTTCAAAGTAAGTACACCAGCCTCATGAGGTCTGAGGGATCTTTATAATAATGCATTAATTTTGATTTATGAAATCTAGTGACAGATATTTTTTAAGTTGCTGTAAGATCAATGGACATTAAGAAGCAGTGACCACTAAATGTACCCAATAATTTTCCTCCACCCAAAAAACTGCAGTTTAAGGGTTGCATCCAGCTTTCATCCACTTTAAGTGGACTTGTTCATGCTTTTACTTCCACCTTTCAAATTTTGAAATGCTTCATGGGGAAGATATAGGCATCAATATCTTTCCACTGGTCAGGCAAATTATGCTTTTGAGAGTCCAAGGTCAAGGAGGAGTCCAACTACGATGGTCATTCGTTAGGGATTTCAGATGGTCGCTTTCACTTGACGTTCATATTTGGTGTGTAGGATCTCATCTTGGGTGAAAAATCCATGAGTTAAAACAAAATTTGGGACAACAAGACCAATCTATCTCTGTCAGGATCTTTAGTCTTAGCTGGGCTTCCACTGATGGGATGGAGACGAACCACAACATCTGACAATGAAGGAAAACCTCCAACAGAACAGATCAACTTTCCATTAGAAGATCCACCATAGGTCAGCCCCTACCATGCACAGACATCTCCTGAAAATAAGAGGAAAGTTGACATGAAATGGTCTAGATCGGCATTTTTGACCATCCAACTTCTCAAAAGTATGGCAAGCATGACAATTAGAGATAGAACACTCTGCGTCTGGGCCTTCAAAACCATTAATATGTACTACACATGACCATATATTTGGTGACGAATGGCCAAGTAGGTGGTTTAGTTTGGTTCTAGGTTAATCGCTATTTATCCATTGTTGACCCCTTGGACTTTCACCAAAAAGAAGGAGGTCAGAGATTTCCTCACTCTAGTGTCTACATGATCAAATATTTGAGTTGGTTCCTCTTGACGTACAATTTGGGGAATGCTTTCTTTAGGGATATCTCCTACATTCCCTACAACCAAGAGTCCAACAAGACCTACAAAGAAGGTGCTACCAAGACAACCAAACATCTGTTTATGAAGCGATTCCTGTATTTTATCTCAGAGATCCCAGCTCAATTCCAGTACAAAGAGGAGCTTCGAAACCACTCAAAAATCTTTCACCTGAAAAATCTCTTCGAATTAGACCTGAGGCAATAAAGGGGTTTTTGAAAAAACACTCAGCAAAATTCCCTTTTGTGCTGATGAAAGAAAAATCAAACCAAACAGAAGACAGAGTTGAGTCGACGAGACATTTTCAGTGGTGGCTGAAGACGACACCAAACGTGTAAGACTTTCTTTTCCAGACCAAAATAATGTCTCAAGGTCCTCCATCAAATGTCTAAGAATTTGGAAGGAACATAGGGCAAATGTAGAGTTCAATTCTCACTGTAAATGTTGATTTAGGTGGTGCAGGCGCGTTTCATAGCATCTTAGAGTCAGATTCTGTCTCGGGAGAGTTTATAGTTTACTTTTCCTTTACTGCAGGCAAAAGCCATGAACACAAATGCAGCCAATTTAGTAAGGATCCTGCCAGGATTTGTTCTGTGGTAGGAAACCAGACCACCTAGAGGAAAACCATTCAGATAACAGTCTCAGTAGGAGCTAAACCCAAATGTTCACTGCAATCCAAGAATGATTAGAACCGGACTGCCACCTAATTTTCAAAAATAGCTATGTAATCATTATTCCTAGCCAAAGCATAGCTAAAGTGGGTGTGGATTTAACAGTCGCACAAGGTTCTTAAAGCTTGGTGAAATGCTGCTCTAAACATAATCTGATCACAAGACCACAGCGATCAGCTTTGATCCGTGTAGAAATCTAGTGTTCAATTTCTCTGCAGCACCAATAGAGGAGAAATGAAGTATTGCAGGTGGCTGTTGGCATAAATGGGCTGTCTGTGTGATATATGAACCACATGGGACCTCCAGACAGAAAAACTTTTTTTGTAGACAATCTCCATTTCAGGTAATTGATAAATGCCTTCCTTATTGAATGACCCCCATCTCCTAAGCGAATAAAAGGTAAATAAAATGTAGAGTCATGGTCAAAAGTGTTGGCACCCTTGAAATTGTTCCAAAAAATGAAGTATTTTTTCCTCAGAAAATTATAGCAATTACATGTTTTGCTATACACGTTTATTTCATTTGTGTATATTGGAACAGCACAAAAGTAGCGAGAAAAAAGTCAAATTGGACATAATTTCACACAAAAACCCAATAATGGGCAGGACAAATTTTTTGACACCCTCAACTTAATATTTGGTTGCACACCCTTTGGAATAAATAACTGCAATCGATTCCTATAACCATCTTCTTACATCTCTCAACTGGAATTTTGGATCACTCTTCTTTTGCAAACTGCTCCCGGTCTCTGATATGTGAAGGTGCCTTACCCCAACAGAAATTTTAAGATCTCTCCACAGGTGATCAATGGGATTTATATCCGTACTCATTGCTGGCCACTTCAGAACTCTCCAGCTCTTTGTTTCCATCCATTTCTGGGTGCTTCTTGAAGTATATTTAGGGCTATTACTATTCTGCTGGAAGACCCATGACCTACGACGTAAACCCAGGTTTCTGACATTGTGACCCAAAATTCTTTGGTGATCTTCAGATTTTCTGATATCTTGCACACAGCCAAGTCACCCAGTGCCAGAGGCAGCAAAACAACCCCAAAGCATCTGTGAACCTCCATCATATTTGACTGTAGGTACTGTGTTCTTTTCTTTGCAAGCCTTGTTCTGTTTTTGGTAAACAACAGAATGTTGTGCTTTACTAAAAAGCTCTGTCTTGGTCTCATCTGTCCACAAGACGCTTTCATAGGATTTTGGCTTACTCACGTACATTTTGGCAAACAGCAATCTAGATTTTTTTTATGTCTGTCAGCAGTGGGGTCCTTCCTGGGTCTCCTGCCATAGTGTTCTATTTCATTCAAATGTTGACGAATAGTTCATGATGACACTGATGCTCCCTTATTGGTGGTTACAGGAAGCAATTGATTGCAGTTATATAGTCCAATGGGTGTGCAACCAAATATTCAATTGAGGGTACCAACCATTTTGTCCATCCCATTTTTGGTGTTTTGGTGTGAAATTCTGTCCAATTTGCCCTTTTTTCCAGTTTTCTTGTGCTGTTCCAATACACAAAAAAGAAATAAACGTGTATAACACAATGTGTAATTGCAATAATTTTCTAGGTGAAATCCTTTATTTTTTTTAAACAATTTCAAGGGTGCCAATACTTTCAGCCATGACTGTATTTACAAAAGTTATTTACTTTGAACCATCCATTTCATTTTGGGTAGAAGGCAACTCTAAAAAATATTTTCATTATACCATACCAATGAGGTTTTTTGTTTGAAATACTATTTTCAATATGGAATAAATATGGGAAACTTGTTATTTAAAGAAAATTTGGATGCCGAATTATAACATTTTGCTGCCTCTATAAACCTGGCTGTCTTTTTTTCCCCCACACAACTGGGACAAAGAAAGGATTAACTGGAATTATTCTGGAAAGGGGAGAGGTGATCATACTTTTTCTATGCCCTAAATATAATCTGATCACTAGATGTCAACGATCAGCTTTTATCTGTGTAGAAATCTATCAATTTTGCTGCAGCACCACCACGGGAGAAGAGAGGCATTACAAGGCACTTATTGATATCAGTGGGCTATCTGTGTAATATGTGGACCAACTGGGTCCTCCAGAGAGTAAGATTTTTTTTGTAACCAATATTCACTCCAATTATTTAGTGAATACCTTCTTTAATAACTTGTACAATTTTATAAGAAAGTAAAAAAGAAAACAACTAAGCGTTGATCACGTTGGACAATCCTTTTTATGGCAGAACAGTGCTCTAAAAATGAAATGATCATAAGACCTCATTAATCTTTATCGAAACCTAGCATAAAGTGTTTAATTTAACTGCAGCACTTCTACAGGAGAAACGAGGTATTGCATGATACCTTCTGAAATCAATGGACAGTCCAGGTGATGCACGGATCACCCGTGTCCTCCAGAGATTTAAGGTTTCATTGAACTGAAGTTTATGCACAGCTCTCCTCAGCTCCAATTTCTGTGTCTGTGATTCAGTTCCACAGAAAAAAGAACAAACGTTTTATGTCAGCCTTGAAACTACTTTCCGGTGAATGTTTTCTTCAGTGTGGGTTTGGCCAAGTCACATTTCCCAAAGTCAACAAAACGTCAAAATATTCTTTTTTTTTTTTCTTTTCAATTCCTGACAAGTGCAGTCATTGAATGTTTCCACCAGAAATCTGCACCTAGAAAGAAGTAAAAGCAGAATATGTTCTGTAACGAAAAGTAACCAGATCGTCAGATCTAACAGACATGGTAGATTAGGTCTACCGGGTTATGTGAGAACGAAGTTCAACCATGTCTGTAGCTTTTAGCGATCAGTTATTGTGTGTCACCATAATCAGGGTCAGCCTACAGGTTGTACCACTACCTCCATGCAAATATCTGATTTTACTAGTTCACAAGGTGCGGGAATAAAAATATATAATTTCAGGCTTCTTTGGGCATCTTCACACTTTGTTCCAGGTTTGTTTTTTTCTTCTGCGAAAACGCTGCATTTTACAGTACTAGCAAAGTGAATTTTTTATTCCAGAGTAATCCACAGTTTCTTAATACATAAATTAGCTGTTAAGATCTATGGGCCGGATGTAGATCTCACTGAGAATCTGCCTCCAGAGCTTATTTTAGCAGTGTGAGACATGTGATGACTGACACTTTGCTCTCATAATCACACACAGCTCTAAAGTGAGATCAGAACTAACAAAGCACAGGAGAAATTAACTTTGTCTCATTACAAACACATTTGCAGCAGCAGATATCCTCTCATAGTGATGGCAGGTTTGCTGTAGAGCCGTGCTTGATTATGACCCAACTCAGTACAGCAGAGTTGAACCTACAAACACAACAAATACATTTTGAAGTGGTCCTCTCACAGTGCTCAGCTCTGCTGTACTGCCCATAACTCTGACTGTCTGTGAGATGGAAGCTATGTTTGTAATGCCACAAAGTTAAAAATTCTGCTGTACTGGGTTAGATCTCATCTCTGCAGAGCTGTGTATGATTAGGAAATCAAAGTGTTTGTCATTACATGCCTCACACTGGTAACTCCCCCTTTCATTTAAAATAAGCTGTATAGGCAGATTCTCTGGGAGATCTAGGTCCAGCCAATAGATCTTAACAGCTCATTTACATAAGAGGAAAAACATGGATTTCCTTGGAATAAGACATGACACTGCAGATATCAATTAATCACTTTTTCAAGCTTTCTATGACCTACATGCCCATATAAATGACTTTGGGGGGGTTGATCCTACTGACAGATTACCCCTGATGTTAATATTCTGGTGGCTTGTAGTGACCACTAGAGGGAGCTCACTGCATACTCATTTTTCACTGAGTGCCATAGATAAATGGTATGCAGTAAGCTCCCCCTAGTGGTGGTTTCAGGTGGCCAAACAATTTAACTTTTGAATCTATGTAGGGGATCTGGAGCTTTGTATCATAACGAAAAAGAACCAGTTTGGATGAAAAATAAATATTTGTGATTCTTTAAAGGGGTTATTCGATATAAAACAAAAAAAAAAAAACACAATTTATTTTCATCCTAATTTACTTTCCATTAAAAAATGTAAAAAATTGGTTGTTTGTGGGGGAAAGGTATACAACCTTTTTCATAGATTTATGCAGTGTTATACCAATGTGCTCACTACTAATTCTAAATCTTGATGTTTGTTTTGTGTTTTTTAAAACATTTTTTCTCAGCAACGTACAGCGCCACAGAATATTGATGATAGATATTGTTGTTTCTGGCGCTTTGCAGCCATTTTTGGTACCAATGAAGTAGGTTAAAATAGAAATTACGGCGCAATTCAGGTTCAATAGGGGCGATGTGGTCACGAAAGGACAAGGTTTAATCCGGAGTTGTTACAGTGGAAGGAAAATTATTTAATAAACAAAAAGGAGGGAAAAGTCACCATCAATGATAATAAACGACAGCCAACAGCTCGGAAAGGGGAGAAAAAAAAAATACATGAGGCAACAAAAATACAAAAAGAGGTGGAAGGAGAACGAGACCTCCAGAAAATAAACAGGGTATACAGTTTCAAAGGCTGCAGACACAGACATCTCATTGTTCAAGCCAATTATCAGTGGAAAATAATAACACCAGATGGATTCGGAGTCAGTGACTTTTCATATTCACTTCAACAGATGATGAAATGCGAGATCTAGCTGAAAAAAAGGCAAAACATCTTTCAGTAAAGAACTCGATCCTCCAGATGGGGACCTTCCAAAGCAGCTGATTATCGTCTTAAACACAGACTTTACTCAACGTCTCAAGGACTTATCAGATACTCCCGATGCTAGGACACAGTTTTTAAAGGTCTATGTTATATATATATATATATAAAAAAAAAAATAGAATAATAAATAGAGGAAAATAAAAAAAAATCTACATTAATATAAAAATTATAATATACCGTATATAATAATAAAAAGATAATATACATTAATATGAAATTATAAAATATAAAATATAAATAATAGTAATAATAACAATAATAAAATTATGAAACAAGTATATTTTCGCATGCCTTAAGTAATTTCTTGGTAAGCAAGTGGAGGAAGGGAAGAATAGCGTTCATCTTTGTTTTTCTGCTTACTGAGTAATAAAGGAAGTTAAAAGCATAAAAAATTTTTTTCATATAGGCCATTATTTTTTTTTTTTTTTTTTAATTATTTTTAAATAATTGCAGCTAAAAAAGTGGTAAAAGCAATGATGTTTGTAAAGTGTAATAGAATTAATGGTGCTATATACGAGGGGCGATCCAAAAGTAATGATAATCGGTTATTTCTATTGCACACAGAAATTAAAATAAAATGTTTTCTTCTCTCTTAGGTACCCACTAGTCCAGGAAAAAAAAAATCACTTAAATAGGCCACGATTCCCGGGAGCTACATTCATTTGAATATGAAGTGCCAAGGAGTGAACATCAAAATGGAAAAAAAACGAGCTCAGAGCTGTCATCAAATACCTCTGCTTGAAAAAAATGTCTACCAAAGACATACACAGCGACTTGGTGGAAACATTGGGGGACTCTTCTCCTCCAGATTCCACAGTTGCACGCTGGGCCAAGGAATTTAAGCTGGGAAGAACATCGACGGAAGATGAACATCGCGAAGGACGCCCATCCAAGTCGCTCAATGAAGAAAACGTGAAAAAAGTTGAAGAAGTTGTGTTGGCAGATCGAAGAGTGACTATCAGGCATGTAGCTGAGGTCACAGGGATCTCATATGGCAGTATTCAAAAAATCCTTGCAAAAGAATTGCATATGAGAAAGGTCTCCGCGCGTTGGGTGCCAAAAATGTTAACCGACGAGCAAAAGAAGAAATGAGTTGACATTTCAATAGCAAATCTCGAAAAGTTCCAAGCAGACAAGGAGAATTTTTTGTCATGGTTTTTGACCATGGATGAGACCTGGATCCACCACTTTGATCCTGAAACTAAACAACAATCGATGACATGGAAACGAGCCGACGAACCGACGCCGAAGAAATTCAAAGTGTCAAGCTCAGCAGGGAAGGTTATGGCGTCCGTTTTTTGGAACGCTGAAGGAATTATTATGGTTGACCATTTGGAGAAGGGAGCCACTATTACGGGCTCCTACTACGCAGAACAAATAAGAAGATTGCGGGAGGCTATCAAGGAGAAAAAGCGCGGCAAACTGCGGGCTGGAGTGCTGTTTCACCAAGATAACGCACCGGCTCACAAAGCTGCAGTTGCCATGGCTACCATTCATGAAGCGGGCTTTGAACTGGTGGAACACCCCCCCTATTCGCCAGATGTAGCCCCCAGTGACTTCTTTCTCTTTCCTCGGCTCAAGGAACACCTCCGGGGCAAGAAATTTGACGACAATAGCGACGTGATAACCGCTGTTGGGGAGTTTTTTGAGGGTCAAGATCAAGAATTTTTCTCGAAGGGAATTCTAAGTTTAGAAAAGAGATGGACTAAATGTATAGACTTGTTAGGAGACTGTGTAGAAAAATAAAAAAAATTTTTGACTATATTCATTGTTTATTATTGATTATCACTACTTTTGGATCGCCCCTCGTAAGTAAGTAAAAAAAATAAATAACCAATAGCGAAGATAATTCCACGTTCCACCCAGGAATGCCCGGAAATTGCTTATAAACACTATTTTTAGGCAGCTCCATTGCAAATATTTGGGACCTTATGTAAAATATTCAGAGCACCCTACAGTCTACTAGAACAATGCTACTTCGTATATTAAAAGGGTAGACCGGGATTAGTAAAACATGGCTGTTTACTTCCGCAAATAGCGCCAACCACTATTTCCAGGTTCTATGTGATGCTACAACTCAGCTCTATTCACTTTAAAAGGTCTGAACTGCAAAACCTGAAGTGACCTGTAGACAGGGGTGGCGCTGTTTCGGGGGGGGGATGTTTTTCTAATCCTGGGCAGCAAGATACATAATAAAATAATATATTTTATTATATATCAGAGCGGGAATTTCTAACCAGTCAGAATACTCTAATTATTAATGGGGATAACAAGTAGAAGCAAGATGCATGGGTGAAGCAACGCATTAACTACAACGTTCAGAAATTACACAATTAGCAATTACTTACAATACTTTTACTAGCTGAATATTCTCTTATAGTGGCAGACAAAAACTAAAGTTTTCTGTGGTTTCCTACACATAGGGTGAATGACGACCAGAGCTGGGAAGAAGGTTAGGCGGCTGGAGCAAGGTGCCACCTGGGGGAAAAAGTAGGGTGCACCAATTGTGCAAGTTCTCCCACTTAAAAAGATGAGAGCGGCCTGTAATTGACATCATAGGGAGACTACAACTATGAGAGACAAAATGAGAAAACAAATCCAGAAAATCACCTTGTCTGATTTGGTAAGATTTATTTTTCAAATGATGGTGGAAAATAAGTATTTGGTCACTAACAAAAGCTCATCTCAATATTTTGTTATATATCCTTAGTTGGCAATGACAGAGGTCAAACGTTTTCTGTAAGTCTTCACAAGGTTGGCGCACACTATTGGTGTTATGATGGCCCATTCCTCTATGCAGATCTCCTCTAGAGCAGTGATGTTTTGGGCCTGTCACTGGTCAACACGGACTTTCAAATCCCTCCAAAGTTTTTCTATGGGGTTGGGATCTGGAGACTGGCTAGGCCACTCCAGGACCTTCATACGCTTCTTACGAAGCCACTCCTTCGCTGCCCTGGCGGTGTGCTTGGGAACATTATCATGCTGAAAGACCCATCCACGTTTCATCTTCAATGCCCTTGCTGATGGATGGAGGTTTGCACTCAAAATCTCACGATACATGGCTCCATTCATTCTTTCATGTACACGGATCAGTCGTCCTCGTCCCTTTGCAGAGAAACAGCCCCAAAGCATGATGTTGTCATCCCCATGCTTCACAGTAGGTATTGTGTTTTTTGGATGCAACTCAGCATTCTGTCTCCTCCAAACACGACAAGTTTTGTTTCTACCAAACAGTTCTACTTTGGTTTCAACCATATGACATTCTCCCAATACTCTTTTGTATAATCCAAATGCTCTCTAGCAAACTTCAGACGGACCCAGACGGGTATGACGGGTATATGGGCACGGGCCTATGGGATGGTGGATGTGTGATCGGTATATGGGCACAGGACTATGGGATGGAGGATGTGTGATGGGTATATGGGCACTGGAGTATGGGTTGGAGGATATGTATGATGGGTATATGGTCACTGGAGTATGGGTTGGAGGATATGTATGATGGGTATATGGGCACGGGACTATGAGATGGAGGATATGTATGATGGGTATATGGGCATGGGACTATGGGATGGAGGATGTGTGATGGGTATATGGGCATGGGACTATGGGATGAAGGATGTGTGATGGGTATATGGGCACTTGACTATGGTATGGCGGATATGTATGATGGGTATATGGGCACGGGACTATGAGATGGAGGATGTATGATGGGTATATGGGCATGGGACTATGGGATGGAGGATATGTATGATGGGTATATGGGCATGGGACTATGGGATGGAGGATATGTATGATGGGTATATGGGCATGGGACTATGGGATGGAGGATATGTATGATGGGTATATGGGCACGGGCCTATGGGATGGAGGATGTGTGATGGATATATAGGCACGGGCCTATAGGATGGTGGATATGTATGATGGGTATATGGGCACGAGACTATGGGATGGAGGATAATTATAATTTGTTATAACTAACCACAGTTAGTTACTATGCCCGGGCAGCGCCGAGCTCTTCAGCTAATATTATATATATATATATATATATATATATATATATACACACACACACAAACACACATACACACACATACACATACATACATTCATATACACACACACATATATATATATATATACATAAAAATAATAAAAAATAATAAAATAACATTAGTAGTAGCAGTATGTATGCTATTTTATTAATTATTAAAATTATTGCTGCTAATAACATTAAATCAATGCTAAAAAATACTAATAATGATAAACAATAAAATAACATTAAACCAATAGTAAATAATAATATAACATTATTTTTAATAGGGGCATTATTATTATTACAAATAATAACATTAAACCAATAGGAAAATAAAATGAAAAACTAATAAAAATAACAATAATAATTATTATTAATAATAGTATAACATTAGTAGTATTAGCGTCAGTATTATTGTCTTTGCTAACATTAAAACAAAAGTAAAATAATAGTAATAATAACATTAAACTAATAATAACATTAAACCAATAGTAAAATAAAAATAAACAAAAAAATATAAGATAAAGTAAATTTGAAGGTTAAAGGTGGATTATTTTGGGAGACCCTCAAGTATCCTTATATCCTCATACAATAACAAATCTATAGGATGACCTCCCAAAATTAAATGGAAAAAAAAAAGTCTTCCAGTGCATAGACCATTGGAATAAAAAAAAATTCCAGAACCTATAGAGATATATGATGGAACTGAAAACCGAACCCCCAAAAAATCTGGAGAGTTGGTATTTTGAAAAGTTTTTACTGTATACAATTATTCTAGTAATGTTGCGGAGACCCAAACGGAGTCTTCTTTAGACAAATTCTAATCTAGGACATTCTTCCAAGGCGATCGGCAAAATTCCATTTATGATAATCTCCAAAACAAGGAAACAATTATAAGAAAAAAAAACTACGGTATTCGGTTTCAATAATCAAATGGTCAATTATTTATTTATTCATTTTGATTAATTTTTTTTAATCTTACTTTTTTTTTTTTCAAACTGCATTAAACATTCTAGGTATTTTTCAGTCACTTTCTTCTCTATTTTATCTGTTTCTTCTGGTTTGGTATCTTAAAGGGGATAACCAGAATTAAAAATAAAAATGGTCTTGGAGCAGGAAACGTTTTACTCAAACCTAGTGGTCCCAACAAATAATGCAGCAATGACATCACATACATCTCAATCATGTGAACGCTGCAGCCAATCACTAGTCTCATGAGGCTAGTAATTGGCTGCAGCAGTCACATGAATGATGGAAATGACGTCACTGTTGCAGTACCGGCAGGAACCACTAGAGCAACGGGGTAAATACTGATTATTTTATTACTTTTAGACTTTTTGCTTGCTCTCAGACCATTTTTTACAGATGCCAAAAACCACATCATTATTTATGATGACTCCCGGTGGTGAAGGTCATTACACAATAACTATATTGACTTACAAATAAGTTTTGTTACAGGAACAGAGGAAATCGCATTCTGGGAAATGAAATATTCTGCTAAATGTGAAAAACAACACAATTCACAAAATGTGGGTGATGTTGACATTTGACTTAATTGCTGATCACTAACATATAATGAACCACCTACATGAACGCAAATATTTCCCACTCGCGCTCGATACCACAAACGAAAAGCTTTCAATCTAATGAATCAGGTTTATGATAAGCGTCAGAATTTCTGAGTTTGGCCGGAAAAAATAGCAAAAAAAAAATTTAGATCACCCAAAAAAAAAAAAGTCACAAAGGAAAATGATGAAATGTTAACACCTTACCAGAAGAGGTAGAAGATGTTTGTGTGGCGGAAAAATAAAGAGCAGATAATAGGTCATATAAGTCATAACTATCTGTACGAATGTCTAAAAAGTTCAAGGGCACGAATAGTCTGGATCCCAACAACGAAAAATTAGAAATAGATACAGTCGTGGCTAAAAATGTTGGCACTCTTGAAATTGTTCCGGAAAATGAAGTATTTCTGTCAGAAAATTATTGCCATTACACATGTTTTGTTATACACATGTTTATTTCCTTTGTGTGTATTGAAACTACACAAAAAAAAAAAAAAAAAAGAGGAAAAAAAGGGAAATTTGACATAATTTCACACAAATCCCCAAAATGGGCAGGACAAAATTGTTGGCACCTTTGAAAAATTGTGGGTAAACAACTTTGTTTCAAGCATATGATGCTCGTTCATATCCACATGTGGCAAGTAACATGTGTGGGAAATATGAAAACCTCACCTAAAACCAGATAAAACGGGGAAAAGGTGACTAAATCTCTGCATTGTGTGTCTGTGTGTTCCACACTAAGCATGGAGAACAGAAAGAGAAGAAGAGAATCAAAATTGTTGAAAAATATCAACAATCGTGAGGTTACAAGTTCATCTCCAAAGATCTTGATGTTCCTTTCTCCGTGGTGTGCAACATACTCAAGAAGTTTACAACCCATGGCACTGCAGCTAATCTCCCTGGACATGGATGGCAGAGAAAAATTTATTAAAGGTTACATCGCAGGATAGGGCGGATAGTGGATAAGCAGTCCACATCAAGGTCCAAAGAAATTCAAGCTGCATGCTCAGGGTGCATCAGTGTCAGCACAAACTATCCATCCATAATAGAATGAAATGAAACACTATGGCAGGAGACCCAGGAGGACCCCACTGCTGACACAGAGACATAAAGCTAGACTGCGGTCTGCCAAAATGCATGTAAGCCATAATCCTTCTAAGAAATCATCTTGTGGACAGATGAGACCAAGATAGTGCTTTTTCTTAAAGCACATCCTTCTACTGTTTACCAAAAATGGAATGAGACCTACAGAGAAAAGAACACAGTACCTGCAGTCAAATGTGGTGGAAGTTCAAAGATGTTTGGGGGTTGTTTTGCTGCCTCTAGCACCGACTGCCTTGACTGTGTGCAAGGCATCATGAAAACTGGAGATTACCAAAGGATTTTGGGTGGCAAATGTACTGCCCAGTGTCAGAAAGCTGGGTTTGTGTCTTAGGTCATGGGTCTTCCAGAAGGAAAAGGACTCCAAACATACTTCAAGAAGCCCCCATAAATGGAAGGAAACAAAAGTGCTGGAGAGTTCTGAAGTGGCAG
This sequence comes from Dendrobates tinctorius, assembly GCF_039654945.1. NCBI lineage: Eukaryota > Metazoa > Chordata > Amphibia > Anura > Dendrobatidae > Dendrobates > Dendrobates tinctorius. The sequence continues at coordinate 4,364,159 of NW_027361695.1, read as the reverse complement.
CAATGAGTCCGGATCTAAAACCCATTGAACAAGTGTGAAGAGGTTTTACAATTGTTGATGGGAGAAGATGAAATATGAGAAACCTGGAGCAGATTGCAAAAGAAGAGTGGTCCAAAATTCCAGCTCAGAGGTGTAAGAAGCTTGTTGAATGTTATAGGAAGCGACTGACTGCAATTATTTATTCCAAAGGATTTGCAACCAAATATTATTTTGAGGGTGCCAACAATTTTGTCCTTCAATTTTGGTGCTTTTGTGTGGCATTATGTCCAATTTGCCTTTTTTTCCGCAGTTTTTTTTTGTGTTATTCCAATACACACAAAGGAAATAAATGTGTGTATAACCAAACATGTGTAATTACAATAATTATCTGTGAGAAATACTTAATTTACTAGAACAATATCAAGGGCGCCAAGACTGTAGATAGATAGATGATACATAGCTAGATAGGTAAAAGATAAATAGATAGATGATAGATATTAGATAGATAGATATATATATATATATATATATATATATATATATATATATATATAGATAATAGATAGGCAACAGATAGATAACAGATAGATAATAGATAGATGATAGATATGACAAATAATAGATAGATAATAGATATATAGATAATAGGCAGATAGATGATAATAGACAGAACAAATATAGATAAAATATAGATCAGATAAATATTTTATATCTAGAGCAAGAAAACACGACTCTGTCGAAGACAATTCCCCCAACTCGTCCCCACCCCAGACACATCCTACACAAGTGCCACAAAACCCATCTAGTATCACTTTTGCTTCCTGCTTCACACATTTCAAAACAAGTTCTTTACATGCAGATAATTGGTTTTACATATTATACGTGAGAGGTGAAATGTAAGAAGAATTAAATGTGTATTTTTGCATGTTGGGAGACTGAGTCACTAGTTTACATATCATTTTGGTGGGATCTACTTGGAAACCACAAAAAGTTGTGACATTGGTACACACCTTCCCATAATTAGTCACGGTGCCAAATCTCTTCGTAGAGCGACAGAAGTCTAAATTGTAAAAAAGTTATTAAAAAAAATGATACCAACTTTCTTTTTTATAGGGGAAGCTGGGGTAAGGATTCTAAACATGGACCCATAATGTAACCCAAAGTGATTGTACAGATCGGCCAATTCAGCTCCCGTTATCCTCATTTAGTCTTAAAACTAGAAAAACGGTCAGTGATTTAATAAAAGCCCTTATTAACAAAAAATCCACAAGGAATCACTAATCACCCACAGCATAAAAATACCCAAACTATTCATTCTCACAAAATGTCAGAAGAGTTTTGCATAAAGTGCCAAAAAAGTCCTTTTTTCGAAAAAGTTGCTGGCGTTGGAAGGTGACACAAGGAAAATTAAACAACTTTGTAAATTGTCTTATTTAAAAATATCCAGTTGTTTTGCATAAGTTTTGAGATGGTCACAAAGTTTGGTTTTCCCAGTTTTGCTGCTTCAGTGTTTTTAGATCTTTTAGTTCAACGATTCTATGGTTAAAATAGACCCAATGGACTCAATATTTACACCGTCGACTCTTATTTTTCCAGGCTTTTGCTGTTCGCTCTGACAGCTGGATATCAGTTTCTGTTCCAAATCCTGACCGATAGCTACTCATTCTTGCCTAAATAATGCTCAGAGTTTAACACAATTTCTGGGATTGAGGAGTTTCCTAGATATGAACCCAAAATGTCAATGTTTTGTTCACCGAGCCACTTAGATATCACTTTTGCCCTGTGACGTGATCTCCATCATTCTGGAAAAAGCGTTGTTCATCACCAAATTGTTCTTGAATAGCTGGAAGAAGTTGCTCTTCGAGGATGTTTAGATCCCATTCTTTATTCATGGCAGTGTTCTAAAACAAAAATGTGAGTGAGCCCGCTCCATGGGTAAAAAGCTCCCCAATCATAAATGGTTTCAGGATGCTTTATTGTTGGCATACATGGCAGTGCTCACCTTTTGTTCTGTTTGACTTACCTTGTGAGGGGAGTCCTCCATACCCAAGGTCTGGGTGGGCACATGGGCCAAGGGTGTCGGTGCAGCAGGCAGGAGAGGCAGGCCGGAGACAGGAAGCAGGGATACTGGAGACTGCAGGCAGAATGGAGACATCCTGGAGATCACAGACATGTAGCACAACTACTGGAAGCTGCAGGCAGACAGGACATATCCTGGAAACTGCAACAGGTAACAGAAGTACTGGAAGCTGCAGTCAGACAGATAGGAGAGGCACTGGAAGCCGCAGGCATACAGGACATGTCCTGTAGATTGCAGACAGGTGACCGTGGCACTGGACACCCCAGGCAGGCAGGAAGTGTACTGGAGACCACAGACAGGTAGAAGACACTGGAAGCCACAGGAGAGGAGACATCTGGGAGACCGCAGACAGGCAGCAGATGTACTGGAAGCTGCAGGTAGACAGGAGACATCCTAGAGACTCCAGACAGGTAGCACAGATACTGGAAGCCGCAGGCAGACAGGACTTGGGAACACTAATACAGCTGTGGGTCTTAGTGAGCCTTATACATGCTCAGGCAGATAATAACATGGGCTGAGACTGGGTCGTCTGCAAAATCTGACATCGAACACAACAGAGTTTAGCAGACCGGGATGAGGGAAGCCCAGATCCGAGACAGGTTCGTGACATTTTCTAGATGTCCTAAACAGTGTAAAGGGGTCTTCATCAGAGAAAATAACTTTACCCCCCCATCCTCTGTAGTCCAACTGATGTACTTCCTGCATTATGTCAGTTTGTCTTAGATGTTTTTCTTGGAGAAAAGTGGCTTCCTTGCTGCTCTTCTTGACAGGCAAGTCTGTACCTCTAGGTTCATGGGTGAGGGCTTTTCATCCATGGAGGGGGCACGATCACAACTCTGCCTAAAAACACTGCCATGAATAAAGAATGGGATCGAAACCTCCTCCAAGAGCAACTTCTCCCCACCATCAAGGAGCAATGTGGTGATGTTGATGCTTTTTGCAGCATGATGTAGACCATATCACAAGGCAAATGTGATAACTAAGTGGCTCGATGAACAGAACATTGACATCTTTGATCTGCAGCCAAGAAACTCCACAGATCTCAATCCCATTGGAAACCTGTGGTCAATCCTCAAAAAGTGACAAACAAAAACACAAAATGTGTAATAAAGTCGAAGCCCTGGTGAGACAAGAATGGGAGTTGATCAGTCTGGATCTGGCTCAGAAGCTGATATCCAGCTGCCAAGGCGAAGGGGACAAGTCTTGGAAAATAAGGGGAAACACTGGAAACACTGAGTTTTTTCATAAACTTGATATATTAATAAGAGTTTAAACATGGTTTATAATTGTTTAATTATTCTTAGCAATCAGAGAAACATCAGACTAAAAGATCTAAAAACACCGAAGCAGCGAACTGTGAAAACCAAACTTTGTGTCAGGCTGAAAACGTTTGGCCAGGACCGTACAGGTCCTTTTGTAGCGCTGTGTGTGGCTCCATGGTTACAAACTACGAGCCTGGTTTGGTCATGTCCTGCAATCATGTGCTATTTCCCCTTTGCAAATTCCAACATGTTAGTACTTTTTATCAACAGCGTAAATCTTTAAAAAAAAATGAATACCTAATAACAAAATGATACTAACGAACATAAAAATCCCAAATTACAAGACTTTTGTAAGTTCCTCCCATTCCGACAAAAAGTAAGTCAAAACAGTAACTGATTTTGCAAAACAATTTTCCCCTTTATTTGAACCAGTTCTAGAAACAATCTTGCAAAAAAAAAAAAGTAGGATGTTTGCAAAAAGTTTTGGCGAAGTTACCTATCTTGGGATACATATTTCTACAGATCTCGGGAACTACGGGAACTGGAGGGCCATTTTTATTTGCTTTGTCCCCGGACCGTGCTCTCATTAGTTTGCGGGAACTGGAGGGCCATTTTTAGCTGCTTCGTCCCCGTACCGTGCTCTCGTTAGTAAACTTTATTTATACAACCCCGACAAACAAAAATTCAAGAGAAACAGGTGTGATTTTACATGTTAGTTACTAGGTTGCTTCTTCCCCACAACATGTTTATGTGCATGGTGCACCGGAGTGAACGGATGTCTACTCTTTGCAACAGCGGTCAAGCATACTTGATTACATCTGACGTGGGGGGGAGGGGGGATGTGACTGCAGGAAGGTTTTTCTACAGCGCAAAGTAAATCATGGACATTCAGGAGACTTGATGCATGGCTAATCAAACTAATGTTTGTTTTATTAAACGCTTCTCTTGAAGATATTGCAAAAAAGTAGACGGCCACATCCTATGAGTCACATGAGAAAGGAGCAAGTGTAACGATACGCAAGATAAAACACATAAACAAGAGCCTTCAGTAGTGTTCTAATATACAAAATATACAAACAAACCCATAATAAATTACAAGGAAATGTTAACCTGGAGTTGGCAACTACAAGCTCCTTCTCTTTTTCACAAACATTGATTTCTCTATATATAAGGCAGCTGGATACAACAGGCGCCCTTACCCACTGCACCAGTTTAATGCAGAGCTAAACCCCATCCCTTTAATAAAGGAAATTGCTAAATCAAATGCTGTGACGCTTCAGGGGTTTTGGCAGCGTCCGAGAGTGGACCCTCTGGGTGGCGGAACTGAGGCCCCCGGGACGAGCGCACCAGGTGGAACCAACCCCTATACAGGGACCGTTAGGGGCAGGCCCGCGGGGAATCAGACACCGCGACAGCTGGAACCAAAAGGGCCGGCCCGAAGGACCGGAGTGGCCACAGGCAGGACTGAGAGGCTGCACCGGAACCAAAGTACGGGGCTCCGTATGGAGAGGGCGAGGAGAGATACAGAGCAGTAGTACCAGAGGAAATGAGGACGACAGACAGCAGGCAGGGGAACAGGACAGGGAACGGCCACACACTAGAGGGCGGAACGGGAGCGCAGAACAGGGGAGCGAAGGCTAAAAAACACGGACCAGGCAGGACGGAGGACAGGCAGAGAGACAGGGGAACAAGCAGTGGCAGAGACAGCAAGGCTGGGACAAGGATCAACCACAGGACAGAGGGAGAACCTATAGAGTAAATATAGGCGGCCAAATTAGTGCAAAGGACTCACATAATAACCAGGTGTCCTCCCCTTATGGGAGACGCCTGATATATCCCCTGCTGGCAGGCGATTGGCTGACCGCTAATCGGCCACCGCCCACTGCAGGGTTAAACAACCCGACAGGCGCACGCCCATGCCCTAGTGTGCATGAGCAGGAGGGGAGCTGCCCGAGAGACAGGCGGAGAAGGCGCGCGTGAGCAGGAGGGAGGAGGGAGCGCGCGACCAGCCGGGTAAGTGACTGCTGCGGGGGGGGACCCGATGCCAGTGGGACAGCGGTGGGCACGGCCGCTGCTGTTACAGTACCCCCTCCTTACATCTCCCCCTTCTGAGATTGGCCAAAAACTTTCAGAATTTGTGGGTCATTTACATTTTCCCGAGGCTCCCAGGACCTCTCCTCGGGACCGAATCCCTTCCAATCGATAAGGAATAAGGTTCTTCCCCTGACCTTTTTCATGGCCAAAATGTCTTTAACTTCAAAGACGTTGTCATCCCCAATTGGCTGAGGGGAAGAGATAGGAGCAGGGCGGAACCGGTTGAGAATGACAGGTTTAAGGAGCGAGACATGGAAGGCGTTAGGAACTCGGAGTGAAGCCGGCAACCTCAATTTGTATGCAGCGTCGTTAATGCGTCCAAGTACTTCAAAACGCCCAATGTACCGGGGGCTCAACTTGTACGAGGGGACTTTCAGACGGATGTGTTTAGTTGAAAGCCAGACTCTGTCACCAGGATGGTATGGAGGAAGGTCCCTTCGTCTTTTGTCCGCATGCTTTTTCATCCGGGCACTGGCGTTCATGAGGGCTTCCCTGGTCTCTTTCCAGACTTGCGCAAAGTCAGCGGCGAGAGCATCTGCCACGGGAACCCCCGAAGACGTGGAAATGGGCAGCGGGATGCCGGGGTTCTGGCCTGAGACCACAAAAAATGGTGACTTGGAAGTGGACTCATTAGGATGATTATTGTGGGCAAATTCTGCCCAAGGAATTAGTGAGACCCAGTTGTCCTGGTGGGCGTTGGAAAAGTGACGCAGGAAAGATGTCAGAACTTGATTGACTCGCTCCACTTGCCCGTTGGTCTGAGGGTGGTAGGCGGAGGAGAAATCCAAAGACGTACCCATGTGCCGACAGAGGGCTCTCCAGAAAGGAGAGGTAAACTGAACTCCCCGATCAGAAACGATGCGTTGAGGAAGTCCATGCAGCTTAAAGATCTGATGGATGAAGATCTCGGCCAACTTAGGAGCCGAAGGAAAGCCGGGTAATGGGATGAAATGGGCCATCTTGGAAAAGCGATCTACTACCACGAGGATAGTAGTGCACCCAGAAGAGGAAGGCAGATCTGTTACGAAATCCATGGCAACTTGCCGGCCAAGGGGCCTCTGGAACAGGTAACGGATGAAGAAGACCGGAGGGCAGATTCCTAGGCACCTTGTCCTGCGCACAGGTAGTACAGGACGCTACATAATCCGTCACGTCTTGGCGGAGAGAGGGCCACCAATAGTAGCGGGAGAGAAGCAAGCGGGTCTTCTTGGTCCCGACGTGTCCTGCAATTTTGGACGAGTGCCCCCAGCGTAGCACTTCCAGTCTTTTGCTCTGTGGAACGAAGGTCCTGCCTTGCGGAAGGGTAGAGAGGCTCACGGGAGCCACGGTAATAACTTTCGCAGGCTCGATGATATATGATGGGGCCTTCTTCATCTCTGGTGACTGCAACGACCTAGAGAGCGCATCCGCCTTGGTGTTCCTATTCCCGGGTCGAAAATGGAGCTTGAAATCAAAGCAAGAAAAGTATAGGGACCATCGGGCTTGCCGGGCGTTGAGTCTTTGGGCGGACTGAAGATAGGCTAAGTTTTTGTGGTCAGTGAAAATAGTAAAGGGGTGAACCGACCCCTCGAGTAGATACCGCCATTCTTCCAGAGCCATCTTTATAGCGAGCAACTCCCGATCTCTGATAGAGTAGTTACACTCGGCAGAGGAAAAGGATTTGGAGAAAAACCCACAGGGAACCAGATGTCCAGATGATGCCCGCTGGGAAAGTACTGCCCCAGCCCCAGTGGAGGAGGCATCCACCTCTAGGATGAAGGGCCTGCTGGCTACAGGGCGATGCAAGATTGGTGCTGACGCAAAGGAGCGTTTCAGGGCAAGGAAGGCATCTTCAGCCTCAGGAGACCAGGTGTTCGATTTGGTTCCTTTTCGGGTCAGGAGCGTGATGGGCTTGGTCACTGAGGAAAAATGAGGAACAAACTGTCTGTAATAAATTAGCAAATCCCAGGAAGCGCTGAATGGCCTTCACACCGACAGGACAAGGCCATTTGAGTACAGCAGAGAGTTTCTCGGGGTCCATCTTCAGCCCAGAATCCGTGATGATGTAACCCAGGAAAGGCAACGAGGTTTGCTCAAACAGGCATTTCTCCAATTTCGCATAGAGACGATGCTCCCGAAGGCGTTGCAGGACCAGGCGGACGCTCCTTCGATGCGAGGAAAGATCGGGTGAAAAGACGAGAATATCATCCAAGTGCACCACAACACAGGAGTACAATAAATCCCAAAAAACCTCGTTGACGTATTCCTGAAACACTGCCGGGGCATTGCAGAGTCCAAATGGCATGACCAAATATTGATAATGGCCATCCCGAGTATTGAAAGCCATCTTCCACTCGTCCCCGGCGCGAATTCGGATCAAATTATAGGCTCCTCGTAGATCTAGTTTGGTAAAGACCCGGGCCCCTCTCAGCCGGTCGAAGAGCTCTGGGATCAGTGGAAGAGGATACAGATTTTTAACGGTGATATTGTTCAGACCTCGATAATCAATGCATGGCCTGAGGGACCCGTCTTTCTTCCGGACAAAGAAAAAACCCGCGCCTGCAGGGGAAGAGGACTTCCGAATGAAACCCTTGGCCAACTTTTCTTGTATATACTCTGTCATGGCCAAGGTTTCTGCTGGAGACAGAGGGTACGTTCTCCCCCTGGGGGGAGTGGCTCCCGGAATCAAATCAATGGGACAGTCAAAAAACCGGTGTGGCGGCAAGGAATCCGCTTCCTTCTTACTGAAGACGTCGGCATACGCGTGATACGGTGCCGGGAGTCCTGGAAGATCAGCTGGCTCCTGTAGCGGATGAGAACGGGCCACCGACAACAGACAGCGCTCCTGGCAAATATTGCCCCAGCGCAGAATCTCCCCAGACCGCCAGTCCAGAACCGGTTCATGCAATCTGAGCCAGGGTAATCCAAGGAGAACGGCGTGGGACAAATTGGACAGTACATAGAAAGCCATCTTCTCCAGATGAAGAGCTCCCACTTGAAACTCTACTTCGGCAGTAACCATGGTGATGAGCTCCGGAAGTGGTCTGCCATCCACAGAGGCAATCGCACGCGGGTTTTCCAAGGTAACCACCGGAATTTGGAACTTGTCAACCTCCTCAAGCCGAATGAAAGCACCAGCCGCACCCGAGTCCACATACGCCTCCACAGATCTACACTCCCGACCTAGAATAATTAAAGCCGAAATGGTAAGGGGCAAAGAGGAATTAGGGTCACCTAGGGATGCCTCTCTTACCTGGCCTAGGTGGAGGCGTTTCCCGGTCTCACAGGACAGGTGCGCAGAAAATTATTGGCTCCGCCGCAATACAGACAAAGGCCCTCCGTCATTCTCTCCCTGCGCCGTTGCTCAGACAATCTTACACGGTCTATCTGCATGGGCTCAGGGGTGGAACTGGCAGAGGGTGAGGAAGAACGTGGAATAGGGGGTTGATAGAGCCTAAAGGATCTCCTCTCTCTGGCTGCCTCCCGAGACCGTTCGAGAAACCGGAGATCTATACGAGTGGCCAGGGATATGAGACCTTCCAGGGTGGTAGGGGTATCCCGTCCAGCCAGCTCGTCTTTTATTTTGCCAGAAAGACCCCTCCAAAAGGCTCCCACCAGGGCCTCATTATTCCATCCAAGTTCCGAAGACAGTGTCCAGAAGCGGATGGCATACTGTCCCACGGTGAGTGAACCCTGATGGAGGTTAAACAGAGCCTCGGTAGTAGAAGCTAACCGCCCAGGCTCGTCAAATACCTTGCGGAACATGTCAAGAAAATTCTGAATACTAGAAACCACAGGATCATCCCTCCCCCACAAAGGATTCACCCAGGCCAAAGCCTCTCACTCAAGGTGGGACACGATAAACACCACCTTGGCACGGTCGTAGGGGTATTGCTGGGGTAACAGCTCAAAGTGCAGTCTGCACTGGTTCAAGAAGCCCCGGCATAGCTTGGGATCCCCGCTATACCTGGGGGGCTTTCCCAGGCGAGATGGCGGGTGAGATACTGGATCCCGGGGTTGGACAGAGGCGGCCGCCGAGGACTGTAGGGAAAGTAGTCGGTCATCGACAGACGCCATGTAATTTAAGATGTGGGATTGGGCGTCGCACTGCTGCGCAAGCTCCTGCTGGAGGCCGGCTAACATGGGAGCGTGCCCTGGGTCGGTGGTTTGAAGGGCGGAAAACCGGGTGTCCATGGACTTCATGAAGGACATTATCCGGGTCTGGTTTTCCCACAAGAAAAGTAATTCCTTTTGCGTAGCGGCTGCGGCTCCAGCGGGGTCCATGGCCTGGTTATACTGTGACGCTTCAGGGGTTTTGGCAGCGTCCGAGAGTGGACCCTCCGGGTCGCGGAACTGAGGCCCCCGGGACGAGCGCACCAGGTGGAATCGACCCCTATACAGGGGCCGTTAGGGGCAGGCCCGCGGGGGATCAGACACCGCGACAGCTGGAACCAAAAGGGCCGGCCCGAAGGACCGGAGTGGCCACAGGCAGGACTGAGAGGCTGCACCGGAACCAAAGTACGGGGATCCGTATGGAGAGGGCGAGGAGAGATACAGAGCAGTAGTACCAGAGGAAATGAGGACGACAGACAGACAGCAGGCAGGGGAACAGGACAGTGAACGGCCACACACTAGAGGGCGGAAAGGGAGCGGAGAACAGGGGAGCGAAGGCTACGGAACACGGACCAGGCAGGACGGAGGACAGGCAGAGAGACAGGGGAACAAGCAGTGGCAGAGACAGCAAGGCTGGGACAAGGATCAACCATAGGACAAAGGGAGAACCTATAGAGTAACTATAGTCGGCCAAATTAGTGCAAAGGACTCACACAATAACCAGGTGTCCTCCCCTTATGGGAGACGCCGGATATATCCCCTGCTGGCAGGCGATTGGCTGACCGCTAATCGGCCACCGCCCACCGCAGGGTTAAACAGCCCGATGGGCGCGCACCCGCACCCTAGTGCGCATGTGCGGGCGGGGAGCTGCCCAAGAGCCAGGAGGAGAAGGCGCGCGTGAGCAAGCGGGAGGAGGAAGCGCGCGACCAGCCGGGTAAGTGACTGCCGCGGGGGGACCTGGAGCCAGTGGGACAGCAGCGGGCACGGCCGCTGCTGTTACAAATGCCTTCTACTTTAAAGGGATGCGTAGTTTAGAAAACTCCCATCCACACACCACATTAGTGAATTCTGAGTCAAGAGCAGTTTCATTGACGGCTCTTGCTCCGGAGGACCAGTCCTGTCCTGCATTGCCAATTATTGAAATGGGCACTGTGTAATGCGAAATCCCACCTGTGAAGGCGCTGCAGGCCAGCAGTACACTTATTGCCAGGTGTCCTAACAGACTCCATGTTAGGGGACACTTTGCGGAAAGGTTATTTTTTAGGGATCCTTGGAACAAATAGAGGTTGTCCAATGTGGACAACCTCATTACGTTTGTCAATAAGCAGCCAATTATGGTCGGTTTCACCAACTTTAATCTCAAGTACATAGGAGTCCTAAGAATATCGTAGAGAATTAAGTCCTCAAAGAAAACATTGGATTTTTCCAAGATGTCTGCACTTCTTCATAACGGAAACATACAAAACACATTGTGTGTCAAGTGTAACGGTTGTTACAAGAGATGGCACCACATCAAATGTCATCTGTTCCCCAAGATCCCTAGATATGGGAAAAATAAAGACTCCTTACCAACTTTTTTTGGGATATAAGTTTATGATGCTTACAAAGTATCCAAGTAACAAAGCAGATCAGAAGGTAATAAAGCTATATAGTTATAGCAAAAGGGGTTTACAGAAAAATTCAAAAACTTTTTCGATCAAAACTTATGAACAACAATAGAGAACATGACACATTCCCCTACTTTGATGATATAAAAAATAACAAACCGAATAAGCTGGAAAAAAAAACTTTCAATAATAACAATCCAAGACTTTTTTTTAATAAAATACTTTATTTAGTATTTTATATATTACCGAAACCCGCTTAATCAATAGCTGAAAAGCCATCACTGCTGGAAATCTATGACGTCTTTTGCGAGTCCTGGATTCTATAAGATTCCCTTTTATTATCTGTATTTAAGTTCTGACCTAGTTCTGCTTCTTGGACTTTTTGTTTTAATTCACAGGACTCTGCGAAACAGATTTTTTCTTTTTTTTTTAAGGTACAATCTGTTCTTTGTTGTCGATTTCTGCTTCAGATAATAGGTGACGATCCCTTCTACTAACTCAAAATTTCCTAATAGTTTTTTCTTATAAAATGGGTTTTCAAAACCAGTCGACTCCTTGAAGGAATAAACTGACCAATCACATGTATAAAAGATATTATGGGAGCAAAGTCTTAGATATAATATGAGCGTCATCTTAAATACAAGAGACCTAAAAGACTCAACATATAGTTAAAAAAAAAAGGAAAAAAATCTGTAATTCATCCTGGAAATGGGAGTCACAAAAAAATAGGTATGAGAAACCAGCAACATTTTTGTTTCTTTTTTCCCACCATCAATTAGTCCTCCAAAATAAACAATGTCTCCCCAACTTCCACACAGTCCTGCAGGGAAAAACGGCAAAGCTAGACTTATGCTTTGTTATTAGAGGGATGATCACACAGCAGGTTTCAGGAGACAGATAATGTTTTAAGAGTTTCTACCTAGAATTTGTCATGGGGCGTATGTTAATTGTTGGAAACTAGTATTAGAAATGTTATCAAGAGTGTATTTTACAGCATTTATTTTTTTAATTAATCATAAAATTACCTAAAATTGTCAATTTTATTTTTTAAGGTCAGAAAATTTGGTACCATAATGCAAGGGGGGTATACAAGGTACTATATACCAAATAAATTAAATTGGAACCCTTCGAATTGTTGGCATTTACCATTACTTGCATTCCTTTTGTGATCAATGGTGTCCAATGCCTGTTTTCCCCATAAACTACACATCCTTTGTAGAAAAGAGTTGCTGACAGTGAAAGCCGTTCTGAAGCCAGCCAAAAACATTAGATGGCTGTCAGACAAACGATGCTTCGACCAATGGTTTGGCCAACAGTCATCTCAGCCGACTTCTGGATAACAGCCACATGGACTTCTTCGGCAGTATATATATAAATTTATCGTGAGCCCTTTCCAAGTTTCCTCTACTTATAGGCAAAATTTAGTGCCCCTTTCTGCCTGAAGTCTCAGATAAATGAGCCACCAAAGTATTGAACACGTCACCAATTTTCTAAGTAAGTTTATTTCTAAAAGGTGCTTTTGACATGAAATTATCACCAACAGTCCATCCAATCCACACAGGCAAATAAATCAAACCATAGCTGCTTCCAAAGTTCTGTCCATAAATTAAATTACCGTATGTGTAATAATGAGAAATGACACAAGGAAAAAGTATTGAACACATGAAGAACGAGAGGTGCAAAAAGCCACGGAAAGTCATGGCACCAGCTAACATTTATCAGTAATTAGAAAGTAATCCTGGCACTCAGTGAAATATATTAGCTGGTTCAACATGTCCAATTACCAAGGAGCCACCCAAAAAGCATCTCATGAAGGGTAAAACCAGTGAGCTGTCTCAAGACCTTTGCAACCTTATTGTTGTATAACAGACTGATGACATTGGTCACAGAAGAATTTCACTGTATGGGCCATAATCTAGAAGTGGAAAGAACATTATTTCACCATAAACCAGCCACGACCAGGTGCTCCCCGCAAAATTTCAGCCTGAGGAGTGAAAAGAATTATCAGAAGAGTTGTCCAACAGCCAATGAGTGGAGAGCTACAGAAAGACCTGGAATCAGCAGACACAATTGTTTAAAAGAAAACTATAAGTAATGGCCTGTATGTACGCTCACCACGCAAGACTCCATTCCTGAACAAAAAGCATGTTCAAGCGCATTTACAGTTTGATCAACAACATTTAGACAAGCCTGTGAAATACTGGGAGCATAAGAAATAGGATAAGCGTGCACTCAGTCACGTTTACTACGAGGTGCTCGTGTAACGGACCTAGTGGTCCCAATATAGACTAAGAGAAGTTCACTGCACACTCTTATGGATTATCTTTCAAAATAGCTTATATTTTATTAACAATCATATGGGAGCGTAACAGAAATATGAGGTAGAAGCGATAACAACACGACGTTTCGGCTCCACCAGAGCCTTAATCAAAAAATCGCTTAATCCAATGCCAGAAGTGGTGAAGGGATAAGGGTCCCTGTAGTTCCAAACAGAGGCTAGTAGTATAATATTGTTCTTGTAATGGTACTGGATCACCATTAAAATGTGATGGATATCTTGTGCAGTAAATGTCCGTAGCGGCACTCCCGAGCGTGTCTGCTGTGTTGGGAGCATACAGTCTGGTCAGATGAGACCAAAATTTAACTTTTTGGATGCCATAATACACAGCATGTTTGGAGGCCAAAAGGCACTGCATATCACCCCAAAAACACCATTCCAACAGTGAAGATTGGAGGTGGAAACATCATGATGTGGGGCTGTTTTTCAGCATACCGCACTGGCAAACTTCATGTAATTGAAGGAAGGATGAAAGAACACATAAAAATAGATATTCTTGATAAAAATCTGCTACCATCTACCAGTATGATGAAGATTAAACGAGGGTGGACTTTTCAGAAAGGCAATGATCCCAAACACACAGCCAATTCAACTCTCAATCAGTTTCGAAGAAAGAAAATAAAATGGCTAGAATGGCATAGACAATCACCGTACCTGAATACAAAAGAAAATGTATGGAAGGAAATAAAGCTCAGAGTTCAACGAAGGAGTCCACAGGACATTCAGGATGTGAAGAGTGTTTGTGTGGAAGAATGGGCCAAAATCACACCTGAGCAATGCCTGCGACTAGTTTATCCATATAGGAGGCGTCTTGAAGCTTCATCACCAACAAAGGCTTTTCGACAAAGTATTAAATACATTTCAGTAATCATGCTCAATACTTTTTCCCTATGTAATTTCTCACTATTACACATAACTTAACTTATGGACAGCTATGGTTTGATTTTCTTTACCTGTGTGTATTGGATGGGTTGTTATCGACATCTGGCGAGAATTTAATGTCAATAGCACCTTTAGAAATATATTTACTTAGAAAATTGGTGATGTGTTCAATACTTATTTCACCCTCTGTATGTTTTGCCATGATGCTTTTTGTTTGCACATTGAAAGGGCAACCTCTGGAAAAAAAAAAAGGATCGTAACAGAAGGATCCGCAAACTCTATGACATCCACATTTTCTGACAACCCTTGTCCAGTTCGGCATCTGTGCATCTCGAAACTCATTAAAAAAACAAAGAAGCCCTACATAAGCAATAGTGTTTTTCCAGCATTTGTCTCTCCTGACACTTAAGTACACAGGAGCGCTCCTGTGTCCTCTATGAAAAAGTCGCTGCCAGACTACTCTACCGTCGGAAAACAAAAGGATCGGCAGTCAGAAATTGGACATGCCAGATCCTTATCATATCTGTCATTGATAAGTCAGGAGGTCCCTATGCACAGGATACTGCTGGCTGAGCCTGTTGATATCAGTGGGTTTCGCCAATGATATGAGGGCTTTAAAGGGTTTGGTTTGGTGTATGATATTAGTCAGCTTCTTCTGACAAAGCCAAAATTTTTGTAATACTGAAGTAAGACAAAGGAAATCCTGAAAGTGTAAACTAAAAATTCATATACAATTTTGAGTTTTTCACCATATCAGCTGCAATGAAGTCTTCTTCATAGACAATGGCTTAGGTGATGGAAGATAAAGAGTGAGATCAATCAGTGGATCGGTCACAGTGGTATCTAAATAAGTTTAAGGTTGAGGTTTAAGCTTGACCTCCTTCCCCAGTTTCATGTCTACATATACAATAGAAGCTGCTTTCGGCAGCAGAGACATTCTCCCTCTGCTCTACAGACAAAGGAGACTAAGCGATACTCCATCCCAACCTTTTCAATGCTCAAGAAAACTATGAGATAAGCAGGAAAAATTTCACTTTTATAAAGTGAAAAAGTTGGTGATCCGCTACTCACAAGTGTAGTAAAAAAACCCACAATGATGGACTGCTCGGCCACTAATTTTCCCTGCAGTGACCCCAACAGGGAAGGTGTAGTATTACAGCTTATCCTTCAAATATATAGGCATTCATGTGCTACATGGTCGCACTGAGAACTCAACAATGAGCCTTACATTGCCATGGTTCTCTGTTCTGGCTCATAGCTAATATCCATGTGCTCTCTTAGGACACCTCAAGTATTCTAAGTGGCCACATGGATATTAGCTGAGGTGTAAAGAACATGAGGTTTAAGAGTTTAGGATTGCAAGAACGTCTTCTTCCCAAAAACTGAGAAGTTCCTGTTTTTATGGAGCTTCTCTTGAAGAACTAGAAAGAAAGGCTAGCCAGTGTGTTTATTACAAGATCTGGCACTTGCAATTTTCTCTGCAACACCTTGAACCAAATTTATCAACCCTGAAAACGATAGTGTTAGTCACAGTCAATCTGAGAAATAGTAAAACCACAAATTCTTCAAAAATTCAATAAAAAAAAAGGTTGGGTGGGCAAAGACCTTGGCAAAAAAAACTTCATGATTCATGCAGAGACTAATTATTATTAGGCATTAAGCTACATAGGTTCTTTCGGTATTTGTAAAAGTTTCAATACGACATGTTAATAATCATTGTGGCAGAAACAAAAACTCGGCTTGTCAAAATACAAAAAAAGCAACTTTGCATAAGACTTTTGGTAAAGAAACAGAGGGGCATCCCCTTGATGCTTTTCGGTATGACCTCTGTTGTCTGTTTCACTCATCTGCCGATTTGGAAGAATGATACGAACATGAGTGACCGACTTATCGAAAGGCAGCCTTCTAGTTTATAACAACATTGAGTCATTACCATAAGGGTTAAAAAAGCACAAACACATCTTAAAAATGTTTAACCACTTAAAGGGTGGTCATTAAGTTAAAAGTTATCCCCCTGTCCAAGGGAGAGGGGACAACTTTTTGATCCCTGGGGGTTCGACGTTCATTCTCCTCCACCGATGCCAAGAACGAGAGCTCTAAAGAGAGTATCAACGGAGGGGAGGTCGATCTTATGCACTGCCACTCCATTCATTCTAATGGAAATGGACACAATGAGGCCACTTTTTCTCTTCCATATTTAAGTTGCGATACCTTTCTCCTTTGATTCTACAAAAATACGATGACCATGGGATGTTACGGGCCTTTCATATTTCTTTTACGTGGAGCAACAATAGTCTGCAGTACTGTACATACAGTGGGGAAAAAAAGTATTTAGTCAGTCAGCAATAGTGCAAGTTCCACCACTTAAAAAGATGAGAGGCGTCTGTAATTTACATCATAGGTAGACCTCAACTATGGGAGACAAACTGAGAAAAAAAATCCAGACAATCACATTGTCTGTTTTTTTTTTTCATTTTATTTGCATATTATGGTGGAAAATAAGTATTTGGTCAGAAACAAAATTTCATCTCAATACTTTGTGATATATCCTTTGTTGGCAATGACAGAGGTCAAACGTTTTCTGTAAGTCTTCACAAGGTTGCCACACACTGTTGTTGGTATGTTGGCCCATTCCTCCATGCAGATCTCCTCTAGAGCAGTGATATTTTTGGCTTTTCGCTTGGCAACACGGACTTTCAACTCCCTCCAAAGGTTTTCTATAGGGTTGAGATCTGGAGACTGGCTAGGCCACTCCAGGACCTTGAAATGCTTCTTACGAAGCCACTCCTTCGTTGCCCTGGCAGTGTGCTTTGGATCATTGTCATGTTGAAAGACCCAGCCACGTTTCATCTTCAATGCCCTTGCTGATGGAAGGAGGTTTGCACTCAAAATCTCACGATACATGGCCACATTCATTCTTTCATGTACCCGGATCAGTCGTCCTGGCCCCTTTGCAGAGAAACAGCCCCAAAGCATGATGTTTCCACCACCATGCTTTACAGTAGGTATGGTGTTTGATGGATGCAACTCAGTATTCTTTTTCCTCCAAACACGACAAGTTGTGTTTCTACCAAACAGTTCCAGTTTGGTTTCATCAGATCATAGGACATTCTCCCAAAACTCCTCTGGATCATCCAAATGCTCTCTAGCAAACTTCAGACGGGCCCGGATATGTACAGGCTTAAGCAGTGGGACACGTCTGGCACTGCAGGATCTGAGTCCATGGTGGCGTAGTGTGTTACTTATGGTAGGCCTTGTTACATTGGTCCCAGCTCTCTGCAGTTCATTCACTAGGTCCCCCCGCGTGGTTCTGGGATTTTTGCTCACCGTTCTTGTGATCATTCTGACCCCACGGGGTGGGATTTTGCGTGGAGCACCAGATCGAGGGAGATTATCAGTGGTCTTGTATGTCTTCCATTTTCTAATTATTGCTCCCACAGTTGATTTCTTCACTCCAAGCTGGTTGGCTATTGCAGATTCAGTCTTCCCAGCCTGGTGCAGGGCTACAATTTTGTTTCTGGTGTCCTTTGACAGCTCTTTGGTCTTCACCATAGTGGAGTTTGGAGTCAGACTGTTTGAGGGTGTGCACAGGTGTCTTTTTATACTGATAACAAGTTTAAACAGGTGCCATTACTACAGGTAATGAGTGGAGGAAAGAGGAGACTCTTAAAGAAGAAGTTACAGGTCTGTGAGAACCAGAAATCTTGATTGCTTGTTTCTGACCAAATACTTATTTTCCACCATAATATGCAAATAAAATGAAAAAAAAAAACAGACAATGTGATTTTCTGGATTTTTTTTTCTCAGTTTGTCTCCCATAGTTGAGGTCTACCTATGATGTAAATTACAGATGCCTCTCATCTTTTTAAGTGGTGGAACTTGCACTCTTGCTGACTGACTAAATACTTTTTTTCCCCACTGTAGATTGTCACTCACAATGGTCCGTGGCCGCACAAACTATATTCCAAATTAACTTGTAGCAATATAAAATATATTTAGCCTGTCGAGAAACCGGAGTACCTGGAGGACACCATTGAAAACAAGGGGAGGACATACAAACTCCATGCAGATGTTGCTCTTGGTTGGATTTGAACCCACAGTCCAAGAGCTATGAGGAGACTGTTCTGCCCTCAGTTCAGTTTAGGAGAACCGCACAAGGTACAGGTATTATGGCTATTGGACAAAAAGAAATACTAAATAATAGTGATGCCCACCAAAGGGGCTTCCACCAGTGTTTAGACCAGGACACAATTGTTGGAAAGAACCAATGATGTCAACAACATGGAGAAGGGCTGGTGGCAAACCAAATGCCCTACATGTCCAGGCTACCGAAGAAGACATATGGAAGGCTGGTATTTGTTAATAAACAAAATAAGTCAAGAAGAGAGTAAGAAATTAAGAAGTCTGAGAAGAAGAGCCTGTGGACAGTCCAACACAAAGTTACCAGTACAAGAAAACGTTGTCACCCTAATCGAAGAGTGGGGCAAGAAGAGCGTATGAACAGTCTAACAAGAAGTTGCCTCCGTAATTATGAAGTGGGACAAATATAGTGCATGTTCGGTCTTACAAAAAGTTGCCTCTCTAATTAAGAAATGGAGCAAGACAACAATGCGACAAGTTGAACAAAAACCAGACTCCATAATTAGGAAGCAGGGCAAGAGGAATGTGTGACATGTCCAACAAAAAATTGCCCCCCTAATTAAAAGGTAGGGCAAGAAGCAGTGCTGTGGAGTTGCAGTTGGAGTCGGAAGTCAGAGTAATTGAGGAGTCGGAGTTGGTGGTTTGGCTTACTCACTCACTCTACAGCCCTGACATGAAGAGGATGTGACCAGTTTTACAAAAATTTGCCTCCCAAAATAGAGAATGAAGCAAAAAGGGCTTGTGCCCGGTAGAACAAAACTTTACCTTTCAAATTTGGAATCAGGAAGAGCAAGTGACCAGTCCAACAAAACTGCAGCCAAAGTTAAGAAGTGGGACAAGAAGGGCGTGTAACCAGCAAAACAAAAAGTTGCCTTCCGAATTATGAAGTTCGGAGTGAAAATTTGACTCTCTAGATAGGAACTGAAGCAACAACACCATACAGCTAGTGTTGAACAAAAAGTTGCCTAGCTAAGAAGTGGAGCAAGGAGAACATGTAGTCATTCTACCAAAAGTGACCTCTTTGTTAGTAAATATCTGGATTAGTACGGAATCTGAAATACAGATTTATGATTACTATGTTTACATATATTTAATTCTTCCCACATCTTGGAATATATAAAAAAAAATAATTGAGGTGTGAAATATGTTTTAGGAGTGACAATAAATACATTGTAACAAGCTGAGAACCATTGTTGTGAGTGACCTCCTGAGCGCAACATGTGCAAAAATTTCCGCCAAGCTCAAAAACAGTGTTAAAACCTTTGATAGGATATTGAGCAAATACGTAAAGCTTTATTAACAAGTTTAATGTGGATGCAAACGACGTGAAAGAACAAGGGTTTGTACAGAAAAGTACGCTCCGCTGTGTGGATGCGTGGACCCCACGGTGTTAATGAAGCATGCTCGCAGGATTGGCTTGTTTGTGCGTTTCTATGCTTTCGGTTTAAAAACCGTTGAGGGGTTATTACCAAGTATGAGTCACACTAATTACAGAACACTACGTGTGAAATTACACTTAATTAGTTACAATAGAGAACACTACTCACATGAATTCAAGATGCAGGAAAAGCGATTAAATTAGGAAACTACACAAAAACAGCAGCAACATCGATCCCTGCTATTTAGAGCTGCTGTCATCCAACTGGGCCCGACTGACTGCTCGGCTAGACAAAAAGTCATCTACTCTGTAGCGCAAAGCCTCCCCCAAATTATGTAGGAATCTCCTAATGTGACAATATTGACAAATATAAGGTAAAACAAGATTAGCTGTTATGGCAGAAGAAGCGTGGTGTTATAGTGCCCAAATAAAAGGGTGACAAAGAAATACGCTCCCTGACTCTGAAATTGCAACGCAAAGAAGGAAATGTCATGGAATTATGGAAATTACAGGATGGATGGACATTGTTTCTGATATGAAAAGAATGGAAAAATGGAAAGAACTTTTCCAAAATATCTCGATTCATTCAGTATTGAGTATGAACCAAGAGCCCTTACTGCGGTCATCTGAAGAACATTCTGCCACTTGGGCAAATAATCAAGATCTGCTGCTGGCAGCTCCTGTTTGATCACTGACTAATGAGGTCCCTGATGTGACCAATGGGAGACAAGTCCGGTGATGATGCAGCCATAAGAGCAGGTTTATGCCATGCAGGGTGCTCATAGCAGCATGAGCAACAAGCAGTCCGGCAATGTTGGGTTGAAAAATGGCTCCTGGGACACTTTGGAGAAATGGCCACATCATAGGCTTTACAGCCAAATCAATGTTACACCGAGCTGTTAATGTAGCTGGAATGAAGAGTTGAGAGGTCTGACTACCAAACATTTGCCATTCCCACACACACACCATATATAAAGACCTCTTCATGGCATAGCCCATGAGGTCTCCAGATGGAAATCAAAGAAATGTAGGCTGGAATGGAGCTCTATCTGTTGTCTTGGAAGCAATATTAGTGTAGTTTGGAGATCAAGTAGGCAATGTCATAAAGAAATCTTCCAATAGAACGAGCCATATGTGGCCTGATGCTGACGTGTTGAAAAAAGGTTCCTGTGATATTTTTACATGCCCTAGTGAAGGCCGCTTCATGGCATTGCCCACGTGGTCTCCAGACCAATCTCCACCTATCATTTCATCCAAGACAAAAGTAGGACTCATCGCTGAAGAGGACAGACCGTTCCAGTCTCCACTGCCAACTTGCCCTTCACAATGATAACTTTTGAGATCGATGACGTGAGGTCAGTGGACAATTGTAATTGGACATCTGGCTCGTAACCCAATTTCATGGACACATCTTCTCATGGTTTGTTTAGACATGGTATGATGCCTTAGGCTTGGTATGTGACGTCTAAATTCACTTGCAATATAGAAAAGATGACTATACGACAGTCTTCTAATCAAGTAGGACCACGTGGGCAATGCCATGAAGAAACCTTCACGAGGGAACGTCACACTGGTCCTACTCCCGGAATTATGGTGTGGGGTGGCATAGTGCATGATAGCCAGACTCCTCTGTTGTTTCACTGTCTACCAATATTAAAGAGTCTCCAATTATTGAAATAGTAATTCACTGTCAAATCGAATTGGAACAATATGCAGCGTTACATTGATTTGGTTATAGAACTCATGCCCATGAGACGGCCATTTCTTCAAAGTGTCCCAGAAGCCAACTCCAGGTCGCATGTCACTCATGCAACTGTGAGCAGCTTCTCCGGACTTGTCTCCCATCGAGCACATCAGGGATGTCATTGGTCGGTGATTACACAGGGAGCTGCCAGCAACGAATTTTGATGATTTGGTACTCCAAAGAATTCAGTGCGACAGAAGCCTCCTCAGATGACCACTAATAACCTCACTGATAGCAGCCGAGGCCGTAAGTGTGGCGATTTCTGCTTTTGGCTCATACTCCAGATTGCCTAAATCCAAATGTTTTGAAATTTTTGCTTCAACTTTTTTAAAATTTGCAGATTAGTAACACATTTAAGATTTCCAGAATTTCATGACTTTTCCTTCTTGGTGTTGCAATTTCAATGTTGAGGAGTTGTCACAGCCATGTCGAGTCCTCCAAAGATTTACTGTAGTTAGGTTATTGACAGTGAATGGAGCAGCAGCTGCACGTGCTCACAAACAATATACTGACTTTGGAACTCCCATTTTTAGGATCAGTGAGCAAACTACCAACGATAACCACCCCTAGTTTTTCTAATCCTAGGCAACCCCTTTAATACACATGGGACCAACTACTTTTACAACCTATATGCTTACAGATGATTTTTTTTTTTTTTTTTTTTAACTTATGACTCATTAAAGTTTGGTCTGAAATGAACACTGTCACTCAAACAACCAAAGGAAAAGGGAGAGGTTTCCCAGAGAAGACACAAGTTCCTGTGTTTCTCCTATCTCCAGTCCGTCCCATAGATATGCCAACGGGACTGCCGCCATCGCAGATTTATTGTCAGTTCTTTTTATTTATTTTTTTTTTAGAATATATTGAACAAAAAACGTTTCTACACAAAAGAAAAATAACACAATACATAAAACAAATAAAAAATGAAACAATGTAAGGAATATTTCATTCTGTCTTATTTCACTGCATTTTCAACTCTTTTCGAGTTTTTTGTTTGCTGCAGCGTTTACTATGTTTAGTCTGCAATTCACCAAATTTTCTAAAAATGATTTCCAGACTCATAATTAATTTGCATAAAAAAGCACCATAACTTTGCATATAGATCATATTCTCTAGCTTGAACTGATCTTTTATTATACTCCATAGCTGAATGTATAATTATGCAGGTGTTATAAGAGCTCAGTTAGTGGTGTATCTGACAACTGTTGACTGCTTCTAATAACGGCAGAATAGTGAGTGCAGCTCTGGAGTATAATACAGGATGTAACTCAGGAGCAGTAATGTAATGTATGTACACAGTGACTGCACCAGCAGAATAGTGAGTGCAGCTCTGGGGTATAATACAGGATGTAACTCAGGAGCAGTAATGTAATGTATGTACACAGTGACTGCACCAGCAGAATAGTGAGTGCAGCTCTGGGGTATAATACAGGATGTAACTCAGGATCAGTAATGTAATGTATGTACACAGTGACTGCACCAGCAGAATAGAGAGTGCAGCTCTGGGGTATAATACAGGATGTAACTCAGGATCGTGAGTGCAGCTCTGTGGTATAATATAGGATGTACTGTATTTCAAGGGACTGGTGTAATGGGGGGTTATACATAAAAGTAAACTTACCCTTTAAATATCTGGGCCCAATAGAGCAATATTATTTATTAATCCATAGTCACAAAGTTCTCACCTCAGAATCCTGTCAATGTCATCGTCCTGCCGCAGCCTCAATATTGGGGGATTGTCATTTCATAAACTACAGGAATTTATGAAGATTAAGGCTGCAAACAAAAGAAGCAAGAAAATGGATCAGTCCACAATGAACATTAGAAATATCCAACACCAGCAATACGGAGAGCTGACGATAATGAACAAAGCACAAAACACAAGGCTCAGTCTTGATACATTAATGCAAAGTTTGAAAAATGTGGAAGCTCTAACCCTGCAAAGTGACACTCCACCACAGACGGAGCTTGGTGCCCCACGCTTCCAGCTCATCTCAGGACCTCTGCCTGGTCCTTGCCTGACCGGACTTCCACTTATGGCACTTTAGCTCCGCCTGCATATTCATACTGCCGTGTTTGCTCTTTTTTCTCTTGAGCTTTAAGTGAGGTTTGAAAAGACCCGACATAGGGTCGAAACGTTACCTCAACACACTATTCCCCTGTGGTGTCTTCAATAAAAAATTTTTTGCATTGCATATCAAAATTTCCCAGAGTGCCACTGTTTTCTCTTTACTGGATAACTCTCTGGACTAAGTTCCAGGTTCAGCTCGCACCTACCTCATAGCCACAGAGTGCACGCCATTTCTGTATCACCACGAAGATATAACCCTGGACATCACTGTGACCCAAAAACGGCACCACCCCTGCCCGTGGGCAGTACCTGGTATTGCAGCTAAGGCTCATTTACTGCACTGAGATGGAGCTGTAGTACCAGGAACAACCTATGGTACAACAGTGGCGCTCTTTAAGGGTGAAAAGGTCAAGAGCTTCCAGGTATCAACCCATAAAGATGACTAAAACCTGACAGCTTCAGACATGATTTGACTCCACGTTTATTCTTCCAATGGGCATACAAATATTGCGGTGTTTAAAACACCTTAATTACACTTGGCAAGTGCTGAAAAGAATAAAAAATATGGACAAGAAAGGGATCTGGGCTGGGCCGCGACGCTTCTGTAGCGAGCTGCTGGTAATTGGGATTCATCACTTTTTCACTTGGGATTTTTACTACACAAACTCTGGGGTTTACATGTCTGCGCAGAACATCGTCCGCCACCGCCCGGCTACATTAATCAGGAGAAATAAAAGAAAGAAATAATCCAGAGATTTACCTAATTATTTTTTTTCTACTGCTTAAAAGAAACTGTAAATAGGTAAAAAGTCCTGAAGTCCGTACAGACACTGGAAAAAACATGTGCCCCCTTCCCCGTGGCCTCATATCACACATCGGAAGATGAATCATCTCAAAATACAATTTTTAACTTATTACTGTTAACCATCTGTCTGCTGGAAGTATAAGAAACTCTATTCCACTAATACTAGTGTTGCTCACATTATAATGCAGTTGCAACAGTGAGTATTCTTCTCTGAAATCAAGTAGCCTGTTTGCCTGTTCATCACTGCTCCCTGCCGTTAACCATCTGTCTGCTGATAGTATACAACTCTGCTGTCAATCATTTGTCTCCTGCCTGTTCACGATCAAATATATAACAATAGATCGTGTTTATATCAATGGTGGCTCAGTGGTTAGCACTGTTTGTTTGTTTTCCCAGTAATTCAGTGGGTTTCGTCCAAATATTCTGGCTTGGGAAACTCTGATACTTATAGGGAATTTAGGATGTAACAGTGATTATGATTTCAAAAAAATATCTGTAGAATTATTGGAGCTATAAAACTGAATAAAATAGAAATCCACACTCCTGACTCTGTGTTGTCTGATGTTTACTGCTCTGCTTATCTACCTGCCAATCTGCATTCCCTGTTGTCCTCACTGACCCACTTGCCATTTGGCATGTCTTGTCCTGCTGCTTCATCGCCTTTGGTCCATGTTGCTCCCCCTGACCAATCCACGTTCCCAGTTCAGCACATAACATTCTCTCCAGCAAGTTTTAATGCAGTAAAGTTCCACTACCATGGCTAGATACAACACTACTGGCATAGCTGGCACTTATGATACGATACCAGAATTTCCCTCGGGATCAATAAAGTGTATCACAGCAGCGTTACACAACAGCATTACAAACAAAACATTACGAACAGCATTACATAGAGTAATTACTAGACACAGATCCTGCGCATGACTAATCACAATACGTAAAAAACAAAAAGGTACACAAGTCTCTGATCCTTTACATTAGTGCGCCGGCCCTAGGTCATAGCCATATTTCACTTAGTGAATTGTTATACATCCCCATTGCAGTAGGCACAAACGATTTCCTGAATTTTTCCTTCTTGCACCTTAGTAGGATTAGACGGCTGCTGAATGTGATCTTCTGATTTAAGAACAGCCCGTATAGTGGGTGTGTATTATTGTTCATTATTCCCTGCACTTCTTCTGAATTAAATCTTCCACTACCTCCTCAAAAGAGTCAAGATGGAGGAAAAACAGCCGCGCTTGCCTTCTTGATAAGTTTGTTGAGCTTATTAGCGTCAGCTACTCGCACACTACTGCCCCAGCAGATGATAGCAAAAAAGATGGCGCTCGCTACAACGGACTGGTAGAACATTTCCAGCATTTTACTGCACACATTGAACGACCTGAGCTTCCGCAGAAAGTACAGTCTGCGCATTCCCTTCTTTTGAACCTTCTCTGTATGACACCTCCAATCAAGTTTGCTGTCAAGGTGAACCCCCAAATATTTGTAGGTCTCAACCATTTCCACCTCCTGGCCAGCAATAGTGATCGCTAAGTAGTCATATTTTTTCCTTCTATAACTCACCACCATCTCCTTGGTTTTCTTTACATTTAGTTCTAGACAGTTAGTCTGGCACCAATCCACAAAGTCAGAAACCACCCTTCTACATTCCTCCTCCCCCCGGTCCCCCACAATGCCCCCTACAATCACTGAGTCATCTGAGAATTTTTGGAGGTGACAGAAATCGGATTTATACTGAAAGTCAGCTGTATACAATGTGAAGAGGAAGGGTGACAGCACTGTACACTTAGGGGCTCCCACACTGCCAGATACCACCTCCCCCATCCTTACAAACTGCGGCCTGTCCGTCGCTTATCCAGTTCACCATCCCCTCATCCACTGCCATATCAGTCAACTTATTTTGTAATAAGAGTGGCTGTAAGGTATTGAAAGCACTAGAGAAGTCAAAGAACATGGCGCGCACTGCAGTTCCATCATTCCATCATTGTCCAAGAATGAATGTATTGTATGTAGCAGAGACACTACAGCATCAACCACCCCCAATCTCTGCTGGTACGCAAACTTCTTGGGGTCAGTGTAGGCCCTCACCCTCGGGCGCAAGTAGGCAAGTACTATTCTCTCCAACGACTTCATGCGATGTTAAGGCCACTGGACAATAGTCGTGTAGGGAAGTTGGAAAGGTGATCTTGGGAACCGGTACCAGGCAGGTGGTCTTCCACAGCACTGGCATTCTCAGAGATTGTGGGCTCCTGTTAAACAGGAGCTAAAAGACATTAAACAGGTGGTTTGCACACACTTTTAGGACACGTGGACTGAGGCCATCAGGCCAGCTGCTTTGCCAATGGCGAGTTTACGAAACTGTTTCCTCACATCACTTGTGGAGACAGTGAAAGCAGACAGTTCATCACCCAAAGTCAATGCTGACGATCGTTCCTCAGCTCTATCCCTCATTCCTGATGACGCAGCACATGTGTTGGTAAATCTGTTGAAGAACTCGTTCATTTCATTAGCCATGGGCAAATCCACTTCCCCATGCTCTGGCCTAGCCTTAAACCCAGTTAACTGCTTCATGCTCGACCACACCTCCTTGGAATTGTTGTGTGACAGTTTATTTTGTCATTTAATTCGGAAAGCCTCATGGGCATTCTTAATTTTCCCCTTTAAGTCCCTTTGTATCAATTTTAGTTTCTTAGTATCCTTCATTTTAAATGACAATTTTGTGCTTCTTTGGCTGCCTGCCATGGCTCAGGGCACAGCACTTCCCGGAGGAGCGTTGCATGTCCTAAAAGTCTCCTCACACCGGCTTGGCACTCTCCCCAAGGAAAAACATTCTCCCTTAGAGAATATATATATATATATATATATATATATATATATATATATATATATATATACACACACACACACAAATATATCAGAAATTAGAGAAGAAATTTTTTTTTCTGAAAATTATATATGTTTCATACTGAACATTTTAACATCCAAAGTCAGAAAAAGAAGCAGTTTGGGCTCGTTCCTTTTTAAGAGATTTTTTGTTAAGAGTTTGGCTACAAGTGAACCGTTCCGATCAGCCAACTTCTGCTTCTTCGACCTCCTATTGCGAAGTGTCCAAAGGCAAGTGACCCTTCTGAAACTACAATCAAAATCACAGGTATTTCATACTTCAGGTCATAAAGTGTTGAGTATGTTAATTAAGCGCTGCTGTGATGACAGGCAGCAGCCCCGGGAAACGCTCACATGGGGCACATAGGGGCAGCACGGTGGCTCAGTGGATAGCACTGCAGCCTTGCAGCGCTGGAGTCCTGGGTTCGAATCCCACCAAGGACAACAACTGCAAGAAGTTTGTATGTTCTCCCCGTGTTTGCGTGGGTTTCCGCAGGGTACTACGGTTTCCTCCCACATTCCAAAGACATACTGATAGGGAATTTAGATTGTGAGCCCCATTGGGGACAGTGATGATAATGTGTGCAAACTGTAAAGCGAAATATGTTAGCGCTATATAAAAATAAAGATTATTATTATTACATGGATCTGAGTGGTGGGTCAAACATAAGAAGCAGCAAAAATACAACCAACCGGTAGAAAAGACTAGAGAGGCTGATCCTCACGGTATACATGGTATAGGACGAGATTTTAAACTAACATTCGACAATTTTTTTTTAATTATTTCTTCATTTTCTTAGGAAAAAAACAAAATGGGAAAGTAAAATGTGAAGCTTCTTCTGCATTTTCGTGTGAAGTGATTACTTTATCAAACGAACTCCAAGGATGTGTGCCATCAATTATAAGAAATAAAAAAAATGCACCAAAAACACTGCAGTCGTTGTGACTTATGTAGCTCTTCGGAAAATCAATGTCCAAAAAAATGTATTTTTCTTTAATTCAGCATCTGTAGGACTTGGATGGAGCAATATTAGCTGCAGTGCTAAATAGTTTTAAAAGCTAATGAAACGCAAGATAAAACATCTCCAGCTTTACAGGAGTTTTTTAAAATATCTTCTCTAGATTTTAATGGAATATTGAGGTTACACGTAAAAAAAAAAAAAAAAAGAAGGAACTCGCATCAACAGCGCTATTTTTCTTATGAAAACGATTGAACTGTTGGTGAATCCCAACTATGTCAATAAATCTGTCAGGTAGCGCTGGTATCGGTTGCACTTTACAGACATCATCACTGTCCCCATTGGGGCTCACAATCTAGATTCCCTATCAGTATGTCTTTGGAATGTGGGAGGAAATCGGAGAACCTAGAGGAAAACCACAGGAACACGGGGACTGGGAGAACATACAAACTCATCGCAGATGTTGTTCTTGGTGGGATTGGAACCCAGAACCCCAGTGCCAACCACTGAGCCACCGTGCTACCCTATTTATATTTTATTATATTTATCATTTATTTATAATTTATATTATCTGCATACATTTTTAGATTTAGTATCGTACTTACATTTTATAGTTGTTACATTTATTTTATTGTTATTATTTATATTGTTTTATTATTTTATATTTATTAATTTATATTTATTATGATTTACATACTATATAAAAAAGTAAAAAAAAATATTTATATAATTATTTTTTTTTCCAAGAAATAGTCCAGTCAGAGTAAAACATGTTAAAGTGTGAATGCCAGTACTTGTGATGTGGTCAGGCTCATGCCCCGGACTTCTTTGGCTTGTGAGAGAACGGATTCAAAAAGTGGTACAGGAAAAGGCTGGGAAGTGTTCGCCGAGCATTCCAGGGCTTATGAATAAGGCCCTATGCGGATTCTACATAGGAGTATTTGCAGATCCCCTTCTGACAAAGAACGCTGTTTCCAATGCCAACATATATTTTCCTTGTAAATCTGTTCAGCTGTCTTGAAACCAGCCAAGTGGGACTCTCCAGCCAAATTTTGGAATTTGTATAAATATGTTCATTTGTATGTGTTTTGCTTTCTACACATGCAATCGTTTATCCATCAGCACGGGATATTTGGACATAAAATGTAAGTCTTTCTGACATCTGCAAACAGGATAAAAGAAATAAGCAAAGATGGGTGTTAGGTGTGGCGCCTGCATGATCGAGCCGATTGAGGGCGTATTAAAGGGAAAGTGGAGCCGAGGAGACATTAAATCACTGGGACAGGTAACGATAACAAATAGGGAACCCGGACAGATCATTTCGTTAATAATTTTAATTAAGGAATTCCTGCAAAAGCAGCAACTGATAAAGCCTAAAATCATTTGCAGATGTCCAAAGTAATATATCCTCCAGATTGGCCATAAAGTGACAACGCTGTGGAGTCACTGGTGGGTTAGGGAAAGTAGGGCACTATACAAAAATTGGCACCGAAAATAGGAAAAGCCGTCTTACTACTGTCAAAATGCCATCAGACAGGCGTCTGATTGGATCCAAATTTATTCTGCAGCAAGAGTGCAACTTATTATAGAAGCATAGAGTCTAGCTCCCATGAAGCAATTACCCGCTCTACTCCTCCTTGGTCAGACCTCATCTGGTATATGGTGTCCAGCTCTGGGCACCACCTTATAAAAAAGAAAACTGGAGGAAGTTCAGAGAAGAGCGAACAGGATGGTGAGCGGATTGCAAAGTATGTCCTACGAAGAATGATAAAAGGATCTGGGAATGTTTGTCTTGCAAAAAAGAAGACTAAGAGAAGACTTAATAGCTGTCTACAAATATCTGAAGGGCTGTCACAGTGTGGAGGGATCATCATTATTCTCATTTGCACATGGAAGCACAACAAGCAATGGAATGAAAATTAAAGGGATAAAATACAGATTAGATATTAGAAAATATATTTTGACAGTGAGGGTGATCAATGAGTGGAACAGGCTGCCACGGGGGAGGTGGTGAGTTCTCCTTCAATGGAAGTCTTCAAGCAGAGGCTGGACAGATACCAGTCTGAGATGGTTTAGTGAATCCTGCATTGAGCAGGAGGTTGGACATGAGGACTCTGGAGGTCCCTTCCAACTCTATGACCCCCAACATCCAGCCAATTTCATTAAGAATGATCTTCAGCGTGAAGAAGAATTAGAAGCCCTGGAAGTGGTGATATTATCATCCAGTCTCTGGAATTACATGGAGACATAAAAATTTGTAGAATGTCTGTGGTTAATTCTCCAAGATGTTTGGAACACCCTCCTTGCCGAAGTCCTTCAAAAACTGTGCACAAGTGTGAATAGAAGTATTCTGGATCCATAACTAGGCTGCAAGTGTAGGGCTCTTGAGACAGCATTTCTATGGATGTCTGTATTGAACCATTACTCACACCAAGAAACTTCATCAGATAGCTTGACTTGACTGCAGAGGCACGGATGAAGGTTCCAAAAGATGTTTTTTCTCTGGCTGAATTCTCGTAAATATGTACAATAGTAACAGCCGCAGCTGCAACAACTGCAGTAGGTAAAAAGACAATTCTGAACCGGGGATGTACAGAGATGGACCATGAAAGATGGCTGACAAACACTAACTGGCGAAGAAGGGAGGGACTACAGGACTACAGGGAGAGAGACAGGACAAACTTCTAAAAGGCAAACTGATATAATAGCAGTGTAACAGCAACAATACAAAACAACACTGTACAATTCCCAAGTCGTGGGACATGACAAAAAGAAATGATCAAGGTGAAGGGCGGCCACCAGTTATTGAGGGGATTTAGATTTATCTTTTGTTCATTCACTTTGCATTTTGTTAATTGATAAAAAAATAAATTATTAACACTTCTATTTTTTAACGCTTCTTACTTTGCAGCATTTTTTACACACCTGCCTAAAACTTTTGCACAGTACTGTGTGCTTGTAAACTTGTCTTGAAAGGATGCACATTTATTAGATGCTGATTTTAGAATTGC
This sequence comes from Dendrobates tinctorius, assembly GCF_039654945.1. Taxonomy (NCBI): domain Eukaryota; kingdom Metazoa; phylum Chordata; class Amphibia; order Anura; family Dendrobatidae; genus Dendrobates; species Dendrobates tinctorius. The sequence continues at coordinate 4,332,834 of NW_027361695.1, read as the reverse complement.
ATAGATGCCATAGGAACAGACCCTGGGCCTCGCACCATTTTCTACTGGGAGGCGAGAACACTCTTCTCTCAAGAGGGATTGAATGGTTAGCAAATATAGTGACGGGGAAATTCGCCAAGTGGTCAAGGCAAGAGGATAGAGGGGGGAAAAATCTGGCATCATAATGGGGGTTCATTTTGGTCTTTGCTATGGAGCCTTCCATCTACTCCATTGTGCAAGTAAGAGGGTTATCTTACTGACAAACTCAATAACTCAATGCATAATCAGACCCCCACCAACCCCGAGAATGAGGTGAAGCGTCCGCTGCATAAATAGGAGTCGTAATGCATCTATGTCAGAAGTCAATAGGAGAAAACCTATGGACAAATCAATAGTGAAGTCACCAGACAAGGTCTTCAAATCAAGGAGCCTTTGGTGATGAAAACCCAGCTCATCATAGTCAGGCCTTTTCTGCAGTAACATGCGGATCATAAACCTGGACAATAAAGAAACAAGACAGAAGGAGAATCGATGCCTACAAAATGAAGGATGTTATCAATAACATGGATGGCAAGAAAAACAAACCAATTTTGGAACAAATCAAGCCAGACATGACTCTTGAAGCAAGGATCACCAAGCTACGGCTTGTCTACTCTGGGTACATCTTACGAAGAGAGCAATCACTGGAGAAGGACGTCATGGTCAGAAGAACAGAAGGAACAAGGTGAAGAGAAAGACCAGGAACCCGGTGGATCGATACAATCAAGAAAATGGCGGAGGTGGACCTATCTAGGCTTACACAAGATCGTTCATCAATTAAGTGGCCATGGTTCGAGATTGAGCTGAAGGCCATTGAGTAATAAAAATAGTGCACCTGCTTGATCATTGCTCTATACACTTTTTCTGCAGGAATGGTGGCCATCCATGGACACAACCACTACTGTAGATGGATACAAGTAAAAGGAGCAGTGGTCATCATGCATTTCATCTACAACTCCATTCACAAGGGCTCGCTAAAGGTTGCACCAGCTGACCTCCATCAATCATCCCATTTATAATCCATCTTGTATGTAGTGACAAAAATCCGTTAAGTTGCTAAAATACAATTCAGATAATAAAAAAAGACGCAATAGAGGCTCCACCGTCCCGCACAGCCAGCACAAATGAAGACGAAACCAAATTAACGCGAATAGTTCTGACAGTCAACGCTTAATCACTGGCAAAACTAAAGCGATAAGAAATTATCTAATATCTACAGTCAGTCATCAAAATAACGGCCCCTGCGTCCGTCTACAAGAGGGGCAGAAATGCAATACTGCTTGGAAGTCTCGTGTTATTTGAAGTGTGCGCTTAGCGGGAAAAAAAAAAAAGCGCTTCCACAAAAGGAAAAAAAAAAGTTTAGATTCCGCAAAGGTTTTGCTATCATTAGGGGCGATCAAATGTCATCAGCAATGAAGAAAGTGTCTATTTATAAGACGGCTCTTTCTTTCCATATAAAATGTTTGCGAGGTGCCGAGTGAGAAGCAGGGGGCTTTTACGACCCACCGACCCGCTCAGATCGTCACCGTTTATTTTACAAAGTTTATTCTCTAAGATCTTATCCTTTATAGAAAGCCAAGTCTGGTGTAAATATTAAATCCATTAGGAATGCGATTAGCTTCTTGAAGGAGAACAAATTTAGAAACTTCCCCCTCATTCCTGAAACTTTCATGTAACGAGAAGACATGGTTACAAGGTGACATGTTAGTGATTCGCTATAAACCGCCGGAGTGCACCCAAATGGCAAATATAAGCAACGGTATTGTTTCAATTACATATTACGTGGAGCGAGATATGTATATATTACAGGGATGGAAGGTTTCTCTTATAATAACGGCGCCACTCCTGTCTGCTGGTTATTTATGGTATTGCACCTCGTGCACAATTACTAAGTGTAAAATAAAATAAAAAAAAAAAAAAAGATTAAAAGTGTTTCCCAGCTAAAAAGAAACTTAATTAGTTATATAACTTTCTTACATAGTTCAGGTCTAAAAGGTACCATGATATTCAATGTCAACCTTGCGTCAAGTGTTCCAATAATACAGAAGAAGACATCTTGGGATCAGGGACAATACGCAAAATGTCCAACAATGCCTCCAATTATCCTGGATTTTTAGCAGTATCGGTCTTTTGATATGAGACAAAGGAACTTTTTGGGTCCCCAGTTTCTACGGCAACCTCTGCTCCATTATCGTTATACCCCCTTGACATGATGTATTGGCTAAAGATCGGGCACCTATCAGATCTGAAGTATATTATGTGTAAGACACAAACTGGAGGAAGATCTGCCACAACCAGCAGTTGCAGCTGAAGTTCAGGGCACCTTTCAGACCTGAATTTCTGAATATTAGGCCCCTGCTCCAGCATTAGCCTCATTGCCCTCACTGTGCTGGGGTCATCTCCCTCAGTTCCCAACCTTCGGGTTACTTTAGAAAATCTGCACACAACTCGGATATCAGGCTCCAAGGCTTTATAGGCCAGCCCAGATGGTGGTATGCCACCTGAGTATTCAGGAAGTTAGCGTCCATGATGCTGCTGCCCAGCTGGGCCCTAATTATTTGTCACCAAGTACCCCCTCATATACTCAGCTCTGTTAAAGGGGTTGTCCGGGCTTTTCACATAATCTCAGTACATATCTGGGCTGCAGAATTATGACAATAAGTAATTTACTTTCTGTCACTAGTTTGCACGGTTTTCTAGATATTCTAAACAGAACGTCCAAGGGGGGGGGGTGTTATGGCATTGAAATGAGAACTAGTCATAACCTCCTACTCTACTCCAAACATGCCCTCTATAGCAACAACCCCAACCTCCATAGCTACAGGCCCTCTCTGTCCGCATGAAGAAGCCCTCATCACATAATAACAAATCCTCCCCCTCTAGCAGCCTCACTGCAGAGAGCAGACCACCCAGCTGCTCCTCCCCCAGACACACGCTGAACAGTGATCTATGGAAAGTGAAACTAGTGAGGAGGGAAATGGCATTTGTTTTGAGGCCTACGCAGGTGGACTGTTAACCATGTGGTGTCATTGAACTTTGACACTGCATCATCTGACTTGTTGGCGCTCATTTTTTTGAAATCCAGCGTCCTTTCAAACCTATTTATGTCTGTGATACCTGTATGTATCTTGTGGTATTTCCTGATGAAGGGGGCATGAAACCCCTGAAACGCGTAGAATAAAACCACTGCAATCATACAGCACTCTCCTGGAATTTGTCTAAAGCGGCAGCGCGGAATATAGCTACGAACCTCCCTTGGATCTATCATTTCTTCTGGTCACTGAAGACCTGTGGATCTGCAGCAGCCGCTACCTACACGCTCTTATCTCATCCTAACCAGGTGAGCATATTTCAAGATATACTGTCCTTTGCAACGTGGATAAGACCCTATTGCGCTTTTGTCTCCCCCCTTTTTTTGCAATAGGAGGGACTTGGTAGCAGATCAGTGTGCTAAAGCAGAGCTAGGAAAGTCAGGATGTACTTGGAAGCAGATCAGTGTGCTATAGCAGAGATAGGTATGACGGGAGGCACTTGGTAGCAGATCAGTGCGCTATAGCAGAGCTAGGTATGTCAGGATATACTTGGTAGCAGATCAATGTACTAAAGCAGAGCTAAGAATGTCAGGATGTATTTGGTAGCAGATCAGTGTCCTATAGTAGAGGTCGGTTTTTCAGGAGGCACTTGGCAGCAGATCAGTGCGCTATAGCAGAGCTAAGAATGTCAATATGTACTTGGTAGCAGATCAGTGTCCTATAGTAGAGGTCAGTTTTTCAGGATGTACTTGGTAGCAGATCAGCGTGCTATAGCAGAGCTAGGCATGTTAGGATGTACTTGGTAGCAGATCAGTGTGCTATAGCAGAGCTAGGAATGTCAGGATGTACTTGGTAGCAGATCAGTGTGCTATTGCAGAGCTAGGAATGTCAGGATGTACAGTACTTGGTAGCAGATCAGTGTGCTATAGCAGAGCTAGGAATGTCAGGATGTACTTGGTAGCAGATCAGTGTGCTATAGCAGAGCCAGGTATGACAGGAGGCACTTGGTAGCAGATTAGTGTGCTGTAACGTGATTTTATCCATTCTGGTACAGTACATACACATCCGACAGACAACTCCTCCAGCCAAGGGGCAGCAGCAGCGGATATTCATACTTAAACAGGTGTTGTGCCTTCACCCGACACCACCAGGTAAGCGCAACAAACCCTCAGTCGTGTTCTTTTTTAAATGGTTCGGCGTTAATGTGTGCACTTTTGCCCCCTATGAGTTCACAAAGTGCCTCCTGATATATCTACCTCTACTATACTGTACCTCTCTGCCACTAGGTGCCTCATGCAAAGTAGCACTGTACCAACACCCTCTGTCCGTGCTGCACCATATCTGCTCATTTGTACAGAGTTTGAGCTGCATAACTTAAACATTTTTATTTCATAAATCAATAATACACGTGAAAATAGCCAATTATATACTTTATCTCATTAGAGAAATCTGCTTCTTTCCCCTCATAATTTGATCACATAGGTAAAATGTCTCCAGTAAATATGGATTTTCAGTTGGTGCTGATAAGATTCTATGCAGAGGGAAGGGAAAGGAGATGCTAGAGGCCGACTGTTACAGCGGTAAAGGGCACGAGTTCCCAGCGCTGTGCTACTCACTGCATTTGTCGCTATATTCCTTGCATTAGTCTTTATGCAGCTCTTCCAGCTTTGCTGCATATCCCTGACATGGCTATAGGGAGGGGCAGCCAGATGCTGCAGGAACTTAACCCTTCTGTGTCCTACAAGGTTTAACTTCCCCAGACTATGCCCAGGCAGCAGTAGGTTTAGGCAGCTCCTTCCAGAACTCCTTGCCTGAACGTAGGTACCTAGTCGGTTGTCCCTAGTTCCTTTTTTTGCATGTTCGCTCTGTCTCTCCTGTTATTGACCCGGCCAACTCGTTTACCCCGATCTCTCCACTCCTGACCTCGGCTATGTACAATGAACACGTGCTGCCTGCCCTGACCTTGGCTACATATATTGAACCCATGCTACCTGCCCTAACCTGGATTGTCTGACCATGTCTTTGCCTTCATCCTCCTGTACCTTGTACTTGTGTGTCTGACCCTTCGCTCAGCAGCTGCAGACCTGGGGACTGCGTCGAAGAGGCACCTGGTGATTATCAGCAGCCAAGCCTATCTTCACATCAGAAGCTCTAGTGAATACCAGTTAATCACGCAGTTATGCCTCTCCAGGATAAACCCGGCCAGTGGCGCAGTGGGTCCACACCCACCAGTGTTACACCGACATAGACACATTGCTGCAAACTCTACTGAAACAATACTAACTTTTCTAAAAAACTTTTTTAACCCCTTTAAAGTGGTTGTCTCTTCAAGACAACCCTTTCTCTAAAAACACCCACCACCCCCTTCTGATCATTAGATCACCACTGGTCTAGCCCACGAAAATTCAACGTGGCCACACATTTCTGCTCTAGGCATCCAGAGCGTGATTAGCTTTATTGGTTTATTGACATAACCTCCTTAAAGTTTGAAACTACAGATTCCTCTTAATAATCCTAAAATATTATTTGGTTTAGAAACAATTTGGAAATCCCCTTTATGAGTTTTTGAGCTAATAGTGGGGTTTGTCTTTTATAATCTAACCATTGCTAAGAGCATCTCTCTCCTTGGAGGACTCAACATGTCCATGCATTACCTAGACAGATATCCAAGAAGTATCATTTCTCCTTGCGGAGAATGACATGCTAAGCATGTCGAGGTGAGGAGACTTAAAGCCGCAATGCATTGATTTTAAGAAGCACAACGTAATTCTTCATTTCTCCTACGGGGGTGCTGCAGGGATATTTTACATAACAAGCTCCCTGATCGCTGAGGATTATACACAAAATACTAGTTGTATCAATAATACAATTTATGCTACTTAAACCCCAAAGATATTTCAATCAATGACTACCGAATACCTGTACTGGTAATTTGAGTTTTTTGTTCCCAAATATTATACGAGATTATTTTTCTTCAAGAACCTCACTTCCTCCTACGAGTAGCTAAATAAACACGACGGCTTACACCAGTTATTGTTTGGAAATCCATAATATATGGTTCCGCCTAACACTAACAATGTCTTCGATTCTGCTCCGAGCTGAGTTCATGATAGATACCAGACCCTGGGAGACAGCGGGGACTTTAAACATGTCAGTGCAAACGCCGGGAAAAGAAAGTCCACAGGTCCAACACTCCACGATAAATTCCCCCAAAGAACCTCCACAGCCTGCTCGCTAGAGGCTTACTCCATGTCTGCTGGAAATGATCAATTTCTGAGACAATTGTTTTGAGAGCTGTTTTTTTTTTTACCCACATGAAAGTGGCTTACATTCAATGTTACGTCAGGGTTTTAATACCGGGCGGATACAGAATTTGGGAATTTTTTGCTTGTGTATTTTGTAGAACCGTTCCACCTGACGTAAGCAAGATGTCACGAACAGTGGGGCATGTAATCTGTTACACAGTTTATTTGCCCTTGTGATCCAGCGCCATAGCAACCACTCCAGCTGCCGCTGCCGTGGGTCTCGCTGCAGGGCTGGCAGCGATGCCATTGCACAAGACTAAGCATTGCATTATAAGCAGAGATGAGCCAATCAAATCACAAATCAAATTTGTTTCAAATTTTGCCAAAACATTTCAGATTCACGAGAATTTGATATTTTACGGGATTCGATTTGCACAAATCCAACAATGCAAAATGGTGGAGCACGCCACAATATTGCTGGATTCTTTATAGGACCGATCTCTTCAGTCCAGATCTTCAGATGCTGAGACTTACTTAGACACACATGGGGGACGTTGCACCTCACATGGCCAAGACTAACTCTACATTGTGACATCTGTTCAGATATTTGTAGAAAGCTATTAAGTCTCCTGTTAACCTTCTTTTATGCAGGCTAAACATTCTCAGATCCTTTAACCGTTCCTCGAAGGACATACTTTGCAGTCTGCTCACCATCCCGGTTGCTCTCCTCTGAACTTGCTACAGTTTTTCAATGTCTATTTTTAAAACATAGTGCTCAGAACTGGACACGGTATTCCATATGCGACGTGACCAAAGAGGAGTAGAGGTGAATAATTACCTCACGTGAGCTAGAATCTATGCTTCTCTTAATACATCCTAGAACAGTACTTGCATTTTTTGCTGCTGCATCACCTTGTTGACTCATGTGCAGTCTGTGATCTATTAGTATACCCAAGTCTTTTTTCACATGTGCTGTTGGCTGTTGGTTCTATTCCTCCTATTCTGTAGATGTAATTTTTGTTTTTCTTGCCCAGATGTAGAATCTTGGAATTCTCCATGCTAAATACCATTCTATTAGTCGCTGCCCATTGTTCAAGGTTACCTAGATCCTTCTGAAATCCTTTCTCTGTCTTCTCTAGTGTTAGCCATCTCTCCTAGCTTTGCATCGTCTGCAAATATGATCAGTTTACCTTCAGTTCCCTTATATAGATCATTTATAAAACTGTTGAACAAAACAGGGTCCATAACAGAGCATTGTAGCACCCAACTTGAAACACTCTTCCAGTTGGATGTACAACCATTTATCACCACTCTTTGAGTACAATCACTGAGCCAGTTATAAATCCAAGACCAATAAATATTATTAAAGACCAGTGACTGTTGGGAGCTCTGGTGGAGACTTTACACTAGTATCCACAAGCTTTAAGTTATACCACTGGTCATAGCACTCATATCACTACACTACATGGGGCTATTTCCATATATTGAGATAGGAAAGTGCAAGGTTCAGTTGGCCATACACTCTGGATAGCTGTTGGCCAAATGCTTAGCCAACAGATATCTCTCTAGAGCTCCTACTCATATGCATGCTCAGCCCTGCCGAGAGAGTGGTATAAAGTTGTACATACACATTAGACATCTGACCATCGAACTATTCTTTTGGCTGACAGGTCAAGTATCTCTCCCGACTTCCCCATACACAGGAATGATCAGCTTGGGCCAGTATACGAGTGGATTACTGCTAAAGTAGCTAATCTCACTGCAATACAAAACGATTGGGTGATTGTATTCCACCCATGTAAAATGTCTCCCATCACCTTTTGGTGGACAATCAAGAGGCCCTCATATACATTATATGGTTGCCTGATTTGGTCAATATTGGTAGGTTTGGACAACTTTTATGTAATGTGTAAGGCAGCCTTTAGATTGAACATCCGCCTCCATACTGACCATTGTTAGAAGTCTATTATTTTGAGACCTCTATAAATTAGATGGAGCAGAAAGCAGCTCCAAGATTATATTTCCCTCTCTTTCTCTCTCCCGGGAGGACCGGTCAGAGCATTGTCTTAATTGGGTATTGTGTAATACATATGTTTCCCTCCGATGGCGCTGCAGAAGAATTGAACATTGGCTGCCAGACAGTCCCAAAAGTCCACTAGAAGACAAGACCAATTGAAGGTGACTGCTGAGACAATCACTTACCACTAAGGTCTTTTCTTGTGGCATGCTTCATTAATAAGGATCGGGACGTTATAACAATACACATTCTGTCAGTACAAATAATATGAGCTGAACACACAGGGACAGAGACAAGTCTCCAAATACACGACTGTGATCTTGTCAGCAGCCAAGTTTGGATAAATGAGAAGAAACATTCAGCCTTGACTTGATACATTCTTCCCCCATTTGCGGAGCGAGGACCGATTTGATGCCCGACTCTTATACAATTAATTTACCATAAAGAACCTCGATGAAATGCATTGTTCTGCCGGGAAATTAGCATCTCTAAGAAAAGCAATAAAGACACCTGCAGGCAGCGAGAGATTATTACAGATAACGGAGGAGAATAGAAACATCATCAAGAATGATAGAAATGTAGAGCTGTACAGCAGCTGCTGAACGACAACGTTCTTTGTGGCTTTCTTCAAGACATCACTGTAAATAAATAGACTTTGACCTTTCCTTACGGGGGATTGTAGATACTGTACTGAATGTGCATTGTGCACTGTAGTCTCTTATAATATCACATTCATATCTAGGCTGGACAACACAGAATACGACTACGGAGAAACAGAAGACTGTCCTTCCATCTTAAAGTAAATGAAAAGAAAATGGCTCAAAGAGTGCTATGTACGTCCATTATAAAGCCCTCCCCCCAAACCAGGAATTGTCTAGTAGCAGCACAGTGCATGTTAATAGCTACAGAAAACTCAAGCAAAGGGATTATCTTCTCTGAAGAGAGCTGCCCAAGGATTGGCTGATCGTTGCAGTCATGACACATTGTTGTAGACACATTCCTGTCCTGGTTCAATGTCCTGTTCCATGCTCCAAGTTCCTGTCCTGGTTCCATGGTCCTGTTTCATGCGCCAACTTCCTGTCCTGTTCCATGGACCTCTTCCATGCGCCAAGCTACTGCCCTGGTTCCATGGTCCTCTTCCATGTGCCAAGTTCCTGTCCTGGTTCCATGGTCCATCTCCAATTTTCATGTTCCGGTCCTAGCTCCATGGTTCTATTCCATGTTCAATGTGTTCCGGTCCTTGAGTTACAGTTCCATGGTCTTGCCCTGGCTCTGCAGTCCTGTTCCACGCTCCACATTCTTTGTCCTGGTTCTGTGGTCCTGTTCTATGCTCCACATTCACTGTCCTGGCTCTGTGGTCTTGTCCTAAGCTCCACATTCATTGTCCTGGCTCTGAGGTCCTGTCTCATGCTCCACACGTTCCTGTTTTAGCTCCATAGCCCTGTTGCATGCTCTACGGTCCTGTTCTAGCCTTATGGTCATATTCCACAATCCAAATTTTGCTTCTGGCTTCATGGTCTCGATCCATGCTTTACATTACTATCCTGGCTCCAGGAGGACCCTCTACCATGCGCCAAGTTCCTGTTCTGACTGTATAGTCCTATTTCATGTGCTAAGTTCCTGTCCTGGCTCCATATTTCTGTTCCATGTTCCACATTACTGTCCTGGATCCACAGTCCTGTTCCATGCTACAATTTTGTTGCCCTGGCTCTGCAGTCCTGTTGCTCCCCCCGAGTGTTCCTTTCCTAGCTCCTTGGCACTGTATCAAACTCTATGTTCCTGTTCTGGCCACATGGTCATATTCCACAATCCGTATTCTGCTTCTGGCTCCGTGGCCCTGATCCATGATTTACATTACTATCCTGACCTCTACCATGTCCATGCTCCTGCTTTGGCTCAATAGTTCATTTGCATGCTTCACATGTTCATGTCCTGACCTCATAGCCCTGCTCCATGGTTCACGTTCCAGTCCTGGTCCCACATTTCTATAAAGTCATCAATGTGAACAGAACAGTACTCCAAGTGCTTGGTTGTGAAATAGTAATCAGTGTGCCCGCCTTATGGTGGATAATCCCAGACAAACCACCATACAAGAACATAAATATTTAAAAGAGGAGGCAGTTCTCCAACTTTGTTGCAAAAAGTTCTATTAATCCATCATGCAATGTTTTGGCTACAATAAGACTGAGGAAAGCTAAAGTTATAGCCAAAACGTCACATGATGGATTTATGCATCTTTTTGCAACAAAGTTGGAGTGCTGCCTCCTTCTTCCTATATTTTGGTTCCATATTCCTGTCCTCGCTCCGTGGTCCTGTTCCATACTCCACATGTTCCTGTCCTGGCTCTATTTCCCTTTTCCATGTTCCACATTCCTGACCGAGAGTCATGGTCCTGTTCCATGCTCCCAATTTGTTACTGGTGCGACCACGGGATCATATTCTAAAGACCACAACCTGGGGATCATCACACAGCAACGTTTATACCTTTTCATGTGGATAAAGAGTGGAAAAACAGGGAATCACTTAAACTCTGGACCCCAGGATATACAGTGCAAATCAAGGAGGACCCCGAGTGTCGAAACTCTTCTCGAGTAGGAGAAACATGAGGTCGTTTGTTCACTATATAAAAGGGCAAGCAGGGAGCATCAGAAGAAATTCGTGAACAAATGGGGTCCAAAAATCACAGTTCTAAATAAAATTAAAATTGGTTTACACACACACACACACACACACATTATATATATATATATACATACACACACATACATATATATATATATACACACACATACCGTACACACAGTATATATATATATATATATATATATATATATATATATATATATATATATACACACACACATACACACACACACACACACATATACAGTGCCTACAAGTAGTATTCAACCCCCTGCAGATTTAGCAGGTTTGATAAGATGCAAATAAGTTAGAGCCTTCAAACTTCACACAAGAGCAGGATTTATTAACAGATGCATAAATCTTACAAACCAAAAAGTTATGTTGCTCAGTTAAATTTTAATAAATTTTAAACATAAAAGTGTGGGTCAATTATTATTCAACCCCTAGGTTTAATATTTTGTGGAATAACCCTTGTTTGCAATTACAGCTAATAATCGTCTTTTATAAGACCTGATCAGGCCGACACAGGTCTCTGGAGTTATCTTGGCCCACTCCTCCATGCAGATCTTCTCCAAGTTATCTAGGTTCTTTGGGTGTCTCATGTGGACTTTAATCTTGAGCTCCTTCCACAAGTTTTCAATTAGGTTAAGGTCAGGAGACTGACTAGGCCACTCCAACACCTTGATTTTTTCCCTCTTGAACCAGGCCTTGGTTTTCTTGGCTGTGTGCTTTGGGTCGTTGTCTTGTTGGAAGATGAAATGACTACCCATCTTAAGATCCTTGATGGAGGAGCGGAGGTTCTTGGCCAAAATCTCCAGGTAGACCGTGCTATCCATCTTCCCATGGATGCGGACCAGATGGCCAGGCCCCTTGGCTGAGAAACAGCCCCACAGCATGATGCTGCCACCACCATGCTTGACTGTAGGGATGGTATTCTTGGGGTCGTATGCAGTGCCATCCAGTCTCCAAACGTCACGTGTGTGGTTGGCACCAAAGATCTCGATCTTGGTCTCATCAGACCAGAGAACCTTGAACCAGTCTGTCTCAGAGTCCTCCAAGTGATCATGAGCAAACTGTAGACGAGCCTTGACATGACGCTTTGAAAGTAAAGGTACCTTACGGGCTCGTCTGGAACGGAGACCATTGCGGTGGAGTACGTTACTTATGGTATTGACTGAAACCAATGTCCCCACTGCCACGAGATCTTCCCGGAGCTCCTTCCTTGTTGTCCTTGGGTTAGCCTTGACTCTTCGGACAAGCCTGGCCTCGGCACGGGAGGAAACTTTCAAAAGCTGTCCAGGCCGTGGAAGGCTAACAGTAGTTCCATAAGCCTTCCACTTCCGGATGATGCTCCCAACAGTGGAGACAGGTAGGCCCAACTCCTTGGAAAGGGTTTTGTACCCCTTGCCAGCCTTGTGACCCTCCACGATCTTGTCTCTGATGGCCTTGGAATGCTCCTTTGTCTTTCCCATGTTGACCATGTATGAGTGCTGTTCACAAGTTTGGGGAGGGTCTTAAATAGTCAGAAAAGGCTGGAAAAAGAGATAATTAATCCAAACATGTGAAGCTCATTGTTCTTTGTGCCTGAAATACTTCTTAATACTTTAGGGGAACCAAACAGAATTCTGGTGGTTTGAGGGGTTGAATAATAAATGACCCTCTGAATAAACTTTTCACAATTTAAAAAAAAATTACACAAAGAAATAACATTCTTTTTTGCTGCAGTGCATTTCACACTTCCAGGCTGATCTACAGTCCAAATGTCACAATGCCAAGTTAATTCCAAATGTGTAAACCTGCTAAATCTGCAGGGGGTTGAATACTACTTGTAGGCACTGTATATAGTGTGTGACTCAAACACTTCTCTAAACTATTCCTGATGAGCTTCATGGTGTCGACAGACTGAACTGTCCATTCTTACTTTAGCTTTTTTTTAGCAACAATATAAATTATTATCTCAAGTAAATATTATTGTTCGGCGGACTGTTACACGCTCGCTAACAGACCTGAAAAATCTAGTTATTGGAGAACACTAAGCATTTACAAAGAATATATCTGGAAAAAAAATCACCAATAATCACATCCTTGAGTTGTCATTGTACGGTCGCCCAGCTTTCCTGGAAAGAGGCATCACTAAAAAACAGAGGAGTATAAGGACAATTTTTTATCAAATTGGGCTTTCATGGATAGAAGAAAGGGTTGGCTTTTTTATTTAAAGGAATCAGCTCCACAATGGTCAACAGACCATGTCTGGTATTGCAGCTGTTGTCGACTCCACAGCCTTGTCCTAAACTAAGAACAGCTCTTGCTCTGCTGGACTCCTAGCAGCATCCAGTACTACATCTCCTCTGCAGGAGTTGCCGGAGCCAGATTCACAAGGACCAGCAGTTCATTGGGTTAACTGTTTTTGGAGAGCGAGTCGTCTTTTAATTTAACAATGGCCATTCTTTCATATGTATCTCTGTTGACATAACTAACTTTAGAGTGTGGTAGTCAGGCTTGAGAGGGCTTCTTTGGGCTTTTGGACTTCAGCATAACTGCAACCTATGCATCCCATATAGCTATAATTGTAGTTGCTCTGGTCACACATTGGTAAGCAGACCCTTTGCTCATCAAATGATGCATGATAATTCGGTTGTGAAGCTTTTCTCCTGGCGTCCTTGCTTCAGACTTTTTAGGATAATGGGTGTTTTCATTTAGTCATTTGTCTGCCCCATCACCTTTCAGTGCGGCTTTATATACTTTACCCCCTGCTGGTTAAAGTCGCATTTGGATGTCCAGCCATACTGCTGCAGCTCAAGACAGTCAGTGAAATATCTGCTAGGGTCTCACTGCTTTTTATGTTCTTTACCCTGCACCTATCTTCTTTTTAGGAAGTAGGCGACATATTCTCTAACAGTACATACTTATTCCTTTGTTTTGTATTCTGTGGTTTGTTTTACTCACTCTGGGATCTTTCTATTTCAGCACACTTTCTCTTCTGTAGGTAATTTGCACTCTGCTCTGACCTCCAGTTCTTTAGTAGGAACGTGAGGCACTCGACGGCCTTTCAAGTATCATAGGTCTGAGTTGCCATCATCTAGTCTGTGTTTAGGGCTATCTCGGCTCTCGCACCAACCACTAGGGACTGCAGGGTCATATTCTTTAGTCTGTACAGGAAACGGCAGGGTCAGTTGCAGTTTTATAGTGTGTTACCTGTTTTTCTGAGTAAGTTGCTCCACTATCATAATATTTAACATGAGTAAATTGCTAAGTACTTGTGTTTGCAGCTTATGTTTTGGGGAGAGTATTTGATTAAAGAGATCCAGATGAACAATGGATCCCATCCAGCAATGCTTCCTCTGAAAAAAAGAACATAAATTAGCTTCTCAACATAAGACAGAGAACTGATTCTCTAGGGCCATATATTGTAGACATCATGTAAGCTACTGTCTGATTCTGTAACATGATTAAGGATTTTATCCTATCTAGAAACCCAGCACTCACTTCTTCCAGCTTCAGTGTCGGGCTTTGCTCTCTAATCCAGTGCTAGTCTTCGTAGTTAAATCCATCAAGCACCTTTGATATCATTATCCAAGGCCTTTCTTAGGCTGACTCAGGTGGCTATGAGCCGCATGAGTATTGTGGTATTAATGCACTTTGTTATTATGTATTTCCTGGACAGTGTCAGACTGAAGAACATTGGGCCCACCAGAGGATTTTATTCTGAGGGCACACCTTTCTCCCCTACTCAAAGCTCCCATAGCAGCTGCAAGTTTTGCACTATGAACTCTCCATAAGGAGAAGCCAGGGCCCACCGGAGGATTCTCCGGTTCTCTGGTGGGCCAGTCTAACCCTGTTCCTGGAGTTAAGTTACACACCCCACTTAGTTCTGTTCAAGACGTGTCTGATTAGAATTCAGCTGCTCCACACTGCTATCCAGCTACCAGTTATTGCCATGCTTTTCATTCAGCTATTCTTACCGTTCAACCCTGCTACAACAAAGTACCTAATAACGAACTCACCTCTGCTAGTACTAGTGCTATTTACTAATTTAATTCTGCTCCAAAAATACCTGAAAACGAAGTCGTCTCTGCAATTACTGGTGTTATTTACACCTTCAATTCAGCTCTAACAATACCGGATAACCAACTCGTCTCTGATATTCTGGACAACTGCATCTTTATCTCTGCTATTCACGTGCAGTTTGCACATTTGTCTCTGCTACATCTAGTGATTCCTGCTTAGTCTATCCATCTGTCATCCTGCATATACAGCTGTACTTGTCCTCGGTGTTCCATGTGCAGTCCGGCAAATCTATCTTCGCTGTATCATCGCCTCTGTTCCGGGCTGCTAAGCTTGACTTACAGTTTAGAGAATCCACCTCACCAGAGGAACTCATAAAAATATCGATTTGCCTCTCATCAATACTATATATTGGAAAGATAAACTGGGGGGCAAGCGACATGTCTAGCTCTCACTGGTGTGGTTAGTATAGAAAATCAATATGGTCCAGAAGTATTTTCATTTTAGAACTAGGCATAGAAAGGTAGGAAACAGCCCCCATTGGAGGTATAATGAGGGTCAAGAACAGATTGTAAAATAATAGGCACAGCTATAATGGATGCAGAAGACGCAGTTGTACCAAGGTTCGGTGCTCCAAGGGTCAAAAGACCCCGTTGCCACACAAGACGCCAGTATTAAATATGGCACATGGTAGGTGGACTGTTACAGGTTGTGTATCGGGATTCAGGAGTTTAAGTTATGCTCGTACGGCAGAGCATCCAATAAATGCTATTATATAAAGAGACATGAAGACCCCACAGATCTTCCCTTTACGTTCTGTGTGACAGCTAACATGAAATGAAAAGTGATCCTCAGAAGTGGCACAATGTAGTCGAAAACAAATATATGTTCCCGGGCTCTTTCTCCCTTTCCCCATTCCATCACGATAAGTTACCTAATTATTTTAAATTCTCGGCAGCGTCCCATTGTTGCTACATATTTATTATTTCAATATTTTACATTTGATCTTCATTCCCATCAAGCGCTAAATATCATCACTTCCCCTTTTTCATTGCCTTTCGTGATTCTAAATCGGTGACTCGCGGGACGGCTTCCCGCTGTTTGAATGATCAAGGCCCGTCACGGAGCGTTTGCATCCTTAACATTACACTTTGTACATAATTCATTTAATGCACGTTTTTCAAGTTTCGGGTAATAAATTGCAACAAGAAAAGGCGAAAAAAAAGGAGAAAATATCAATCACTGTAAAGTATTATGGCGGCATCATGAAATGTCAGGAGAGCGCCTAACAATCCCATTGTTCCCGCAGAAGAAGGACCTCTTAATTTGGTGTCCGGATATTACATGTTCAAGTGTCTGTAACAATGGCAAGAAAAATGTAAAAGGTGGATGCCGAGCATTTGAGAAAGGAGTGATGTCTGTCCTTTCAACCCTCATTGAAGCCAAAACGTCACTTTTTTCAAAGGGGTTTCTTCCGACCGAGAAATAATGATCATAAACAAGTGTATTACCAAAGACGAAGAATGAATGTCCATCTCTTTAGAGCCCATATTTTGTCCAATTCTTAAAGTATCTTTATGGGGGTTGGAAATTCATTTTTCTAGTACAGATCTCCATATCTCTTCTGCAACAACCGGGATCAGAACTACCTCCGATCCCAGCTGTGTAAACCCTAAGATGCTTCGGTCAACACAAACTGTGGCATCTACGTGATTAAACAGATGGAGAAGGCTCCTTCTGGCAATCAATGATGCAATTGTGGACTGCCAATGGTTTTTCACGGCAGTCGGAGGCCTAACATAATTGCCCCCCCAGGTCTTTTGATCTCAGCATTTCTATTACGTTTCTATTTCGTTACACATAGCGATATCGCTGTAACGTCACCGATTTTATGCCGCAGCAGCAATATTGCTAGCGATATCGCTACATGTGATACTTACCGCCGACCGGCTCCCCTGCTGATCGTGCGAGAACGTCCTGGACCATTTCTCGTCGGGCGCTTCCTGCTGGGCTTCCTGTGGCGTCGCCGAGCGTCACGTGGACGCAGGCGGGAGGACGTTAGGATCGCCTCGTCTGACAGATAAGTAGCGACCCCAGACCGCTGCTATATCGCTGGTGAGATCTGCCTGTGTGGCAGCTCACTAGCGACCACTTAGCGATGCACCAACGATCCATATAGTTGTCGGGATCGCTGGTGCATCGCTAAGTGTAACGGTACCCTTAGGCCCAGCCAAAAGTATTGTATGTGTTAACAATGGCACGATCTATTTCCCTAGAGAGATTAAATAAAAAAAAAACGTAAAAATAAAACGCTTAAAAATATAAAAAAAAAAGATAAAAAAGCTTTATTAAAAAAAAAAAATAAATAGAAAGAGAAGAAAAACAGTACACATAATTGGTTTCACCACATCATTGGGGGAAAAAAAGCATACATGTACACACACAGATTATATAATATATATAATTTTCTTAAAAAAATGAAGAAAAATTATATAAATATAAATTAAGAACAAAATATATATATATTTTTATGTAAATAAAATGAAGAAAAAATATAAATATAAATAATGAACTATATATGTGTATACACACACACATATATATATATATATATATATATATATATATATATATATATATATATATATATATATATATACACACAGTGGGGCAAAAAAGTATTTAGTCAGTCAGCAATAGTGCAAGTTCCACCACTTAAAAAGATGAGAGGCGTCTGTAATTTACATCATAGGTAGACCTCAACTATGGGAGACAAACTGAGAAAAAAAAATCCAGAAAATCACATTGTCTGTTTTTTTTTCATTTTATTTGCATATTATGGTGGAAAATAAGTATTTGGTCAGAAACAAAATTTCATCTCAATACTTTGTGATATATCCTTTGTTGGCAATGACAGAGGTCAAACGTTTTCTGTAAGTCTTCACAAGGTTGCCACACACTGTTGTTGGTATGTTGTCCCATTCCTCCATGCAGATCTCCTCTAGAGCAGTGATGTTTTTGGCTTTTCGCTTGGCAACACGGACTTTCAACTCCCTCCAAAGGTTTTCTATAGGGTTGAGATCTGGAGACTGGCTAGACCACTCCAGGACCTTGAAATGCTTCTTACGAAGCCACTCCTTCGTTGCCCTGGCGGTGTGCTTTGGATCATTGTCATGTTGAAAGACCCAGCCACGTTTCATCATCAATGCCCTTGCTGATGGAAGGAGGTTTGCACTCAAAATCTCACGATACATGGCCCCATTCATTCTTTCATGTACCCGGATCAGTCGTCCTGGCACCTTTGCAGAGAAACAGCCCCAAAGCATGATGTTTCCACCACCATGCTTTACAGTAGGTATGGTGTTTGATGGATGCAACTCCGTATTCTTTTTCCTCCAAACACGACAAGTTGTGTTTCTACCAAACAGTTCCAGTTTGGTTTCATCAGACCATAGGACATTCTCCCAAAACTCCTCTGGATCATCCAAATGCTCTCTAGCAAACTTCAGACGGGCCCGGACATGTACAGGCTTAAGCAGTGGGACACGTCTGGCACTGCAGGATCTGAGTCCATGGTGGCGTAGTGTGTTACTTATGGTTGGCCTTGTTACATTGGTCCCAGCTCTCTGCAGTTCATTCACTAGGTCCCCCCACGTGGTTCTGGGATTTTTGCTCACCGTTCTTGTGATCATTCTGACCCCACGGGGTGGGATTTTGCGTGGAGCACCAGATCGAGGGAGATTATCAGTGGTCTTGTATGTCTTCCATTTTCTAATTATTGCTCCCACAGTTGATTTCTTCACTCCAAGCTGGTTGGCTATTGCAGATTCAGTCTTCCCAGCCTGGTGCAGGGCTACAATTTTGTTTCTGGTGTCCTTTGACAGCTCTTTGGTCTTCACCATAGTGGAGTTTGGAGTCAGACTGTTTGAGGGTGTGCACAGGTGTCTTTTTATACTGATAACAAGTTTAAACAGGTGCCATTACTACAGGTAATGAGTGGAGGAAAGAGGAGACTCTTAAAGAAGAAGTTACAGGTCTGTGAGAGCCAGAAATCTTGATTGCTTGTTTCTGACCAAATACTTATTTTCCACCATAATATGCAAATAAAATGAAAAAAAAACAGACAATGTGATTTTCTGGATTTTTTTTTCTCAGTTTGTCTCCCATAGTTGAGGTCTACCTATAATGTAAATTACAGACGCCTCTCATCTTTTTAAGTGGTGGAACTTGCACTATTGCTGACTGACTAAATACTTTTTTGCCCCACTGTGTATATATATATATATATATATATATATATATATATATATATATATATATATATATATATATATATATATATAGCATTTTTATAGCGCCATATATTCTATGGAAGGGGCATACATAGTCAACTACCATAAACATGAGCAATACAAGACACACACAAGTACAGAAGGACCCTGCCCACGAGGGCTCACAGTCTACAGGGGATAGGTGAGGATACACTAGGAGAGGGTAGAGCTGGTCGTGCGGTGGTTCAGTAGACTGAGGATGACTGCAGGCTTGTCGGAAGAGGTAGGTCTTCAGGTTCCTTTTGAAGGTTTTAGTGGTAGGCGAAAGTCTGATGTGTTGGGATAGAGAGTATGAGGGAAGCACGGGAGAAGTTTTGAATGCGGTAGTGGGAAGAAGAGATAAGAGGGGAGTAGAGAAGGAAATCTTGAGAGGATCGAAGGTTGTGTGTAGGTAAGTACCGGGAGACCATGTCACAGATGTATGGAAGAGAAAGGTTGTGGATGGCTTTGTATTTCACAGTTAGGGTTTTGAACTTGAGTCACTGGACGACAGGAAGCCAATGGAGGGCCTGGCAGAGAGGAGAGGCTGAGGAATAATGGGGAGAAAGGTGGATTAGTCGGGCAGCAGAGTTTAGGATAGATTGGAGTGGTGCAAGAGTGCAGGAGGGGAAGCCAGAGAGTAGGAGGTTGCAATAGTCGAGGCGGGAGATGATGAGGGTGTGCACGAGCATTTTTGCAGTTTCTTGGTCAAGGAATGTATGGACCTGCGAAATGTTTTGAGTTCGAGTCGGCAGGAGGAGGCAAGGGCTTGGATATGTGGCTTGAAAGAGAGGGCAGAGTCGAGGATAACCCCGAGGCACCGAGAATGCGGGACTGGGGAAAGAGCAGCCAATGATATTGATGGATAGGTCTGGTGGAGGGGTAGAGTGAGATGGGGGAAAGATGATGAATTCGATTTTGTCCATGTTCAGTTTTAGAAAGCGAGCAGAAAAGAAGGCTGAAATAGCAGACAGACAATGTGGGATTTTGGTCAGTAAGGAGGCGATGTCAGGTCCAGATAGGTAGATCTGCGTGTCATCGGCGTAGAGGTGATATTGCAAAAGCTCCACCTGAGCTCCACCTGAGATTGGTAACTATAAGAAAAAATCCCGACGCTGACAGATTCTATGAGCTGTCCCAGGCCGAAGGTGTAGATGGAGAAGAGTAGGGGTCAGTAAGGAGGTATGTCAGGTCCAGGTAGGTAGATCTGCGTGTCATCGGTGTAGAGGTGATACTGCAAAACGCAGGATTCTATGAGCTGTCCTAGGCCGAAGGTGTACATGGAGAAGAGTAGTGGTCCTAGGACTGAGCCTTGGGGAACACCGACAGACAGGGGGCGAGGTGAGGAGGTGATGTGGGAGAGGGAGACACTGAACGTCCGGTCTGTTAAATATGATGAGATTCAGGATAGGGCCAAGTCTATGATGCCAAGAGATGAGAGAATCTCTAACAGGAGGGAATGGTTCACAGTGTCAAAGTCAGAAGACAGGTCCAGGAGGAGGACACAGTAGTGTTGCTTGGCTTTGTCAGTTAATAGGTCGTTGGTGACTTTCATTAGGGCAGTTTCAGTTGAGTGATGCGGTCAGAAGCCAGATTGTAAGCAGTCAATGAGGGAGCAGGAGGAGAAGGGGAGGAGAGTTCAAGATGAACATGCTGTTCCAGTAGTTTTGAAGCATAAGGGAGAAGTGATAAACACAGAGGATGGGTCGAGGGAGGGCTTTTGGAGGATGGGTGTGATTGAGGCATGTTTGAAGGATGAGGGGAAGACATCATTTGCAAGTGAAAGGTTGAAGAGATGTATTAGAGTTGGGATGAAGACTGTGGCGAGGTTAGGCATGAGGTGGGACGGAAGCGGGTCAAGCGTGCAAGTGGTGAGATGTGATCTTGACAGAAGGGTGGAGAGCTGATCTTCTGTCATGGCAGAGAAGCTGGTTTTGGAAGAACAGAGCTGAGCAGTTAAGAGGAAGGGCAATGGGGACTGCAGCCCAAAGCTTTCTCTGATGTTATCAATCTTCTGCTTAAAGAAAGAGGCAAAGTCTTAAGCAGAAATGAGAGGAGAGGGAGGAGGTGCTGGGGTCGGAGCAGAGAACTGAAAGTGTTGAAAAGCTGTTTAGGGTTGGGAGACAGGGAGGATATGAGAGATGAGAAGTAAGTTTGTTTTGCGGCAGTGAGCGTGGACATGAAGCTGGTGAGGGACTGCTTGTATGCGACAACGTGCTCGGCAGAATGGGATCTCTTCCATCTCCGCTCAGCAACCCTGGAAGTCCGTCTCAGTTCTTTGGACAGGCTGGTCAGCCAGGGTTGCCTGTTGATTGTACGAGTTTGCTGTGCGTAAGGTGGCGGCCGAATTGAGTTCTGTTGTTATTATGGTGTTACATAAAGTGGTAGCTGCATCTGGGTCATGTATGGAAGCTATGTCTGTAAGAGGGAGAAGGGACACAAAGAGAGTGCAAATTGAGGCGTTTGAGATTTCTGCTAGGGTGAGTGAGGTTGTGGAGTGGGGGTTGCGTACTAGGAGAGGAGAGGCAAGAGAATGTCAGTAGGCTCTGGTCCGAAAGGGGGAGGGGTGAGTTAGTGAGATTAGTAAGGGAACAGAGGCGGGTGAAGATAAGGTCCAGCATGTGGCCATCTTTGTGATTGGCCACGGAGGACCATTGAGTGGAGGCAGTTAGTGATAAAAGTTTAGAGGCAGCTGAGGTGGAAGTGTCAATGGGGATGTTTAAGTCACCCATGATGATGGAAGAGATGTCAGCAGAAAGGAAATGAAGTAGCCAGGTGATGAAGTGGTTGAGAAAGGTGGAGATGGCTAGTTCTGGGGGCGGTAGATGACAGCCAGTTGGAGGAGGAATAGATGCGGATGGAGTGCACCTCAAACGAGGGAAGAGTAGCGGAGGGTGGTAGCGGAAGTGGGGTAAAGGAGCAGGTATCGGACAGGAGCAAGCCAACTCCTCCGCCACGTTTGTTCCTCTGGCAAAAATTAAAAGACCACTGCAAAATTTTCAGTTTGTCTGATTTTTCTCTTTTTTATTGGTATTTTTTTTAGTAAAATGTAAATTGCTCTTTTATTCTATAAACTACTGACATCATGTCTTCAAATTTCCAAGAACTAAATTTTGCATATAATTTCAGAAAATGAGAAATGGTCAAAAGAACAAAAAAAATGCAGTGCTTGCAGACCTCAAAGAATGCCAAGAAAACAAGTTCATAATCATTTAGAAACAACAATACTAATGTTTTAACTCAGGAAGAGTTCAGAAATCAATATTTTGTGGAATAACCATGATTTTTAATCACAGCTTTCATGCATCTTGGCATGCTTTCCACCAGTCTTTCACACTGCTTTTGGGTGACCTTATGCCACTCCTGGTACACATATGTAAGCAGTTCTTCTTTGTTTGATGGCTTGTGATTATCCATCTTTCTCTTGATTACATTCCAGAGGTTTTCAATGGGGTTCAGGTCTGGAGATTGGGCTGGCCATGACAGAGATTTGATGTGGTGGTCCTTCATGCACACAATGATTGACCTAGCTGTGTGGCATGGCGCATTGTCTTACTGGAAAAACCAGTCCTCAGAGTTGGTGAACATTGCCTGAGCACAAGGAATCAACTGTTTTTCTAGGATAACCTTGTATGCGGTTGATTTATACGTCCTTTGCAAAGTTTAACCTGCCCAATTCCAGACTTGCTGAAGCATCTCCAGATCATCACCAATCCTCCACCAAATTTCACAGTGGGTGCAAGACACTGTGGCTTGTACACCTCTCCAAGTCTCATTCTAACCATTAGATGACCAGGTGTTGGGCAAAGCTGAAAATTAGACTCATCAGAGAAGATTACCTTACTCCGGTCCTCTATGGTCCAATCCTTATGGTCTTTGGCAAAATTCAGCCTGGCTCTCCTTTGCTTCTCATTGATGCTAGGCTTTTTTCTAGCTTTACATGACTTGAGTTCTGCCTCTAGGAGCCTGTTACAAACTGTTTTTGCCATGCACTTCACCCCAGCTGCCATCTGCCATTCCTTTTTAGGTCACTTGATGTCATCCTTGGGTTGCTGAGTGGCATACGAATAAAATGACGGTCATCCCGGTTCAGTGGAGAGTCGTTTTCACCCTCTGCCGGTCTTTGTTGTCCCCAATGTCTGCTGCTTGACCTTGTTGTAATGGACTGCCGTCTTAGAAATTTTAAGGATGGAGGCAACATGACGCTCACTGTATCCCTCTGCTAGTAAAGCCAGAATTGAGCCCTTCTTTTCCTCACTCAAGACTTTTCTTTTCAACTCCATTGGCATGGTTAACATTTTTTCATCTTATTACTTTTGGGATATCACTAGCACTTGTTTTGCCATCTAGCTTGTCCTGTTGCAAGAGGATTGTGAACACCACAGCAGGGTTTTTTTTATACTTTCCTTTGTTAAATAAGATTTGGTTCAGGAGATCACCTAATCAGAAGCACATTAAGTAGAATGAGGTGTTCTCTGGTTGGAATTCAACTGACACTGGAATGGAATGGCTGTCAGACATGTAGAGAAGCTGATTTTTATAAAACTGTGCAGTGGTGTCTTAATTTTTGCCAGAGCTGTATATTTATATATAATTATATTTTTCTTCTTCTTCATTTTTTTACATTTTAAAAATTACAAAACAAAAAATGGAAAATGGGCCAATGGAAAAGTTTGGGCGCCCTGTCCAACTTAAAAAATGTAGGCGTAAGCGGGAAACCCCTCAAAGACATTTCTTCTACAGATACTCCATAAATGTCAACATTTGAAATGCCTCTTTAATGTCAAACTCGGCATAATTTGAAATGGCTCCTACTAGTGGCTGTCACTGGACATCGCATAACAAAAGATTAATTAATTTATCTCATTTTTATATAGTGCTATTAATTCCGCAGCGCTTTACATACAGAATCATCACTGTCCCCGATGGGGCTCACAATCTAAATTCCCTATCAGTATGTCTTCGAAGTGTGGGACGAAACCGGGGAACCTGGGGGAAACCCACGCCAACATGGGGAGAACATACAAACTCCTTGCAGATGTTGTCCTTGGTGGGATTTGAACTCAGGACCCCAGCACTGCAAGGCTGCAGTGATAACCGTTAATTCTATAGATATTTTTAATTTCAGAAACTATAACAAAAAAATCTAATAACACAACATGCATAGAAATCCTCAGGAACATGTCACCTCCGAGGCCCTAGAAGTCATCACATACTGTAATTCACACTCTGCAGCAAACAGGATGCGAGATCCATTTACAGACAGAAGGGACTCCGGGAACAGGGGTGGTGGTGGGGGGGGGATTAGGACTATTTTTACTTTTGTTTGTTGCCTTATTTATTTATTTATCTTAAGTTTGTTACTTTTTTTCTGGTTGTTTATTTGTGCTGTAACCTCTATTGTTCAGGACACAAAGAGGAGGAAAAGAAGATGGGAAACAGAAATTCAGCAGATCCAAACAAATGAACGGGTGCAAGCTGATTGTGATCACAGCAGAAAAGGGGGAAGGAAAGGTCACGGTTCTCAATATCAAGGATTACTGTATGAAGACTCAAATAGAACACTCCGAAGAAAAAAAAATATCTATTTTACAAGCCTAAAATGAATGTTTGCTATTATTAGTATCCAAAAATAGATGTTAGACAAGTTAAGAGTTCATTGCATCTTCTTTAGTATAAAATTAGCCAAAATTAGATGCCTCATAGATCTCTGTAGTGGCTCCATTTTTCCTATTACAAAGCTCCAACTCTGCATAGAAAAAGTCGAATGATAAAATTCTGTCCGCCGACATTCACCACTAGAAGGAGCTTACTGCAGACAATGAATAAATCCATAGTTTGCTAGTTTCCTCTAGGGGCAGTTACAGGCAGAACCCTATTTCCAGAAGAAGTTAATAAACTTTAAAGCAATTGTAAAAACTTGGGTGAGTTCACACTAGACATTTTTTTCAGCTTTTTTGATGCATTTTTTAATGCAAATTTTCATCTGCGTTTTACAGTACCAGCTATGTCTAGGAGATTTCAGAAATCTCATGCACATACCTTGTTTTTTTGTCATCAGTATTTTGTGCTTTGCATGCTTTTTTTGCACACTAAAGCATGTCAATTCTTTCAGCGTTTTTCACCCATTGAAATGAATGGGTAGTGACGTTCCTTCTCTACCAAACACTATGCAGCAGTGCCGTTTCAATGCCCAATTCTTGATCCTTTAAAAGCTCATTTTAACTGCTGCTCAGCAAAGATCCTTATAATATATTCAGTCTGTGCAGAGAATTCTCCTAGGGAATGGGAGCAGAAATGCTCAGACCGGGACCGCAGTCAGACTGTGTGAACATGGTTTACCAATGTTTCCTGAGCAGCAGATAGAAGCAGCTTCTAAAGAAGCTACATTTCAGCTTTATCAAGACTAAAAAATTAATATGTTTACCGATAATTGGTTAATAAAAGTTAGGTGGACCTCCAAACTCTGTAAAATACCTAAAAGAACAAGATCAGCAGTACACACCTTCCCTGGCTCCAGCACTCCCGAATGTTGCGCCGGTGTTTTGGCTGTAGCGGTGACGTCACATCACAAGCACACGTCATAGCTGCAGCCAAACACTAATCTCAAAGCATAGTTGAGCTGCTCATTAAAGGGAATCGGTCACCAGATTTGTGTCACCTGAGAGCAGAATAATGTAGAGACAAAGACGCTGATTCCAGAAATGTGTCCCTTCCTGGCCTGCTTGCCGTAGCTTTTCCAATATCATAGTTATATGAGCAGGAGATTATCATAAAAGGATTAGTAAATCTGCTGCCATGTAGTCCTCCATCGTCATATTCTCTGTATTATCACATACCTACAGCTGACTGGCAGCTTTCTGTGTGTTCTCTGCATAGGCAGAAAGCTGCCAATCACTGGTGTGGGCGAGGTTATACAGAGCTCAGCGGTCAGTGCACTACTAAATCTGCAGCAGAGAAAACAGCTATTTTATCAAAACTAAAGCAAGCAGCCCAGTAAGTGACACATCACTGGAATCAGGGTCTCTGCCCCTGCATTATGCTGTTATCAGATAAGGCATCTAAAACCTGGTGTCAGATACCCTTTAAGTGACACTCTTTGGCAAAGGGGTGATAACATTTACATCCGCCCATATATATGTATCTTTCTACTCCCTCCCCCCCATGGCTTTCAATAATAAAGAAACCGTAAAAGCTGTTAATTTAGCTTCATTAGCGCGTAAGGGCGCACGCAGGTCGCCAAAGTTATAGGATCTATGGAAAGAAACATAGCGGTAGTTACAATAAATTAGCAGAATATAATAAAACCGCCACAAACATACAGCGCGCGACATAAATCTCAACAAGTGTACAGATTGCACATATAAAAATGACTAACAGCCTCCGTCTTTGGAATGCAAGTAAATACATATATTTTTTAGCGCGCTCTTTAGTGTGACTAAATACGAGACCCTAAATCTGGGATATAAATTACACGGCTTTGTGAAGTCGCAACACGCTTGTCCCTGCGCACGTAAAACTGCCATACTAATTACGGATCGTTTAGAGTTTTTTTTATGTATGTGTTAACTGCATTTTCTGGCAAAACAAGTATTCCAAGATCATTGGTGTCATTGTCTTATAAATTACGCATCTAAAGTAACTATTTCTCTGTTTTTATTGACTGTCGAAAATGGTTGATGTATGTATGACTATAGAAATTACTTTATATTTCTATGTCTGGGCCATGTCCAAGATTACATGGGTGATCTCTCAATCTCTGGTGGCTTGAGATTTCCAGTTGTCAAACAGATAATCCCTGCATGTGTTTGTTACACCTGTCGAATAAAAGTGACACATGCAGCCACGGGGACTCGAACATATTATTCGAGCGCGCCGAAGTCACTCGGTTAGCACCCGAGCATGGCGGATAACACCTTATCCAAGCACGTTCGCTAATCTCTTGAAGAAACTAAAGCCTGATATGTTGTTAACCTGGAGAAGTTGACTCCAATGGATTAGTCCCATTGAATCATCCCTGAAATCAATGGTTAACATGGTGACAAATGGATGATACCATTTCACAGAAGGCTAAACTTCAAGTCAAATAGGCAGAGGATCAGGAGAGGCAGCAGAGAAGGTACTGAAATCAGAAAACAAGTCAGGAGATGCAGATTTGAACAAAAAGAAGAACTTTTAGAGCCTTATGCTTAGGAGCCAGGCAATCTTGCCACAGTAATACCAAGACAGTGGGCAAAACATTGCAGTCAAAAAGGCAGAGGGTCAGGAAAGGCGACAAACAAGGTACTGTATTCGGCAAACAAGTCAGGAGATGCAAATTTGCACAAAACAATAAGTTTTAGAATTTTAAGCTCAGATTTCAGGTGTTTTTTTTACATAGCAGTACCAAGACTGAAGGCAACACTCATTGTCAAACAGACAGGAGGTCCAGGCAGGGGGGGCAGACAAGTTAAGGTATTGAGGAATCTAGTTGGGTTGTAACTAAAAGAAAAAAAAAAAATCAGGAGCTACAATGTTGCACAGTGAGAACTTTTAGAACCTATCCTGCCACAGCAATAGCAGGTCAGTAGGCAAAACTTGTAGTCAAACAAGCAGAGGGTCAGGAAGGGCAGCAGAAAAGGTACTGTATTTGGTAAACAAGTCAGGAGATGCACATTTCCACAAAACAGGAATTTTTAGAACCTTATGCTTAGGTGCCAATCAATCTTGCCATTGCAGCACTAAGACAGTAGGCAAAACTTGCAGTCAATCAAGCCAAGGGTCAGGAAAGGCGGCAGACAAGTTACCGGATTCAGTAATCTAGCTGGGTTGTAATTTATTGAAAAAAATCAAGAAATACACAATTGCACATAATGGGAGCCTTTAGAACCTTATGCTTAGGTGTCAGGCAATTATGCCACAGCAATGCCAAGACAGAAGACAAAACCTGTTGTCAAACTGGCAGAGGGTCAGGAAAGGCAGCAGACAAGGTACTGTATTTGGTAAACAAGTCAGTAGATGCACATTTGCACAAAACAAGGAATTTTTAGACCCTTATGCTTAGGTGCAAAACAATCTTGCCACAGCAGCATCAAGACAGTAGGCAAAACTTGCAGACAAACAGGCAGAGGGTCAGGAAAAGTGGCAGACAAGTTACCGTATTCAGTAATCTAGATGGGTTGTAATTTATTGAAACAAGTCAAGAAATACACCATTGAACATAATTGGAACTTTTAGAGCTTTATGTTTTGGTACCAGGCAATCCTGCCACAATAGTACCAAGACAGTAGGCTACACTTGTAGTCAAACAGGTAGAGGGTCAGGAAAGGAAGCTGACAAGCTATTGTATTCATGAAACAAGTCAGAAGATGCACATTTGCACAAAACATGAACTTTTAGACCCTTAGGCTTAGGTGCCAGGCAATCCTGCCACAGCAGCACCAAGACAGTAGGCAAAACTTGCAGACAAACAGGCCATGGATCAGGAAATACGGCAAATGAAGTACTGTAGGCAGGAAACAAGCGAGAAGATGCATATTTGTATAAAAAGAGAACTTTAAGATTAGGTTTCAGGCATTTTCGGCATATCAGTACCAAGACAGTAGGCAAAACTCATTGTCAAACAGGCAGGAGATCAGGGCAGGGGGGAAAACAAGTTACCAAATTCAGGAATCTAGCTGGGTTGTAACTAATGGAAAAAAAATAGGAGAAACACCATTGCACATAATAGAAACTTTTAGAACCTTAAGCTTAGGTGTAAGGCAATCTTGACACAGTATCCCCAAGACAGTAGGCAAAACTTGTTGTCAAACAGGCAGAGGATCAGAAAAGAGGGCAGACAAAAGGAACTTTTCGAACCTTATGCTCAGACTGGAGCATTGGGTTGTTAAGGGCCCCTTAAGAATCTTGCTTTGGCAGAAGGTTAAGAGGAAAACGCTTGGCATACGATGAATCTCGGACTCTTAAAAAGCCAGCGTACGCATGGCAGTAGAAGTAGCACCAGAGGGCAGAGGTGGAAACTAGGAATCTGGAAAATGAGCCAGTCAAGAACACCAATGGTGGCTGAGAAGAGAGCAACAGCGACCGTAATGGACAAGTGGTGTGATAATGGCCATCAGTTAAGGAATAAAAAACTAAAATTTCACTCCTTTCAATGTCAAAGATGCACTGAAAATTGAATTCTGATTTCTTGCCTTAATTTTGGTTGATATAATTCAGTAAACTTCGCAAATTATTTTATTGTCTGTTTTGCTCCAGAACTAAAATTCCAGGATCCGGTTAAAGTAAAAGTTTCAAAAAGTTACTCAACTTTTTATGCTTATCTTTAGAGACATACTTTATACAGCTAAAAAAAAAAAAGTAAGGTCCCAATGCAGAAGTGTATACCAGGGACCCCACCTGTCGTGGCGTCTGGTGTGATGGCGGTGGTGCCCTTGGTTCTTTTTAGGTCCTGAGGCTCAGGTATAAACTCTACAACTTCACCCCTACTATTGGTTAAACAAAAGATGATGATTAAACACAATAAAATAACTCAACAGTAGAATAAATAAATTAAAAAAAAAAAAAGAAAAAATGGTGTGAGATTTAAATTCTCACTTTGCATTTGTGTCACTGCTTACAAGCGAAGGGGGAGGGGGACAACAAACATAAATTATATGTTCACTCCAGCTGTTACATATTGGCATTCAGTTTACAAAAAAGAAAAAAAATCAAAATCTGTTTCCTTAAACCAAGGAAATGTGGAAAAAGATTACCCTGCCAGTGGAAACATTCAAGAGTGCAGAATTCATGCTGTGGTTTCTTGTCAAGGCAGCAAAGTTCTGTAAAAGGGAAATTCTGCCAAGGAAAATACAGTTTTCTTTCACACCCAAGAACAAACTTTGTGCATGGCGAAGGCTTCCTGAGGGCGCGCTGCAGCTGTTGCGGACCGAATAAAAGGTAACTCCGATGTCACGGCTACTGTAAATGCAACATTCAGGGTTTTTAAAAAAAACATTTTTATATCAGCAACTAATGAGCAATAAAAAAAACAATTCTGCTCCTTTCCTGTGCCCAAAGAGGGAGACGGACAACTAGATCTGGCCATTAACCTCTCCCCCTGCTCCGACAAAGGCCCCAGTCATTCATATTACGCACTTCCATGGCTGAGGTACAATCACAATGGTGAACGGCGGACGGTAATGGTAAATTCTGGTAAAAACAAGGAATAAAAAAAATTCTTATAAAAGGTCAAAAAGTTCATCAAAGTTTTTGAAGTTACTATAGTAATGGTGCAGCGCGAGTCCTATCAATGGTGACATATTGTATCAGCTCCGCCTGCCTGTGCAGACTCATTCCAGGAAAAAAGTGCAGCCAAAAGAAAGTATAACCAAGATCAACAATGCAACATTTTTTGTGCCCACCCTAAAGGAGAACAACCACTTTTTCTTATACACAGCCACTATGCAGGCTTATGTGTTTCCATGGGAACAGACTACAAGCAAACACTGCAGTCAGATCTTGCAGACACGCGTTACTTTATCCCCATTTTCTACTGTCTTATAACAAGGCGTTATTCACGGCAATAATTGCATCCGTTTCTAATCTAGTACACTTTGAGCTTCAGTTCTTCATCATAGAAAAGACCGAGACTGTCAGGGAAAAAGAAATCGCAGCATGGACGATTTGCATCCCATATTCAAAATCACACTCGGCCTTGCAAGTTAATGAGCACGTGGGGAAAAAAAAAAAAAAAAATCGGACTGTATTCGGATGACATCTGAGTGCAGTTTGATTTTCATGGACAGACAGAATGGAGAACAGTTTTTGTTTCCACCTACTCCTCATCCGAGAAAACCGGATCCCGCTGTGAACACGCTCTGTTCTCATTCTCTTTCGATTATCTTGGAAGAAAGAAAATTTGGGATCATTAATATCAGATCAGTGAGGATCTGAAGCCTGGCACCCCGGTGAGATGAGCTGCGCCGTGCCGCGTTAGACCCTCAACAACCTATACTAAGGTTTGGTCAGATTCCTGGACAAACCCTCTAACGGCTCGTTCAGACGTCAGTTTTTTTCACGTACGATTACCATCCATATTTTTCACGGCTACAAATCATACTTAGAATAGTGAAAGTAGCCGTTCACATGTCTGCAATTTTGTGCAGATTGTGCTCAGTCTTTGAAAAAAAATCACAGAGTCATGTCTGATATTGATCTGAGTATTGAAATTGGCGATGTAAGCTTAGGGGTCCGTGAAAAATTAAATAAATTGGACACCTGTCTGTTTTTGCTAGATAAAAAAAAATCCGTGAAAAACGGATTAACCTTGGATCTCTAAAAGGGATAAAGTTACAGATCACACATATCCTTAGTATTTTTTTTTCATCTTTTACACTTTAACTATCACAAAAAGAAAAACAGATTGATGCAAAAGTTTGGGCACCCTGCATGGTTAGTAGCTAGTAGCATCCCCTCTTTGCGAATACCACAGCTTGTAAACTTTTTGCAGACAGACAAAAGTCTTTCAATTCTTGTTTGAGGGATTTTCATCCATTCTTCCTTGGAGAATTCTTCCAGTTCTGTGAGATTCCTGGGTCGTCTTCCATCCTCTGTTATTTTGTGATCTAGCCACAGATTTTCAATGATGTTCAGATCAGGGGACTGTGAGGGTCATTGCAAAACCTTCAGGTTGGTGAATGTTTTTCCCAGCAATATGCACTCCTGAAGGATGATGATGGAACTTGATATTTAGATTCAAGGATGATTTTTATTTTTAATTCAAAATAGAATACAACCGGTTTCGACTGCTAAGACTCTTCCTCAGGTATAATGTCAAGAATATAAACGGATCTGTCTGAACACATTTTATAGCAGATCTCCCTGCATGTGGTTTTGGGTGGGGGCTGAAAGGTCAGACCTTTCAGCCCCCACCCAAAACCACATGCAGGGAGATCTGCTATAAAATGTGTTCAGACAGATCCGTTTATATTCTTGACATTATACCTGAGGAAGAGTCTTAGCAGTCGAAACCGGTTGTATTCTATTTTGAATTAAAAATAAAAATCATCCTTGAATCTAAATATCAAGTTCCATCATCATCCTTCAGGAGCGCATATTGTTGGGAAAAACATTCACCAAGTGTTACTACCTATGAAAGCACTGTCCAGTGCTCTCACTAGTTCCCAGATCTTTGCAGCAACCTGAATGGAAAGAGGAATGGAGTGATCCAGGGACGGGATCTACATGCAGTATCTCAAGACACCAAATAGGTGAGTGTATTCACACTGAGTATATACCTTTGATAATTAACTACTACACTTAGAAGCTTGCGCTTCCCATTTTTCTCCCTATAATCCCCTCTTGTTTCAAAACCTTCAGGTTGCGTCTCTTGAGGTCGTCTATTGTGGATTTTGACATCTGTTTAGGATCATTCTCCATCTGTAGAAGCCATACTCTTTTCACCCTCAACTTTTTTACAGAGGATGTTATGCTTGCATCAAGAATTTGTTGCAATTTCATTAAATCCATTCTTCCCTCTACCCATGAAATGCTCCTGTGCCATTTGGCTGCAACACAACAACAAAGCATGATTGATCCACCCTCATGCTTAATGGTTGGCGAGATGTTCTTTTCCTGAAATTCTGTGCCCTTTCTTCTCCACACATACCTTTGATCATTGTAGCCACAGAGTTCTATTTTACCTTCATCAGTCCACAGGACTTGTTTCCAAAATAGATCAGGCTTGTTAAGATATTCTTTTGGATACTTTTGATGCTGAATTTTAATGTTGAGGATGCAGGAGAGGTTTTCTTCTGATGACTCTTCCATGAAGGCCATATTTGTGCAGGTGTCTATGAACAGTATAACAATGTACCACAACTGCAGAGTCTGCTAAATATTTCTTAAAGTATTTTGCAGTCAAGCAGGGGTTCAGATTTGCCTCTCTAGCAATTCCACAAGCAGCTCTCACTGAAATTTTGCTTGGTCTTTCAGACCTTATCTTGACCTCCACTATTCCTGGTAACTGCCATTTCCTAATTACATTTTAAACAGAGGAAAGGGCAACTTGAAAACGCTTTTCTATCTTCTTATAACCTTCTCATGCTTTGTGGGCCTCCACCATTTTCAGAATGTTCGGTAGCTACTTAGAAGAACCCCATGGCTGCTGTTTTTTTGGCACAAGGTTAGATGAGGCTGGGTTTTTATAAAGCTGGGAAATTTTCATCAACTGGCCTTTCCTAACGATGACAGTGAACAAGCCATAACAGTAACAGGCTAAGTAAGATCAGAAACCTTGGTCAACGTTATCTGAGCAAACAAATCTACAAGGCCCAGGGTGTACACATTTTTCTTCTGTCCATTTTCATTTTTGTAATTTTTAAATTTAAAAAAAATGACTATATATATCTTTTGCCTAAAATACAAATTAAATGTGTAATCTTTAACTTTAGGAATTTTAGAGGTCATATCATCTACACTGTTCACAATAACAGTAATTTTTAACATACCACTGCAGATAAAATAGAATAGAATATAGATAGATATTAGATATTTATTATCTATCTATTATCTATATAATAGATAGATATCCTGTCAGAATATATATATATTCAGTAATTTTGACCAAACTTTTACATGCCATGGTAGAACATACATTGTATCAAACACATACAGTACAAGGGACAGATTCGTGCTGAGAACTGTCCATAATTTACACAATTGTAGCAAACTTTCGTCTGTAGATGAACAAGACCGTTTCTATTCACAAACAGAAGGCAGAGATCTTGCAAATAGTAAGAAAATAAAACACAAAAGACAAGTGTAATTTCTGGTCCTGGTTAACAGATAAGGGTGATAAGAAGCTCAAATTTCCTCAAATTTAGTACTTTAGTAGTTTTTTTTTCTGGGTATTTCGGAGCTATTCCACAAACAATACCATGGGATCACACAATTTAGGTTCGCCCTATAGTTCGCAGTTCAGTAGACTTCCTTTTATTTACCCCCTCTACAATTATTGTTCTTCCCCGTCCTCCTTTGCCCGGACGTACTGTAGGTAAAAAAAATAAAAATAAAAAAAAATAAATAAACTCCACTTAAACATAATTCTTTCCTTTTTCTTTTTCCCAAGCAGCAATCCTCTAAAGCCCAACTGCTGCCAATACCCCGGCACAGCAGAAGTAACCGGGCCACAAGGTTCAAGCAGACTGCAGCGTGTTCCCTCACCGAACATCTGGTCACAAATGAAAGGATTGCCCAGTAACTCCTAACGCCGGGCAGATGATAAAAAATTCAACGTTTTACTAGTTGGCAGCGATGTTTCGGAGAATCCTCTCGAGTCTACTGAATTATATTAAGAAATGTTCGCTGCAGCCATGTATATCTGTTACAACAGCTGGTGCTGAAAAGGATCTTTCCGAGCTGGGGGACGGAGAAATGTGCATCTCTTACTGGGTTTGTCCTTGAAAACTTGCAAGTCCTGCTCATAAGGAAGTAGTCTGGTGTAATTCCCTTACAGGAGGTAGTCACGTTAAATATGCATTAAACAGATATGCAGATCGCGAAGAAGCCTGTGCCTTGGCTCACTCTAATTCTGATTTAAAGGGATGATTTGAATATTGAAACTCGCAGTACAGCTGTATAGGTCCTGCCACAAAAATAAAAATTATATCTGTCTCGTAATAATCCGATATACCATTGCCGAGAAATCAAGCTTTGAAACTGCATGCAAACTAACCCAGAAGTGCATTGGGGGGGGGTGTCAATGTGCATTTGTGTGCATTAATACTCTTCCAATGCACTTCCAAGCTCATTTGCATGTGGCTTCAATTTTCGATTCCTCAAAAATGCTCAGATAGGGCGTATGGGGGGAGACGGGAGATACAGATTCATATGCATGTCGTCGGTAGTTTTGCACATAGTGTATGCGCCACACAACAGTGTTCATAAACATCCACCCTAACTGCAGCAAATAGGAAAGCTAATGAAATGCATTCTAGGAATTATATATTGGGCATTCCAAAAACGGATGCGTCCAATAAAAAACAATATATATAATACAATAATAATATCAATTATAATATAATAAATATATATTATAAATTTATATATTATATATTATGTAGATTATAAATTATAATATATATGTGTTAAAATATTATAATATAAAATAATGTGTATATGTATATATTTCAATGTGTTATATATTATGCAGATTATATATTATAATACAATATATTATAATATAAAATATAAATATATGTAAAAGAAAGCAATATATATTACAACATAATATAGATGCCAATATAATATATCAATTTGTTATATTACATTATGTAGATTATATATATATATATATATATATATATATATATATATATAACAAATACACAAATATATATATATAAATATATATATATATATATATATATATATATATATATATATATATATATATATATATATATATATATATATACACACACACACATATACACACACATTAATACATATACACACACATACATATATATAAATATGAACAAATATTATGTTTGGCTGGGGTAAAAAAAAAAAAAAAAAAGAAAAAAGTTCCAATTTATCTTTATATTACAAACTCACAAGATTAATCAGGATTATGGGTATTTTTGACTTTCAGAATTTCCCTTTCTTTTAATGATACAAATCCTTGCTGCCAAGAGCAGCCATTAGAGGGAGCTGCTATGTCTAATCTGTATCCTGTAAGCTCCTGAGCTCTCCCTAATGGTAGCTGTAGGTAGTCGAAATTTTATCAAATTGTCACTTTTTGAAAATCTTTTGACTCGTCAAAAAATTGTCAGAAGTTTTGAATGGTGGGCGTCCAAGTGCTAAGACCCCCCAGAAGGCAGAAGCACTTTAGTATCAGAGGTGAACAATCTCCGAGCCTGGGTTCACTTGAGAATCCTTTTGATGGGCTATTTCCACCCTGGAGGTACTGCCCCATGAGAGCCACACCCTGAGAAAAGCAGAAATTACAACCCATAAGAACACCCATCCACAATCGTCTTAGACGACCGCTCCAGTATCTGTGGCTTTATAAGAACAAATGGAAAATCCATATGCCGATTTGCAGTTACACTAGGCACCGGGAAAGGTTGTGTCAGCCATATTGTTAGTGAAAACAAGCCGTTCTGTTCACAGTAACCTCGTCAATCCACATTAAGAAATATTTGCACGACAGACATGTAATTTCGATTATTACTCATGTATGGTTTTTTTTTTTGTAAAGGAAGTGGTGAGAGCATTTTCTAAATTTAGCTCATTATCTATGCAGTAGAAAATTTCACTTCTGTGTATTTCCGAGAGAGATTGCATATTTCTCCATGGTAACTAAGCTATGATTAAAGCAAGGCTCGTTATCGGCACTGAAGACCACCTGCTAAGCAGAAGAGACCAGAATAATAATAATACGATAATCACAATACGATTACTTATACAAAGCGATACGAATGTATCACAGATCTACGGTCGGGTTACCTGGCACCAGGTAGGACTTTGTGCCACCTACATCAAGATGTCTGGATGGATCGGCTAATATAAGTCACACTGGCCAACTTTTGACAATTGGCACCCAGAAAATGACTGTCAGGGGCGCACTGAGCCATGCCCCTCCAAGCTGAAATTCTGCTCTTCCACCACTGAGAAACGTATCGGAATCGGAAAATTCTGGGAGGTTTTGGAATTTTGGAGTCCGGGAGATTTACCAACTTTTTAATGTGCCCTCTATTTCCTGAAGAGTAGGTAAATATAGAGATGAAAAAAGTTGGTAAGTGGGAAGATACATACAGTACTTACTTACTATGGTGGACAGAAGGGAGTCTTCCAGGCACGTGATACATTCAAGGAGTTGTATGAGATGGCTGTTTGCATCCAGAAACAACACCACTTTTAGGCTTTGTGCACAAAAAAAGTGAAACTGAGCGGAAAGGCTCCAAATCCTCCTCAAAACTTAGAAGTGCTGTTCAGTTTCTGCTCCAAAAACTCTGCAAAAAGACTCTGTGTGTGAATCCCCTCCGCCTGGAACTTGACTGAAAAAGTGCCGCCAAAGATCAACATAATGCAACGACATTGCTGTGCACATAATCCATCTTATGTCACTTCTTAAGGGCTCACACTCCTCTGCGTTTAGAAAATCGGTCAGATGACGGTCCCGAAATTTTTCTCATCTAGCATCTGTATGACATGCGATTTTGACATCAGCTTTTACAAAATACAGGAATTCTCTACGTCTTTTCAAATTAGCTTAGTAACAAATACAGTTAGGTCCATATATATTTGGACAGAGACAACATTTTTCTAATTTTGGTTCTAGACATTACCACAATGAATTTTAACCCCTTCACTACCAAGGGTGGTTTGCACGTTAACTACCGGGCCAATTTTTACAATTCTGACCACTGTCCCTTTATGAGGTCATAACTCTGAAACGCTTCCATGGATCCCGGTGATTCTGACATTGTTTTCTCGTGACATATTGTACTTCATGTTAGTGGTAAAATTTAATTCATATAACTTGCGTTTATTTGGGAGAAAAATGGAAATTTGGCGAAAATTTTGAAAATTCCGCAATTTTCCAACTTTGAATTTTTATGCCCTTAAATCACAGAGATATGGCACACAAAAAAGTTAATAAGTAACATTTGCCACATGTTTACTTTACATCAGCACAATTTTGGAACCAAAATTTTTATTTGTTAGTAAGATATAAGGGTTAAAAGCGGACCAGCGATCTCTCATTTTTGCAACACCATTTTATTTTTACGGACCACATCACATTTGAAGCCACTTTGAGGGGTCTATATGATAGAAAATACCCAAAAGTGACACCATTCTAAAAACTGCACCCCTTAAGGTGCTTAAAACCACATTCAAGGAGTTTATTAACCCTTCAGGTGCGTCACAGGAATTTTTTGAATATTTAAAAAAAATTAACATTTAACTTTTTTTCACAAAAAAAATTACTTCAGGTTCAATTTTTTTTATTTTACCAAGTGTAACAGGAGAAATTGGACTGCAAAAATTATTGTGCAATTTGTCCTGAGCCCCCTGATACCTGATATGTGGGGGGGAACCACTGTTTCGGCGCATGGCAGAGCTCAGAAGGGAAGGAGCGCCGTTTGACTTTTTCAATGCAAAATTGGCTGGAATTCTGATCGGACGCCATGTTGCGTTTGGAGAGCCCCTGATGTACCTAAACAGTGGAAACCCCCCACAAGTGACCCCATTTTTGAAACTAGACCCCCTAAGGAACTTATCTAGATATGTGGTGAGAACTTTGAACCCACAAGGGCTTCACAGAAGTTTATAACGCCCAGGCGTGAAAATAACAAAAAAAATTTTTTCCACAAAAATGATATTTTTGCCCCAAAATTTTTATTTTCCTAAGGGCAACAGGAGAAATAGAACCCCAAAAGTAGTTTTGCAAATTGTCCTGAGTAGGCTGATACCCCATATGAGGGGGTAAAACACTGTTTGGGTGCATGGCAGAGCTTGGAAGGGAAGGAGCACCATTTGACTTTTTCAACGCAGAATTGGCTGGAATTGAGATCAGACGCCATGTTGCGTTTGGAGAGCACCTGATGTGCCCAAATAGTGGAAACCCCCAATTCTAACCCTAGCCCTAACCCTAACCCTGATGGGAAAATGGAAATAAATACATTTTTTTAATCTTATTATTTTTCCCTAACTAAGGGGGTGATAACGGGGGGGTTGATTTACTATTTATGGCGGTTTTTATGTTTGGCGGCTGTCACACGCTAAAAGACGCTTTTTATTGTAAAAATAGTTTTTGCATCACCACATATTGAGAGCTATAATTTTTCCATATTTTGACCCACAGAGTCATGTGAGGTCTTATTTTTTGCGGGACGAGTTGACGCTTTTATTGGTATCATGTTTGGGCATGTGACATTTTTTGATCGCTTTTTATTTCGTTTTTTGGGACGCAGAATGAACAAAAACCAGCGTTTCATGAATTTCCTTTGGGTGGTGCGTTTACGCCGTTCCGGGTGCGGTAAAATTTATAAGGCAGTTTTATTCTTCGGGTCAGTACGGTTACAGCGATACCTCATTTAGGTCGTTTTTTTATGTTTTGGCGCTTTTATGCAATGTAAACTATTTTATATAAAAAATAATTATTTTTGCATCACTTTATTCTGCGAGCTATAACTTTTTTATTTTTTCGCTGATGATGCTGTATGGCGGCTCGTTTTTTTGCAGGACAAGATGACATTTTCAGCGGTACCATGGATATTTATATGCTAATTTTTGATCGCGCGTTATTGCACTTTTTGTTCGGCGG
Source organism: Dendrobates tinctorius (assembly GCF_039654945.1). NCBI lineage: Eukaryota > Metazoa > Chordata > Amphibia > Anura > Dendrobatidae > Dendrobates > Dendrobates tinctorius. The sequence goes on along the minus strand of NW_027361695.1, from coordinate 4,293,268 downwards.
TAGGATAATAAATCATTATTTTTTGCTTCGTTTTTTATTTTTATTTTTTAAGGGGTTCGCTTAAGGGGTTAACTATTGGGACAGTTTCATAGGGCGGGTCGTTACGGACGCGGCGATACCAAATATGTGTACTTTTATTGTTTTGTTTTGTTTTTATTTCCAAAAAATGAATTTTTGGGGGAATATTTTTTTTTTTTTTTTAATTTATTTAGCGATTTTTTTTTAAATTATTTTTACACTTTTTTTTATTTTTTTTTTAACTTTCTTACAATGTCCCAGGGGGGACATAACTGTCCTGTGACAGATCGCTGATCTGTCACATCACAGATCACTGTGACAGATCAGCGATCTGTCACAGGCACTGCACAGGCTTCCTCATGCCTGCGCTTTGCAGGCACTGAGGAAGCCAGCTTCCTGCAGGCCCCTGGAGGTCCCCGTCGCCATATTGGATCCGGGGACCTGCAGGGAAAGAGCCCCCCGCAGCAGCGCTGCACATTGCGCTGCCGTGGGGGGCTCAGGGAAGCACGGAGGGAGCCCCCTCCCTGCCGATGCTTCCTTTTAACCCCCGGTACACGGCGATCGTGTTTGATCGCGGTGTGCAAGGGGTTAACGTGTCGGGGGCGGTCCGTGACCGCCCCTGACACATTGTGCCGGGTGTCAGCTATGATAATTAGCTGACACTCGGCCGCGATCAGCGGCGCTCACCATGTGGGTGCCGCTGATCGCGATGGCGTAATATTCCGTCCATGGTAATTAGGTCCATGGTCACATGGACGGAATATTATGTCAATTGTAGGTAAGGGGTTAAACAAAACAATTCAGATGCAGTTGAAGTTCAGACTCTCAGCTTTCATTTGAGGGTATCCACATTAACATTGGATGAAGGGTTTAGGAGTTTCAGCTCCTTAACATGTGCCACCCTGTTTTTAAAAGGGACCAAAAGTAATTGGATAATTGACTCCAAGGCTATTTCATGGACAGGTGTGGGCAATCCCTTCGTTATGTAATTCTCAATTAAGCAGATAAAAGGCCTGGAGTTGATTTGCGGTGTGGTGCTTGCATTTGGAAGGTTTTGCTGTGAAGGAAACATGCGGTCAAAGGAGCTCTCCATGCAGGTGAAACAAGCCATCCATAAGCTGCAAAAAACAGAAAAAACCCATCCGAGAAATTGCTAAAACATTAGGAGTGGCAAAATCTACAGTTTGGTACATTCTGAGAAAGAATGAAAGCACTGGTGAACTCATCAATGCAAAAAGACCTGGGCGCCCACGGAAGACAACAGTGGTGGATGATCGCAGAATAATCTCCATGGTGAAGAGAAACCCCTTCACAACAGCCAACCAAGTGAACAACACTCTCCAGGAGGTATCGATATCCAAATCTACCATAAAGAGAAGACTGCATGAAAGTAAATACAGAGGGTTCACTGCACGGTGCAAGCCACTCATAAGCATCAAGAATCAATAGGCTAGACTGGACTTTGCTAAAAAACATCTAAAAAAGCCAGCACAGTTCTGGAAGAACATTCTTTGGACAGATGAAACCAAGATCTACCTCTACCAGAATGATGGAAAGAGAAAAGTATGGCGAAGGCGTGGTACAGCTCATGATCCAAAGCATACAACATCATCTGTAAAACACGGCGAAGGCAGTGTGATGGCTTGGGCATGCATGGCTGCCAGTGGCACTGGGTCACTAGTGTTTATTGATGATGTGACACAGGACAGAAGCAGCCGAATGAATTCTGAGGTATTCAGAGCCATACTGTGTGCTCAGATCCAGCCAAATGCAGCCAAACTGATTGGTTGTCGTTTCATACTACAGATGGACAATGACCCAAAACATAAAGCCAAAGCAACCCAGGAGTTTATTAAAGCAAAGGAGTGGAATATTCTTGAATGGCCAAGTCAGTCTCCTGATCTCAACCCAATTGAGCATGCATTTCACTTGTTAAAGACTAAACTTCAGACAGAAAGGCCCACAAACAAACAGCAACTGAAAACCACCGCAGTGAAGGCCTGGCAGAGCATCAAAAAGGAGGAAACACAGCGTCTGCTGATGTCCATGAGTTCAAGACTTCAGGCAGTCATTGCCAACAAAGGGTTTTCAACCAAGTACTAGAAATGAACATTTTATTTACAATCATTTAATCTGTCCAATTACTTTTGGTCCCTTTAAAAACAGGGTGGCACATGTTAAGGAGCTGAAACTCCTAAACCCTTCATCCAATTTTAATGTGGATACCCTCAAATGAAAGCTGAAAGTCTGAACTTCAACTGCATCTGAATTGTTTTGTTTAAAGTTCATTGTGGTAATGTTTAGAACCAAAATTAGAAAAATGTTGTCTCTGTCCAAATATATTTGGACCTAACTGTAAAGCAATCTTAGATACAGATACGGTAGATAGAAGATAGATAAGAGATAGGAGACAAAGACAACAGATAGATAGATAGATAATAGATAATAGACAGATCTATAATATATAGATAATAGATAGATAAATAATAGATAGATAAATGATAGATAATAGATATAGAGATGATAGATAGATAGATAGATAGATAGATAGATAGATAGATAGATAGATAGAAAGCTAGGAAGGGGCCATGGATATCAGTCACCTTCCAGACTAAAAACACCAGCTCTCCGTTGCCCCAGAAATGGCGTATCCATAAGATGCGCCAGATCTTAGCGTTGCTTTTCACACTTGCCCTGATGGTGTGGCAAGTGGAGTAATAGGGTTGGGGTTGATGTCAGCTGTTTTATAGCCACTGACATCAAGCCCTGGGGTTAGTAATGGAGACGCATCTGTAAGACAGCCCCATTACTAACCCCATAATAATAGACTAATTAATAGTCACCTATAATAAAAGATTGATTGAAAAAAAAAAAAATTAAGTAGCTTAACTTTTCCTATTCTTGGAAAAAATATACCGTATGTAAAAATTAAATATTTAAAAGAAAATAATAAATAAATCTGCCACATGCAGGCACTCACTGTCGTAAGTACTGGTAGAGTCTCGTCTGAGCTGCGCCGGGATGCTAAGGTCTTAAATGCTTTGTCTGTCTCCCCAATTACTCTCCTGATTGACAGCTGGACTACTTATTAAGCTTCATTAGTGACAATCAAGACATTACTGCAGTTAAACTTCTGCAGAAGATAATTAAACTACCTGGGAGATGACTCCTTGATCATCTTTGCTGAAGCTTAGCGTGTAAGTCTCGGGATTTCGGTTTGCTCTATGCTATATCGGAGGGGGGCAGTCGGAGGAGACGTGATCGAGCTTGATGTAAATAGCACTGGATTTCGAGGCCGGAGTTTGATAGGTCACACATTTCAACTTATCAAAAGATAATATTAAGGATGTTAAGAAGAAGGAGAAATGTCCCATCTTTCTTTTTTTTTGCTTTTTGCAATGCAAAAACTTCAAAACCAAAATCAAATTTCAAAACACAAAATATGAGAGTGAATAAACCGCAACGCAACCGTGCTACATGTACACGAACCAACGGGTGCCATATGGAAAATGCCTACATGGAGGGACAACTTTGGTGTGGAGGGACACAGACGGAAGGGGACAGACGGAGGGATATACAAATTCTTCTCAATAAATTAGAATATCATCAAAAAGTGAATTTATTTCAGTTCTTCAATACAAAAAGTGAAACTCCTATATTCTATAGAGTCATTACACACAGCGTGATCTATTTCATGTGTTTATTTCTGTTAATGTTGATGATTATGGCTTACAGCCAATGAGAACCCAAAAGTCATCATCTCAGTAAATTAGAATAATTAACAAAAAACACCTGTAAAGGCTCCTAAGAGTTTATAAAGGTCCCTTAGTCTGTTTCAGTAGCTCCACAATCATGGGGAAGACTGCTGACCTGACAGATGTCCAGAAGGCAGTCACTGACACACTCCACAAGAGTGCTGTATCCAAGAATATTAATAGAAAGTGGAGTGGAAGGAAAAAGTGTGGTAGAAAAAGGTGCACAAGCAACCGGGATAACCGCAGCCTGGAAAGGATTGTTAAGAAAAGGCCATTCAAAAAAATTTGGTGGAGATTCACAAGGAGTGGACTGCTGCTGGAGTCATTGCTTCACACCACACACAGACGTATCCAGGACATGGGCTACAAGTGTCACATTCCTTGTGTCAGCCACTCATGACCAATAGACAACGCCAGAAGCGTCTTACCTGGGCCAAAGAGAAAAAGAACTGGACTGTTGTCAGTGGTCCAAGGTGTTGTTTTCACATGAAAGTAAATTTTGCATTTCATTTGGAAATCAAGGTCCCAGAGTCTGGAGGAAGAGTGGAGAGGCCACAATCCAAGCTGCTGGAGGTCTAGTGTGAAGTCTCCACCATCAGTGATGGTCTATGGAGCCATGTCATCTGCTGGCGTAGGTCCACTGTGTTTTATCAAGACCAAAGTCAGCGCAGCCGTCTACCAGAACATTTTAGAGCTCTTCATGCTTCCCTCTGCCAACAAGCTTTTCGGAGATGGAAATGTCATTCTCCAGCAGGACTTGGCCCCTGTCCACACTGCCAAAAGTACCAATACCTGGTGTACAAACAACAGTATCACTGTGCTTGATTGGCAGCAAACTCGCCTGACCTTAACCCCATAGAGAATCTATGGAGTATTGTCAAGAGGAAGATGAGAGACACCAGACCCAACAATGCAGACGAGCTGAAGGCTGCTATCAAAGCAACCTGGGCTTCCATAACCCCTCAGCAGTGCCGCAGGCTGATCACCTCCATGCCACGCCGCACTGATGCAGTAATTGATGCAAAAGGAGCCCCGACCAAGTATTGACTGCATTTACTGAATATACATTGCTGTAGGACAACATTTCGGATTTTAAAATAATTTTTCAAGCTGATGTTATAAAGTATTCTACTTTACTGAGATAATGACTTTTGGGTTTTCATTGGCTGGGGCCCCAATGTGATTGCAATCCTGGCACCAACTATAGCTATGCCCCTGGTTCACAACAAACAGCATTTTTACCTGTCCACAAAATAGACGATTGATGTATGATCATTAGGAGTCTGGCTGCTAAATACGGACACCACTCACAAAAAAAAGCATGTACTTATGGCGAAAGAAGAAAAAATATTACAATTGGATTTCATATAAAATATTGCTTTGTTTGCCTTCTATACCCTCAGAGTTACACTGTCTATAGCTGGCTGCACAATGAGTTAACTGAAAATCCTTCAGTGAGCACATTTCTTACCTCAAGTTTTTAAACTGCTGAGCTCCTATCAGCTGATTTATGACCAAAGCTAAAAGATCAGGGAAAGAAAGTCTGTAAAAGCCAAATGGTGCAAAATCTGTACTTAAACTAAATAGAAAAAATTATTTTTAAACCATTAAAGAACCCGTCACCTCAGAAAATGCTATTCACCTGCAGACACAGGGTTAATATTCAGGTCAATAACGTTATAATGCTTCTTAGCCACCAGCAACCGGGAGAAAATGAAATGATTTCCTCTGCAGCTGTAAACACATCCCGGCACTTTCATTGACAGCTCGCTCTGCAAAGATGTGCTGCAGAGCCGACCGTCAATCAAAGTGCAAGGCTGTGCTTACAGCTGCCGATCTCATGAGGCTATGTGCACACGCTGCGGATTCTGCTGCGGATCCGCAGCGTTTCTGGCCCTGCGGGTCCGCAGCAGTTTCTGCTGCGTTGTACAGTACCATGGTTTTCAATGGTCAAACCAAAAACGCTGTGCACATGCTGCGGATTTTTCCGCGCGGATTTGCTGCGGGTTACAATCCGCAGCATGTCAATTCTTTGTGCGGAATCCGCTGCAGTTTCACACCTTCTCCATTGTGAGGTGCTAAATGTGCACATAGCCTTACTGAAAGCTGGAGGCTCCCGGGAGGTGATAACATTATTTTCTTTCAGTAACGCCATTCATCTGCATATTAACCCTATATCTGCAAGTAAATATCGTTTTCCAAGGAGACAGGTTCCCTTTAAGCAAAAAGAAATTAAAAAAAAAAAAGATCCCTAAGGTAGACAACCCCAATAGTGGTCACACTGTTCATTTACACTGCACTTTGGGATCCCTGTTCTCATGATCGTTGGGGGTCCCTTGTGGTCAAACGACTAGTGATCATAGCTACGCACAGGTGAGAAATATTGCTAAAGAAACAATCCCTTAAAGGGAATTGGACTTGGGCCTCAATTCTGTAGTCACCCCGTGTGACTGCAAACTTGTAAATCCTCACAGTGTGCGCTGTCAGGATTGTCTGGTGGCAGAGCCGGGAGCAGGCAGTAATTTGACGGCAAGTATGCAATCCGCATACTTCCGGCCACATTCCTATTAGACATGTTTGACATCGCTCAATTCCCTCTGGAGTGAGGCCATGCAAGTCTAGTCATCATGTGACCACATGTATGTGATTTGCATACTTCTGACCACATTCCTACTAGACATTTTCAGCAGTGCTCAATTCACTTATCTTAAGTGAGGTCATGCAAGTTTAATCGACGTGTGACCGCAAATATCTGATTTCCCTACTTCCAGTCACATTCTGACTAGACGTGGCTGGCCTCACTCCATTCACTTATATGGAGTGAGGCCATGCAAGTCTAGTGAGCATGTGACTGCAAGTATGTGATTTGCATACTTCCAGTTACATTCCTACTAGACATGTCTGGGGCGCTCAATTCACTTGTATGGAGTAAGGCCATGCAAGTCTAGTCAGCATGTGACTGCAAGTATTTAATTTGCATACTTAAAGCCATATTCCTACTAGACATGTCTGGCATCGCTCAATTCACTTGTATGGAGTGAGGTCATGCAAGTCTAGTCAGGATGTGACTGCAAGAATGTGATTTGCATACTTCCAGCCACATTCCTACTAGACATGTCTTGGCATCGCTCAATTTAATTGTATGGAGTGAGGTTGTACAAGTCTAGTTGGCATGTGACTGCATGTATGCAAATCGCCAGCACCGAAGAATCCTGGCAAAGCACACACTGCAAGCTGTGAGGATACACAAGTCTGCAGTTGCATAAAGTGACTGCAGACTTGAACCCCCAAGCCTGGACCACCACTTTAAAGTGTAAATTGGGCAACGTATAGCATTGTTATGTGGGTACCATACTGTAATAAAGAGGTACAATCCCAAACTGTGAATTGAAGTATTTGCAAACTTGCTCAACTCTTTATGTAGATTTAAACAGTAAAATATTCTAAAAATGGAAATATCCTTTGAATTCCTCGCTCATAAAACTCACTATCTGTATTACTGGCACTAAATTCCCTTCTCTCCCGATATATAAAAGTAAAAAAAAAAGGAAAAAATAAAGTTCCATCAGACATAACCTAAACCTTTCTCTTTATTGTATGCCAAAAGCGATGTGAAAGTACTCGAGGCGTACATATGGATATTATGTAATAAGGAAGAGTTTAATCTCTCCCTTCACTTTCCATAGGAAAATGTCTGCAACAGGTCAGAATAGAAACATATAAAAAAACAATTACGGAGTCTCTCGCTAACAAATCTGCGCCGCAGCTGTAAGTATAAAATTTCTATTGAACTTAAAAAGCTCGAGATGACAGGCGCGTCTGATAACATTTAAAGCAATTGCAGCTGTTGTTTTTATTTCATTAATCCCTGTGGTTCCTTGGAAATTGCAACATGCGGGGAAAAAAAACAAAACTTTACAGCACTTGAGTGGTTAATACAAATCAATTACTCTCCGAGTACCCGGCGCTGTATATCGGGAGGGAGGCGGCAAGCAATGCAATAGATGCAGGAGTGCGCCTTAGTTATGGAAGCAGCGAGACAAATACCCAAGGAAGACGCAGGCGAAAGGCAAAAACGGGCAAATGTGATACCCTCACCCCTATCACCGCAAATAAAAGGGGCATTCTCAATTTGGAAATTTGCAAAACCTCCGCCGGTTTCATGTTTATTTAATAAATCAATAATATGCAAGAAAGGAAGAAACTTTGTAATGCGTCTTATCAGAGGAATCTGCTTCTTTCTCCTTCTGGACTGCTCGTTCATTCTCCATTTAATGGTAAAATCTGTCTCGAGTGAAAACAAATGTTTCCAGTACTGAGACAGGAAATGACAGTTGGTGCTTTTAAAATTCTATGGAGAGGAGGAGTTAGCGGTAGAAACAACCACTCTGCTGCAAGTTGTCCTGAAACAATAGTTAACGATCTCCATAGAACTTTATGAGCACCAACTGTCACCTCCTATCTCAGTAATGGGAACCTCAATTAAGCCAGATTTTCTGACATTACTGACAGGAGTTAACAGTTGGTGCTTTTAACACTCTATGGATGAAGGAGGAGCTAGAGGCTGACACAGACATTCTGTTGCAAGTTCTTCTAAAACGACAGTTACAATTCTCAATAGAACTTTATGAGCACCAACTGTCATCTCAGTAATGGGAAAATCGGTAGTCGCTGAAAACACAATTTACCTGTGAAATGAGAATTTTGAGAATGGAAGATCAGTCCAGGAGGAAAAAGAAGTAGATTTCTCTGATAAGATATATTACAAAGTTTTTTATGTTCACGTTTTAATTTACGGTATATATAAAAAAAATATCTAAAAATAAATAAAATAAATTTAAATTTACCCCTTTCCATTGTCATCAAATTTTATTTTTTCCCTTTAATTTTTCCATCACTTTTTTTTTATAACTTCTATTTCTTCTTTTGACACAGCTAGCTGTCATTTTTTCTGTATGAGGAATGGGTTGAAAAGGTGAAAAAAAGTGCAATTATTTTTTGAATTTTGTTTTTACAGTGATGAAAATAACTTGGCGACATGATTGCCCAGCTCAGTCCGATTACTGCGATACCAAACTTGTGAAATTTTCTTTTTTTATTTACCGTAAGTGGTAAAAAAAAAAAAAATCTGAAACTTTTGAAAAACGAAAAAATAAAAAACGTCTCCCCATTTTCTAAGATTTGGAACGTCTTTAAATTTTCCATTGATGGAGATGTGGGACGATTTGTATTTTTTGCTTGGTGAGTTGATATTGTGTTTGGGTAAATAAAATGTTTTAATCGCTTTTCATTGCATTTATTGGGGAAATTACAGCGATTCTGCAACTTTTTTTTTTTGCTTTCCAACATTTAATGTATGGGTGAAATAGTTTTCTGGATTGTAATTTTATAGTTTTTGCAATATCAAATATGTTGTTTATTTTTGTATTTTATTTTTCTTTATTTTTAATTTGGGTAAAGGGGGCGATTCAAATTTTTAGATACGGTATTTTTCATATTTTCTATAACATTTTTTAACAATATGAGTGTCTTGAGAACAACGATTCTGTTAGCAATGTACAAGGCAGCCCACAATCAGACAGGCCCTTCTGGCATTTGCCAGAATTGCCAGATGGCCAGTCCGGCCCTGATGCCAGCTGTGTAACACAGGCAGCATTTGTGTGTGGAGCCCACTACAAAAATCCACACCCACTAATAGTATATCATGTAGCAGGAAAGATTTAAAGGGGGTAATGGGTGATGTTGTCTGTCTATGCAATGGGACCCTCCATGAGGTCTGGAGTCCCTAATTTGAAAGAAGTCATGATCCTGTACGCACGCGCAGCACTGTACCATTCATTGTCCAAGGAACCAGCTCGTAAACAATCCCAGCAAAATCTTAAAATTCGGAAAAGATCTTTTCTGTATAAATGTGTCTTTCCTTAGCTTTACTCGATATATCCCTAGAAGGTTGGCGTTAGAGGACCATCATAAGAAAAGAAAATCGATTTCGATAAACTCTCTTGGGACTGGTTTTTGCTATATATTTTTATTTATTTATTTTACTCATTTACATGGCTCCATTTATTCCACAGCGCTATGTCTTTATATGGCCACTACGTTACCATAATATCTCAAATTTTCTATCAGTAGAAACTGGAATCATTCATAAAATTTGTGAAAAGACAAGAGTAGACATTCCTGTCTGTATGTATGTGTTCTGGAGAACGGGAATCACAATAAACCAAGATTTATTTCGCCTCCTTTGATTTTGCAGCACATGCCAACATTAAGAATACCCATTAAAAGGATTCTCCTTTGAAGAAGCGATCTATATTTGTTCAGTATGGGTTAGACCCCCGGGACAAAACAATGGCAGCTAATGCTGCTGGCTAAGACTTTCTGCACTGGGTCGTAACATGGTCGGTGCTGTATGGATGTGTAGTAGGTAGAGTTGAGCAAAAAGATTTGCAGGGAAATTTTGACGGAATTGTACTTGTAGCCATTCTGGCTACCATCCAGCTCTTTCTGATAAACACAATTGGGAACCCGCAACTGGTGGTAGACACTGGGGGGCAGTAAGGGGCTTGAGTGATCCCATGAAAAATGTAAGTTACCAAACAGCAGAGCAGTACGTACGCCGCTCTATTTACAATACAAATGTCATCATGAAAGAAGACCTGCATCGCCATTAAGATCAATAATCTAAGTTTTCATCAAAACCTTGATGGCCTCATTTGGGACCTAACGGAGAAAAAAAAGAGAGAGAAAAGATCCGATGTGTTGACAAAGATGACAGTTGGCTCCAGACTGGAATATTCATATCCAACCAGGAACCTGCTGACATTTCTGCCAGAACATCAAAATTATCTTCTCCAGCTGTTTTTGCACAACAATCATGAACCAGTAAAGCGGAGGGTTCAATGGACAAGTAAAGGTTTGAGCTGCTTCGTTCTGACGGCAGGGATTCTCAGGGGATTTGTCAAACGCGCACTTCAAAAGGTCCTCTTTAACATGATGCATGTATGACAGATAATTACACAGACTTAGAGAGATAACTGATCACAAATTGCTGCCTACGTAGACCCCCGAAGACCTTCCTTTCAAAGTGACATGCGTTGGGAGGCCACTGTAGGTGTTGGAAAGGATGTGTACTAAACACTGTCAAAAGATGACCTAATCTGAGCATTTATGGTCCAACCTTACAAAGGTTGGGTCTTTCAGATCAGGTCTTATCAGACGCCAACATTTTGACTTCTAGACCAATAGACATAACCATCTTGACTATAAAGATAATGAAAACAATTCTATACTGTGCTGAAAATCCAAGAACGCTGGTGACTATTCAAATACCATGTCTTATATTTTATTATTTTGCTGGTATCAATTTCATAATCAAAACCAATATTCGGTCTTTGAACTTACTAAGAACCAACAGTAAGTTGACCAGTATACATGAGGCATGTTTTGGCATCACTCAACCCTCAAAATGGTTGTGTCCATTAATAATGGCTAATGAGTACCCTCAATCGAATAATTGTTCCTTTTGTTTCTCATGTCTGCCAATGAGCAGGAGAACTCGATAGGCTTTACTAATCATCCAAGCTGTCACTGTCCTTCAAAATGATCATGTCCATCAAGAATGGTTAGCAAGTGCCATCAACAAGCCAAATTGTACCTCTTGTTTTCAATGTTAGGCCAACAGAGGCGCTAGTTAACAGGCTTTACTAACCATCCAAGTTGTCACAGTCCTTCAAAATTATTGTGTCCCTCAAGAATGGTTACCAAGTACCATAAACCAACAAAATCGTACCTCTTGTTTTCGATGTTGGGCCAATAGTAGCACTAGTCAACATGCTTTACTAACAATCCAAGTTGTCATTATCGGAGACAGCCCAACCTAGGCCACCTTGGGACAACCCAACTTACCAGGTTGTCCAGTTGTTTGAGTTTCGAAAGACATTAAGCTGCCATTATTGCCCTAGAAATTTCAATTTTTTTAGTAATACTTGCCACTTCCATCTAGTTTAATAGTAGCTATCATTCCGTCTTTTGTTTCAGGGATTTCAGGCTGTTAGCAATTATCGACATTATGTGACCAGAAAGGACTAAGGTAGAAGAAGTATGAAAACACTGCCATAGCAATTTTGATCTCCTATCGAGATTAATTTAAAAAATGCATGCTGCACATACTTTCAGCTCACACACGTGGAAGAAAAGGACATGTTTAGAAAAATAACGGAAGGGAAAATATTGTTTTCAGGTAGGAAAATTATTTATCCCAGATGTAACCGGTATTCTACATTTTTGAAAACATGTGTTAGATGGTTCTAACTGGCTCAAACAACAAGGGATTTTATGTTCAGCTTTTGCCAACATGGGTGATTTAGAGTGGGTTAGGAAAGGGTCAAGAAAAAAATACAAAATTTCAAACAATGTATCATGGGCTATCTAACCAAGAAGATATGACATGGGAAATCTAAGGCAATCTTCGCATGTGCCAGAGCAATCAAGGTTTTCGAGAAGTCAAAGTTTTCGGTTGGCCAGAAACGGGTCAATGCGTCATGAACAAAAACTGCTGGTTAAATAACAGACTTCTTGAGTAGAGTCCACCACTCTACCAAAAAGGTAGAATCAAATGCAACATAAATACATTTGATACCCCGGGATTTCTGGAAGAACCTCTTATGCTTAGTGATCACCTGATTTCACCCAACCAAGTCATTGAGAAGTCGACGTTGGCCAATTCTCGAAGAACACATCATGGATTATCATTCTATAAACCAGTGGTACCCAACTTAAATAACTGTTCACCCAGTCAGAACCTACTGGTATAATGGGACTGACGGAAAACTAGTAACCCACCTGTCTACCACAAAGACTTAGATGAAAGTTGAAACTGAAAGGTCTCTTGCGATTTTCTTCCAGTAGATACGTTTTGCCGATAGACAGCTGCAGAATCTCACTCAGACATACAGTATATCACGAAGGCGCACCTTGGACTATTTATACCTACGTCTTTCCTACCGTAAATAACAGGAAGTGGGTAATGTGGTGTTTTACCTGCCCATGAACTTATCAAGGTGGCTTCCAAGGATAAAGTGTGTCAAACGGTATAAAAAAAGTAACCCCCTCCCCTACGCCATCCAACACACCTTCAGATTCTATCATTGTAGATTATCTATGATTCCATTTTCCTGAAGAAGAAAGAAAAACATCACTATGAATCCGGTGTATAAGCAAATGCTCTTTTATGGCATGTTGCGATTTTACAACCCCCCTCCTTCATGTACTCCCCAATCGTGATCACTCCGTGTATTAGAAAATGTGAGGCGACTTCCCTGGTTCCAAAGCAAAAAAAAAAAAAGCATCTAATGGGGTTTGTAGGGTTGAATTTAGAGATGGCAATGTTGGGGGTCTTCCAGTTTTGTTAGTTAAATAGGATATTGCTCAATGATTGAGCATGAAAAAAGGTTGTTAAAAATTACACATCACAAAAATAAAACTCACTTATTTAAAAAATTAACTAAACTTTAATTATTTTTACATAGTTTTATCCAACATGAAAAGTCACTATATTAGAGGATTTCTTTTCATTTATGTAAAAAAGAAAAAATGCATGTGGTTTCCAATCCCGGCTTTCCCCCAGTCTTCCGCTGCATCAATATCAGAACGTACAGATATTAGAGTACAGATGATGGCAGTGATGGGTCAGCGCCTGTCTCCTCCTCCGAGAGACCCGATTATCAGAATAATCTCCTGAAGCAACTTTTCCCCAGAGTTAGCGACACCCAGGAGCTGAGCTGACCCATGACTGCCATCATCTGTACTCCAGATGAGAATGTTCTGATATCAATGGAGCTGAAAGATGGCAAATAGACTGAGGAAATGGAGGGATTGGGAGCCACTTACATGTATATAATTTTTCCTTTCAAAGGAATGAAGACAAATCTCTTGATAAAGTGATTTGCAAAGTTTCATAACTTTCTATTTTGGATAAAAGTATTAAAAAATAAATAAAAGTTTACTTTCTCTTTAAAGGGATTGTCAGGCCTTAGTAAACTTATGAATATTTAAATTGTGCGCTCTGCGAGATGTAAGGATTCTCAGGTGCCGGGAGCAGCAGGCGCATGATCACAAGTATGCGATATGCATACATGCGGTCACATGCTGACTAGACGTTCGAGGCTTCGCTCAATGCAAGTCTATTAAGCATGGGCCAGACACGTCTAGTTGGAATGTGTCCGAAAGTATGCAAATTGCGGCACCAGAGAATACTCACAGTGCGCAGTGTACACGATGTGAGGATTTACAATTCTGCAGTCACATACAGTGACTGCAGACTTGTAGCCTAAGGTTGGACAACCCCTTGGAGGAATTGATCCACTATCAGATTAGTACACCCCCAATCACCAGACTAGGGGTTCCAAGTCAAATGATTTTATGTTTTTAAGAAGTAGTGGTCAGGCATATACGCACATCCCCGCTGAAGTCTATGATTAGCAGAGATAGTAGAGTATCTCATTCTGTAAACTTTCAATGGAGCGGTAGCGCTCATTATTGACCATCGCTCCATTCAAACGGGGGGATCTCGGAACCCTGTTTAGATCAGCGGTTGGATTTCCTGTCAGCAACGTATCTTCCCACAGTAAATTAAGCTGTACAAGTGGGGTAGCCCTTTTACCAAGCAAAATAACAGATACAGATGAAGGGGTATTATGAAAAATTCAAACCTTTTTCCTATACATAAAACAGGGGATAACATATTGATTGGTGGAAGTCTGAACACTGGGACTGCCTGCGATCACGAAAATATGGTCTCCGGAACCCAACAATACACCCCTGCAGAGCCCCACCTGAACGGAGAGCATGCACGATCTCCACTTGTTATTGTTAGAGCTGCACGAAAAGATTTGCAGGACAAAAGGTTTGCAGTGTTCTAATCAGGCTGCCCGTGTTTTTGGGATTGCTGGGGGTCCCAGCAGTTGGACCACCAGCGATCAGCAAGTTCTGTAGAGAGGAGTTAAATTTCAATTGTGTGGGTATAATACATTTAAATAAAAAAAAAAATTTTAACACTCGTTACAGATAAATAAATGTTACTTCTTTAATTTGAATTGTGCCTCCGACTCCAGTAAACAGCTTACATTTCAGCCGTAGATTTACAAGCCTCGTTACTGACAGACAAAAAGTCAAAAGGAAACAAAACAGGTGTTCAGTGTCTGCGGTTTTATGCTGCTTTAAAGTGAGTACAATGGGAACAGTGCCTCGCGCACAGGTAGAGAGTGGCGTGTGCTGCTGCGCCTGTGATCTAAATTCTCTACCTGGAAATAAAACTAAGAGGAAAGAAAGTAACGCAGGCGAGAGTTCAGAGGTAACTTCGGGATTCAGATACTAGCGAAAGTTCAGGGGTAACGTCGGGATTCAGATTCCGGTGAGAGTTCAGGGGTAACTTCAGGATTCAGATACCAGATTCCGGTGAGAGTTCAGGGGTAACTTCAGGATTCAGATACCGGCAACAGTTCAGGGGTAACTTGGGTATTCAGATGCAGGTGAGAGTTTAGGGGTAACTTCAGGATTCAGATACCGGCAAGAGTTCAGGGGTAACTTCGGTATTCAGATGCTGGCGAGAGTTCAGTGGTAACGTCAGGATTCAGATACCGGCAAGAGTTCAGGGGTAACTTTGGTATTCAGATGCAGGCGAGAGTTCAGAGGTAACTTTGGGATTCAGATACCAGAGAGAGTTCAGAGGTAACTTCAGGATTCAGATACCGGCAAGAGTTCAGGGGTAACTTCGGTATTCAGATGCTGGTGAGAGTTCAGATATAAATTCGGGATTCAGATACCGGCGAGAGTTCAGAAGTAACTTTGGGATTCAGATACCGGAGAGAGTTCAGGGGTAACTTCAGGATTCAGATACCGGCGAGAGTTCAGAGGTAACTTCAGGATTCAGATACCGGCGAGAGTTCAGAGGTAACTTCAGGATTCAGATACCGGCGAGAGTTCAGAGGTGACTTCGGGATTCAGATACTGGCGAGAGTTCAGAGGTGACTTCAGGAATCAGATACTGGCGAGAGTCCAGGGGTAACTTCAGGATTCAAATGTCGGCGAGAGTTCAGGGGTAACTTCAGGATTTGGATGCCGGCGAGCATTCAAGGGCACCTTTGAGATTCAGATGCCGAAGAGCATTCAGGGGTAACTTCGGGATTCGGATGCCAGCGAGAGTTCCGGGGTAACTTTGGGATTCGGATGCCGGTGAGAGTTCAGGGGTAACTTTTGGATTCGGATGCAGACGAGAGTTCAGGGGTAACCTCAGGTTTCAGATGCAGGTGAGAGTTCAGGGGTAACTTAAGGATTCAGAATGCCAGCGAGCGTTCAGGGGTAACTTCGGGGTTCAGATGCAGGTAAAGGTCTATGGGCACTAAATTATGAAAACACACTGTATTTATAAAAATATCAATTGCCCTTTGGATGCTCAGCCTTGGCTACCCCTGGGGGCTTCAGGACCCAAGTGTTGTGATCAGGGATGGTCTCAACAGTGGGACTCCATGTGATCAGCAATTGATGGACCATCCACAGTAAGTTAAGTTATAATAGTGGAACAACCTCTTTAAAGTTTCATGTAATATACAAGAGGTTGTCCCACAATGGAAAATTTTAATAAGTAAAAATGTTCTGAAAAGGAAATAAGGATTGGTGGAAAATTATGGTGATACTGAACTGAATTTGTACCGTGGGAAACTTGGGTCCATAACTAAATTTTCAAAAAACTAAGATCTGGACACATGTTATTCCCCTGCCCTGGTTCCCGCTCGTCTCCTGATCAGCTAGCTCCATGTGTCGTGTACCTCTGTAATGAAGCTCCCTGGTTTCACAGGTCAGATCAGTTATTCAGGTGTGTCACGCCGTGCTGACATACTCACCCAGCCTCCGCTCCCACGCTGTCTCTGCATACTCACCAGGCCATCGCTCCCACGCCGCAGCCCCTCACCACACAATGGCCACGGCGGTCACCTCTGACAGACGCGCGGCCGACGGCGTCTCTGCATGCAATGCGCATGTGCCATAGGCCGCGCCTCCCTTCTGCTTCTTGTGCTCCGGCTATGACCTGACCCGGAAGCACCCCCTGACTAATGGCAGACCAGACAGGGGCCTATCAGGCCCTTCCCCCTGAGGGAGGTGCCTGATCGTTGTGTTTCCTAGCACACTGGGCCTCGCTTCTTCGTGTCCTCTCTACAGTCTCACAGTCCCGTTTTCATGTGCTCCCTGCAGCAGCCTCGCAGTTCGGCTATCCGTGTCCCCTGCTATACTCCAGTCCTACCTCCGGTGTTCCTGTTCCATCCTGCTCCAGTCCTGCCATCCTACTCCAGTCCTGCCTCCGGTGTTCCTGTTCCATCCTGCTCCAGTCCTGCCTCCGGTGTTCCTGTTCCATCCTTGCCCAGTCCTTCCGTCCTACTCCAGTCCTGCCTCCAGTGTTCCTGTTCCATCCTGCTCCAGTCCTTCTGTCCTACTCCAGTCCTGCCTCCGGTGTTCCTGTTCCATCTACACTTCAGTCACTCCACGTTCCAGTCTACAGACTTACTCCACTCCTGTCTCCTGTGTTCCAGCTCTGTTCTGTCATCTACACTTCAGTCCCACACTCCTACTCCAGTCCAATTTGAGCCGCCCCTCTCGTTACCGGCTACCGTGGTACTCGAACCTCTGGGCCTGCTCCTAACGGTCCCTGTATAGGGGTCGGTCCCACCTGGTAGCTCGCCCGGGCCCCTCGGTGCCACGGCCCAGAGGGTCCACTCCTGGAGATTCCGGCTCCAGACCAGCCACGCTAACAAGGTAGTTATTGGCCTCATTACTACTTAGGACTTTGTTGCCAATTCAATATTCCGCTACATCATATGACCACCTGACTCAACCAGGCTATGTCGCTGGTCTCTGCTACGTCGCTGATCTCTGCTTCATCGCCACTGTGAGTCTCCTGATCTATGCTACATTGTTAAATGGAGTCATCTGACCTTCTCAACGCTGCTGCATCACTGGGCTCTGATACACTGCTACAGTGAGTCTTTTGACCTGCCCAGCTAAACTAATTTACCAGTCTCAGTTACATCGCGGATCAAATGCCAAACAGGACTCTCTGACATACTACGCTCAGTCTTCTATGTTGCGCTATTATCTCAACTCTTCATCTGGACTCCTCTCGCTGAGCCTCCATCTATGTTGTGGTCTCCTACTATACTCTTTCAGTTACCATCCATCCAGGGGCATACATAGGAATCATGGGGCTTCATAGTAGGAAGTCCTAACTGGTGCCCACGAATAGCCCTCCAAATGATATGATGGCCCCCACAAATTGCTCAACGATTAAAATAAAAAATAATTCACCTCTCCCTGTTCCCCTGGCCTTTGCAGCGTGTGCTCTTAAGGTCAGCGCTGCTTGGCAGAGCGGGCTTGATGTAGTGATGTCATCTCGCCTGCTACAACGAAACGTCAGAAGCACAGAGAGAACGACAGCTCCCTCTATCATCATTGTTTTTAACTGGATCCAGTTTTGTTTCTGTGCACATCCTCTTCCTCTCCTATTCGGATTCTCCTTCCTTTAACTGGCCTGTGTTCCAGTCTGTTGTTTGGTGAGTGTATTTATTATAAGTGTTATTTTCATTTATCCTTGTCCGTCTTCTCTTGTTTGTCTGATTAGTGTTATCCTATTCACTTCGGCTTTCCACCTACCTGGGGATAAATTAGGGTTCATACAGGCGCATAGCAAAGCACTTGAACCCGGTGTCTCCACCTTCTGGAGTAATCCAGGGTACAGGGATAGACTAGGGCTCCCATAATTCTAAGGACCTGGTAATTGCCCATAGTCCCAAGGCATTATGTGATTTTGGGCGCTTACCAGGTCCCTAGGACTAGGGGCACCCTAGTCTATCCCTGTCCCGCTGATTACTCTTGAAAGTGGAGATGGTTATGAACTCATTTTCTGCTCCACCAGTTGAGAGTTCCCCTTCCGTTCTCCCTCTGGTGGTGACAGGAGGTAGTAAGGTTGGTTTAAGTGTTAGTGATCTGCCACCTGATGAGGAAGATAATGATTGGATCTCTGGAGTATCAGATGGATATAAGACAGCCAACGCCCTATCCTAGTGCTGGTGATTCAGTCTGCTTCTCAGGTCTTGGACTTCAGCTCTCTTCCAGTCTTCTCAAGTTAAGTTTGTTTTTTGCTTATGTTCACACTTGCGCTTGTTGGTCAATTCAGTTTGTGTAATCAGCCTGCCCCTTCTGGGGCTATGCTGAATTTCCACTCCTATTTATCAGTATTTGCCAATCTGCTTTTTGTCCCTCATTAGATTGGCCTCTTTTTGCTCTGTCTCAGAATATTTCAGAGTGCTGATATAGGTTTTGAAGTCTAGTGACTTCAGGGCTAATTTTGCTATCAGAAGTGTTCGACAATATTTTTTTGTAGTTTTTTTTTGGCAGATTGCAGACAGTGTCTTTCCTTTCCTGTCCTTTTTAGTTAGCCGGGCCCCATCGTTTGCTCAGACTATTTTCCTGCCTTTGCTTGTATTTTCATCTTGTTTCACCGTCAATACATGTGGGGGGCTGTCTTTCCTTTGGGGTCTGCTCTGGGGCAGTTAGTTTTCCTCTTTTCCTGCTTTAGGCTTATGTAGCTCTCCGGTTGTGACGAGGCGTCTAGGACCATCGTAGGAACGCTCCACGACTGCTGCTAGTTGTGCGGTTAAGATCAGGGATCTGCAATCTGCATAGTTACCAACTTCTCTGGTTTTCTGAGACTTAGCTTGTTGTCTTTTTTTTCCCTCCTCGGTGACCCATTCATAACAGAATCACCAGCCATACCGCAGATTCTAGGGTACTCAAAAGCAGGAAAGAATTGTTAAAGAAAAAGAAAAAAAAAAAAAAAAAAGTGTCAGAAATTTTTTTTTTTATGTATTTTTTCCTCTCTTTCTCTGGGGCCGTAGGAGGATTGTTTTTTTCCTAATGGAGATTAAGCATCTGTCTGAACGTTTGGAGCAGCTTGCTGCTGAAGTACAGGGAATTTCCACCTACCTTATTCAGTCACATGCTGCTGAACCCAAGATTCCTACCCCTGATGTGTTTTCTGGGGATCAGTCCAAATTTCTGAATTTTAAGAATAATTGTAAATTATTTCTTGCTTTGAAGCCTAACTCATCGGGGAGCTCTGTGCAGCAGGTTAAAATTGTCATCTCCTTGCTGCGCGGCGATCCCCAAGATTGGGCTTTTTCTCTGACACCTGAAAATCCTATTCTGACTAATATGGATGCATTTTTTCAGGCCTTGGGGTTGTTGTATGATGAACCTAATCCCGTTGATCAAGCTGAGAGAACCCTGTTGGCATTAAACCAGGGTCAGGATCCTGCTGAGTTGTACTGTCAAAAATTCCGAAAGTGGGCGGTCCTTACTACATGGAATGATAGTGCATTGGCAGCTCTCTTTCGGAAAGGTTTATCAGAGACTGTAAAAGATACTATGGTGGGATTTCCTGTTCCCTCTGGTCTGGATGGCTCTATGTCAATAGCCATTCAAGTTGATCAGCGTTTACGTGAACGTAAAACTACACGGGAGGCAACTACACGGGAGGCGCTGCCACCTTTTGAACAAATGTCTGAACCTATGCAATGTGATGAGGTTTTGTCTAGGGCGCAACGTCGGGAGTTTAGAAGGCGTAATAAGCTGTATTTTTTCTGTGGAGACGCCTCTCATACTATTTCTGTCTGCCCTAAACGAGAGAAACGTTTTGCACACGCATTTGCTGTGGGCAGTAAACAACCTAAGTTCCTTTTGGCAATTACTCTGATCTGCTCCTTGTCCACATTTTCCACTAAGGCTTTTGTGGATTCAGGAGCGGCTCTGAATCTGATGGATTTGGACTTTGCTAAACGTTGTGGTTTGTCCATGATGCCTATTCCTTTGAGGGGTATTGATGCCACTCCTTTGGTGGAGAATAAACCTCAGTTTTGGACCCAGGTGATAATGCGAGTTGCTCCAGACCACCAAGAAAAATGTAAATTTTTGGTGCTGCATAATTTGCATGATACTATTGTTCTGGGGTTCCCTTGGTTGCAAACTAATAACCCTGTTTTGGATTGGAAATCTGTGTCTGTGGTGAGTTGTGGTTGTCAGTGTGTTCTTAGGGACGCTCCTGTTTTCTCCACCTCTCCTCAGTCTCATGATATTCCTGATTATCTGGCTGATTTCTCTGATGTTTTTAGTGAGAGTAGGTCTGCGTCTTTGCCTCCTCATAGGAGTTATGACTGTGCAATTGAGTTGATGCCTGGGTGTAAATTTCCCAAGGGTCGGCTTTTCAACTTATGTGTACCCGAACATGATGCTGTGCGATCTTATATTAAGGAGTTTTTGGAGAAGGGTCATATTAGACCATCCTCGTCACCGTTAGGCGCTGTTTTTTTTGTGGCCAAGAAAGATGGTTCATTAAGACCGTGTATTGATTATCGTTCCCTTAACAAGATGACGGTTAAATATCTGTACCTGTTACCTCTGATGTCTGACTTATTCTCCAGAGTTAAGAGTGCCTGCTGGTTTACTAAGCTTGACCTCAGGGGGCGTATAATCTTATTCGCATCAAGCACGGGGATGAATGGAAGACGGCGTTTAATACTCCGGAGGGACATTTTGAGTACCTGGTGATGCCTTTTGGGATCTCTAATGCCCCTTCTGTCTTCCAGTCCTTTATGAATGATATTTTCCGAGACTTTGTGGATAAGTTTTTGATCACCTATCTGGATGATATTTTGATCTTTTCTAGTGATTGGGATTCCCATGTGGAACATGTCCGGACTGTGTTCCAGATTTTGAGGGAGAATTCCCTGTTTGTTAAGGGATCGAAGTGCCTCTTTGGTGTACAGAGGATTTCATTTTTGGGATTTATCTTGTCTCCATCGACTATTGAAATGGACCCGGCCAAGGTACAGGCCATTTATGATTGGGTTCAGCCTACTTCTTTGAAGGCCCTCCAGAAGTTTTTGTTTTTTTCTAATTTCTATCGTAAATTTATAGGTAATTTTTCTAGTATTGTCAAACCACTGACTGATCTGACCAAGAAGGGAGCTGATGTGCTGAATTGGTCTCCTGAGGCTGTCTCAGCATTTCAGGAGCTTAAGCGGAGATTTACTTCAGCTCCAGTTTTACGGCAACCTGATGTCTCACTTCCATTTCAAGTGGAGGTGGACGCTTCTGAGATTGGTGCAGGAGCTGTTTTGTCCCAAAAAGACCCTGTGACTGCTAAGATGAATCCCTGTGCCTTCTTTTCTCGAAAGTTTTCCCCATCTGAACGCAACTATGACGTGGGGAATCGGGAATTGTTGGCCATGAAATGGGCATTTGAGGAGTGGAGACATTGGTTGGAGGGAGCTAGACATCAATTTGTGGTCCTCACCGATCACAAGAATCTGATTTATCTGGAGTCGGCCAAACGCTTGAATCCTAGAGAGGCTAGATGGGCCTTGTTTTTCACGCATTTTAATTTTGTGGTCTCTTTTCATCCGGGCACTAAGGATGTTAAGGCAGACGCCCTTTCTAGGAGTTTCATTACTGATTCTCTTAATGTGACCGAGCCTACTACTATCCTAGGTGAGGGGGTAGTTCTTTCTGCCATTTCGCCCGATTTGAGACGCGCCCTGGAGGAATTTCAGGAGGATAAACCTGAGCGTTGCCCTATGGGAAGATTGTATGTTCCTGACCAGTGGAGAAAGAGAGTGATGTCTGAAGTCCATTGCTCCGCATTGGCTGGTCATCCGGGTATTTTTGGTACCAGAGATTTGGTGAGTCAGTCGTTTTGGTGGCCTGCCTTATCTCGTGATGTCAGGAGTTTTGTACAATCCTGTGGGACTTGTTCTCGGTCTAAACTCTGTTCTCATTCTAGTGGGTTGCTGATGCCCCTGCCGGTGCCCAAGAGGCCATGGACCCATATCTCAATGGATTTTTATTTCTGATCTTCCTGTCTCTCAGAGAATGACTTATCTGGGTGATTTGTGATAGATTTTCGAAGATGGTCCATCTTGTACCACTTCCAAAGTTGCCATCTTCCGCTGAATTGGTGCCCTTGTTTTTACAACAGGTGGTTCGGTTACACGGGATTCCTGAGAACATTGTGTCCAATAGAGGGGTCCAGTTTGTTTCCAGATTCTGGAAAGCCTTTTGTTCCAATCTGGGAATTCAGTTATCCTTCTCCTCCGCGTTTCATCCCCAGACCAATGGGCAGACTGAGAGAACAAACCAGACCCTGGAGTCTTATTTAAGATGTTTTATATCTGCTGATCAAGATGATTGGGTCTCATTTTTGCCCTTGGCCGAATTTGAGCTGAACAATAGAGCTAGTTCTGCCACTCTGATGTCACCCTTTTTCTGTAATATTGGGTTTCATCCTCGATTCTCTTCAGGGCAAGTGGAATCTTCGTCCTGCCCAGGTGTGGACACTGTGGTTGTGAGAATGCAGCAGATATGGGACCAACTGGTGGATAAGTTGTCACTCTCTCAGGAAAAGACCCAGCGTTTTTCCAACCGGCGTAGTACCATTGGTCCCCGGTTTAACCCCTTCACCCCCAAGGGTGGTTTGCACGTTCATGACCGGGCCAATTTTTACAATTCTGACCACTGTACCTTTATGAGGTCATAACTCTGGAACGCTTCCATGGATCCCGGTGATTCTGACATTGTTTTCTCGTGACATATTGTACTTCATGTTAGTGGTAAAATTTCATTCAAATAACTTGCGTTTATTTGTGAGAAAAACGGAAATTTGGTGAAAATTTTGAAAATTTCGCAATTTTCCAACTTTGAATTTTTATGCCCTTAAATCACAGAGATACGGCACACAAAAAACTTGATAACTAACATTTCCCACATGTTTACTTTACATCAGCACAATTTTGGAACCAAAATTTTTTTTTGTTAGGAAGTTATAAGGGTTAAAAGTTGACCAGCGATTTCTCATTTTTACAACACCATTTTATTTTTAGGACCACATCACATTTGAAGCCACTTTGAGGGGTCTATATGATAGAAAATACCCAAAAGTGACACCATTCTAAAAACTGCACCCCTTAAGGTGCTCAAAATCACATTCAAGAAGTTTATTAACCCTTTAGGTGCGTCACAGGAATTTTTTTGAATATTTAAAAAAAAAATGAACATCTAACTTTTTTTCATAAAAAAAATAATTCAGGTTCAATTTTTTTTATTTTACCAAGGGTAACAGGAGAAATTGGACTGCAAAAGTTATTGTGCAATTTGTCCTGAGTACGCAGATACCTGATATGTGGGGGGGAAACCACTGTTTCGGTGCATGGCAGAGCTCAAAATGGAAGGAGCGCCGTTTGACTTTTTCAATGCAAAATTGGCTGGAATTCAGATTGGACGCCATTCACGTTTGGAGAGCCCCTGATGTACCTAAACAGTGGAAACCCCCAAGTGACCCCATTTTGGAAACTAGACCCCCCAGGGAACTTATCTAGATATGTGGTGAGAACTTTGAACCCACAAGGGCTTTACAGAAGTTTATAACGTACAGCGGTACAATTAAAAAATCATATTTTTTCCACAAAAATGATCTTTTCACCCCAATTTTTATTTTCCCAAGGGTAACAGGACCCTAAAAGTTATTGTGCAATTTGTCCTGAGTACGCTGATACCCCACATGTGGGGGTAAACCACTATTTGGGCGCATGGCAGAGCTCGGAAGGGTAGAAGCGCAATTTGACGTTTTTGGCTGGAATTGAGATCGGACACCATGTCGCGTTTGGAAAACCCCTGATGTACCAAAACAGTGGAAACCCCCACAAATGACACCATTTTGGAAACTAGACCCCCTAAGGAACTTATCTAGATGTGTGGTGAGAACTTTGACCCCCCCCAGTGCTTCACAGAAGTTTATAATGCCCGGGCGTGAAAATAAAAAATTTGTATTTTTTCCACAAACATGATCTTTTAGTCACCATTTTTTTTTATTTTCCCAAGGATACCAGGAGAAATTGGACCCCAAAAGTTGTTGTCCAATTTGTCCTGAGTATGCTGATACCCCATATGTGGGAGAAAACTACTGTATGGGCACACGTCGGGGCTCGGAAGGGAAGTAGTGACGTTTTGGAATGCAGACTTTGATGGAATGGTCTGCGGGTGTCATGTTGCCTTTGGAGAGCCCCTGATGTACCTAAACAGTGGAAACCCCCCCCACAAATGACCCCATTTTGAAAACTAGACCCACTAAGTAACTTATCTAGATGTGAGGTGAGCACTTTGAACCCCCAAGGGCTTCACAGAAGTTTATAATGCCAGGGCATGAAAATAAAAAAATCGTATTTTTTCCAGAAACATGATCAATTAGTCCCCAATTTTTTCATTTTCCCAAGGGTAACAGGAGAAATTGGACCCCCAAAAGTTGTTGTCCAATTTGGCCTGAGTACGCTGACACCCCATATGTGGGAGAAAACTACTGTATGGACACACGTCGGGGCTCGGAAGGGAAGCAGTGACGTTTTGGAATGCAGACTTTGATGGAATGGTCTGCGGGTGTCATGTGCGTTTGGAGAGCCCCTGATGTACCTAAACTATTGAAACTCCCCACAAGTGACCCCATTTTGGACACTAGACCCCCCACGGAACTTATCTAGATGTGTGGTGAGCACTTTGAACCCCCAAGTGCTTCACAGAAGTTTATAACACTCGGACGTGAAAATAAAAAAAATCATTTTTTTCCACAAAAATGATATTTTTGCCCCCAATTTTTTATTTTCCTAAGGGTAACAGGAGAAATTGGACCCCAAAAATTGTTTTGCAATTTGTCCTGAGTAGGCTGATACCCTACATGTGGGGGTAAAACACTGTTTGGGCGCATGGCAGAGCTTGGAAGGGAAGGAGCACCATTTGACTTTTTCAACTCAGAATTGGCTGGAATTGAGATCAGACGCCATGTTGCATTTGGAGAGCCCCTGATGTGCCCAAACAGTGGAAACCCCCAATTCTAACTCCAACCCGAACCCCAACACACCCCTAACCCTAATCTGAGCCCTAACCCTAGCCCTAACCCTAGCCCTAACCCTAACGGGAAAATGGAGATAAATACTTTTTTTTTAATTTTATTATTTTTCCCTAACTAAGGGGGTGATAATGCGGGGGTTTGATTTACTATTTATGGCGGTTTTTATATTTGGCAGCTGTCGCACGCTAAAAGACGCTTTTTATTGTAAAAATAGTTTTTGCATCACCACACATTGAGAGCTATAATTTTTCCGTATTTTGACCCACCGAGTCATGTGAGGTCTTATTTTTTGCGGGACGAGTTGACGTTTTTATTGGTACCATTTTCGGGCACGTGACATTTTTTGATCGCTTTTTATTCCTATTTTTGGGACGCAGAATGAACCAAAACCAGCGTTTCATGAATTTCTTTTGGGGGGGTGCGTTTATACCGTTCCGCGTGCGGTAAAATTGATAAAGCGGTTTTATTCTTCGGGTCAGTACGGTTACAGCGATACCTCATTTAGGTCTTTTTTTATGTTTTTGTCGGTTTTATGCAATGAAAACTATTTTATATAAAAAATAATTATTTTTGCATCGCTTTATTCTGCGAGCTATAACTTTTTATTTTTTCGCTGATGATGCTGTGTGGTGGCTCGTTTTTTGCGGGACAAGATGACATTTTCAGCGGTACCATGGATATTTATATGCGTCTTTTTGATCGCGCATTATTACACTTTTTGTTTGGCGGTATGATAATAAATCATTATTTTTTGCTTTGTTTTTTATTTTTATTTTTTAAGGGGTTCGCTAAAGGGGTTAAATAATGGGACAGTTTTATAGGGCGGGTCATTACGGACGCGTCGATACCTAATATGTGTACTTTTATTGTTTTTTTTATTATTTCCAAAAAATTGATTTATTGGGGGAATATTTTTTTTTTTTTTTTCTAATTTATTTGGCGATTTTTTTTTAATTATTTTAACACTTTTTTTTATTTTTTTTTTTACTTTATTAAATAGTCCCAGGTGGGACATCACTGTCCTGTGACAGATCGCTGATCTGTCACATCACAGATCACTGTGACAGATCAGCGATCTGACACAGGCACTGCAGAAGGCTTCCTCATGCCTGCGCTTTGCAGGCACTGAGGAAGCCAGCTTCCTCAAGCCCCCGTCGCCATCTTGGATTCGGGGGCCTGGAGGAAAGGAGCCCCCCGCAGCAGCGCTGCACATTGCGCTGCCGTGGGGGGCTCAGGGAAGCACGGAGGGAGCCCCCTCCCTGCCGATGCTTCCCTTTAAACCCCGGTACACCGCGATCGTGTTTGATCGCGGTGTGCAAGGGGTTAACGTGTCGGGGGCGGTCCGTGACCGCCCCTGACACATTATCACAGCTGATACCTGGCACAATCAGCTGACACCCGGCCGCGATCAGCGGCGCTCACCACGTGGGCGCCGCTGATCGCGCCAACGTACTATCCCGTCCATGGGCATAGGGGCCCAGGTCCCATGGACGGGATAGTACGTCGGATGGCAGAAAGGGGTTAAAGTGGGTGATATGGTTTGGTTGTCGTCTAAGAATATTCCTATGAAGGTTGCATCTCCAAAATTTAAATTTGGTTTAAGTGGTAGTGATCTGCCACCTGATGAGGAAGATAACGATTGGATCTCTGGAGTATCAGACTGGATACAAGACAGCCGACGCCCTATGCTAGTGCTGATGATTCAGTCTGCTTCTCAGGTCCTGGACTTCAGCTCTCTTCCAGTCTTCTCAAGTTAATTTTGTTTTTTTGCTTATGTTCACCCTTGCGCTTGTTGGTCAATTCAGTTTCTTGTGTAATCAGCCTGCCCCTTCTGGGGCTATGCTGAATTTCCACTCTTATTTATCAGTATTTGCCAATCTGCTTTTTGTCCCTTATTAGATTGGCCTCTTTTTGCTCTGTCTCAGAATATTTCAGAGTGCTGATATAGGTTTTGAAGTCTAGTGACTTCAGGGTTAATTTTGCTATCAGAAGTGTTGGACAATATTTATTGTAGGTTTTTTTGGCAGATTGCAGACAGTGTCTTTCCTTTCCTGTCCTTTTTAGTTAGCCGGGCCCCATCGTTTGCTCAGCCTATTTTCTGCCTTTGTTTGTGTTTTCATCTTGTTACACCGTCAATACATGTGGGGGGCTGTCTTTCCTTTGGGGTCTGCTCTGGGGCAGTTAGTTTTCCTCTTTTCCTGCTTTAGGCTTATGTAGCTCTCCGGTTGTGACGAGGCGTCTAGGACCATCGTAGGAACGCTCCACGACTGCTGCTAGTTGTGCGGTTAAGATAAGGGATCTGCAATCTGCATAGTTACCAACTTCTCTGGTTTTCTGAGACTTAGCTTGTTGTCTTTTTTTTCCCTCCTCGGTGACCCATTCATAACAGGAGATGCCTTATTCACTTACCTTGCTTTGCTCCTATATCTACACTAAGCTGTCCCCTCCCTCACCTAGGGAGTTGGGAATCCGAAGTGTATAGGATAACACTAACCAAAGGCAGACGTACAGGGAAAAATAAAAATTACAATCATACAAAATACACTCATCAAACAACAGAGTGGAACACAGGGGAGGTATAGGAAGGTGAGAGTAAATAGGAGAGGATGAGGATGTACACACAAACAAAACTCCAAGCAATGATCTCCAGAACAAGTCTCCAAACGCCAACTCCAACCATGAGCTACACCTCCAACTCCAAACCACTGGCTATACCTAAGTGCCAGAGGGGAGCATATATAGCAGAGAGGAGTGGCAAACACTGAACAGCTGAGACAATCCAGGAAGGAAATCTCCAGGAGCTTCAATTGAACAGACTAACCCTTGCACTGCCAGCAAGGAAAAAACCTGCACTGTTCAATAAGATGGTGAAGTACTTCTAACCAGTGCAGGAGTTCATGAAAGGACGCTACAATCCACTGGTCCCACTCTGTTGCGGTATCCCTGTGATACTGACATTATGTCCCCTCTTGACAAAAAAAAAAAAAAACATATTGTGTGTCCCTGTTACACATTTATACAGGGGCACTTATAACTTAGTTATAACGAAGCACTGGGGACCATTCGTGAAGACATGATACTTTTACACCTTTTCGAGCCTCTCATGGTGTCTTTGTGCGGAGATGATGAGTCCACTTTAAACAACCACTTAGCGCTAAAGGATTCATTTACGGGGTAAGTTCCTCGCAACAGTAAAACAGGCTGTTAATTTGGCCAGACTCCTGATCATCGTGTCAGTCGCACCACGACTGCGGAGAGTGTGGAGACTCGTGTTCCCGTTTCACATCACTCAATTGAGGCTTCTTGCAGAAAAGCTTTTAACAACCACATCTGGTCTTTAATAAATCACGGCACTTTGTCTCTCTGCCAAAACTCCTCCTTTATCTAGCTTACATCCTCGGCGATGAGATAGGAAATCACACATTACGATGGTGACAAACAATTGTAATTATGCCATTAGTAGCCATTTAGTCTACAAAGGTTTCTAAAAAGAAAATATGGCCCGCGATGAGAAATACGGGATAATACATTGATCGCCGGTCTAATCCGCTTTTACTTCACAAGTGTAAAACACAGGCATAATTCATCGCCCAGCAGGCAATAATAGCAGACCACTCTAAACTATACAGCTATTCCGCGCCATATCTACTTAAATAAAAAGAAGGGGAAGAAAGCCGCAGAGATATTAATAGCGCATAGCGGAAAAAAAAAAAAAAAAAGAATAGCGGTGACCAACTTCTGAAATCGAGATTGACTGGGAATAAAAATTTCAGAATTTTGAGTTCGATATTTTTTGTTTCTTTGGTTTATTTCCGGGTCGTCTCAATGGTGTTATTCAGGATCAGCGAAGAATGGGTAATGTGAAAATCCTTATTACTCTGTTAAAGGGGTTGTCCTCTACCACTTATTATTTAAAAAATGGGCCCATGGTGGTCTTAAGGTAAAAATATATATATATATATATATATATATATATATATATATTTTTTTTTTTTTTTCACCCCAGCAGTTCCTCGCAACTGCCCGTTATGTTTTTACAGTTTCTTTGCTACTATTTTTTCCGATGGGGAACGTCAGATGGCAGTTGCTGGTGATCACTGATTGGCTGCAGCGTTCAAGTGCCGTCTGAGCCGGAAGAGACAGTCTCTTAGCTCTCTCTTTCAGCTCTAACTGCAACTTACCATTGAAGTGAATCAGTGTCCACCCAACGGCTGCAAAGGCCACCTGGCGTTTACATCTAGAAGGAAAAGCGAGGAGACCAGCGGTGAAAACGGGCAGCAATACAAAGGATTGGCGAAGGTCTGATAGGTGAGAACCCCACTGGTTTTGTGATGATGTCATGTCAACCTTTGAGACTAGTGACTGACAGCAGTGGTCATTTGTGATGTGTGTCGACTGCAAAGTAAATAAACTTGAGAGCACCAAAATGGCAGCACTCGAGTGATCGTAATTTTACCAGATATTGAATGCGTCCTTTATCATCATATCTTGTCACTCCCCAGGGTTTCTCTTTTTTTTTTTTTTTTTGCTGATCACAGAAAACCCCATTCTTTAATGAACCCTAATAGGGCTGCTATAGAATTCCATACTGGTCCATACGGGCACTTTAAAGACTTTCTGCACAAATACTGTGTGCTGCTGTATATATGACAGATTGTTGAGCTCGAGTCCATCTAATCCCACTATTATAAGGTTACATGGCAATTTTTAGCAGACAGGTCATTGGTGACCTTTCGATGACTGGGAAAGAAGGCGCTGTCCAGTTGTTACTTTGCAAATGTCCACATGGCTAACATTCAGCATAAAAAATACATACCCTCCTAACCTCTTCTCTGAAAACAGCCACCTTGGCAATCGGGCTCCTCGAATACTTGATGATCAACCGTAATTGCCAAGAGATTGTCCACACATTTGACTGATTCCCCTTGCAGTGGCCTCTGCGGTGAATATGGTCACGGTCTTGATTTACAGGTCTTTGACCTGGTTCACAAACGGGAACACCAAGTAAAGGCCTCCCCTATAGGAGGTCCCTTTTTCCTAGTAAAGCATTGTGCTAAAAAGATTATTTGGACCATGATCCTCCAGCCATGCCAATAGTCCACGGCCGTCAGACCAGAGTCCTGCACACGTTCTTCTGCCTGCCGCCATCCCTGGCGCATCTTCTGGACGTCATGCCAGCATCGTGCCGCAAAGTAATGATGTCGTGGAGCCAACTAATCAGAAGAGGCGCCAGGGATGCTGCAGGAAGGAGGAGGAGGTTTGACATGGTGCTAGACCAGGGTCCTGAAAAACTTTAGAACTCGGAACACGAGCAGTTACATTCAATGCATTGACTTTCGAGGACTAAAAACAGCATCAATATGGATCTACTGGAGTATTGCACAAAAAATGCTTGTAAAAAAAATGAAAATGGGAATAAAACCATCTAAATGTATCAACATTTATGCAACAGAATTCATAATGCACAAACGTAAAGGAGTCCTAAGAGTGACGTGGAGGAAGTTGCATCTTGAATTTGTGGATTTTGGCGGAGATCTGAGGTTGGGATTCACTAGATTACAAGTTTTGTTCGCTGAAACACAGGCTCAGGCACAAACCCCATGGAAAAAAAAAACCCACAGCCAAGACACGGAATATTAGTCTGTTTCTCCCTTGTCACATAGACAAATTATATAATATGATCATCAGTGTAAGCGAAACCCGATAATCGTAAAACAATTCTTTTATCTTCAAAGACGTTGCTGCGCTGCAGACGTGAAAACGCTACAAGTTCTCAGCTTTGTCTTATCTAGCACCATGAAGGGAGGAAAAAATTTTTTTTTTTTTTTTTTTTTTTAAATGTATCTGCTTTCAAATAGGCGATGCATTCTGCATCTAATCCCTCTCCTCTGCGCCGCGCATTGTGCTCAAAGGATTTCACAAGTGGAGATTAGCGAGTTCTTTAGGACTCAGAGTCACATTACAGAGTGCCGAGACTTGTGGGAAGGAGGATTGTGCGGTAGCTAAGAAATAAGAATGGAGAACACACGGCGACATTCACTGCAAACCTCGGAGCAGTGTGCGAGGTATCATAGCACTAACTGAGTATGGAAGGAAAGTGGAAATTATGGTCAATCTGCAATGTGAGTAAGGGTTCTATGGTCAAGGGGGGTGTATGGGATAATGTCTCCCCTTGTGGAGAGTGACAAGCCCAGCCTGGAATGTCAGAGTGAGGAGACTTATAAGCCATGCATGCTCCTCTAGGAAATTAAATATGAAAGTTGTCTCTACAAAGAGGAAGAGGAGTAGAAGTCTAGAGTCACCTATTTGAAGTATTGATCTAAAAGTCAATATTGACTCTAACGAGTCTTGTAATATATGACTTAGGAAAAAAGCCAAAACAGAATCTCAATTTGTAGACACAGTGTTTCGGGGTATTGCCCCTCATGAGTGCAAAGGATGAGATCTGATTTGGTTAGGTGAGAGGCTCTGGACTGGGGTCTAAGGGGTAAAGTTTCTCCTTGTGGAGAGTGACAAGCCAAGCCAGGCACGTCAGAGTGAGCAGACTTATAAGTCCTGCATGCTCCCCTGGGAAATTAAATATGGAAATTGTCTCTTCAGAGAATAAGAGTAATAGAACTATGGTCTATGGTCAAAAGAGAAAAGCAGTATACATGGAAACACAATATACCCCCGAGAGGCTTAAGAATATGTAACCTGCTCACTACACAACACGTACCTTGTGTAATAATGGGGTCTAACTATAATGACAGAGAGGCATTTGGACTCTCTCTGGCACCGGGGACTCTGGTTCAATTTCTAGATTAGAACTCCCTATTGCCTAATTACTGGATATTTTCCGGGCCAGCATGCAAAACCTAAACAGTCTCAAGGCATCGATTATATCATGAGACTCTCTATAAACAGCATAAGTGACCCCCATGAATAGTGCAGGCAATGGTGCAAGTAAATTGACCTAGATGATCAGCACCAACACTCTTCCTCAAATAAACAGTGCATGAAGAACACCCCAATAAACTAATACTGCAAGGATGGGGGGAATGTTGGGGACATTGGAGAGCAGTGCTGCAGTATGAGGAAGTGTCTCCAAGCTCGATGTTCAAACTCTTTACATGCCCATGCTTGATGCCATCTTTACAATGACATAAAAGACAAATATGAAAATTACATGTTCAGAGACGAATAAGCCTTCTTACATTGGCATGCCAGAGCCGGTATATCAATCTCCACAAGTAGAAACGTTACGCCTTAGACCTCAGTCCAGAGCCTCAAACCTAGCCAAATCAGATCTCATACTTTGCACTGATGAGGGGGCAATACCCTGAAACACCATGTCTGCAAATTGAGATTATGATTTAGCTTTTATCCTAAGGCCGGTGTCACACTTGCGAGAAACTCGCAAAAGTCTTACGTCTCAATACCCGACACCGCTGCTGGCGCTCGGAACCGGAGCGCTCAGCTGCATAGAAATACATGCAGCTGCACACTCCGGTCTCGAGTGCCGGGTATTGAGATGAGTGACTCGTGCGAGTTTCTTGCAAGACTCGTTAAAGGGTCGATATTGACTTGCAGGATCGGTACTTACAACAGACGGCGCTATAGAGTTCAAGTCCTCTACATCTCTGAAGAGGTAATTTGCATATTCAAATTCCCCAGAGGAGCATTGCAGGGCAACTAAGCCTCCTTACATTGGCATGCCAGAGATGGTATGTCATGTTCCACAAGGAGAAACATTATCTCTTAGACCTCAATAAAACACAAAGGCAGGTAAGAAAACACAAAAACAGACTGAATACCATACACATCATAAACACAGTAATTACTTTTTTTAATAAATCAATAGTACATGTAAATTTAAGAAACTTTGTAATATATATTATCAGAGAAATATGCTTCTTTCTCCTCCTGGACTGATCTTTTAGTCTCAAAAGTCTGAATTCACAGGTAAAAAGCATTTTCGATGAATACAAGTCTTCCCATTACCAAAATAGGAAATTACAGTTGGTGCTCATAAAGTTCTATGGAGAACTGTAATGGAATGTCTGTGTTTTCTGCCTCTAGCTCCTCCCTCCTCTGTAGAATTTTAAAAGCACCAACTGTCATCTCATATATCAGTAACAGGAAGATTTGTGCTCACTGAATGCAGATTTTGAACATGAACTGATAGTGGAAAATCAGTCCAGGAGGAGAAAGAAGCAGATTTCTCTGCTAACAATAAATAATAATCTTTATTTTTATAGGGCGCTAACAGTTTGCACACATTATCATCAATGGGGCTCACAATCTAAATTCCCTATCATTATGTCTTTGGAATGTGGGATTAAACCGGAGAACCCGGAGGAAACCCACACAAACTTCTTGCAGATGTTGTCCTTGGTGGGATTCGAACCCAGGACCCCAGCGCTGCAAGGCTGCAGTGCTATCCACTGAGCCACCGTGCTGATAAGATACATTACCAAGTTTCTTATTTTCAGGTCTACTATTGATTTCTGAAATAAAAATTAAAAAAGACGGTTACTCTTTAACTCTCATTTCCAATTGACCTTGATGGATGAAAAGTACACCTGCCCTTCAATTAATATAGGCAGAGAGTTTTGGAGCGCTGGATGACAGAGGACAAATTATACAGTCATATGTAAAAGTTTGGGCACCCCTATTAATGTTAACCTTTTTTCTTTATAACAATTTTGGTTTTTGCAACAGGTATTTCAGTTTCATATATCTAATAACTGATGGACTCAGTTATATTTCTGGATTCAAATGAGGTTTATTGTACTAACAGAAAATTTGCAGTCTGCATTTAAACAAAATTTGACCGGTGCAAAAGTATGGGCACCCTTATCATTTTCTTGATTTGAACACTCCTAACTACTTTTTACTGACTTCCTGAAGCACTAAATTGGTTTTGTAACCTCATTGAGCTTTGAACTTCATAGCCAGGTGTATCAAATCATGAGAAAAGGTATTTAAAGTGGCCACTTGCAAGTAGTTCTCCTATTTGATTCTCCTATGAAGAGTGGCATCATGGGATCCTCAAAACAACTCTCAAATGATCTGAAAACAAAGATTATTCAACATAGCTTTTCAGGGGAAGGATACAAAAAGTTGTCTCAGAGATTTAACCAGTCAGTTTCCACTGTGAGGAACATAGTAAGGAAATGGAAGAACACAGGTACAGTTCTTGTTAAGCCCAGAAGTGGCAGGCCAAGAAAAATATCAGAAAGGCAGAGAAGAAGAATGGTGAGAACAGTCAAGGACAATCCACAGACCACCTCCAAAGACCTGCAGCATCATCTTGCTGCAGATGGTGTCACTGTGCATCGGTCAACAATACAGCACACTTTGCACAAGGAGAATCTGTATGGGAGAGTGATGCGAAAGAAGCCGTTTCTGCAAGCACGCCACAAACAGTCGCCTGAGGTCTGCAAAAGCACATTTGGACAAGCCAGTTACATTTTGGAAGAAGGTCCTGTGAACTGATGAAACAAAGATTGAGTTGTTTGGTCATACAAAAAGGCGTTATGCATGCGCTGTATTGTTGACCGATGCACAGTGACACCATCTGCAGCAAGATGATGCTGCAGGTCTTTGGAGGTGGTCTGTGGATTGTCCTTGACTGTTCTCACCATTCTTCTTCTCTGCCTTTCTGATATTTTTCTTGGCCTGCCACTTCTGGGCTTAACAAGAACTGTACCTGTGTTCTTCCATTTCCTTACTATGTTCCTCACAGTGGAAACTGACTGGTTAAATCTCTGAGACAACTTTTTTTATCCTTCCCCTGAAAAGCTATGTTGAATAATCTTTGTTTTCAGATCATTTGAGAGTTGTTTTGAGGAGCCCATAATGCCACTCTGCATAGGAGAATCAAATAGGAGAACTACTTGCAAGTGGCCACTTTAAATTCCTTTTCTCATGATTTGATACACCTGGCTATGAAGTTCAAAGCTCAATGAGGTTACAAAACCAATTTAGTGCTTCAGGAAGTCAGTAAAAAGTAGTTAGGAGTGTTCAAATCAAGAAAATGATAAGGGTGCCCATACTTTTGCACCGGTCAAATTTTGTTTAAATGCAGATTGCACATTTTCTGTTAGTACAATAAACCTCATTTGAATCCAGAAATATAACTGAGTCCATCAGTTATTAGATATATGAAACTGAAATACCTGTTGCAAAAACCAAAATTGTTATAAAGAAAAAAGGTTAACATTAATAGGGGTGCCCAAACTTTTACATATGACTGTATACTCTCTTTTGGCTTGAGAGGCACAAACGAGTATTTCTCTTTATAGAGGAAAAAAAAATATTCTTGCTCTATAAAGGGGGTATTCCATTTATGATATCCATATATCTCAATATGACATTTGCAAAAGAGTTGCCTTTATGGAGACAATCCCTTTAACCAGTTTGATATAAAAAAAACCCACCATGGTTACTTACCGGTAGCCAGTTTTTCCGGAACCCATGACAGCACACCTGAGAGGGATCCGCCCTGCCAGGACAGGAACCTACTGAGATATAAGGGGCGGCACCTCTCCCCCGCTTCAGTTGGGTTACAGAGCATTGAGAGGAATTCCCGGTTAGTTACATGTTAATCCAACACCACATCACACAAAAGCACCCTACTAATCGTGCACACCCATACGGTGAAAAGGGGGGGGAATATACGGGTGCTGTCATGGGTTCCGGAAAAAACAGCTACCGGTAAGTAACCATGGTGGTTTTCCCTTCACCCATGACAGCACACCTGAGAGATTTTTGGAGACTTCGAAACACCTTAGGGAGGGACCACCGCTTGCAGCACCCTTCTACCAAAGGTTAAGTCAGCAGAGGAGGATAGATTTAATCTATAGTGCTTAAAGAAGGTTGAAGGTGAGGCCCAGGTAGCGGCCTTACAAATTTGTTCTATCGATACCTCTGCCTTTTCAGCCCAGGAGGTCACCACGGCTCTGGTGGAATGAGCCTTGATGCCGTCAGGAATCGGAACACCACTAGCTGAGTGGGCTACACTAATGGCTTCCCTAATCCATCTAGAAATAGTCCCTTTTGAAACCCCATAGCCTTTCCTGGCACCCTGAAAAGCTACAAATAGGGACAGGGACCTCCTCCACTGGCTAGTGACAGATATGTATTCTAATAGGGCTCTCTAGACGTCCAAACTATGAAATTTTTCCTCCCCTGTATTTTTTGGATTGTCGCAGAAGGATGGGAGGATAATCTCCTACCCCCGATGGAAATCTGATGCTACCTTAGGCAGATAAGCGGGGTCTGTTCTCAATACCACCCTGTCCTGAAAAACTTGTGTATAGGGTGGGTTTACCGAGAGAGCCTGCAAGTCGCTTATTCTACGGGCCGATGTAAGGGCTACTAGAATGATCGTCTTTAGGGTCAGAAATTTTATGGGGAGCTGATGTAACGGCTCATATGGTTCCTTTGTAAGGTCCTCTAGTACTAGGTTTAAATCCCAGGGGGCTATTCTGGGTATTGGGATAGGCCTAGCCCTATGGCAGGATTTGATGAATCTGGCTACCCATCTATTTGCTGCTAAGTTGCAGTTATAGAGCGCTCCTAGTGCCGATACCTGGACTTTAAGAGTGTTTACCGGTAACCCCAGCTGCAAACCTGATTGCAAAAACTCCAAGATGGCACTAATCGGGGGCTCTTGTTTACCTAGGAACTGTAGGAAATTAGTTGTCACCAGTTTCCTACTCTTAAGCAGGGTGGCCACCCACCCGGGGGAGAACCCTCTATCCATTAAAAGCGACCTTTCAAATCCCACGCCGTCAGATGGAATCCTTTGACCTGAGCGTGAAATATTGGGCCTTGAGCTAGAAGGTCCGGGATTTCTGGCAGAAACCATGGATCGTAGAGGGACATTCTTCGCAGTAGAGCAAACCAGGGCCTTTTTGGCCAAAATGGGGCTATCAGAATCACCCTGGCTTGATCGTTCCTGATCTTCTTGACAACTGTTGGGATCAGAGCCACTGGGGGGAACGTATAAGCTAGCCTGAAGTTCCACTGAATGTGCAATGAGTCCACTGCCCATGGATTTTCCCTCGGGTTTAGTGAGCAAAACCTTTCTGTTTGCCTGTTGTGCTTGTTGGCAAAGAGGTCTATCACTGGCTTCCCCCAAAGCTGCGCTATTTTTTGAAAAACGGACCGATTTAGAGCCCATTCTCCTAGCCTCAGTATTGCGTAAGGAGTGTAGGTGTCGCTCCGCTCTGCCAAGAATGTCGTCTGCTGCCTTCATTAGGGAGTGTGATCTTGTCCCCCCTTGGTGGTTGATGTATGCCGTTACTTTGTTTTCCGACATGATGCGGACATTGCGACCCCTGAGTAGCGGAATGAAGTGGCTCAGGGCTTTGTTCACTGCCCATAGTTCTCTCAGGTTGGAAGATGCCCCCATTTCTTGAGGCGTCCAGGAACCCTGACCTACGTGACCCCTTAGGTGTGCCCCCCACCCCGGGAAGCTTGCGCCTGTTAGAATCACGTCTGTCGTCTGTTTGTCCCAAGGTATTCCTGTCAAGTTTGTACTGTCCAGCCACCAGTTGAGTCTCTGATCTCTAAGGAAAGCTCCAGCCTTCCTTCTAAACGCCCTCTTAGCGATCTTTGTGCTGATAGTATCTCCCACTGGAGCTGACGGGTGTGAAATTGAGCCCACCTGACCGCCGGAATGCAGGACGTCAGGGTACCTAGTAGAGACATCGCATTTCTCAATGTCATATGCGGTTGGTTTCGGGCAGCCAAAGCCATGTTCTGTACCTGCTCTACTTTGGTATCCGGAAGCAGACACGCCTGCTGTTCTCAATCCAGGATAAATCCCAGGAAGGTCTGTTTTTTTAGGGGTCGTAGTTTTGACTTTTTGAAATTTATTATCCAGCCTAGTTCTTGTAATGTGTTGGTCACAGTGGTTCTCTGAGCTGTCCACTATAAGGAAATCGTCCAAGTAGGGTACTATGACCGTATCGTGAATCCGGAGGAAGGCCGTTACCTCCGCTATGACTTTGGTGAAAACCCTCGGGGCTATAGATATGCCAAATGGAAGAACTCTGAAGTGGAAATGCCTCAGTACGCCCTGGATATAAAGAGCTACCCTCAAGTATTTTTGGTAATCTGGATGGATAGGGATGTGATAATACGCATCCTTCAAATCGACTACAGTCATAAAACAATCTTGATGTAGTAGCTTTATGGCCGTAGCCACTGACTCCATCTTGAAAGTCTGATTCCTTATCCACCAATTGAGCCCTCTGAGGTTTATAATTGTCCTGAACGATTGATCCGGTTTCTTTATCAGAAAAGGGGGGGAATAGAACCCTCTTCCCTCCTGTGTGTCTGGGACTTCGTAAAGGACCTGTTTGTCTATCAGGTTCAGGATCTCTGCTTTCAAGGCCAACTGTTCTTCGGTCGCCTTTCTGATAGGGGTAACGACAAACACACTTTTTGGCTGGCGGACAAAGGGGATTCTCAGGCCTTCTCTTAAGATGCCCAGGATCCAGGTATTGGAGGAGATCTTTTCCCAGGCCTGGGAAAACAGTGCCAATCCCCCCCCCCCCACTGGAATACTGGCGTCACTGTGGCGATTTCTTTGAGGTGGAGGTGCCCCCACCAAACATAAATCCCGACTCTTTTTTCCTCCCATCTTCTCCGTCGGCCGGAGGACGCCCCCTATTGAATCTTCCCCTCCGAAAGGGCTGTCTTCTCTGTTCTGTCGGGAACCTGGGGAAGCCTTTTTTCCTATCGCTTGCCTTCTCCAGGATATCGTCTAAGTTCTTCCCAAATAAGAACCGACCATCACAGGGGAGAGAGCACAGTTTAGCTTTAGACTGCAGGTCACCTGGACAGCCTGTAAGCCATAACGCACGTCTGGCAGCATTTGATAATCCTGCCGCCCTAGCCGTCAACCTCATAGAATCCGCCAAGGTATCTGCCAAAAAAGCTGCTGCCCCATGCAAGAGATACATATCGGCTAATATCTTCTCTCTTGGGACTTTTGATGCTAGCTTCTCTTCTAACTGCTGCAGCCAGATCATCAGGGAGCGTGCCGTGCAGGTGCCTGCTATCGCCGGCTTTGATCCTCCTGCTGTCGCTTCCCATGCATGCCTTAAATATGAATCCGCTTTCTTGTCTAGCGGGTCCCTAAGAACCCCTGAGTCTTCCACAGGGCTGTGGAGTCGGAGTCGGAGTCGTGGAGTCGGAGTTAGTTTTGGTTGGAGTCGGAGTCGGTAGAAATGTACCGACTCCGACTCCAGCTTTAAAAAAAATGTATTAATATTTCATAATTGAACTTTCATATGAATTTTATAAATGTTACTCAAATATATATGTTCTATCAAACTATGAACAACAGTGATAAGCAGTTCTGCTGGAGATAGAGACATTTCTTACTTCTTGTGTGTCACTGTTCTCCACTGCCCTTATCTAATCTTATACTTGGTTAACCTCATGCTGCCCCAACCCCCCTACTTACAATGTATGAAACTGAAAGTGAAAATGTGTTGCAAATTCTTAGTAGTAAAGCTCCTCCTCTAGACTAGATCATACTAGGTGTGCATCTTCCAAGCATCTCACAGCTGCCTGCTACTCAGAAGAGGAAGACTGTAAGAAGTATTATCCTTTCAACAAACTTTGCATCAGTTAACTGTGAGTACATGAGGAATAATAACAGTATTACTGACCACTATATCAGTTGTACGACCTGGCAATAATTTTGTACAATTGTTTTTAGGAAAAACAATTGTCATTTGGATTGTGGATGCAGAATTAAAAACCTGAGAATGTCAAAGAAGCATCACATTAAATCAGCTGTATTTGAACATTTCACCATCACTCAAGATAGAAAACATTATGTCTGTCAGTGTATGACAAATGATCCAGACGAAAACAAATGTTGTGAAGCCAAGATGAGTGCATATTCATGCAAAGATAAAAATGCTCCTACCAGAGCTTCTAATCTAAAGAGACATTTACAGCGCTTTCATCCAGAAGTACTGAAAGCAGTGGATGAGAAAGACTGCATCCAAACCAATGAACCAGTGCCCAGCTCTTCCAGCCAAACAAAGGAGCAGAGAACTTTGCAGCCATCAGTTGCAAGATATTTTGTCAGTGACAAAGTTACTGTGACAATGACAGCAGATACATTTAAAAAACAGATCATAGAGCTTGTTGTAAAGGATAGTGTGCCTATTTCATTATTTTCACGACCAGCTTTTATGTGTCTGAATGGGGAAATGGCCCGCAAGCTTGGTGTTTCTCTGGAGAGAGAGAGTATTAGAAAATTAGTAATCGAAGAAGCTTTTAAACAAAAGGAAGAACTTAAAAAAACTCTCAAGGGACGCTTACTGTTTCTTAAAATGGATGCCTGCACACGTCACAGAGTGAACTATTTTGCCATCAATGTCCGATTTGTTTGTGACAAAAATGAAATAGTTACCAAGACATTGGCAGTAAAAGACACCAAAGCTCATCACACCAGTGAGTTTCTCCAGGTCTTGGTGGAAAAGGTTCTGCAAGACTATGAACTTAAAAAAGAGCAAGTTCTTTCTGTCATAACTGACAATGCTTCAAATATGATAAGTACTATTAAGCTAATGAATGAGAGTAATGATGGTGACCAGCAGCTAGGAGAACATTCTGGGTCCACAGACACAGAAATGTTTGAAATAGAGGAACACAGTATTGTAACTGAGGAGCAAACTGAAGTTGCTTCAGATGAACAGCAACATGATAGTTTAGATGATCTTGTTGAAACTGTGTCAATATGTTCTTTCATTCATCACATGTGCTGTGTTGTGCATATGCTACAGCTGGCTATAATAGACAGTCTGCAAGAAGGACATGCTGCTGCACTGATTGGCAAGGTGAGAAAATTGGCTAATGTTGCCAGAACCCCTAAAGTTGACTCAGTTTTGAAGAGACGTGCTGGAAAAGGGGCAATTATTGA
The DNA here is from genome assembly GCF_039654945.1 of Dendrobates tinctorius. Taxonomy (NCBI): domain Eukaryota; kingdom Metazoa; phylum Chordata; class Amphibia; order Anura; family Dendrobatidae; genus Dendrobates; species Dendrobates tinctorius. Next base: position 4,251,552 of record NW_027361695.1, on the reverse strand, counting down.
TCAAGCCACACGATGGGGCAGTACTTACTTAATGATTCAGCGCTTGGTTGAACTGAAAACCTTTCTTGTAGACATGGCTAACCCTCAACTGACGCTAAATGAAAGTCAGTGGAATCAGGTGACTGAGCTGGAAAAATTGCTAGAGCACCCATTTACAGTGACTAAAAAATTACAAGCAGAGGACTTAACTCCAGGTATTTTCTTAAAGGAGTGGAAGAACCTGATGTTTCGCCTGTCCCAAAAAGGAGGGTTAATTGCAAGTGGCATTGCTACATCAATGAAACGGAGAGAGGAGCTACTATTACAAAATAACATTCTTTTGGCAGCTGTTTATGTAGACCCAATGCATCGCATTCTTCTAGATGATCAACAGCTAAGTAAAGGAAAAGAAGCTCTGTTTGAAATAGCAGTAAGGATGAAAGGGTTGCAGAACAGTCAGGAGGAACAAGAAGAATTTGGTCGTCCTGCCACATCTTCACCCTCATCATCAACTGATGAAGAATTTAATTTCGAAAAATATTTGGATCACAAGGACCGTGCAAAGCGTTCCCGCATAGAAGAAGAGTCATCCCCATCAAGGAACACAGCCAGTACATTTCAGCAGAATTTTTCATGTGCACTAAAAGAAATTGAGAAATTTGACCGTTCATCAAAAATAACAGTGCAACAAGCGATTCCTCTGTATCCTGACATTGTTAGAGATGTTGCCCGAGTGGTTACTGCTTTGCCACCAACACAAGATAGTGTAGAGAGGTTGTTCTCTGCTCTCAAAATAATTAGATCAGATTTGAGGGCATCCATGAAGGAGGATCTGACAGAGGCAATACTTTTTCTGAGGACAAATTTATAGATTTCTTCTTATTAACTGCATAAAAGTGTTTATTGCATATTTACTTACAGTTTAGAAAAGTTTATAAAAGTTATTTGCTATATTCTAATTGTATTCTAATAAATGTAGTTTTTGCTCTAAGTGGTCTGATTACTTATATGATGGGGAGAAACTGAATAAGCACGATGTTTAATATTTTACAACAGTAAATTTGTTGTTATGAATTGGCCATTTATGAAGGAGTCGGAGCCTGATAAAATCCAGGAGTCGGAGTCGCAACTGTGGCTTACCGACTCCACAGCCCTGGTCTTCCAGGGGCAGGGCCGATTTTTTCGAAGACCTGGATACTGCTGCATCTATTTTTGGGACCTTGTCCCATATTTCCGCATCTTTGTGCTCAAAGGGGTATCGTCTTTTAGAGGTGGAGGGAAGGGCCCCTGATCTTTCGGGTTTCCTCCACTCTCTCTCAATAAGCGCTTGGATCTTTTCGTTCACTGGAAAGGTCCGTTTTCTCCTCTCTTGAAGCCCCCCAAACATAACGTCCTCTACGGTTTTAGCCAATTTCTCTTCCTGTAGGCCCATTGATGTTCTAGTGGCCTTTAGGAGAGCATCCGTGTCCTCTATAGGGAAACATGGCTTACCCCCTGTGTCACAGTCTGAGGAGGACGCCTGTTCTGTTTGAGACGAGGCCGATGAGGAATTTGAGGGAGAACTAGGGGGATTTTTTTCTACCTTTTTTCAGTAGGGTCTTAATTGAACCCTCCATTTCTGACCTAAGGGACGATATCAGGTTAGCTGTGAAACTAGGCGCTTCCTCTGCCATTGTCCGCTGAATGCAACTGGCGCAAAGGTCTTTCTGCCAGTCTCTTGCTAGGGCCGTTTTACATAAGGCACAGTCCCTATTATTCTTCTTACTTCCCGCTTTTTTGGGCTTTTCCTATGGGGTCAAACATACAACAGAATCCCTATTAACATAAATGCTAGCATTCACGAAGATCACTCACCACCCATAATCAAGGGTACCGGACTTGGAGGCTGCGTCGGGAGCACGAGACCTGTGCTCTCTGGACCTTGAGGAATCTCCTGACCTGTGGCTGGGGTGGCTGCTGCTTGACAGGCTTCCATGTTTGCGGCCGGAAGGTTGTGAGGGAGGCAGAGACAAGGACCTCTCCTGCTCTGACTCCATTTTGCACCACCTGCCCTGCCGCTGGTCCTGGTTTAAATGTGGCCTCCGTCCTGGTGGGTGTCTCCATCCCCTCCCCCCTGCGACCGCCCGCTTCAGAAAGCTGGCCGGCGTCGCACCTGGCGCCATGACACCGTCGCCTTCTGCTGACGTCAGCCAGCGCACCCACAAATCTCTGCGCCGCTGATGTCAGCGGCCGGAAGACACCCACGTCTGTCCCCTGCCAGACGCCTGGGGGATCGAGATGCGGGCGGGCGCGAGGGGAGGGCGGTGCGGTGGGGGCTTCCATGAGACACCGGGATCCCACCTGCGCCCACTCGAACCCGGAGCCCAGGGGGACACTGGGGACTGTGCCTCCAGCACCCGACGGCCGGCGCTACAGGTAAGGCACCTGTTCTTCCCGAGCTGGGCCTGGGTCTTCTTCGCCCATGACAGGCACCGCCGACAGTGGGATTCCTTCAAGGACAGGAACCCAACTGAAGCGGGGGAGAGGTGCCGCCCCTTATATCTCAGTAGGTTCCTGTCCTGGCGGGGCGGATCCCTCTCAGGTGTGCTGTCATGGGTGAAGGGAAAATATATATTTCCTCTCTGGATTGGACAGGACCTACTAATGATCAGAGACTTAAAACTTTGATAGAATGTATCACAATGACTACATCAAATAGTCCACAACTCTCTCTGGCAAGGTACTTACAGCTAGCAAATCGATCAGGGGTAAAAAATTGCTATATATTAAGCTATAATTAAGCCATTTAGATACTTAAAGAGGATCTGTCACTTGCCATAAATATGTATTTTTTTACCTGGTGTAAATGCCGCTGTTCTCCTGAATCCAGCAATGTTTTTCTTTTGTTCCTGCTCCTTTCCATTACTGAGATATGGTCTCCTCTTCCCTGTAGATAAATCTAGTCTTTTTAGTCAACTGGGTGGGGTTGTCAAGACAACGCCCACAAAGAAATGTTGAGGAACACACCCACTTGGCTAACAAGACTAGATTTATATACAGGGAAGAAGAAGCCATATCTCAGGAACGGAAAGGAGCAGAAACAAAAGAAAAACATTGTCGGATTCAGGAGAACAGCTTTATACTGGGTAAGAAAATTGTGCATTACAGCAATTGACAGATCGTCTCCAAGACATTGAAATATGGAAATATATACTACATTTATAAAAATAATTGAAGACCGTGGCACCAAATACACTCTAGAAACAGAAATAATAAAAAACTATGAAGATTTTACTCAAGAAAAGTGGACGTCAATTAAGTGGAAATTGCACACCTTTTTGATTCTTCGCAACTTTCCACTGTATTTCCTCTTGAATATATTTGCGTTTTTATAATTATTCTCATTTCCTTCCTAATTGTCTTCCACGAAGGTGCTGCTTTATATCCTCCCTTACAAGGTGGAGGCTGAAGAAGCCCACCACTGAGGCAGAACACCCGAAAGCTGGAGAAAGTGACTTACTGACATCTAACCACAAAAAGATAAAAAAAAAAGTATTTTTTTTTGTTTCTTTGGAAAATATCCGACATAGAATAAAGCTAACCACACGGTGAGTAAACCTGAGAGTTGAAATTTGTGTTGGGGGAAACAAAAATATATTCACACAATTATTTGTGGGTTTACATAACAGGATAAAGTAATTCCTGTTCTCGTTGAGACGTTAATCACCGTGTGCAACAATGATGCAAAATTCGTGAGATCTAAAAAATATATATATATATTTCCTCTGTTGGAAATATTGGAAAACCACAAAACTTGCAGAAAAGAAACAGTTTCTGTGCAGAACATGGCTGCTTTCTTTCAAAAACAGCGCCACACCTGTTCTCAGGTTGTGTGTGGCATTGCAGCCTCATGCACTTCAATGGAGCAGAGATGCAATATCAGACAACCTATGGACAGATGTGGTGCGTTTTTGGAGCATCCTTTAAACATGGCTCCAATTTAAGTGTTCTGCACATATTAGTAACCTGCTGATCAATAGGTTGGTCTCGACAATTATTACAACTAGGCTCTAACATGGCCGTTAGAATGGAGAGATGGCTGGGCTTGTATACCATCATCGTGACCTTGACCGATCCTGAAAGAGGTTCTGAAGGGTCCTCTTAGAGATGGAAGCACAATGTATACTGCTGTGGGTGTCTTCATTGATCCCAAAAATTGGGTCCTTAAGTGCAACATATGAAGCGATGGGTTGGCATGTGAGCCACAATGTCATTCATTGTCTAAGGGATCGTTGGAAGTAGCCCAATTTTGAGCCATCTCGGGCAGTCCCATAAACAGTGAGATAAGTGGCGTCCACATGCTTGACCACTGCTCCATTCCTACAGAGCACATCAGAGTCCCACCCTTTGGACCTCGAATAGGACAACCAATGATCAGCAAGTTCTCTAGATGACAACTTGCTAAGATGGGAAGAACCCTTTAAATAAAGCCCAATGGTTCAGTCTTTTTTTCTTTTAGTTTTCCCATGGCTATGCTATACCATCGCTCCTGACCAGTCCAACTGCTAAGTACCTTAGTATGATCAAGCTTTAATCACTTAAAGAAAATCTGTCACTTGCCATAAATATGTAATTATTTTATCTGGTGCAAATGCCGCTGTTCTCCTGAATCCGGTGAGGTTTTTCTTTTGTTCCTGCGCCTCTGCGTTCCTGAGATACGGCTCTGTCTTCCCCGTATATAAAGCTATAGTTTTTTTTTTTAATCTAAGTGGGTGTGGTCTTCAACTCTTCCACATGGGTGTCATCTTTAAGAACCACACCCAGCTCAACTAGATTGACATGCAAGAAAGAAGGGGCCATATCTCAGAAACGGAGAGACTAAGGAACAAAAGAAAAACAACAAACGATTCAGGAGAACAGCGGCATTCACACAGGGTTAAAAAAATTGTACATTTGTGGCAAGTGACTTGTTCCCTTTAAGCCTGTTTCACACTTCCGTTTGTTTCCATCAGTCAAAATCCGCCGTTTTGCAAAAAAACGGATCCGCCATTTTTTTTTGGCGGATCCGTTTTTTTCCCATTGACTTGCATTAGCGGCGGATTTTGACGGATGGTCATCTGTTGGATCAGTTTTTTGACGAATCCGCCAAAATTTTGGCGTCCGCTTAATTGAGTGGACGAACAATGAAACGTTTTTTGTCTGCCTGGATCCGCTTTTTTACACTGAGCATGCCCGGAAGAATTTCCTTTACAGAAATTTAACCCCAAATCCCATTCTGGCGGCAGGAAAAATTCATTCATTCATATTTTTTCTGTCTCTCGGCAGCAGTTCCTTTAAATTTCCGACTTCAGCAGATCCGTCAAAACAACAGTCCGGTGGCATACGTTGTGTCACAACGGAAACTGATCCGTCTTTTGCATTTTTTCACGGATTGCAACTGACCAAAAAAACGGAAGTGTGAAAGAGGCCTAAATTGATACTTTGGCTAGTTTCACACTAGCATTCTCGGGCGCAGAGCAAGGGCCGCCGCTAAGCCCCGCCCCTGGCCGCACCCCCTCCGGTCAAGTCATCCTCTGATCGCATGACGCTGCATGCGATCAGTGTACCCTATATTTAGCGTTGGGTACGCTGGTCGTGCGCTGGTATGATTTTGCTGGCGCTGCGCCCAGCGCACAAAACGCGCTGTGTTGCATTTTTGTGCGCTGGCAGCAGCGCCAAAAGGGCGCAGCGCCGGCAAAATCATACCAGCGCACGGTCAGCGTACCCAACGCCAAATATAGGGTACACTGATCGCATGCAGCGTCATGCGATCAGAGGAGGAACTGATCGGAGGGGGCGCGGCCGGGGGCGGGGCTTGGCGGTGGCCCGAGAACGCTAGTGTGAAACTAGCCTTTGCTTGTGCTTTTTAAGGCCTGTCTCACACTTCAGTTTTCAGCGTCAGTCAAAATCCGCAGTTTTGACAGAATGATGGATCTATCTAAATTAGTGATAAACGGATGCAAATGATCAGTTTTTTCGACTGATCCGTCTAGCGCAGTGGTGGGGAAAGTCCAGCCCACGGGCCGTATACAGCCTGCCATATCATCTTGTGCGGCCCGCGGCCATTTTTCCCATTTTTTGGCCACGGGCCCTTTAAGAGGTGCGGCAGTATTGTGCTCAGCAGGGCCGTATTTGCCCCCCATCATACTCACCTCCTCCAGCCATGCCTGCGCTGCAGCTCCCATGGTCCTGCTCTTCCTGTGTCAGCGCGCGGTCACGTGGTACCGCTCATTAAGATCATGAATATGGACGCCACTCCACTCTCATAGGTGTGGCGCCCATATTCATGACCCTACTGAGCGGTACCATGTGACCGCGCGCTCACACAAACAGGAAGAAGCAGCAGCAGGGACCAAGCCACAGGTGAGCCAGAGGGAGAGAACGAGCGGCGGGGGGAGAGAGAAAGAGTGGCGGGGGGAGAGAGAAAGAGAGGCGGGGGGAGAAAGAGCGGCGGGGGGAGAGAGAAAGAGCGGCAGGGGGGAGAGAGAAAGAGCGGCAGGGGGGAGAGAGAAAGAGCGGCAGGGGGGAGAGAGAAAGAGCGGCAGGGGGGAGAGAGAAAGAGCGGCAGGGGGGAGAGAGAAAGAGCGGCAGGGGGGAGAGAGAAAGAGCGGCAGGGGGGAGAGAGAGAGGCGGGGGGGAGAGAGAAAGAGAGGCGGGGGAGAGAGAAAGAGAGGCGGGGGAGAGAAAGAGGCGGGGGAGAGAAAGAGGCGGGGGAGAGAGAAAGAGCGGCGGGGGAGAGAGAGCGGCGGGGGGGAGAGAGAAAGAGCGGCGGGGGGAGAGAGAAAGAGTGGCGGGGGAGAGAGAAAGAGCGGCAGGGGGGAGAGAGAAAGAGCGACGGGGGGCAATGGGCACTTGGGGGGATATAGAATGAGCGGGGCCTGCACTGGGGAGATGGCTGCTCTTAGGAGATGGATGCACTGGGGAAACGGGTGCACTGAGGAGATGGGTGCATTGGGGAAACGGGTGCACTGGGGAGATGGCTGCACTGGGGAAACGGGTGAACTGAGGAGATGGGTGCACTGGGGAGATGGCTGCACTGGGGAAACGGGTGCACTGAGGAGACGGCTGCACTGGGGAAACGGGTGCACTGAGGAGACGGGTGCACTGAGGAGACGGGTGCACTGGGGAGACGGGTGCACTGGGGAGACGGGTGCACTGGGGAAACGGGTGCACTGGGGAAACGGGTGCACTGGGGAGATGGCTGCGCTGGGGAGACGGCTGCGCTGGGGAGACGGCTGCGCTGGGGAGACGGGTGCACTGAGGAGACGGGTGCACTGGGGAGACGGGTGCACTGGGGAGACGGGTGCACTGGGGAGACGGGTGCACTGGGGAGACGGCTGCACTGGGGAGACGGGTGCACTGAGGAGACGGGTGCACTGGGGAGACGGGTGCACTGGGGAGACGGGTGCACTGGGGAGACGGGTGCACTGGGGAGACGGGTGCACTGGGGAGACGGGTGCACTGGGGAGATGGCTGCACTGGGGAAACGGGTGCACTGGGGAGATGGCTGCACTGGGGAAACGGGTGCACTGAGGAGATGGCTGCGCTGGGGAGACGGCTGCGCTGGGGAGACGGCTGCGCTGGGGAGACGGCTGCGCTGGGGAGACGGCTGCGCTGGGGAAACGGCTGTGCTGGGGAAACGGCTGCGCTGGGGAAACGGGTGCACTAGGGAGATGGCTGCACTGAGGAGATGGGTGCACTGGGGAAACGGCTGCACTGAGGAGATGGGTGCACTGGGGAAACGGCTGCACTGAGGAGATGGGTGCACTGGGGAGACGGGTGCAGTGTGCAGGGTAATCACGGTACCTCAGGCCCGTTGCTCGGGCTTTCCTGAGCATGCTCGGGTGTCCTCTGAGTATTTTGGAGTGCTCAGAAATTTAGTTTTCGTCGCCTCAGCTGCATGATTTATGGCTGCTGGACAACCAGAATACATGTGAGGAATGCCTGTTTGTTAAGGAGTCCTCACATGTATTCAGGCTGTCCAGCAGCCGCAAATCATGCAAATGCATCGACAAACCAAATCTCCGAACACGCCAAAATACTCAGAGGACACCCGAGCATGTTCGGGAAAACCCGAGCAACGAGTATACTCGCTTATCATTATTAATAATTTTATACGGCCCCCGAACGCTATTATAAAATTCCAAATGGCCCTCGGCAGAAAAAAGGTTCCCCACCTCTGGTCTAGCGGAACCGCCGGAAAAACGGATCCGTTTAATCAGTTGCATCCGTTTTTTCATCTTTTCTTAGTTTAAAGACACGGACTCCGTCAACAGATTCCGCCATGTGACGGACGGGGACGGATCCGTCGCCCATAGGCGTCCATTCTACCAGACAAAGGACGGATCCGTCACGCAGACAAAAAACGTTCCTATGGACTTTTTTATCACGGATCCGCCTCACAACGGACACAACGGAAGGCCATCCGTCACAATCCGCCGCCAACACAAGTCTATGGTGAAAAAAACGGATCCGCTAGGCAAATCAGTCAGATCCTTTTTTTACCCAAACGGCGGACTGTGACTGATGCCTGCAAACGGAAGTGTGAAGCAGGCCTTAGTATTAGCCCCATTAAATAATTATGGCATATAAAGGTCCAGGGTATAAAATCCTAACATTGGAGTAATATAAAAACCTTTTTTCAGTCTTTTTTATGCATACACACATGCAAAATAATGGATGTTTGCTAAACATGGGTGTATTGCCCTTTAACGGCAGTCGGCAGATCACTATGTGTATATGTGGAATCAATAAACATTGTACAGACCATAGAAGACAATATAATAATAGTAAACGCATACCTGCCATCTGTACAAGCCAAGGAGCTGCATATTGTAGTTAGAAATGTCTCATCCCATGTAGGACAAGGCATAACACCGCTGCCATGTGAAATCCTGGGCTTGGATTCCTAGTCCCTGGATGGTGACTACTCCAAGAAACGCGACAGCGCAATCTATGGAATTTTAAGTTAATGTATTCTGCAACATGGTTTTTTTTTTTTCTTCTGAGCCATTAATTCAAGTTCTTAAAATAATCAGCATAACGCACTATCCTATCCTTTACCGTCTTCTCCGACGCTGCCAACTTTTTGTAAAACAAACTGGCATTTTGACACAGAGAACGTCAGGTTCTTCCTACTACATCTGTTTCATCTGGCATCTGATCCAACCCAGTATTCAGACACAGCCTCCGAAAAGCAAATATCCTCTACCCCCCCCCCCCCCGGGGCATAAATAAACAAACAAGGCTGAATTAACTAGATAGGCTAGTAAAATGGAATAGCCTCCAGATGCAAGTCCTCAAATTTCCATCTGAAACCCCCTTCTGCCAACGTAAGCAATTACAGGCATCATCCATAGAAAAAAAAAATTTCTGGGGTATCTTTCATAAAACTGTTATGATATTCCTCTGTTATCCCTCCTGGAACTGTGTCAATTGACAACTGGGTAGAAATGAACAGACTGATTTTTGCTGCTATGGTCCAATATTTAGCTCGGTCCTCGGGGGCCATCCATCTTCACTTCTGCAACCGGCCTCTTGTGCTTACTAGCCCCCGAGATGTCACGACCGGCTGCCACGGAGGATCAGACTGGATACCAGACTAGGGCAGACCTAACTGGGTGTTATCACTCCTCTTCCCAAGGGTATGTCCCTTTGTCTCTTGAGTGCACGGTGTCAGACTCTGTTGGGACACTCCACGCTGACAAAATATATGGTAACACCCTGTTGTCAATTGGTACATATTCAGGAGGAATAAAGAAAGGGACCGTGCAACACACAACTCTAGGAAAAGATTATCTGTAACTGTTTATTTTAATTTCCAGGAGGAATAACAGAGGTCCTGTACAATTCAGAAGATGTTTTAAAATTATTAATTTTATAAGACGTGCAAAAAAGAGTTTAGAAAGGGAGCTACACCTGTTTTGCCAATGAATTCATACATTTCCAGAAGGAATAACAGGAGGGACTGTACAACACATAATTCGACAAAAAAAAAGTCTCCTTAAAGGGATTTTCCCACCAACAAATTTAATTTTAATCAACATTTTGATCAGTAGATCTTGGAATAACAATACGTTCCACAATTGGATGTGTTTAAAAATAATGTTCCTGTGCTGAGATAATCTTTATAAATGTGCCCCTGCTGTGTACTGTGTAATGGCTGTGTCTTACTGTACAGGAACATAGTCTGGTCATACCACAGCTCTAGGGAAGGGGGGAAGCAAAAGAATATACAGACATTGCAGCAAGGGATCTCAGCTGATTATTTCTTTAAGGTGAAATATTGTTTAACAGGCACGGAAATGTTTTACCCCATAGGAAGAATTATTTTTGATCCCATACTGTAATATCTGTACACTCTCTTTTGCTTCCTCACCTGCCCAGGAGATACAGTACAATCAGGTCATGTTTCTGTACAGTGAGATACAGACATTACACAGCAGGGGCACAGTTATAAGATTTGAAAAAAATGTTCCTGTGCTGAGATAAACACATCCAATTGTGGAACTTATTGTTATTCCAAGATCTATTGATGAAAATGTATATTAGAATTAACTTTGTTCGTGGAAAACAAAAAAAAAAACACTTTAATCATTTATTTTCATTTCCAAGGGGAATAATTGAAGAACCGCACTATGTAAAATTCTAAGGGTATGTGCACACGTTGCGGATTACCCTGCGGATTTTTCCGCGCGGATTTGCCTAAATACGCAGGTAAAGTGACCTGCGTTTTACCTGCGGGTTTAGTGCGGATTAGCCTGCGGATTTCCCCTGCATTTTCACACCTGCGTATTCCTATAATGGAGCAGGTGTCAAAACGCTGCGGATCCGCACAAAAGAATTGACATGCTGCGGATTTAAATCCGCAGCATGTGCACAGCGTTTTTCATATCTCATAGACTAAATGGTACTGTACAACGCAGCAGAATCTGCTGCGGATCCGCAGGGCCAAATCCGCAACGTGTGCACATACCCTATGGCTGTGTGCCCACGTTGCGTTTTTTAAGCACTTCCGCTAACAAAGCGCATCCCATGTAATCCTATGGGATTCTGTCGTTGCTGTGCCAATCCTGCGGATTTTTCAGCTGCGGAATCGCATGGCGGAAAAATCGACAGCATTTCCATTAATTTTGCGGAATCGCGGCGATTCCGTCGCCATAGGACTGCATTGAAACGCTCTCTTTACGCATGTAGCTGTGCCCACCATGCGTAAAGTGAGCGCTTCATGTGCGGATGGTACCCAGGATCTGGAGGAGGGGGAGACTCACCCCCATTCCCTGGGTACCATATTCCTGTAAAAAATAGAGTTAAAATAGAGTTAAAATAAAAAAAATAGGGATATACTTACCCTCTGTCGGCCCCTGGAGTCCTCAGCGGCGCTGCCGGCAAGTTCCGTTCCCAGGCGTGCTTTGCGAGAATGACCTCTGATGACATAGCGGTCACGTGACGTCACAAAGGTCATTCTCACAAAGCACGCCTGGGAACGGAACTTGCCGGCAGCGCCATTAAGGACCGGGATCGCCGCTGAGGAGATCGGGGCCGCCAGGAGGTGAGTACATCCATATTTTTTTTTTAATTTTTTTTTAATTATTTTTAACATCCTCTCTTTTACTATTGATGCTGCAAAGGCAGCATCAATAGTAAAAAGTTGGTCACACTTGTCAAGCACTATGCATGACAAGTGTGACCACCCTGTCAATCACTTTTCCAAGTGATGCTTCAAATCACTTGGAAAAGCGCTAGCACTCTGCAAGATAAAAACGCTTGCAAGACACTTGTGTTTAGCGGAAAAACGCATGCGAATTCCACATGCGTTTTACCCGCGGCGGGGAGTTGTGGAAATACTGCAGATAATTCTGCGGCATTTCTGCAACGTGGGCACATAACGTAAGAAAATGCATTAGCATTATTATTCATATATTTACAAAAACAAAGAACTCGGAAGGGAAAGCATGCCCCCTTTTGTCAATTTATTCATACATATCCAGAAGGAATAACAGGAACTGTACGACACCCAGTTCGATAAAAAAAAGGATTTGAACATTTTTGTTTCTTTTTATTTTAAATTTCCAGGAGGAAGAAAATAGAAACGCAGACCTTCTACTTCCATTCTAAAAAAAAAAAAAAAAAAAACGGATCCCATAATAATCAATTTACGTAAATGATGCAACGGGTAAAATATTCCGTAAGTCTCCAGCTAAAAAGAAATGTCCGAACGGACATGTGAACAGCGACTGACGGGGAAAAACAAAACCAAAAGTGATAGAAATCTGAAGAAGCAGGAAACGCGCAGGGTACGGCCGCACGCTACTGTAACTCCGTACTGTAGAGTTATCATCTTATACCACTTCCTTTACAATGAGGCATATTAGATTTGTGGGTAGATCACTCCGATTCCTTCGCGAGAAGACGAGAAGCAGTGAGAGAATTAGGAATGGACCATAAAAAAAAGTGTATCCTGAATCACAGTCCAGCGAGGAAGCGGAGAACAAAACAAAGAGGACAAGCTGCAGAAGCAAACACACCTGCCCCTACAGACAGACTACGGTGCTGATGTACTCAACGAAGGGGACTAAGGACAAGCCATCGATGATTAGGTTTTGGAGATCCCCTTAATGAATGTTACTTCCAAGACGTCATCATTCTATGATGATTAGTGATGGGCGAACGTGCTAGGATAAGGCGCTATCTGAGCATGCAGTCGGCGCACTCGAATAATAATTTTGAGTTGCTGCGACTGCATGTCTCACGGCTGTTCGACAGGTGCCACACATGCAGGGATTGCCTAACAAACAGGCTGCTGCAGCTGTTGAACAGCCGCGAGACACGCAGCTGCAGGGACTCAAAAATATTATTCGAGTGCGCCGACTACACTCAGTTAGGAACCGAGCATGCTCAGAAAACACCTTATCCATACACGTTCACTCATCGCAAGTGATGATGAATTTTTGCAATTGTGTTAATTCCTCCACTTCTTCACAGCACAATAACTTATTTTTCAAGTGATTTTTTATTTTATTTTTTACCTGTGGGTCGAGCGGAAGTTTTGAAATGGTACAATTCATTTTACTGTATAATGTACTGAAAAAAAAAAAAAAAGGATAAAAAATTAGGTGAAATGATAGAAAAAGGTAAAACCCTGACATGCCGGCTTTTTTTTTTTTTTTTTTATTAGTGGAGTTTTTTTTTTTTTTACAGCATTTATTAACAGTAAAAAAATGACCATGATTTTCCAAAACTAGTAAAGTTTTGTTTTCCTATTATTTAGCTTAAAAAAAAATTGGTATTTTTAATTTTTTTTTTTTTTTTTTTATGCGAGCCGAACTGGTACCGTTACCAATACAATGTTTTTTAATGCATTTTTTGTAGCAAAAAAAAAAAAAGAGGGAACTCTGATGATTATTTATTTGTTTTACAGCAATGGAATGAAATGTATTAATTAATTTTGATTTATCAGACTTTTGCAGAATGGGTGAAGATGAATTTGCTGCTTATTAATTTTTGTATGGGGAAAAAGGGATGATTGATTTTTTTTATTATTTAAAAAAAAAAACTATCACATTTCACCTTATTTTTTGTGCATTTTGCTGCATTTATTTAGCTATATGAGGTGCAGACAGCAAACAAAGGGTTACAGTGCAATATAAAGACAACATATGTAATTAATAGCAGGGGCTTTCTCCGCTCCAGGGTGAAGGCCGAGTTTGTCCATCCTGCTGGAATTACTCAACCAATAAAGCATCCCTTTGAAACTCCCCGGACTAGTGCCGACAGGCAGACAGTAGTCAAACTGGGTTTTCTTTCGTAGTTCTCCTCGGTTTCCGTTATTACAATCTTGAGATAGTAATCAAACAAAAAAAAAAAAAAAAAAAAAAAAAGAAGGCAACAAAATGAGGGGTCTCACTTCCATCAAAATAAAATAAAGAGGAGCAAACGTCACCAAACATGAAAATACTTCTACCAAATGCACAAAGAGAGGACAGACTGTAACCGTCAGAGTAGCCAAGAATGAACGCGGTCCAGCCAGTCTACAGCGCCGTCTGCACAGTCCAGCTAAGGGTTAATTCATCTATTGGAGCCGGTCAGGAGGAGGAGGTGAGCTGTGACTTCACCTTTTGTGAATGGTGGATTCTGTGTTATTTACTGTATACAGAGGTGTTATCAGTCATTGTACAGGAGGAGGAGGAGGTGAGCTGTGACATCACCTATTGTGAATGGTGGGTCCTGTATTATCTACTGTATATAGAGGTGTTATCAGTCATTATACAGGAGGAGGAGGTGAGCTGTGATATCACCTATTGTGAATGGTGGATCCTGTGTTATCTACTGTATATAGAGGCGATATCAGTCATTGTAGTGTGCGGGGAGAAGTGTTGTAGCTCATAGAAGGGGGTCTCAAGTTAAGGGCCTCCCACTATGACATTCACATGGTTTAATAGAGATGGTCCTATCTAATGGAACCTTCCTAATAAGACATCCTTGTGTCCTAACAGAAAGGGTCTATGTGATGGACCCCCTATAAGCAGTAATGTGACATCCGCACATGGGTGGTCTTTATTCTTTTCCAGGAGTGCAGACCATAATGGGTAGAGCTCTATTAAGTCTTGTGCTATTTGCTGGCTATGATGATGGAGGTATATTTACATTCTATATTGCGACCTTGAAATCTGGAGACACCGAGCACCGAGAACAGTCAGAGCGATCCTACATCCCGCTGCAGGTGTAATAAGACTATCGGAGCTTGCTAGTGGTTTTCTTGTATAAACTCCGCCAGATCTTCCTAGATTGGGGCGAGCGGGATGAGTCATCCGAAGACTTTAGCACATTTTCCCTTTCTTTGAATGCAGTTGATTTGCAGAACACAAAAGAGATTGGCAGCAAAAAACAATGAATGTTTTCCATCTCTACTTTCACTGCCGAGCGGAGGGGAAGTCCCTCGGTGCCTTAATATCAGTTCCTCTGCACCCACCGTATCTATAGGTGCGTCTGGTTTCATGTGGCCAGATCTACGCAAATCACATCACCGACCTATTTTTTTTTTTTATGGCTGCTATACCTGCTTTCTTAAAGAAGCTGTACAAAACTAGAAGAACATGGCTGCTTTCATCAAAAAACAGCGCCACCCCTGTCTAAAAGGTTGTGAGTGGTATTGCAGCTTATTCACTTTAATGGGGATCAGGTGCAGTAAAAAAACAGAACCCATGGACAGAAGTGGTTCTGTTTTTGGAATGGAAATGCTTTGATAACGCCTGTATAACTATATGCAAATTTTACTAAACCTCTAATTATCATTGGGACCAAAATGTAATAAAAAAACTGTCATGTACCTACAGTATACTAGATAACTTTTGCATGTAGCCACAAGGGAAATCCAGTCGTGCAAGACATGACACCCCCTATTCTTTCTCAGATCATACCCTTTTCCAAGCCCACGTTTCCTACATCTGAGCATCTGGACCCAAGGCTAAGACTAAAAATGAAGCATCCTGACATCAGACACAAAGGTGCCACTTTCCGAAAGGTTTCAGAAGGCTTTGGGGCAACTGAGAAATTTGCCAACTTTCCTGGAAGTCCAGCTGGTCTCAACCTTTTTGTGACTTTGGGAGAGTAGACAAGACATCCAGAGTTCAAGAATTGTGTCCAAAGTCTAAGTTTTTGTGTTGCTCGTAGTGATGCCACCGATGTACCACAAGTGGTGGCGCAACTATAGTAAAGGATTTCACAACAAGATCTTAAAACTTGAGGGTCCCAAAGTGTCTTATGACATTTGGAAAATTCTTTTACAGATATAATCAGTTCCAAAAAAATGTAGTACAAGACGTAAACCGGCTATGTCGTAGGCATACTCCTCAACATTGACGTTGGCAGAATAGATGTTTACGTCCCTCCTCTAGTCCCGTCCTGAAACAGTGCAATCCCATTTGGGATCACCCCCAAACAAAGAAGAAAATTTAAGGCAAAGACAAGTTGTTGTTTTTTGTTTGTTTTTTTTAAAAAAAGACAGTCCCATTCTTGCCAGAATTCACCTTGAAAAATCAGGATAGTCCCACAAAATTTGGGACTGTTTGGCAAATATGGTCTTAAAGGATGAACTTCTATTAGCCAGAACTAAATTGTCCTCTTTTTTGGTCACTTTTGTTGGACAGCTTTAGTAGGACATCCACATAGTAGCCAGCCACAGATGCTGAAATCAACCCATTGTCAGTAGTCGCTTTCACGTGTGTTGGGTCCTAAGTAATGGACCCTCTCTAGAATGTCCAGATGTCGTAGTCAAGGGGGCTTCTAAGTGATGGACCAATTTTGGTCACATTTTTGTTGGATATGTCCACAGAGTAACAAGCTATGGTTCCCAGTATCAACACTTAAGGATTTTATAGTCAGAGGTCACATTCACACGTGTACAGTCCTAAGTGATGGACCCCATCTAGAAGATCCAGATGCCCTAGTCGAGGGGGCTTCTAAGTGGTGGACCATTTTTGGTTGAATTTTTGTTGGATAGCGTAAATGGGATGTCCACCTAGTAACCAGCTATGGTTCCCAAGATCAGCATTCAAGGACTTTACGGTCAGAGGTCGCATCACATGTGTAGGGTCCTCAGTGATGGACCCTGTCTAGAAGATCCAGAGGCCCTAGAGGAGGGGGCTTCTAAGTGATGGACCATTTTTGGTTGCATATTTGTTGGATAGCATAAGTGTGAGATCAACCTAGTAACCAACTAAGGTTCCCAAGATCAACACTCAAGGATTTTATTGCCAAAGCTCATAATCACACATGTAGGATCCTAAGTGATGGACCCTCTAGAAGAACCAGATGCCCTAGTTGACGAAGCTTCTAAGTGATGGACCATTTTTGGTCGCATTTTTGTTGGATAGCGTAAGTGTGATGTCCACCTAGTAACCAGCTATGGTTCTCAAGATTAGCATTCAAGGACTTTATGGTCAGAGATCTCATTCACACATGTAGGGGGTCCTACTGTAAGTGATGGACCATCTCCAATACTCTAATGGGAGTATATGGACAACAATCTGCATCTCGTGCCTGAAAGTGGGTTTCGGCAAATCTGTTCACAAGCTCTAGGAGTAAAATTTGGTGAGAAATTGTGACAAAAATTAAGTTACTGTGATCCTGAATACTGATGCAAAAAAATAAAAATTTGCGTTTTGACGCAACTTTAGAAAACTGTGGCAAAAAAATAAATAAAATAAACCATGGGCGCAACGGGAGGACACAGTGATGTTAATGATGATACCTTTTGCACGGCGCTATGGAATATGTTGGTGATATAAAAGCAACTGAAATAAATAAATGTAGACCTAAGTATTCTAAGTATTTAAAGCAAAGAGGATATAGTAAGGGTGACACAAAGGAGCAGAACCTAAAACCAGATGATCGTGGTTATTACCATATATTGATGGCGCCTTTTATGGGTCCCCACAAACACTCCTGAGTGTCAGGTTTACAACTTAGGAGGACGGATTCACAAGCAGCCGTGGTGTAATTACACGAGTGACGACTGCGCCACAATCCATTTATTGCTATAGACACAAAAGCATTTCACAGTTATTTATTATGTTCTTGTAGATTATAATAAAATTCCTTTTCTTTGCTTAAACTTCACGAAAAAAAGAGATTTATCAGTGTGTCACTAAAGCTTACGTAAAAAGGGTCCGGTAACTAAGCAGAAGGTGACTCCATAGTTAAAAGTAGCTCAGGGGCTAAGGTCTCCTTATTATTGTATCAATTACTTATTAGATAACATGGTGCTCCTGATTTACAACAGAGCTGCATTCATAATTCTGCCGATTGTTTCTGGGAGCTATCAGCAACCCTGCTGTCATGGAATTGCGCGTAGCTTAGTTTCTATAATGCAAGGGACATTTAGTTTCTCCTATATTGGATGAATATAACTGAACAAACCAGGAATGGTGGAAGACGTCCGTACATTCAGGAATCTAAAATCCTCAGATGTAGAGAAGAACACAGGAAGGAACTCCGGATCAGTAATGTAATGCATGTACACAGTGACTGCACCAGCAGAATAGTGAGTGCAGCTCTGGAGTATAATACAGGAAGGAACTCCGGATCAGTAATGTAATGCATGTACACAGTGACTGCACCAGCAGAATAGTGAGTGCAGCTCTGGAGTATAATACAGGGTGTAACTCAGGATCAGTAATGTATGTATACAGTGACTGCACCAGCAGAATAGTGAGTGCAGCTCTGGAGTATAATACAGGGTGTAACTCAGGATCAGTAATGTATGTATACAGTGACTGCACCAGCAGAATAGTGAGTGCAGCTCTGGAGTATAATACAGGATGTAACTCAGGATCAGTAATGTAATGTGTGTACACAGTGACTGCACCAGCAGAATAGTGAGTGCAGCTCTGGTGTATAATACAGGATGTAACCAAGGGTCAGTAATGTAATGTATGTACACAGTGACTGCACCAGCAGAATAGTGAGTGCAGCTCTGGAGTATAATACAGGATGTAACTCAGGATCAGTACAGGATCAGTAATGTAATGTATGTACACAGTGACTGCACCAGCAGAATAGTGAGTGCAGCCCTGGGGTGTAATACAGGATGTAACTCAGGATCAGTAATGTAATGTATGTACACAGTGCAGCTCTGGGCTATAATACAGGATGTAACTCAGGATCGGTAATGTATGTACACAGTAACTGCACAAGCAGAATAGTGAGTGCAGCTCTGGAGTATAATACAGGATGTAATTCAGGATCAGTAACGTAATGCATGTATACAGTGACTGCACCAGCAGAATAGTGAGTGCAGCTCTGGGGTATAATACAGGATGTAACTCGCTCGGGATCAGTAATGTAATGCATGTATACAGTGACTGCACCAGCAGAATAGCGAGTGCAGCTCTGGGGTATAATACAGGATGTAACTCGGGATCAGTAATGTAATGCATGTATACAGTGACTGCACCAGCAGAATAGTGACGGCAGCTCTGGAGTATAACAGGATTAAACAGGAGGTTAAGGAGGGGGATGCAGCTGCAGCTAATCATGCAATGATTACAATATAGCGAGCAGCAGTGGGAGACATTTGATTGGCTCACAACAAACAATAGAAGTCTAAAATGTAACTTATAAGTCACATTTTTGGGGAGTTTAAATGATGCCTCCAAAAATGTATGATTTTATTATACTATGAAAAAAATTCCAACTTTTTTTTTTTTTTTAGACTTCCCGAAAAACATTAGTATTTAACTGTAACTCGCGAGGATCTATCCAGGAACAACGCGGCACGTTCCCGTCTACTTATTCTTTGGCTTACAACAATCGAGAATTTTTTTTCCTTTTGGAAGAATGATCAAACCAGGGGGTGGGACAGCATATCCTGCGTTAAACCGCATCCTGAACAAGCACAACCACGATTCAGTGTAAATAAATATTCTCTTCTTGCAGCACTTCCGTCAACTGTCACTGACTTGGCTCCAATCACTTTTCAAGTCCAAACAGGAAAGCAGAGCAATGCAAGTGAGATGGCAGATATGAGGCTTAATTTGCTTTTCATTGCAGATTTCACTGGCGTTGGACTTCCGATTCTCTGGCTCTGCCAGCTGCCGGGAATCACTCCTGGTCCTGGGCTTTTCCTCTTAACCTTTCGGATTGTGTTATTATTGTGGGCAAGCCCACTGGCTCTTCTGCTACATCTGTGCAGAACGCAGATCTTCCCTTTTCCCGGCAGCCAAATCTTAGCACTCACACAGAACTGACTGCAGTTCATGAACAGGGGCCAGACCTCCATGTCTTCCAGGCGGCTTATTCCATAATTACTGGCACTCAAACTAAGACGGACGGGGGTCAATACAGGATTTTATTAAAGAGATCTATGCTTACTAACAATAGCAATAGTTTGTGGGGAGGGAAAAAAAGTATGCAAATAGCTCTCCTACAAAGACTATGATGAAGTGTTCTATTTTATTCAACAGCTGGATTCACAGCTGCACTGCTGCGCGGTGCTCTGCATGCTGCTGCTTACGAACATGTGCTACACAGAGATAGGAGGGCAGTATCCTACCATTTCAACCAAAAGCTAGATTCACAGCTGCATTGCTTAGTACTGCTGTATAGTGTACCCCATGCTGCTGCTTCCGAACATGTGCTGCATAGAGATAGGAGGGCAGTATCCAACTATTTCAGCCAAGAGCTGTATTAGCAGCTGCACTGCTGTGTAGTGCTCCGCATGCTGCTGCTTCTGAACATGTGCTACATAGAGATAGGAGAGCAGTATACAACTATTTCAGCCAAGAGCAGGATTCACAGCTGCACTGCTTAGTACTGTTGTGACATGCTCCCCACGCTGCTGCTGCTTCCGAACATGTGCTAAATAGAGATAGGAGAGCAGTATCCCACTATTTCAGACAAGAGCTGGATTCACAGATGCACTGCTGTGTAATGCTCCCCATGCTGCTTCTTCGAACATGTGCTACATAGAGATAGGAGAGCAGTATCCTACTATATTAGCCAGACCAAACTCGTAAAAGTTAGAAAATTGCATATTTACTGACAGATAGAAGTGGAATAATTGCCCCTGGAATTATTTACACATTCCACAACAGAAAGCAGAGGGATAATCTTTACAAGCATCCTTAAAGGATTATCCATAACTTATACTATCAAAATCAGATTAGCAGCCGTTTGACGCCCAGCACGCCCCTCACAATCAGTTTTTTGCAGAAGGTACAAATTGTACAGAACCAGAGCAGCACTGCTCCATACACTGCATTGTGGTAGTTTTCAAGCACTGCAGTTCATCTGCTGTTAAAATGAATTAGAGCAAAGCTGCAGTACCCTAGATCGGCCACTACGCAGCGTGTTGAGCTGTGCCGTTTTGGCTTTGCACACCGTTTACATCAGAGATAGTTCATCGATATATAATCTCTGCATAAGCCTTTTAAACACAACTACATAAAAAATGCAAAAAATAAATGGATTATCAAGGTTTTCGGATTAGGATACAGGAAAAACATATCATCCATTTTAAGTTTATGCTTAGAACATACAACACTGCCCTTCACCTCTCCAAACAAACCTATTTCAACACCCTCATCACCTCACTGTCCAATAACCCGAAACGTCTCTTTGACACTTTTCATTCTCTACTCAATCCAAGAGTACAGGCCCCAACCACGGAGCTCCGAGCTGACGATCTGGCCAATTAATTCAAAGAAAAAATTGACCAGATCCGACAGGAAATTATCTCCAAATCACCTCATACCATGCACTGTCCTCCCTCCCCCACTGCATCTAACTCACTCTCTGATTTTGAACCAGTCACAGAAGAAGAAGTAAGCAGGCTCCTTGCATCTTCTCGCCCAACTACTTGCACCAGTGACCCATTTCCGTCACATCTCCTCCAGTCCCTTTCCCCTGCTGTCACCCCTCACCTAACTAAAATATTTAACCTCTCTCTCTCTACTGGTATTTTTCCCTCCTCATTTAAGCATGCCATCATACATCCACTACTTAAAAAACCATCCCTCGACCAAAACTGTGCCGCTAACTATAGACCTGTCTCTAATCTTCCCTTCATCTCTAAACTCCTGGAACGCCTGGTCCACTCCCGTCTTATCCGCTATCTCTCAGAAAACTCTCTTCTCGACCCTCTCCAATCCGGTTTCCACTCTTTACACTCCACTGAAACTGCCCTCACTAAAGTCTCTAATGATCTGCTAACAGCTAAATCAAATGGTCATTACTCCATGCTAATTCTCTTGGATCTCTCTGCAGCATTCGACACTGTGGATCATCAGCTCCTCCTCACTATGCTCCATTCCATTGGCCTCAAGGACACCGTTCTCTCCTGGTTCTCCTCCTATCTCTCCGACCGCTCCTTTACTGTTTCTTTTGCCGGTTCCTCCTCCTCTCACCTTCCCCTTACTGTTGGGGTTCCTCAAGGATCGGTTCTAGGCCCCCTCCTCTTCTCCTTGTACACTGCCCCTATTGGTCAAACAATCAGTAGATTTGGTTTCCAGTACCATCTCTATGCTGATGACACCCAATTATACGCTTCTTCTCCTGACATCACGCCAGCCTTTCTAGAAAACACTGGCGATTGTCTAAACGCTGTGTCTAATATCATGTCCTCACTATATCTGAAACTGAACCTGTCAAAGACTGAACTCCTGGTGTTTCCTCCCGCTACTAATGTACCTATACCCGACATTGCTATTTCTGTGTGTGGTTCCACTATTACTCCCCAGCAACATGCCCGCTGTCTTGGGGTCATACTTGATTCCGAGCTTTCCTTTGCCCCCCACATTCGATCACTGGCTCGCTCTTGTCATCTGCACCTCAAAAACATTTCTAGAATTCGACCTTTTCTTACTTTTGACTCTGCAAAAACTCTTACTGTTTCTCTTATTCATTCTCGTCTCGACTATTGTAACTCTCTTCTAATCGGTCTCCCTCTTACCAAACTCTCCCCTCTCCAATCTGTCTTGAATGCTGCAGCCAGGATCATATTCCTCACCAATCGTTACACCGATGCCTCTACCTTGTGCCAGTCATTACACTGGCTACCCATCCACTCCAGAATTCAGTATAAACTTATTACCCTCCCCCACAAAGCCCTCCATGGCTCAGCACCACCCTACATCTCCTCCCTTGTTTCAGTATACCACCCTACCCGCGCCCTCCGTTCTGCTGATGACCTGAGGTTAGTATCCTCAATAGTCAGAACCTCCCACTCCCGTCTCCAAGACTTTACACGTGCCGCGCCAATTCTTTGGAATGCACTTCCCAGGTCAATATGATTAGTCCCCAATCCCCACAATTTTAAGCGTGTCCTGAAAACGCATTTATTCAGACTGGCCTATCGCCTCAACACATTAACCTAACCTATCCCTGTGTGGCAGAGCCAAAAGTTTTACCATAACCAGGTTCCCAGCATCATGTTCCCACATGCTTTATGCATCCATTAGCCCTCTGTGTCTGTACTGTTACACACTTAACATTATGGCTGGTCCATACAATCAGAGCAACTGTTACCACCCACCTTTCGTGTCTACCTCTTTCCTCATAGACTGTAAGCTTGCGAGCAGGGCCCTCACTCCTCTTGTTATTTGTTATAATCTACTGTATGTGATTATTGTTATGCTGTAATGTCTATTGTCTGTACAAATCCCCTCTGAAATGTAAAGTGCTGCGGAATATGTCGGCGCTATAAAAATAAAATTTATTATTATTATCTTTGCAATGTGTTAGCCAGTATATAGTAGAATATTACGATTTGAAAGTCCTCAGTGGTTGATACCTTTTAATGGCCAACTGAAAAGATGGTAACACATTGCAAGCTTTCGAAACTCTTCAGGTCCCTTCATCAGGCATCTATGCCTGACGAAAAGACCTGATTAGTCTCAAAAGGTTGCGAATTGCTACCATCTTTTCAGTTGGCCATTAAAAGGTATCAACCACTGAGGACTCTCAAATCTTAATATTTTTCAGATTAGGATTAGTGATGAACGAGTATAATCGTTGCTTGGGTTTTCCCCGAGTATGCTCGGGTGACCTCAGAGTATTCTGGCGTGCTCGAGAATTTAGTTTGTGTCGAAGTAGCTGTATGATTTACGGCTGCTAGACAGCCTGAATACATGTGGGGATTCCCTAACAAACAGGCATTACGCAAACGTATTCAGGCTGTCCAGCAGCCACAAATCTTGCAGCTTCGTCGACTCAAACTAAATCTCTGAGCACGACAAAATACTGGGAGGACACCCGAGCATGCTCGGGAAAACCCAAGCAACGAGTATACTCGCTCATCACTAATTAGGATATGAATGCCAGTGAAAAATGATTTGTATCTAGAAGAAAAATCAAAACCTAAGATTGAAACAAAATGAGCATACACCCTGCTGTAAGTACATTGTAATAGTACACATAAATAACATTGGGTACTTAATAAAGACTGTTTTTGATCAAAGAAGCATAAAAGTTATCCCACCGCGACAAGGTGTATCCTTATCGGGATGGTCCTATCCTCAAGTATTAAAACCTCACCTAGTGTAAGACAACCTCAATGTAGATGGGTCAGAGCAGGACTGGGGTCTACATAGATGAAATGCCTAGCTTAAAAAAAGGAAGCAACAGCCCAGTAAGTACAAAGCACAAAGGGTACACAGTCTGAGACAAGGTGAGGTGTTAATATTAGAGGACAGTACTGTCCAGATTGGGGTCACCTTGTCATGGTGGGATGACTTACACTTTTTTTTTTTTTAAATAAAAAAAACGGTATTTACTACGTACCCTTTATTACTTATATTTACTATTACTATTTACTTACAGCAGGGTCTATGCTCATTTTGTTTTCATCTTAGGTTTTGTCTGTTAAGTGGCCTCAGTGTAAACATACTCTTATACGTGTACATTGCATGGTATTCCAGCTTATGCTCCAGCTCTTTTCTTTGGTGTTGCTGTAGGAAAAAAAAAATTCCTTTAATCCCACATCTAATAATCCAGAAATTCTGATAATTTGACAGAGAACTAAAAAATAAATTTGAATTTCACAGGAAGAAGGAGTAAAAAGAAATATTTATGAAACAAAAAAAAAGTATTAGTGGCATAGTTTGGGGAGACATACAAAGTAAAATTTGCCAAAATTGTGTCCCAAATTGGCTGAAAAAAGTGGAATTTTTTATGTTTTTGTTTTTTTTCAGGTTTATTTTTTATTTTCAGGACAGTAGCACCATCTGAAAAGTTACTGTATCCAGTGTTTCTATACAATGAGTGCAATCCACTGTAAGAGCGCCAGCTGTTGATAGGAAGACGGAAACAGCTCGCATCAAGGGATCCTGAATTGCCACAATTTTTCATGTGTTTGACTCTGCCGAATGCTTCTCTTCAATGGGAAATTACAAAAAAAAAAAAAAAAAAAGACAAATGGGGGGGGAGAAAGGAAAGTTTGACATGTCTGATACATCACACTCTACACCAAGGGGAAATGTGAATAGGATATGTCAAAGTGATGCTACAAATAACAGCCGCAGAGTTAGGTCTCTTCCAATAAATCATCCTGTATGTATAAGCAATTATGGCTACTTACATAATGGAACATATGTCACCTCAAAACAGATATTCTAAGGGTGCACCTTAAAGGGGTTGTCCACTGCGACAGCCACTGTCCATACGCTTTTATTACGTAATATGACATTTTTCCTGCGTTATGTGTGTTAAATGTGTATCAACCCACAGTAATCACCAGCAAGTTGGCATTTAGAGAAAGAGTATATCCAGATGCCACAACCTCTTTAAATGGTCATGGCTGTTTTAGCCCGCTCTGCGTAAATTAATATTACTTTATATAAATAACAAAAAAACTTTATTAAAAAAATCTTATTGCAGAAATAAATCCTAAATGTAAAGTGCTGAACTCTGAACACGGAGTCCTCCCGGAAGTCTGTTTAAGGCTGTGTGCCCACGATGCGATTTTTAAGTGTTTTTGCTGCGATTTTCGGCACGAAAACTTTTAAAAATCTTGTACAGAACGCTCCCCATGCATTCCTATGGCATTCCGCACATGCTGTGTTAATGCTGCGCTTTGTTCCGCGGTGGAATCGGGAGAGCGGGAGAGAGAGACAAAGAGAGGAAGAGATAGAGGGAGAGAGAGAGAGAGATGGAGAGAAAGGGAAAAAGAGAGACGGAGATATGGAGAGAGGGGTAGAGTGAGAGTGAGAGAGGGGGGAGAGATAAGGAGAGCGATAGAAAGAGAGAAGGAGAGGGGGAAAGAGAGAGGCAGGGGGAGAAGAGAGGCAGTGGGAGAAGAGAGGCAGTGGGAGAAGAGAGGCAGGGGGAGAAGAGAGGCAGGGGGAGAAGAGAGGCAGGGGGAGAAGAGAGGCAGGGGGAGAAGAGAGGCAGGGGGAGAAGAGAGGCAGGGGGAGAAGAGAGGCAGGGGGAGAAGAGAGGCAGGGGGAGAAGAGAGGCAGGGGGAGAAGAGAGGCAGGGGGAGAAGAGAGGCAGGGGGAGAAGAGCGAAAGGGGGAGAAGAGCGAAAGGGGGAGAAGAGCGAAAGGGGGAGAAGAGCGAAAGGGGGAGAAGAGCGAAAGGGGGAGAAGAGCGAAAGGGGGAGAAGAGCGAAAGGGGGAGAAGAGCGAAAGGGGGACAGAGAGGGGGACAGAGAGAACGGAGGAGACAAAGAAAGGGGGAGACAGAGAAAGGGGGAGAGAGAGAAGGAGAGAGTCGGAGATGGAAAGAGGCAGAGAGAGTAAGACAGAGAGGAGAGTCGAGGGGAGAGAGAGGGGCAGAGAGAAAGAAGGAGAGATGGAGATGGAGATAGGGGAAGAGAGAGAGGAGAGAGGGGGAGAGAGAAGGAGAGAGGGGGAAAGAGAGAAGGAGAGGGGAGAAAGAGGGAGCGCGAGAGGTAGAAAACGAGAAGGGTAGAGAAAGAGGGAGATAGCGAGGAGAGAAAAAGAGAGGGGAAAAGAGAAAAGTAGAGAGAAGGAGAAAGAGGGAGATAGCGAGGAGGGGAGAGAGAGAGAGGGAGATGGCGAGGAGAGCGAGGAGAGAGAGGAGAGAGAGAGGGAGAGAGCGAAAGGGGGAAAGAGAGAGAAGTAGAGAGAGAAGGGGAAAGAGAGGGAGAGCGAGAAGGGGAGAGAGAGAGGGAGATAGCGAGTAGTGGGAGAGAAGGGGAGAGAGAGAGAGAGAGAGAGAGAGAGCCTTTTGCAGCACCCTAGCTCTTACTACCACTATTTTACAGCACCAAAGTTCGGATCCCCATTGACTTTTATGTCCGCTCATCCCTACGCATCATTCTTTATATTTTGTGCTTATTTGCTAAAATTAATCTTACTCACTGAGGAATCAGAAACCTATTAAAGCCTATGAACATAAAAAGAAGAGCAGAGTGAGAGACACAGACTGTGATGCTGCATTCTAGTTCTATTTCAGGGCAAAGCTGGATTCACAACGACACGGCTCAGTACTGCTCTGCTGTGTGATATCCTCCATGCAGTTGCTGTTTCTTCTGAACATGTGCTACATAGAGTTAGGAGAGCAGAGTCTTCAAATATTTTTTTTAGATTACTTCAAGTAGCTTTCTTCAATAATAGATATTGCACCATTGGAACAAAGCACCATTGGAACAAAGCACTCTTGACGCTTTAATTATTGATTAAGACCATAAGCAAAAAAATCAGGAGGAGGACTCCTTAAATTGTCACTATGGTTTCAATAAAAATGATATTTCATTAAAGAATTATGTTGTTTTTTTCTCTACTCACCAGCCACATCTCCCCCTCATCCTAAAAAAGTTTACTCTGAAAAGCTGATAAAATTCATCTTGCTCAGGACAAGTCGCATTATTAGCTTATTGAGGGATCACTACATGCTATACATGAAAGTCTACAGAAAGCGGAGTAGGAGGCAGTAGCTGCTGAGACAAATTGACAGAGAGACACAAAGAGAAGGCACATATTCTTACTAGTAAGTGTTTTATCTCATCCCAGCTCTGGATTTACTGTTACACTACTCTGCATTTCTATATACTATCTTCCAATAAACTCCACTCACTAACTAAGAAACCTCAAGTAGTATGCTTCTTTTAACACTTATGAGCCAATTGTCCTTCTGCCCTTGCTTCAGAAATTTGTCATTCAGTCTGCAAGACAACTAAAATCTGTCTTGGACAAAATAAGATGGATTGCCACATCACTGAGTTATAAGATTACAGCTGCTATCTGAAGCCAATGGAGTGGGGAAGAAGAGATAGGATGAGTGAGAGAAGAAGCAGATTGTGGTGCAGCTGTATGCTTGCACCCCAGAACTAGATTCACAGCTACACTGCTCAGTACTGCTGTCTAGCGTCTTCCATACTGAACATTTTGTACTGAGACAGGAGAGTAGAAATCCTTCATGTCTGTGTGTGTTGTGTATGAGAGACATCATAACAACTGACCACAAGCGCAGAGGCAACTGGAAATTAAAGATAGAGTCTGCAAAGGGGGAAAGTGGTGAAAAGGTCAGGATGTAAGTCATATAATGGCCAGAAATAGTGTTTTTCCTCATGTACACACAAGAAAGCTCATGCTGAAAAGTTAACTCCCGCTACTGGAACGCTTTAAGTATGAACGGATCAATAACTTAGGCTATAATTGATGAATTCTGGAGGAGAATTGGTGTAAATGGACTTGAAATGATAATCATTAAATACCTTAATATTGAGGATCTGGAATAGAGGAGGGGCACACAAATTATAACAAATCTTCACTCTAGTCAAGGCCACCATGACTATTTTCTAACCCAAATGTTTTAATTTCCCCAATCTGTATAACATCTATTTCTTCTGTTCTAAAAACACCCTATCCTCTAATAATGGTTTCCATGTTAATGGGGTTGTCCAGGACTTTTATATCAATAGCCTAGTCTTCGCATAGGTCATCACTATCTGATCAGTGGGGGTGCAATACCCAGCACTGCCTCCGATCAGCTGGTCCCGATGCCGACGGTGTCCGGAAGTGCTCAGCCGGGAAAAGCTGATCGGTGGAAGTGCTGGGTGTCGCTTCCCTGCCGACCAGATATGGATGACAGATCTCAAGGATAGGCAATAAACAAAAAAGTTCCGGACAACTTTTAACTTGTATATATTCGGCTGGAAACCAGATGAACTCTAGACTATAAGTCAATGGATTCTTATAGAAAAACGTTCATCATCTCATCTTCAAAATCCATTCCTAAAACTCACACGACCCCATCACCGGGAGACACGCAGCTATTTTGCTTATTTACTACCAATCATCATCCTTAACGTAAAAGAAAATTCTCCATTTGCTGTATCGTCACACAGCGGTTCGCCTCTTCTTACCCAACTTTTAAAGATAAATCAAAATAATAGCAAAATATATATTAGAAAAAACACAGGTAGTCTGATTGTTCTGCTGTCAAAAACCGTGACAGGAGAGATTTAATGAGGATAGCCCAATATGTGGGAACATTTTCCTACAAGATGAATTCTAGGTTGGATTTATTCTTTTTTTCAAGAAGAATGAAAACAAAATTATTTTTCTCTTCACTCCAACAAAACAATCAACGATGAGAAAGCCGAGACTGCGGGCTGAAAATCCTCTCGTATCGCGGATATGGGTGGTGAGGACGGAATACAAATTCTCCAAATAAAGCTTTAGATGGCCCCTAGGTATATTCTGAGTGATCAAAGGCAGAAGACAATAGTTTTAGATCTTTGACTCGTATTGTTATTCATATTTACCTACGGTTCCGGAATGTCCATGAGATTCCTGAAATAAGAGGGAGAGACCTCATGGACTACTGGAAGAACAGGCATGTCTTCACCAAATATTCACAACTTCTTCTTCCTGGAGCCACAGTCAACATCCCGGTCTCCGGGAAGACTTTGGGTCATGTCCACAAAGGCACCGTGGGGCTGACTAGGCTAACAATGAACAGGAATGAGGAGAGTATCTGGTGTCAGTAGATATTTAGGGGGTCTTAGTCTGAGGTCTATATTTGTTTAGAAGTCAGGGGGAAATTTGGTACGAGGTCTGTGTTTGTTAGGATGGTCTGCTCTGGGGTCTGTGGTTGATTAAGGGGTTTGATCTGGTTTTGTGTTTGTTAATGGGGTCTTGCTTGAAATATGTATTTGTTTAGTGGGTCAGATCTGGCGGTATAAGTTTATTTAGCAAGTCTGACCTGAGTATATGAATGTTTAGGAGTCTGGTCTGGAGTATTTGGCTACTTAGGGAATGTGGTCTGGGTATGTGTATTTAGGGAGTCTAGTTTGGACTCTGTATATGCTTATTTGTAGGGTCTGGTCCAAAGTTTATACACGTTTAAAGGGGCTTGGTATGAAATCTAGATTTAGTAGAGGGGCAAGAGGTCTGTATTTGTTAAATTGGTCTGGGGTATGTGTTTGTTTAGGTGGTTTGGTTAGAGGTACTTTTTTGTCAAGGGGTTTTGAGGTCTATATTTGTTAAGGTCTGGGTATATATTAATGTAGTGGGTGTGGGGTCTTAATTTGCTTATGAGTAGAGTTGAGCGACTTTGGTCGGATTGGGTTTCATGAAACAATTTGTTTCAGATGGAACTGGTCCGACTTGGGCAACAAAAAAAAAAAAAAAAAAAAA
This sequence comes from Dendrobates tinctorius, assembly GCF_039654945.1. Taxonomy (NCBI): domain Eukaryota; kingdom Metazoa; phylum Chordata; class Amphibia; order Anura; family Dendrobatidae; genus Dendrobates; species Dendrobates tinctorius. Next base: position 4,221,452 of record NW_027361695.1, on the reverse strand, counting down.
AAAAAAAAATCGGAGTTTCGTCCGAAACCCGAACCCAATGCAAGTCAATGGGAAATAAAAGTCGGCATTGAGCGGATGACATTCATCCACTCAATGTCGACTTTTATTCCCCATTGACTTGCATTGGGGTTGGGTTTCGGACGAAACTCCGACTTTTTTTGCCCTAGTCGGACCAGTTTCATCTGAAACAAATTTTGTTTCATGAAACTCGATCTGACCAAAGTCGCTCAACTCTACTTTTGTGGTCTGTATTTAGTCATACGTCTGAGATAGGCATTTGTTAATGGGGGCTTGACTTACTGATAAGCCAAATCCCAGGTTCTCTGCTGTTCTCAGATTACATGGAACCCATCAGCAGGTATATGCTCTTTAAAAGCCACTGGGGACCGAATGGACTAGTCTTAAAGGTGGGTTGCCGGCGGCTAATCTTCACCCTCTCCCCTGGAGTGACAGGTCTACCCGCACACAGGGAGAGACCAGTCGCTCAAGGACAGTGGCAGGAAGAAGTTGCCAATGGACAGACATTTCGAACTTGTCTCCTGTGTAAAGGTACTGTCACACTTAGCGATGTACCAGCGATCCCGACCAGCGATATGACGCGCTCAGGATCGCTGGTACATCACTAAGTGGTCGCTAGTGAGCTGCCACACAGGCAGGTCTCACTAGCGACATCGCTGGGGACGGGGATCGCTACTTACCTGTCAGACGAGGCGATCCTGCGTCCTCCCGCCCGGCTCCAGTCCAGGACGTTCTCGCGCGATCAGTGATAATCAGCGGGGGAGCCGGTCGTAGGTAAGTATCAGACACAGCGATATCGCTAGCAATATCGCTATAACGTCACTAGTTATAGCGATATTGCTAGCGATATCTTAGTGTGACATGCCCTTAACAGATGATCCCCGCCTGCTCCCCTGGAGTGACAGGTCTATATAAGAATGCAGGGAGAGATCTGTCGCTCAAGGGCAGTGACGGGAAGAAGCCGCCGGGGACATGCATTTCGGACTAGTCTCTTGTGTGGCAGCTTATCCCACCTGCTCCCCTGGAGTGACAGGTCTATAGACGCACTCAGGGAGAGACCTGTGACTCAAGGACAGTGGCGGGGAGAGGTCGCTGGGGACATGTATTTTGGACTATTCTCCTGTGTGGCAGCTTATCCCTGCCTGCTCTCCTGGAGTGACAGGTCTATACAAGAATGAAGGGAGAGACCTGTCGCTCGTAGAGATGATACTGCAAACCGTGGGATTCTATGAGCTGTCCCAGGCCGAAGGTGTAGATGGCGAAGAGTAGGGGTCCTAGAACTGAGGCTTAGGGAACACGACAGACAGGAGGAGAGGTGAGGAGGTGGGGTGGGAGAGGGAGACACTAAATGTCCGGTCTGTTAGATATGACGAGATCAAGGATGGAGGCAAGTCTGTGATGCCAAGAGATGAGAGAATCTGTAACAGGAGGGAATGGTCCACAGTGTCAAAGTCAGAAGACAGGTCCAGGAGAAGGCGGACAGAGTAGTGTCGCTTGCTCTTGGCAGTTAGTAGGTCATTGGTGACTTTAATTAAGGCAGTTTCAGTTGAGTGGTGCGGCCGGAAGCCAGATTGTAAACGGTCAAAGAGGGAGCAGAAGGAGAGGTAGGAGGACAGTTCAAGATGGACGTGTTGTTCCAGTAGTTTTGAGGCATAAGGGAGAAGAGATATCGGGCGATAGCTGGACACAGAGGATGGGTCGAGGGAGGGCTTTTTGAGGATGGGTGTGATTTGAGGCATGTTTGAAGGATGAGGGGAAGACACCATTTGTAATTGAAAGGTTGAAGAGATGTGTTAGGGTTGGGATGAACTGTGGCAAGGTTTTAGGGATAAGGTGGGACAGGAGCGGGTCAAGCGTGCAAGTGGTGAGATGTGATCTTGACAGCAGGGTGGAGAGCTGATCTTCTGTCAAGGTGGAGAAGCTGGTTTTGGAAGAACAGGGCTGAGCAGGTAAGAGGAGGTGCATTGGCGGCTGCAGGCCAAAGCTTTCTCTGATGTTATTGATCTTCTGCTTAAAGAAAGAGGCAAAGTTTTCAGCAGAAATGAGAGGAGAGGGAGGAGGTACCGGGGGACGGAGTAGAGAATTGAATGTGTTGAAAAGATGTTTAGAGTTGTGAGACAGGGAGGATATCAGAGATGAGAAGTAAGCTTGTTTTGCAGCAGTGAACGTGGACTTGAAGCTGGCGAGGGAGTGCTCGGCAGAGCGTGATCTCTACCATCTCCGCTCAGCAACCCTGGAAGCCCATCTCAGTTCTTTGGTCAGGTTGGTTAGCCAGGGTTGTCTGTTGATTGTACGAGCTTTGCTGTGCGTGAGGATTTCGGGCTAGTCTGCTGTGTGGCAGCTTATCCCGCCTGCTCCCCTGACATGACAGGTCTATAGACACACACAGGGAGAGACCTGTCGCTCAAGGACAGTGGCAGGGAGAGGTTGCTGGGGACATTTATTTCAGAATAGTCTCCTGTGTGGCAGCTTATCCCTGCCTGCTCCCCTGGAGTGACAGGTCTATACAAGAATGCAGGGAGAGACCTGTCGCTCAAGGACAGTGGCGGGGAGATGTCGCTGGAGACATGAATTTTGAACTAGTCTCCTGTGTGGCAGCTTATCCCCGCTTGCTACCCTGGAGTGGCAAGTCTATAGATGCACTCAGGGAGAGACAAGTCGCTCAAGGGCAGCAGGCGGGGCAAAGCCAGCGGGGACATGCACTTCTGACTAGTCTCCATTAAAAGTATGTTTCTCTCTAAAATGCCACAGAGCTTGAGAATCAAACTTGCATGACTGAAATCATGCAGCCAGTGTCTGATACATGATACCGGTCGCAGCATACATCAGCTGTCAGGTTCCCTTTACGATAAAACCCGTTTTGTTTAGCATACGACTTTCCTGCTAATATTCCCTCTTTGGGAACCCCCATCTTCAGTTACATAGGTGCGCAGTCTTGTCATTCTCCCGCTCACACACATCCTTTCGCATTGGCCTATTAATCTCTCCTCTTCTTCATAGAAAACCCCAGCGTGAGTAAGACTTGGAAGCACAGTTGGCATTTAGCCTTTCACTGACATTCCAGATCTGCAATCCAATCAAACTAAAATCTCAAAATCCTCTTGTCAGCTAGCAGAATGTTCCAATGCCTTATTCACTTTCGAAGATCATCGCGTCTGATCGCTCTCATTCCCCAACCCCTGCCCGGCTATTCCCCTTTCCTCCCCTCCGAGCAATGCTGCTTATATTGTTTTATAACAGTTCAGTGAGTAGAGTTCAGAAATGCGGAGCAGCTGCCGGTGACTGTGGTCTATCTGTGTTACGTGCGGGGTAGAACCATTGCCCACCAGGGTTGAAGCCATTCACTCCCCGGTCTTGCTAGAAAGGCTGAGAAGCGGTCTTTGTACAGAGGAGCGAACTGTCTGTGAGATCTAAAGAGGGTGATGTTAGCGGATCAGTCCCTTTATAAAAGGATTGTGAAATGCAACTCAAATATGTCCGTGTTAAGCATGTGGTTACTTGACATAAAAGCGTAGATAAACCTTAACACACAGTCCTCATTCTCCCTGCGCTTCTGAAAGGAGATAAAGGACTACTGTATAATAGGCATCTTATAGAGTTTTTATATGCTTTAAATGATGAACATTCTTTTCAACATTTTTTTTTCCAATCTTTGAAATACTTCTCTATTAGGTCCTCCGGGTATTTGAACACTAATATAAATGCGGTGAAAAGATTTCCCTTTAATAAAGAGTGGTAGTAATCTAATTTTTATTTTTAAAAGGGTCTTAAAATCTCATTGTTAAAATACTTAACAAAAGAAGGAAAATAATGTGATAACGTTTTGGTGGCTTCTTTGATTAATAACATAGAAAAATATCGTGATGCGTAATTCCAAATCGGAGCGCAGACATGGCAGGTGATGGTGGTGTGGTTGTATGTAGGATTTGTTTTGGTGAAAATCAATGGCTATGATGAATGGGTTGAGCAGTCAAGACAAGCCCCATCTATATGTGCCCTGTTGGGCTACGTGGACTTCATAACTGGGAGTCTTTATGTTTCTATTCTGGAGGAACCATCACCATTTAATAGCCAGTTGTGAGAGAAGTCAGTCCGGTAAGTTCCTTTTTGTAACACTGCACCCTTCATTGGCCAAGATGCAATTGTGAGTCCCCATTGTTTGCCACTTAAGTCAATGACTTCAAGGGTGTGCCCAATTTCAATGGTTTTAGCCCACGGGCATGCTAATTTTGAAATATTAGAAAAAAAACTTGTTGAAAGTGAGTGATCAATGAGTGGAACAGGCTGCCGTGAGAGGTAACGCGTTCTCCTTCAATGGAAGTCTTCAAACAGGCTGGACAGACATCTGTCTGGGATGTTTTAGTGACTCCTGCATTGAGCAGGGGGTTGGACATGATGACCCTGGAGGTCCCTTACAACTCTAACATTCTATGAAATAAATTGCTTACCCAGAGCACACTCTTCACTAATGCCTACAGTTTATCTAGACATGGTGTTGCCAAGGTAGATGAAACAGGGCTACTGAATCCAGTCATAGTCTTAATGAAACCTCTGCAACCATGTCAACAAATTTCATCTCTGTGTATATTATTATGGCACAGACCTACTGTGAGTATATACTCCAGGAAAAACTCCCAACTTATACAGATCCATACGCTTACCAATTCCTTGACAGGTCGCCGTTGGACCGGTATGCATTGGTACACCTCCTGTATATGACAGCACAGCAGACTTTCCTTTATTAGTCCTTTTTAATTGATATCCTAAGGGTGATGCATGTCACTATATAGCCCCACACTGGCATACGTCGGAGCCATCATAGGTATACTTTGGGATCATATGCCTCTATTGGAAGGCTTGAACACTGTGTACAAAGCCTACTAAGCTACACGTCTACTCAACCTTCTACACTTTGCACCTCCTAATAATGCATCCTAAGCTGTGTATAGAGAGACAGCACCACTCCCTACTGTGACAGCATCGGATGCTGGGATGTGTAATTTTGGCAAACTTTTCTTGGGTCGTGTTGCTGTCACCATGGATCTCCACAACACCATTCCATACTTGGAAACTTCTTGTGATAGGAGTGAAGTGCAGCAAGTTTAAGGAGTTTTCTCATCTCATTTTCTCATGTACTTCTCATTGAATACGCCACCACTACAGTTTGACAAAAGTCCTAGGCAAGGAGTAACAACGATTACAAGCTCTTTGCTCCTTAGAGATTGTCAGCGTTGCTCAAAAGCTTGCCAAATCATGGGATCTGGCCATCTACAATGCTCCAATGCTGCAGAGGCAAAGTTGCCTTTAGTGGGAGCCCAATGGAGCGTGGCACAATTCAGGCCAACAGTGCAACTATGCCACTGATTCGAACTGTCAATCAATCAAGAGCACACCGCCCCCGGCAAGCTGGGAGGCAAGGTAGCGGTGCGATCCTGAAGACAGGTTGAAAATCATTTTCCAAATTATTTCCGAACTACTTCACTTTTCCCAGGCTGCCCCCTGCTACAAACAAACATTTTCCAACATCAGGCTGCTACTCAATACAAAAAAAGACAAAGATGTTGACTACTTACAGGTACGACCGGGACACATTTGAGATGGATGGCGACGAACCCTAAGTTGGAAAGGACTTGAACCTACTCAGACAAATGATCACTGAAGATGCAGTGACGACAACGGAAGTCAATAGGAGAATAGCTGTGAGCAAATCAACAATGAAGTCACTGGACAAGGTCTTCAAAAATCGAGGAACATTTCACTGACGACAAAGACACGGCTCGTACATAGTCTAATCTTTTCTGTAGTAACATACGGATGTGAAACCTGGACGATAAAGAAGCAAGACAGAAGAAGAATCAGTGTCTTTCGAAATGTGGTGCTGGAAAAGGATGTTATCAATACTATGGATGACAAGAAGAACAAATAAATCAATTTTGGAACAAATTAAACCAGACTTGTCACTCGAAGCAAGGGTTACCAAGCTACAACTTGTCTACTATGGACACATCATACGAAGACAGCAATCACTGGAGAAGAACATCGTGGTCGGAAGAATACAAGGAAGAAGGCGAAGAAGAAGACCAGCAACCCGATGCCTCGATACAATCAAGATAATGGTGGAAGAGACCCTGGTGGACCTATCTAGGCTTGAACAAGATCGATCTTCCTACAGAGCATTCCATCCATCAAGTCACCATGGCTCGAGATCAAGCTGAAGGCCATTAATAAAATAATTTGTGTTTAGATTCTGGGCCTCAGTTTTAGGCTGGGGTCACACTTTCGAGAAACTCGCATAAGTCTCGCATCTCAATACCCGGCACTGCCGCCGGCACTCGGAAAGGAGCGCTCAACTGCATAGAAATACATGCAGCCGCACACTCTGGTCCTGAGTACCAGTGGTAGTGCCAGGTATTGAGACGCGAGACTCATGAGAATTTCTTGCAAGTGTGACCCCGGCCTTAGACAAAGCATTTCTGCAGCATGTACAAGAAACCTTTCAGAAGTGCTGCTTTCAAGGAAGTTTCAGGGGCACTTCAGAGATTTGCCAACCCTTCTGAGAGTCTGGAAGATCTTTGGGAACCTCACAGACGTTCCTAGAAGAGTTAACAAGAATGTATCAGACACTTCAAGAGTTTTTAATAAACCAAACCAGATCCCCATAGGGTTCTGTAATAGTCTACCAATGTTTCATTAATACTACAGGGGTGTTTCATTAATACTACAGGGGTAATCCAGGTGTTATGGCTGTATAAAGTTAGCCAAGTACAAAAAAAGCGAATAATTCAGCTGTTGAATTTCTCATGTACTCCAACAAGAGAGAACATGGTCAGCAATCATTGACTAACACAGTAAATTGTGATGCATTCCCCTCAATTTGTCAATGTGGAGTGAAGAGAAATTCATCGATGGCGACGAGACATCATGGGTGAGTCAGGATCAACAGGTTCAAAAGTGTAAGAAATAAAAGAGAAAATGTGCACAGAGCGAATCAGCCGGTGGAACATATTTTTCCCTCTCCTGTATATAAATAGTAGCTCCAGAAATGTAAAAATACAGAAGAACGCATTCTGCGCAGATACACGGCTTGACACATTGTTGGATGCATTTCTTAAATCCATGTCTTGAAATGGAATTTGGGACTCTGCCATGATCAAGAATATGTGAACAGGCCTTTTATTTTGTCACTTTCCTGCTAAAAATAAATAATAAAAATTGCAGATAAAGGTACCCGGATATGAGAAGTTAATTAAGATTCAGCAAGGGGTCAAAACATGTCCTTCTGGCGTTATGTGCGACACATGGCCGAATTCATTTGCAGACATTAGATAAGTGCGGATCTGACAGGCGATGACGGGGGTAGACATCCTGACCCGAACATTAAGAAACCAGGTTTGCATTTTAACCTGTCTTGTTATTTATTCCCTTCAAAAATAAGCGGCGCCAGGACAGACTGTTAACCGCTTATCCATCTGCGTAAGGCAGGGTAAAGGGAGGTTGCGGCAATCGGAGGATTAAAGATAGTCACATCTAAGAAACAGAAAGACGGCCTCAATGCAGGAAAATAAGGGCTATGTATGCAGAAACTATGGGAATTTAGACCGAGGTGTCTCTATTCACAAAGGGGGTTCACTATTAACCAACTTACACTAGATGTGCTTTTTTAGATTAGCAGGAACTCATTACTATCGCTAATGAATGTGGATCCAACATAGAGAACCCATTTTTATCAAACCCTGAAATAGAGAGCACGGAATGCATTTTGTAAACCTCTTAAACTCCTATATGATAGGCAGTATAGCTTAAATATATCCAGGGCAAAGCATTTGTATCTTACTGCACTGACTTATCATTCACTTGGAAAAAAAAAAACTAAACTCCAATTTGCTCAGACAAGGTAAACTGCCGGCATAGTGAGGGGTCAGGTTACACAACATATTAGTGTCTATGGAGAGGGGATACAGTAGGCGTAAGGTGCAGAATGAGAAAAGACACAGAAAGATCATACCGAGCTTTCTAACAAGTCTTTTACCTCACCTCAGAGTTAGAGTGGCATCTACACTGCTTAGTACTGCTATATAATGTTTCTCATGCTGCTGCTGCTTCTCTGTGTGTGCTAAGTAATGAAGAGCAGGAATTTCTCATGTCTGAGTGCTGCGTACAACAGCTAGTCTCCTCCCAGCTCAGGCAACTGCAAATTAAGATAAGACAGTTGTTTGATAAAATGTTTGCTCCCTGCCTTATTTCCTATTCTTTTGCATTTTTCTCACACTTAAATGTTTCAGATCACCAAACAAATTTCAATATTAAGCAATGATAACACAAGTAATCACAAAATGCAGTTTTTAAATTATTGTTATTATGAAGGGAAAAAGAAATCCAAAACTACAGGGTCCAGTGTGGAAAAGTGATAACCCAAGTACGCTTCAGCTTGAGGTCACGAACAGATGGCCGGACATTCTCCTTCAGGATTTTTTGGTAGATAGCAGAATTCATGGTTCCATTTACAACAGCAAATCTTCCAAGTCCTGAAGAAGCAAAACAGTCCCAGACCATCACACTACCACCACCATATTTTACTGTTGGTATGATGTTCCTTTTCTGAAATGTTGTGTTACTTATACACCAGATGAAATGGGTCATACACCTTTCAAAATGTTCAGCTTTTGTCTCGTCAGTCCACAAAAGTATTCTCCCCAAAGTCTTGGGGATCATCAAGATGTTTTCTGGAAAAACTGAGACGACCCTTTATACTCTTAGTGTTCAGCAGTGGATTTTGTCTTGGAACGCTGCCATGCAGGCCATTTATGCCCAGTCTCTTTCTTATGGTGGCGTCATGAACACTGGCAAGTGAGGCCTGCAGTTCTTTGGATGTTGTTGTGGGGTCTTTTGTGATCTCTTGGATGAGTCGTCACTGCACTGTAATTTTGGTAGGCTGGCAACTCCTGGGAAGTTTCACCACAGCTTCTTGTTTTGGTCATTTGTGGAAAATGGCTCTTACATTGTGGTTTGCTGGTGTCCCAAAGCTTTACAAATTACTGTATAACCTTTTCCAGACTGATAGATCTCAATTGCTTTGTTTCTCATTTGCTCCAGAACTTCTTTGGACTGCGGCACTAAGTCTAGCTTTTGAGGATCTTTTGGTCTACTCCACTTTGTCAGGCAGGTCCTGTTTAAGTGATTTCTCGATTGAAAACAAGCGTGGCAGTAATCAGGCCTGCGTGTGGCTAGGAAATTTTAACTCAGCTTCCCAAAAATGTGATGAACCACAGTTAAAACATAAATTAAGGGGGAGAATCACTTCTTCACAAAGGGCCCTGTAGCTTTGGATTTCTTGTTCCCTTAATAATAAAGACCTTTATTTATAAACTGCATTTTGTGATTACTTGTGTTATCTATGTCTAATATTTACATTTGTTTGGTGATCTGAAACATTTAAGTGTGACAAACATGCAAAAGAAGAGGAAATCAGGAAGGTTGCAAACACTTTCACAAAACTGTAGATAGATTGGAACAAATTCATGCTTTATACATCTTTGTGTGAGAACAAATCTCCAGCAGGGACAATGAGGGACCTTGTTCTGCCCGAATCATGAAGCATCTCCATCCTCTGATATATAAATGTACTGTAAGCCATATACACACACATGCAGTATATACACATCCACTTTCTGCTACCGCAGCTTCAGCAATAATAAGGGTGGCAGGGCAGTCTAATATTGTTCTCTCCTAACAAAAGCTGACTCTCCTCTTTTCTTCTCTTTTGCCTCATTTAGCCGCCCTCACTAAAGATTGTTTCGAATCAAGGTTATGGAGCTGAAAAGGCTCGACTTTATTTGAAAGGTATAAAACTGCTTGGATCAAAACGCTTTGAATTTGAAAGCACTAACGTGATTGTCCCCCAAAAAAAAAAAAGGCATTTTAATCTCCGGAGAAATTGAACCAGATTCTAAATTTCCCGTAGAATGTCAATAGGACCTGATGTTTTGTTGCTTTGTTTCAGGAAAGCAAAGACCTAATTCAGATGTTAGCGAAAAAAGCTTTCGAGTGATTAATGTTCCATGATAGCGCATGGCGCTTCAAAGCCGACCGTGCAGACGGCGGTTTTCTTGTGTTCGGTGACAATGACTTACAGAAATGGTGTCTTAAACGTCACCATATCCGTCTCATCTCATCAAAAGACCGTCACAATGCTCACCCTACCGCCGGTCTCTACATACGGTCTCTTATTGGATCCCTTTCTTCATCTGTTTTATTTTATTCATCATAAAGTTATACTTTTCTCCAGAGACGTCGCTGCTTTTTTGGGGTCGGACACTAAGTAACAAGATGGCACGGGCAAAAACTTAATCGTAAAGGGTTAACCTACTTTTGAAATCGGATATTCGGGACCTTCATCTCTTGGCCGGAGCAGCTACAAAAGAACCCTGGAGGGTTGAACACATTTGAGTATTATATGGAGAGTCCACAGATATAAATGAGCCCTTTGTAATGCACCATTTATCCTGCGGAGGCACTACAGGTTATAGCTACAGTTATTGATTCAGCAGTAATCCATGATCACATTACTGTCAAGAGACACTTGTGACTAAAGGCCATGTAAGAAGGCAGTAATGCTAGAAAAAGTGATACAAGAATGTGGCCATAAAAAGAACAACATAAGTCCCAACAGAGGTGGCCTCTCCACATCAGTAGAAGGATGCATGGTGGCATATGGGAGAACATAGCAGGAGGTAGCGAGTGCGGAGGATGACCAACAGGAGGGAGAGGTGCTTGGCTGTAGAGCAGGTCAGCAAATCGACAACTGGCTGCAGAAAGTAGACAAGAGTGGAGCAGAGGTTAGGTCCTGAGGTTTGGGTAGGGGGTCTTCAGTCGTTCTCCCTCCGGGGCAACAAGATTTCAGCAGAGTAGCCAATTAGTTCTTTTGTGTTTGCATACTTATGATGGCAAAATAGAGACGTGTAAATCCCCACCTCAATTCTCCCCAGGAGAACACACTTTTTTGAATGATTTTCATAAACATGCCCCTTTGTTGGCCAGAACATCCCTAAAATTATGGTCAGAGCTTAAAAAAAAAAAAAAAAAAAATGGAACGCTCCTGTAAAAATTCAACACTGTTGGCAACAATCTGATGGCCTCACTTGAGACCCTTTTCACTAGGTAGCAAACTAGTACTGGGTGCTATAAAAGCCTGCTGGTCTTCTGTCAGAGGAACTGACCCTCTGATTAAGAGGTTAGGCAGGGGTGGTGTCACGCTGTAAGAAGCTGCCCAGCTTCTTCTTCATACCGCTTCCTCCCCCAGGTGCGACAGGAATATAGTCACACAAGTCGCATTGGTGCTGCTGGGGAGGCATTTTGTGCTCCACTGTGGTATTTGGTACTGATAGGATGCATTTTATGTGCTGCATAGAATTGGTTGGCACTGCTGGAGGGTAATAAGGATGAAACATGGCGGTATTTGTTTGGTGCTGCAATGTACCCCAGTGAGGCTCAAGTAGAAAAAGTTTGAGAAACTCTGACATACATGGCACACGGTAGGTGTTATAAGCGACATGTCATCATTGAGGGGCTCTGTTACACATTTTTCACTAGGATCCTGAAGCTTCTAGTTACACCTTGTAAGTGCAATAGGTGCCTCAAGATATCGGCGGTGTAATTATAGAAGGAAGTGGGAAGATGCACTGGTTGCAGTGCTGCATCTGTGACTACAAACAATGGGGGTCTCCCAGAACAGCGCTTTATTATTGCGAGAACATCTACTGGTGGAATTATGTTTTCTTGCCAATTCTATCTTTGGGATGAGCTTCAATTACACAAAAGGCAAATGAGTTTAACAAGGCTGCGACACACAGAGAGAGAATATGTAATTAATTCAGACTTGCTACAGTGTTGTCACCTTTAGTAACCACATTATCACTTACTAATAAGGTTAAAAGGGACACCCACACCTCTGCATGAGCTTTTATTGAAGCATGTGATGCTGCGAGTGTAGACTCTTATTACACTGATCTACAGATAGAAGGATGAACGTACAATTAGCTGCAATGTGTAAGGATCAACGAAAGAACAAAATAGCACAATTCTCAGCACAATGGATGAATAAAATTGAGCAAACAGAAAAGAAAAATTGCCTTTTTAATCTTACACTGTTGAAGATGCAATCATAGGACTGAATTAAAGGATCATTTTAGACAAACCTGCAAGTCTGTGGCATTCCTAGGAGGGGTGGACAAAGTCAAAAAGGTTTGAAAGTCATCAATATTAGCATCCCGGTGACATGCTCCACCCCTGAGGTTCCGTCCTGGACAGAACACAGTATAGTGGCTTTGCCTGGAGTGTTCCTTAAAGAGCACCATCTTTTTCAGCAATTTGAGCTACAGTATGATCAGATCAGACAAGCTAGCTTGTCTCCAAGGTCATTGGTTTTCTTCCCTGGACCATTTTCAGTAGGTACGATCTACTGCATAAAAATAAAAACTTCACAAGACCTGTCTTTTTGGGAACCCAATTGTCAAATCATAAAAAATTGGCCATTGTGCTTGCCCGTTTTCCCTGATTCCAACACATCAACTTAAAAAGGTTGTTTGGGGAAAATAAAAGCTTGTGTGAGAACCACCTAGATTAAATCACTGACAACTTTGTGGTCTGTGGCAGCAGAGGTAGTGGAGACATGTTGGTTGAACTAGCTGCACTGGATCTGAGCAGCCTGCGCCGGATCTGAGCAGCCTGCGCCGGATCTGAGCAGCATGCAATGGCTTTTATTTTGCCCAGACAAACCCTTTAAAGAACGGAATGTTAATTTGCTCAATATCTCCAATCCTTTCTGTAGGTACATTTCAACCCAGGCTCTCAGTTCTGGTGCTCCTCCCTCTTTACGGGATCCGGGTTCAGTGACTCAAAGCTCAACATTGCTGAATATTGGGCCCAAAGGTCTTGATTCTAGCCTGAAATATCTTGATGCACACCTTTAGAAAGTTTGATGTTTTCTCTTTGCACCCCTTTGTTTGTCAAATATAGAATAAAAAGTGGACACAAACATAATAAATATGGCCTTCATCATTCACTACATATTGGTTTGTATTTTGACCACAAAAAAAAATGAACCAAAACAACAACTGAAATCACACGAAGATCTTCGATCAGATCTACCAGCCCCTGATACTTCAGATTTATTTACAACTGCAGCTAAGCGTTTTGACATTCTGGATAACCTCAGCCCTAACCTAAACCCTGCAGTGTGGCACCAAAATAAATCCAGACCGATTTACAACCTAGGAATACAGGATATCAAGGTGATTTACTGGCAATGTGACATCCTACGATCCTCCTCTTTGATATGATGTTTCCTGAAAAAATTAATTAAGAAAGAAAAACCCAAGAAGCGGGCCCCTGGGTGCCAGTAACCACACAAACCCACTGAAGGAGACCAGCAATAAGACTTACAACTACCACATCCCAGAAACACAGCTGAGTCCTTTAGAATCTTTCCTGTTGGCACAAGATATTCCGAGATGAGTGGTACAAGAAGACAAGTTTCAAGAAAACTTAAAACTTTTCCCTTGCTCACAACTAGGGATGAGCCGACCCGTGGAAGTTTGAGTTCTGGTACGCGTCGCAAACATTATTTCAAAGTTCGGTTCGGATACCAGAACTGGTATGAACTAGAACCCCAATCCCATTGATAACAATGGATACCCAAACTTTTGAGCTAGGAAATTCACTTGTTCTCTTCTCTCTCCTCCTGGAGTTCCCCCCGGAGGAGCTGAGTACGGGCCATACATTGGCTTGACAAAGGACCATGCTGGTTTGAAACATGTTTCCTGGGAGCGTAGCGGATATTTCTTTTCTGCCTTTTCAACTTTTGTGTTGTTGTGTTCAACCATTTTTGTGTCTTATACTACTGGATCAATAAAGCAATTATTCTAAGAAGTTGTGAGTGCCGAATATTATTTGGACATGACCTACATTGCAGGCGCACTCGAGTCTTAACTACTGTGCTCAAAGCGTTAAAACTCCAAAGACGCCGCTGTCAATTAGGACAGTAGCATTTATGAGGATGGAGATGGGGGTAAGGTGTCATTTTCGACACCCATGGGGGGTCCAGATGGCACTGTCATTAAAGCCAGGGTGCCCACTGAATCACCCTGTGTCTGCCATGTTTGCAAACCCATGATGCCCAATTTATGGCTGGTTTCAAAGACGAGCACGCAGTAGTTTTACAATACATTCAATAAAAAAATTTCCCCTCTATTCTTGGGTCTAAGGGGTAATGTTTCTCCTTATGGAGAGTCACAAGCCAAGCCTGGCATGTCAGAGTGAGGAGACTTATAAGCCATGCATGGTCCTCTGGGGAATTAAATATGCAAATTATCACTTCAGATAGGAAGAGGTCTAGAACTCTAGCCCCACCTAGTGGAAGCAGCGATCCTAAAACAAATCTTGAAATATGACCTAGTATAAAAGCCAAACCCCAATCTCAATTTGCAGACAAGGTGTTTCGTGGTGTCGCCCCTCATCAGAACAATGTATGAGATCTGATTTGGTTAGGTGAGAGGCTCAAGATTGGGGTCTAAGTGGTAATGTTTCTCCTTGTGGAGAGTCACACGCCAAGCCTGACATGTCAGAGTGAGGTTGACTGATAAGCCATGCAGGCTCCTCTGGGAAATTAAATATGGAAACTGTCTCGTCAGGTGGCGCTAGAGTTAAAGGAACAATTTTAACTTCATAAAAAATCCCCCCCCCCCCCCATCCCAAAAAAATATGATTTTTTTTCTTACCATTTTTTTTTTTCGGGGCATTACATGGTGAAATAAATGGTGTCTTTGAAAATTACAAAAGTTGTCATATGGCTATGTGGATGGAAAAAAAAAAAAGTTATAGCTCTTAAAAGACCTGGAGTAAAAATGTAAAAGGGAAGAGGGGTCGACTTGGACTCAAAATGTTTGGGGTGAGAATACCCGCTTTATCTGAATCCTCACAAATATGATTTCGAACAAGCGCTACCTAAAATAAAAAATCCATAAAATAAAATTCAAGGACTGTAGGTAAATTCTCCATCTTCCTTCAGCTAGACAGCTCCAACTACAGCAATCCACCGTGCGTCCGCTCTTCCCATATGTATTACATGATTATATGTATTATTACTTATCCGTCTATTTCATATACACACAGGCGGTGAGAAAGCGGCAATCGCCAAGCAAGACTTTGTCATCGTCTGTTTTACTTGCTGTACCCAAATTACACGGGTGTAATTATTTTGACAACATAATGAAAAGAAAATTGGATTTGGGCACTGCAAGTTTATCTAATAATTCTATTTCTTCGCAGACTTCACAGCACTGACAGTCACAAAGAGACCTGTCCATTCCAACAGGGAAATATTTGATTTTTTTCTTCTTTTTTTTTCCGCGTAGAACATTATTTATTTTCTGCAAGTTGCTATTATCAGAGCGGATATGATAGCCGCATATAAAAAAAAAAAAAAAGTTTAAAATAAAAAAAATGAAGACATTCCGGTGTTTCAAAGCTTTAATTTTTTTTTTTCTCTTCAGCTCTCACTTTTGACATTTTCTTCCCCTGGGAAGACAAGATAAAATGCTGTCACAAAACGGGTGACTTTTCTTGTCAAATGACAGATTTGATTCTCCATAGCAACTGCAAATCAAGGTGTTAGCCTGAATTAAAGCCTCTTTTAAATGGCGATTCGGTATTTATAAATTAAATGAGTAGCACGTAAATCGGAGGTTTATTCGACCGACCCCCACTCACTCCTTCCTTCCTTTTTTTGGTGTGTGGACTCTGACTGTACAGAACGTATTTACATTTGAAGGGGACGTTAACATATTGCGCGAGCAGATGTACAAATATTCGGGTCATACGGGTCACGGGCAGACGTCTGATTTACTGTACTGGAGCGGGGCATACAGATGGACAGTGATTGTTTGGGGGGGGTAAGGCGTAGGGGCTCGACAGAAGAAGGAGCAGGTAAAATCAGTGTTTGTGCAAACATAACTTTCGAAAAGCAGCGTTGAGCTTTCCATAAGTCGTACACCTCCTGGACCAGCAAATAGTTAGGATAGGTCTTCAATAACAGTCCAGGACAATCCCTTTAAGGCAAAGATTCCATGGCGCAATTATGTGAAACATAAAATATCCAACTTATTATTAAATTTACGGCTTTTTTGTTTGTCTAGTTTTTAGCCCGTTTTGTTAATTTTCACCCTTCACTTCTTTTCATTTGCATCTTTTTTAAATGCTACTTTATACATGCCGTCCGTTTTCTTTTTTTATATATTCACTCTTCTCAGATGTTTTCGTTTGATTCTTCCATTGCAACTTTTTTAAAAATGTCAAAATTTTGGAGAAAATGTACTCCAGTCGTCCCCCTGGAGTGATTTTATGCACGTCTGAAATGGTTATGACATTTTCACGGAACATGCAACTTCTCGCGCTTAAAAAGTTGAAAATAAAAGGATTTAAAATTATGAGTCAAGTACTTGGATAAGGTGTTATCTGGGCATGCTCAGGTGCTAACTGAGTGACTTTGGCGTGCTTCAATAATGTGCTTGAGTGCCTGTGGCTGCATTTCTCACGGCTGTTCGACAGCCGCAACACATGCAGGGATTGCCTAACAAAGGGGCCTACAAAGAAAAGAATACAGTACCCACAGTAAAATATGGTGGAGGTTAAAAGATATTTTGGGGTTGTTTTGCTGTCTCTGGCATTAGGTGCATTGACTGTGTGCAAGACATCAACAGGTACACGGATGCAACACCAGAGACAATGATGAGACAGTGGTACTTACCAACAACTATTTTTTTTATTAAATACAAGAAAAGGGATGCCTTAGGCACAATATCAGGGGATAAAAATAACAGAGGGGATGAAATAAGTTTTGTTACAAAACAGTGATTCAGATGAACAGGGTACTGACACAATGCTATTTACACACTACTGTTCTATTATCACCATTAAGTAACTATTATTGTTAATGATATCTTAGTCCTAATACTCCAACCTAAAGGGTGTCACTGTCACTACTGGGCCCATCACAGTCATCACTCTCTAGGCAACGTACAATGTCATGCAAGCCCTAATGGGAGGCAACGATACTACCAGCAAGTCCCAGGTTAATGAGTTACTTGGTGCAATCGTCACACTGGCCGCCTTTGCTCCATGAAGCACAGTCCCACTTCCCGCTTTTTATTGTAAGTCTATACTGGAATTGACGGCTCACATGAATGTCCCTCCACTGTGGCCTAGTCGTCCCTCTCTCGGCTCTGACTCTGCTCAGCTCTCTTGGCTCTGGTCTCCCTCTGGTGTTCACTTGGGTCAGGTCTCTCTCGGATCTGGTCTGTTTCGGTCCTCCACTCGGGTGTTGGCTAACAACTCTTTCACCCGGATCTAATCTCTCTTAATGGCACATCTAGCTCTACCCTCGCCTACTGTATCCTCAATCATTCCCTTGTAGATTGTGAGCCTTCGCAGGCAGGATCCTCTCTCCTCCTGTACCAGTCGTGACTTGTATTGTTTAAGATATAATAATAATGTCAGCCATTTTGCTGTTGTGCCGGGCACCAACTTCTCCCCTCCACTGTCCTCCTGGGCCTGTTATAAATACTAGCTATGCCCCAGCTATCATCAGACCTGGTGTCTTCGCCAATCTCTTCTACGAGGGAACACGAGCTTCACTCTTGAGTTCCTAGTAATGCAATTCTTTGTGCTTTCACTTTCTCTATCATCTTTGATCAGCAGATGGCGGTGTTTGTTTGCAGCCACTTTAGTAGGCATTAACTGTGTGTGTCTTCTCACTTGCCCTCCTCCTAACAGCATTATGAAATCTGAAGATTACTGATGGATTTTGGGTTGAAATGTAGTTCCCAGTGTCAGAAAGCCGGGTTTTTGTGGCGCCCCTGAGGGTCCAGTTGCCACAGAGGGTCCAGTCGCCACAGAAGTACTGCACCTCACCCAGAGGTGTGGTACCCCACTCTCAGGTAAGGAGGGAGCACCCCACAGGACCCCACCACTTGCACCACACACACTATACAGTAGCAGGGTTTTCTGTCCTTCCCTACTGGGTAGGAAAGGGTGTTGGGAGGTGGGTGGAGTGTAACAGGAGGAAAGAGCAGGAAGATTAATGCAGAGTAAGGCAGAACATTAGAAGGAAGTGAAAGGGAGCAGATTTGCTGACAAGCAGCTCCCTGGAAAGTTGAAGGAAACAGACAGAAGGAAGCTCCCGGAGGGGAGCAGAAGGGGTCTTAGGGGCACGGGAAGTGCGGATGCCACCCGTGGGGCCCGATCCAGTAGTGGAGACCAGGTTGCAGAGAGGTACCAGCCCCCTAGCCTAGTGGAGAAATCAGACTCAACTAGCAAGCCGGAGGCAGGGGCACCTGTAGGTGTTTCAGCCATAGTCACATCGCTGAAAAGGCAGCCATACAGGAGCAAGGGGATGCAAAGAGATCGTCGCCCAACAAGGTCCGCAGCTGCTGGCTTGGGACACTGACTGTGAGGTGTCGGGCAGGAGAGGCGGACAGCCAACACATTGAGATGGCCAGGAAAGGTACACACTGAAAGGAGTCCTAGAAAGGTGTTTCCCAATCTACCTGGTTGTTTGCTGGACCCCTCACCTGGAGGACATGGCACCAAGCGGGCATCTGTGCACACCAGAACTGTGAGTAAAGCATTAGAAACTGCACCCAGCTGTGTCCTCTGAATTCTTTCTGCAACACCCACTCAGCACTGCTACATCCTTTACCAAATACTACATCATTACTATCTTCAATTTACCACATCTGCCCTGGGACACAGCTCCACCTGTGGGGAGCTATACCAACTCTGCTGCATCACCATCTGTCCCAACGGATCTGCACTGCAGCGCTGGTCACCTCTGAACAGAAATCACAGGTGGCGTCACAAACACTTTATAAACTTTATTATAAACTCTTATCCCTTGTAAATATCCCCTTTAATTGGACGCCCAGGGCCACGGACCTGGTCACTGCCGCTGTGACACATCCCCATTAAGAAGCGGCCCAGTACCGAGTATCCCCACTGCCCTGGCGGGCAATCCATTTGCGTCCTAGGTCATTGGTATTCCAGCAGGACAATGACTCGAAACATACTTCAAGAAACCCCAGAAATGGATGGAAACAAAGTGCTGGAGAGTTCTGAAATGGCAGAAATAAGTCAGGATCTAAATCCCATTGATCACCTGTGGAGAGATCTTTAAATTTCTGTTGGGAGAAGATGCCTTCACATATGAGAGACCTGGAGAAGTTTGCAAAAGAAGAGTCATCCAAATTTCTAGTTGAGAGGTATAAGAAGCTTGTTAATGGTTAAATAAAGCAACTGAAGTAATTTATTTCAATTTTGTCTAGCCCATTTTTGGAATTTTGTGTGAAACTATATCTAATTTGCCCTTTTTGTGTGTAACAAAGCATGTGTAATTACAATAATATTCTGGGAGAAAGACTTCAATCTCTGGTACAATTTTGAAGGTGCCAACATTTTCGGCCATGACTCTATATATTATCTATTTGTTTTTTGGGAGGGCTGTAAATAGATATATTTTTTATTCTGACCTGACAATTCGTTCTCCTCAGTACACCAACTTTTGTTTTTGCTCCCATTTTTCATGAGCTGAAATAAAAAAAAAAAAAAATCAAGACTTTTTTTTACGTACACAAAAGGCATTTTTCTCTCCAATATTGTTCACAGATTTGCCTAAATCTGTGTTATCGAGCACTTCTCCTATGCCGAGATAATCTATCCACCTCACACGTGTGGCACATCCAGATGCTGATCAGACAGCATGATTATTGCCCAGGTTTGCCTTAGGCTACTTTCACACATCAGTTTTTTGCCGTCAGGCAGGATCCGGCTATTTTTAGAAAAACGGATCCGGCGTAAATTTTGGAGAACTGTAGAAACGGATCCGTTTTTCTGCCGGATCCGTCTAGTAGGTTATATCTGTTTCCTGGGGACTGGCCAATTGGATCTGAGAATGCACAGACTTAAAAAAAAGGATCTGGTGGCTGGATCCGTCTTTTTCTTGATCCGGCACATTACGGCGCCCATAGACTTTCATTGTGGCAAAAAGCCGGAAGCATCGGATTCAGCGCTTCCGGCTTTTTCGCCGGAGACAAAAAACGTTACAGTAGCCGTTTTTTCCAGACGCCAGAATGAGACAAATAGCCAGATCCGGCAAAAAACGGACGAACCGCAATGCCATCCGGCGCTAATACAAGTCAATGGGGAAAAACCGGATCCGGCACTGCATTTCGCTGGATCCGGTTTAACAAAAAAAAAAGCCGGATCTCGCCTGACGGCGCAAAACGGATGTGTGAAAGAGGCCTTAGGCTGCCACAATAAAAGGCCACTCTAAAATGTTCAGTTTTACAGTATTGGGGGATGCCAGGGGGGTCCGAAAAACTGGTCAGCATCTGGTGTGACGACCATTTGCCTCACGCAGTGCGGTAAATCTTTGCATAGAGTTGATCAGGTTGTTGATTGATATAGACAAATTTGTGAACAACATTTGAGAGAAAAGGGCATTTTGTGTACATAAAAAAAAAAAAAAGTCTCAGATCTTTGAGTTCAGCTCATGAAAAACTGGAGCAAAACCAGCACGGTGTTCATATTTTTGTTTCAGTATATAGGTACACTGCCTCGTAACACAGCAGATTCACTACAAGTGTCTTTCTTGCCCTTAACAACCAATCACAGCACAGCTTTCATTTGAGCAGAGCAGTTATAGGAATGAAAACCGAGTTCTGATAGGTTTGCTATGAGTAACACTGAGATTTATTAGTTGAGGCCTAGTGAGAGTAGAGATCCTTGATTTCCAGATCTCATACTTAGTGTCCCTTATGTCATGAATTCAAATTTAGTAAATATTTTAAAACTTTTTTTTTTTTTTTTTACAAAGTCTGTAACCAGTTTCTTCATTTATCAGAGCAAAATCAAGTGGAAAATATCGGAAAAAAAAAAATAAAAAAAAAAATATTAGAAACACATTATTACTAAGAAGCGGCATAGCTTTCTAATGATCTCTGCGGACAATATAATCCCCCCTGAAGTTCCAATCCCACCGTGTTTATATATGTGACAACAGCATGTCAGCTCACAAAAGGGAAAAAGAGTCATTTGAAGGGGATGTGGAAAATTTCAAACAACACCTTGAGCCAGGCCCGTCTAAATCCCCAAAGCAGGAGGCTGCTCCTCAACCTTCCGATTACTAGGACTTGAAAGGGAACATTGGCCGAATTGTGCTTCTTAAACGCTTTCCTGTGTTCTGCTGCTGCCTCCTGTGCAAATATAGAGTAAAGATATTCAAATACATACCAGAAACCATGGGGCCAAATGCAAAATTGGTAAAAGGGCCCCCTATCTTCATATGCCATTTATAACACTAATGTCTTCCTATGCTGCAGAGAGACCTCTGTACAGATCGACTGTTACCTCATTAACCCCTACACTATGTCTCTGCTCCAAAACTTGAAGCATCTTGCATGGCTGTCCTGGGCCCTCAACTATCGTTTTAGGACATATGACTGGGGAGTCATCACCTTCCCACAGAATAATAAACTGAAAACATCTCAGCTTTATCTAGACTATTTTCCTCCATTCACAGCGTTGCTGTCAGAGCTGTATCTATCGTGGGTGCAGGAGTATCCTCTCCCTGGAGCTTAGGGGTGGCCGAAAAGGTTCTCGTTTGGCCCATATGACAAAATGCTTGGTGGTCCCAGTTTGAAACCTTTGCATTGTGGTCCACAAGCTTCAATTAAGCCATTGGTAGCTGTATCAAGGGTGTTTCATTCCAGCCAACACCACCATCAATGAGGGAAGCTAAGATGCTGGTCATCCGAAAAACAGAGTAGGATCCTTATTCTACTGCTGGATTTCTCTCCTAAAATCCTTGCCCATGTCAACTATAGCACACTGATGGGTAAACAATAAGCCACCGAGAGGTTATAAAACCTGTGGAAAAGCTACTGGATTTGAGTATTTGTTGGCTTGCTATTGTTTAAGATGGAGACTTTACTGTACGTGTCTTCACGATGAGGGGAGAATATCAAGAATATTTCCCAAAGTACCTGTGGAGTGTTCATAGGCCTTTTATGCACCAGATGTATTCCAAAAATGTGTCTTCTTGGTATATGATGGGCTAATATATGGTATACATGGAAGCATGGGAGAGGAGACACCTCCAATACACATAAAATAGCAATGCACGCTTGACCAAATCGTCGGATTTGAAAGACTTCTATCTAATGTAGGTGGATATTTTTAGCAATGACTCCATGAGGCCTTCACCACACGTCTCTGCCACTGGGACCATTTTTTGTACCACCAAGTCACCGCTAGAGATGAATAATTCCATTTGAGCTGTCATGTTTGGGCTTCCAGTCTGGTTCTACAGGTTGTCCCTTCTATTACAGATATCTTCAGCTTGGCATCTTCTGGTGCTTGTTAGGCCTCATGATGTGACAAACCGGAGCTGACCAGGATGCCAGGTCGAGGATTTCAGGTGCAAAAGTGAAGACCGGAGGCTACAGAGGTACGGACTGGATCAGGGCAGTATGAATTAAAGAGCATCTATAGCAGGGTTCCCCAACTCCAGTCCTCAAGGCCCACCAACAGGTCATGTTTTCAGGATTTCCCTCCTATTGTACAGGTGATGCAATTATCACCTGAGCAATACTAAGGAAATTCTGAAAACATGACCTGTTTGGTGGGCCTTGAAGACTGGAGTTGGGGAACCCTGATCTATAGTCACAACACATTCAATCCCAAAGGACCTTAACTAGTGATGAGCGAGAATTCTTGTTGCTTGGGTTTTCCTGAGCATGCTCGGGTGTCCTCCGAGTATTCTGGCGTGCGCGGAGATTTATTTTGTGTCGACGCAGCTGCATGATTTGTGGCTGCTGGACAGCCTGAATACATGTGAGGAATGCCCGTTTGTTAGGGAATCCCCACATGTATTCAGGCTGTCTAGCAGCCGTAAATCATACAGCTGCTTCGACAAAAACTAAATCTCAGAGCACGCCAGAATACTCGGAGGACACCCGAGCAACAAGTATACTCGCTCATCACTAACCTTAACACATCATCCTCATAATCATTCGTCGCAAGCCCAAAATACATCTTGGACCACAAAGACCATAGGCTGGAAAAGAAATCCAGAATCATTGACCGATGTTTTGGAGTGATAAAAAATTGTTTGTCAATCGTACATCGGACCATTGAACGCTCATGAATGAGTAGATGGCTCTTTACGGTTTTAATTGGCTAATTTGACCAACTTTTACCTAATTTATATTGACAAGTTAAACTCGGAACTATCCTATAGTTAGATCCATGATATTGGGAAGGAAAAAGCCAAGCTATACTGGGCTTCCCCTTAATAAGTCCCATAGTTGGCAAAGTGACTGCTTCAATGCTGTCTATGCCCTTGGCATCATGTACTCTCGTCGTCGGAGGATTCAATACATTCTATAAATAATATCATACTAGATGAAAGGTATTTGACGTTTTTGAAAGAAATTTAATGACATGGATACTTTCCAGCCAGGGGGTTGCAGTTTTTTTTTTTTTTTTTTTAACAACGAAGGTAGCCCTGGGTTGCCATCCTTTGTGGAACACTTGGCATTCTCTTTCATTAATGTCTCAAAAGTCCATTTCCCAATCCCCAAAGCTCTAAATAAACCACTTTCAGAAACTTCTTGTCAGAAACACTCACTTCTTGTGAGTGAAATGTGTCAGTTCAGGCATCCAAGAAGAAACCTGCACCTACAGTGTCTCTCTAGCTTTAAAGGAAAGGATGGCAAGACCTAAAATATTCAGCACTGTCCTATGCAAAAGGCTAAAAAAAAAAAAAAAATTAAAAAATAATAAATGTGCAAACCTAAAACTTCTCTTAAACTTCTGCATAAATATGGATTCTGTACATATTGTCTATTTATATACACTGCACCAATAATGCATGCATGTTTACACATAAGAGCATAAAACAAATACATATATAAAAGAGCAAGAAATGGGGGACAAAATAAACTATGTGGTATATAAAAGGTTCAAAATGTCCCGAAGGCTAAAGAAGTCCTTGTAGGAGTGTAAGTATGTACATCTACATAACCTATAAGAGATTAGTTATTCTTACGAGTTACCATCTGCCTCGCATTTCCAAGCTGTCACTAGTAACCATTGTCTAGAAGAGACAGAAAATAAGGGCCTTGGGCTAGATACAATGCTGAGCCACCTGGGAAATGATCGCATAATACCACCATATAATGATAATATTGCTATTTTGGTTATATGGTTTAAAGGGATTGTCCAAGACTTATCCTTAGGATAACTCATCAATATCAGATTGGTTGTGGTCCAACACCTGTTCAGCTGTAAGCCGTCCCGTAGCTGCAGGAACACCAAAGCTGTGTACTTCATGTACTGACCGCTTTTGGGTGCTGAAGCTCAGCACCCATTCACTTCAATATGAGCTGATTTGTAGTACCTGAGAATGGCGACTAGTTGTAATATTCTGGCTCAAGGTACTGTTGACTTTCAGCGGACATGTCACCAGCAAACAACTGGTTGGTGGGGTTACCCCATCGATTTGATATTGATAACCGATCAAAAAGGATAGACCCTTAATATAAAAATCCAAGTCGACCCTTTTAATAAAAAAGGTACGAACTGTACATTGCCATGGTAGGTCACCCACAGATGGGTAGGAGGCTATTAAAGTAGTGCTTCTAGGGGTGAGCTGTATGGCTGCACTGTCATGACTGTGTCAGGTGTGACAGACAGTCATCCTGGATCCAGCTGAAGAAGGTCTTTGCGTTTAGCTCATACTTGCCTCAGTCTTGTTAGAAGTTCTAGCAGTCGGTTAGTGTCTTTCCTGACGATCCTTGGAGGATTGCTGGTGTGACGATTCGGTTGTCTACTCAAGCTAAGTGTTCCCCCATACGTCAACCCGCTCTATCTTTAGTTTTAGTGGGGACTGACTAGTGCTCACCCTGTCCCCTCCCTATGTATGGACTATCGCTAGGGACAGGCAGGGGTTAGGTTCCTGCTCGGCGATAGGTGTAGAAACTATATAGGGATGTTTACGGCAGACAGGGTGATTTTAGATCTGCCTAGGAGTCTCTACTCCCCTCTTACCTAGTGTTTGGGCTCCCTCTTCCCATTGTTGTGCACTTATCCTTCACCCACCATGGCAGGCACACAAAGTCGATTTTATTCTGTATGGGACCACCTGCCATAAAGGTTCCATGTCCACAGATCTGCTACTAGGGGCGAGCTGTATTTAAGCACTATATAGGAGCACACACAGAGTATGTTATTTGCTATATGGAACCATAGGGATGCCATGAGTCATAGAATCGTAGAGTTGGAAGGGACCTCCTGGGCCATCTGGTCCAACCCCCTGCTCAAAGCAGGATTCGCTAAATCATCCCAGTCAGATGTCTGTCCAGCCTCTGTTTGAAGGCTTCCATTGAAGGAGAACTCACCACTTCTCGTGGCAGCTTGTTCCACTCATTGATCACTCTAACTGTCACCATAGACATTCCATATCCACAAATCTGCTACTAGGGGGTGAGCTGTATAGAAGCATGATATGGCGACACACACAGTACCCGTCTCTGTCACAGCCGTGCATTGTTCATTTGAAGACTAGATCACGATAAACTTTTATAAATTATTAGTTATTTATATAGACAGATTTTGTATACAAAACCTCCGTTTATATATCGGATAGATATTTACCAAAATTTTATTTTTTTCTTTAAAGTTTTTTTTCCCTTTTCTCCCCCATTTACAAGGTCAGCTTGAATTAAAAAAAAATAAATCTATTAATATTTGCAACCTTCAGCAGAGCCGCATGATGGAACGTGTCAGATTATGTGGCTGGCCTCATTTAAATAACAATATCTGCCCGCAAAGGTTCAGGTCTCTCACCTAATGCTTCCTTTATATTGTTTAACATTGCTTAGATCAAAGACAATTTGACCAAAACATTTTCAGTTTGCAATTGCTGTCTTTTGTCATCACCCCTGGAAACTGCGCTTTTTCCCCGCTGCCCTTACTTTGCATGACAATGGTGGTGAACTGTTAAAATTAAAAGTCTGACATACATGAATTATGCAAATCGATGACTTTGACTTAAACTAAAAGCTAATGCTTTTAAATTTGGCATGGTAATTACAGGAGGGGAGGAAATTAAAAAAAAAAAAATAGTTGGACGTTTTACATACAACAATATTTACATATTACCTTTTTAGCCACAGCGAAAAATCATTATTTCACAAAGAGCAGCGCAAAATATTGGCTATGTTCCGTTACGTTTCCCTACTGATAATATATGCACATGTTGTGACAGGAGGATGAGGAGGGTGAAAGTTACAGCTACTTCAACATTTAAATCCAAAATTGTCACCAAACTTTCCCGGAAATCAAAACTAACATGAATGACGTCAATAATAGGGGCGCTACAGTTGGCATTTATTAAGTCGGTAGATGAAACATTTGTGGTCTCTTGTTAAGGGTTGTAAGGCACTGTGAATGGTGCAATGTGGGATCTGGTTGTCTTCGCCATCATTGGCATATTCCAGCTTGCTCACTTATGGGGGTACTGTGGTTGTCACTGGGATATTCTAGCTTGCTCACTTATGGGGGTACTGTGGCTGTCATTGGGATATTACAGCTTGCTCTATTATGGGGGTACTGTGGCTGTCATTGGGATATTACAGCTTGCTCTATTATGGGGGTATTGTGGTTGTCATTGGGATATTCCAGCTTGCTCACTTATGGGGGTACTGTGGCTGTCATTGGGATATTCCAGCTTGCTCTATTATGGGGGTACTGTGACTGTCATTAGCATATTCCAGCTTGCTCACTTATGGGGGTACTGTGGTTGTCACTGGGATATTCTAGCTTGCTCACTTATGGGGGTACTGTGGCTGTCATTGGGATATTCCAGCTTGCTCTATTATGGGGGTACTGTGGTTGTCATTGGGATATTCCAGCTTGCTCTACTTATGGGGGTACTGTGACTGTCATTGGGATATTCCAGCTTGCTCTACTTATGGGGGTACTGTGACTGTCATTGGGATATTACAGCTTGCTCTATTATGGGGGTACTGTGGTTGTCATTGGGATATTCCAGCTTGCTCTACTTATGGGGGTACTGTGACTGTCATTGGGATATTCCAGCTTGCTCTACTTATGGGGGTACTGTGACTGTCATTGGGATTCTCCAGCTCGCTCTCTTATGGGGGGTACTGTGGTTGTTATTGGGATATTCCAGATTGCTCACTTATGGGGGTACTGTGGCTGTCATTGGGATATTCCAGCTTGCTCTATTATGGGGGTACTGTGGCTGTCATTGGGATATTCCAGCTTGCTCTATTATGGGGGTACTGTGGCTGTCATTGAGATATTCCAGCCTGCTCTATTATAGGAGTCCAATGACTGTCATTGGGATATTCTAGCACTCTCTTATAGGGGTACTGTGGCCGTTATTTGGATACTCCAGCATGCTCTCTTTATGGGGGTACTGTGGCTGTCATTGGGATACTCCAGCATGCTCTCTTTATGGGGGTACTGTGGCTGTCATTGGGGTACTCCAGCATGCTCTCTTATGGGGGTACTGTGGCAGTGGCTGGGATATTCCAGCTTGTTCTATTATGGGGGTACTGTGGCAGTGGCTGGGATATTCCAGCTTGCTCTATTATGGGGGTACTGTGACTGTCATTGGGATATTACAGCTTGCTCTATATTATGGGGGTACTGTGGCTGTCATTGGGATATTCCAGCTTGCTCTCTTGTGGGAGTCCTATGACTGTCATTGGAATTCTCAAGCTCGCTCTCTTATGGGGGGTACTGTGGTTGTTATTGGGATACTCCAGATTGCTCACTTATGGGGGTACTGTGGCTGTCATTGGGATATTCCAGCTTGCTCTCCTTATGGGGGTACTGTGACTGTCATTGGGATATTCCAGCTTGCTCTATTATGGGGGTACTGTGGCTGTCATTGCGATATTCCAGCTTGCTCTATTATGGGGGTACTGTGGTTGTTATTGGGATACTCCAGATTGCTCACTTATGGGGGTACTGTGGCTGTCATTGGGATATTCCAGCTTGCTCTCCTTATGGGGGTACTGTGACTGTCATTGGGATATTCCAGCTTGCTCTATTATGGGGGTACTGTGGCTGTCATTGCGATATTCCAGCTTGCTCTATTATGGGGGTACTGTGGCTGTCATTGCGATATTCCAGCTTGCTCTATTATGGGGGTACTGTGGCTGTCATTGGGATATTCCAGCTTGCTCTATTATAGGAGTCCTATGACTGTCATTGGGATATTCTAGCTTACTCTCTTATAGGGGTACTGTGGCTGTTATTTGGATACTCCAGCATGCTCTGTTTATGGGGGTACTGTGGCTGTCATTGGGATACACCAGCATGCTCTCTTATGGGGATACTGTGGCTGTCATTGGGATACACCAGCATGCTCTGTTTATGGGGGTACTGTGGCTGTCATTGGGATACTCCAGCATGCTCTGTTTATGGGGGTACTGTGGCTGTCATTGGGATACACCAGCATGCTCTCTTATGGGGATACTGTGGCAGTGGCTGGGATATTGCGGCTTGCTCTTTTGGTGGGACACATAGGCTGTCACCCAAACTATACAGATTTCTCTCTTTTAGGGACACTGACTAGCACATTCGTATTTAGGCTAAGCTGTTCTAGGGGTACAGTGCTTCACACTAAGATTTGGGATTTGTCTTAAAAGTGTCACTGCAGTACTCAAAAGGCCAATGAAAGGTCTGTGAACGCAGAGGTGGAGGACGGGGGAGGACTCCTGACGGGTTCCAGAATGTATAAGACACCTGCGTCACTCGCTTGTGCTACATTACAGCATTTATGTTAATACCGCTTTGTTTGCGATTCATACACAGTCCAGCGACTGAGTAAAATAAATAAAAAAAATAGAAAAATAGTATATCGTTTTTGGCCAAAAACATATTTTGGATTTGGAGAGAAGCAGCGGGACATTAGGAAATTAAAAATTCACCAGCGTTCAAAATAAACAGGTGCCTCGAAGGCATACGGACACTAAAAGAAACATTACACTCAATGAATGCAGCGCTGGGTTTGGAAGTTGGCACGCACATGTGTGCTCAAATCCAGATCCTGGATTGTACGACTCCTCCATCTCTGCCAAAAAGAGAACCTGCAAAGGTGTTACTTCATTTAACTGCAAATTATGAGACCGGCTCTGGGAGTGTTATAAATAGGACTAATCATCATTGCTGGAAAGGAACCAGGGATCCGGGATCTATAGAGTCAGACTTCTGGCTCAGCTAAACCAAGTAATATCAGGCAAGAAAAATATTGGAGAAGGAATGGCTTTAAAAAGGAAATAACAGCGGTAAAGGAACTTTCTAGCACAGGATCAGTGGTGTGAAGAGTAATGTGCAGAAGGTTGAATATCAGCATGGAGTTGTCGGTGTGTATTCATACAATATTGAATCCAACAGAAGTTACATTCTTTATTACACTCCTGAGCTGCACTCACTATTCTGCTGGTGCAGTCACAGTGTGTGTACATACATTACTGATCCTGAGCTATATCCTGTATTATACCACAGAGCTGCATTCACTATTCTGCTGGTGCAGTCACTGTGTACATACATTACTGATCCTGAGCTATATCCTGTATTATACCCCAGAGCTGCACTCACTATTCTGCTGGTGCAGTCACTGTGTACATACATTACATTACTGATCCTGAGTTACATCCTGTATTATACCCCAGAGCTGCACTCACTATTCTGCTGGTGCAGTCACTGTGTACATACATTACATTACTGATCCTGAGTTACATCCTGTATTATTCTCCAGAGCTGCACTCGCTATTCTGTTGGTGCAGACACTGTGTACATACATTACTTACTGATCCTGAGTTACATCCTGTATTATACTCCAGAGCTGCACTGTGTACATACATTACATTACTGATCCTGAGTTACATCCTGTATTATACCCCAGAGCTGCACTCACTATTCTGCTGGTGCAGTCACTGTGTACATACATTAGATTACTGATCCTGAGTTACACCTATATTATACTCAGCCTTATACTAGCCTGATGAAGAGACCTGAGTAGTCTCGAAAGCTTGCAATGTATTACCATCTTTTCAGTTAGCCATTAAAAGGTATCAACTACTGAGGACTCTCAATCCTGAATATTTTTCTATATTATACTCAACATTCAGTTAAAACCAGTCAGTTTTTCATATACAGATTCACAAACATGGTCATAAAACACATCCCACAATAGCATTCATCAGAATGAGAACTGTACAAAAGTTCAACCAGCAAACAATGCTGGGACATACTGTATTAGCTGCAGAATTATGAATGCAGCTCTGGGCTATCAAATATAAAAATGTTGGGTTCCTTTTGGCATACCCAGGGGACAGGTGAATAGGTGGCTCAAAGCAAAGGTATTAGGAGCCAATGTAGCTGAGTACAAATCTGTCCTAGTGGTGGTGATAGGAAGATAATATCTTTACAATGGATCCCGTATACTGCGATACGAAAGCGCATTCCTGCTGCTCCAGTGTACGGGAGCACAAAGAAAGGCGGCAGAAAGAAATCAACGCTGTCACTTTGTTGCAAGAAATGAATATATTCTGCCAAAGCCCCGACCAACACCACAAGGAAACGATGTCTGGTGATAAACTGTGTACAGTGCGGAGACAAATGAACGCTCGGAGGCACAGGACAATACTTATCTTCATGAAGGACAAGAAACATGCATTATCAAATCGTCTTGTGGGAAGAGATAAATGTATCATAAGTAGGAAATTGTTACGTGTAAATAAATAACCCCGCTCTGCGCTGGAGCATGGCCGCTCCTCCTGCGCTTCGCCGTGCGACAAAACAAAAGTAATGCCAACTCTCATGAGAGGCGAGAGGGATTTATTCCTGCGCTCGGAGCAGTTTACTATATATCATCAGATATCGAGCATCAGTCTACTCAACAAATTACCCCCGCGTTATCTGCAAAAGTGAAAAGACGGCCGCGCAGAAGGTTAATTTGCTCATATGATCGCAGTCATTGTGTTGTGTAGTTGTTTTCCGGCATTGCACATAAATCTATATATTTTTGGGATAAAAAAAAAAGAATATTGGAGTAATCAAAAAGGATCTCTCTGACTGCCATGTCCCTCTACCCATCTTTTGGGGGGGGAAATATCATCGATTCGAGTCCCTCTGGTCATTATTAGAGTTGAGCGACTTCTGGTTTTTTAGGGTCGCGTTTCGTTTCGTGAAACCCGACTTTTCCAAAAGTCGGGTCGAGCAAGATCGTCCGATTATAGGGAAAAGTCGGGGTCGTCCCGAAACACGAAACCCAATGTAAGTCAATGGGGAATAAAAGTCGGCAGTGAGAGGAGGACAGGAAACACACCTACAGTGCCCATTTGAATGCCAAAAGCATCAATTCTTCTTTCTTAAGCTTGTCAACCTTAATTAACTTCATAATACAAGTTACGCACTGAAAAATGGGGGTTATTTGGCTAAAGTTGTGGGGGGGGGGGGGGCTGGCTGCAGGTTTTCATGTGCCCTGGGCGAAAGAGCGCCCCTTTAACACATACCACAACTCATCATGCTCCGATACGGCAGAGAAATAGCGGTATAGTCCAATGAAAAATACCTCACTTTTTACATCTCATGACGAGGCCCATCTATTTCTCCATACAGAATCATTAATAATAATAATAATAATAAATTTTTATTTTTATAGCGCCGACATATTCCGCAGCACTTTACATTTCAGAGGGGATTTGTACAGACAATAGACATTACAGCATAACAATAATCACATACAGTAGATTATAACAAATACCAAGAGGAGTGAGGGCCCTGCTCGCAAGCTTACAGTCTATGAGGAAAGAGGTAGACACGAAAGGTGGGTGGTAACAGTTGCCCTGATTGTATGGACCAGCCATAATGTTAAGTGTGTAACAGTACAGACACAGAGGGCTAATGGATGCATAAAGCATGTGGGAACATGATGCTGGGAACCTGGTTATGGTAAAATTTTTGGCTCTGCCACACAGGGATAGGTTAGGTTAATGTGTTGAGGCGATAGGCCAGTCTGAATAAATGCGTTTTCAGGACACGCTTAAAATTGTGGGGACTGGGGACTAATCGTATTGACCTGGGAAGTGCATTCCAAAGAATTGGCGCGGCACGTGTAAAGTCTTGGAGACGGGAGTGGGAGGTTCTGACTATTGAGGATACTAACCTCAGGTCATCAGCAGAACGGAGGGCGCGGGTAGGGTGGTATACTGAAACAAGGGAGGAGATGTAGGGTGGTGCTGAGCCATGGAGGGCTTTGTGGGTGAGGGTAATAAGTTTATACTGAATTCTGGAGTGGATGGGTAGCCAGTGTAATGACTGGCACAAGGTAGAGGCATCGGTGTAACGATTGGTGAGGAATATGATCCTGGCTGCAGCATTCAAGACAGATTGGAGAGGGGAGAGTTTGGTAAGAGGGAGACCGATTAGAAGAGAGTTACAATAGTCGAGACGAGAATGAATAAGAGAAACAGTAAGAGTTTTTGCAGAGTCAAAAGTAAGAAAAGGTCGAATTCTAGAAATGTTTTTGAGGTGCAGATGACAAGAGCGAGCCAGTGATCGAATGTGGGGGGCAAAGGAAAGCTCGGAATCAAGTATGACCCCAAGACAGCGGGCATGTTGCTGGGGAGTAATAGTGGAACCACAGACGGAAATGGCAATGTCGGGTGTAGGTACATTAGTAGCGGGAGGAAACACAAGGAGTTCAGTCTTTGATAGGTTCAGTTTCAGATATAGTGAGGACATGATATTAGACACAGCGTTTAGACAATCGCCAGTGTTTTCTAGAAAGGCTGGCGTGATGTCAGGAGAAGAAGCGTATAATTGGGTGTCATCAGCATAGAGATGGTACTGGAAACCAAATCTACTGATTGTTTGACCAATAGGGGCAGTGTACAAGGAGAAGAGGAGGGGGCCTAGAACCGATCCTTGAGGAACCCCAACAGTAAGAGGAAGGTGAGAGGAGGAGGAACCGGCAAAAGAAACAGTAAAGGAGCGGTCGGAGAGATAGGAGGAGAACCAGGAGAGAACGGTGTCCTTGAGGCCAATGGAACGGAGCATAGTGAGGAGGAGCTGATGATCCACAGTGTCGAATGCTGCAGAGAGATCCAAGAGAATTAGCATGGAGTAATGACCATTTGATTTAGCTGTTAGCAGATCATTAGAGACTTTAGTGAGGGCAGTTTCAGTGGAGTGTAAAGAGCGGAAACCGGATTGGAGAGGGTCGAGAACAGAGTTTTCTGAGAGATAGCGGATAAGACGGGAGTGGACCAGGCGTTCCAGGAGTTTAGAGATGAAGGGAAGATTAGAGACAGGTCTATAGTTAGCGGCACAATTTTGGTCGAGGGATGGTTTTTTAAGTAGTGGATGTATGATGGCATGCTTAAATGAGGAGGGAAAAATACCAGAAGAGAGAGAGAGGTTAAATATTTTAGTTAGGTGAGGGGTGACAGCAGGGGAAAGGGACTGGAGGAGATGTGACGGAAATGGGTCACTGGTGCAAGTAGTTGGGCGAGAAGATGCAAGGAGCCTGCTTACTTCTTCTTCTGTGACTGGTTCAAAATCAGAGAGTGAGTTAGATGCAGTGGGGGAGGGAGGACAGTGCATGGTATGAGGGGATTTGGAGATAATTTCCTGTCGGATCTGGTCAATTTTTTCTTTGAAGTAATTGGCCAGATTGTCAGCTCGGAGCTCAGTGGTTGGGGCCTGTACTCTTGGATTGAGTAGAGAATGAAAAGTGTCAAAGAGACGTTTCGGGTTATTGGACAGTGAGATGATGAGGGTGTTGAAATAGGTTTGTTTGGAGAGGTGAAGGGCAGTGTTGTATGTTCTAAGCATAAACTTAAAATGGATGAAATCTTCGTGTAGATTGGATTTTCTCCACAGACGTTCGGCGCACCTGGAGCACCGCTGCAGGAAACGTGTTTGCACCGTGTGCCAGGGTTGTCGCCGTCTGCGTTGTGGTGTTCTATTTATAGGGGGTGCAAATTCATCCAGGGCAGTTTGAAGTGTTTCATTGTAATGCTTCAAAGCAGAATCAGGACATGAGAGGGAGGAGATAGGGGCCAATGAAGACTGCAAGTTCTTCAGAAGTTTCTGGGTGTTAATGGCCTGTGTGTTTCTATAAGTCTGGACAGTGGGGGTGACCTGAGCAGCCTGGCAGTTCTTTATAGAGAATGAAAGAAGATTGTGGTCAGAGAGCGGGAGAGGGGAGTTTGCAAAATCATCCACTGCACAAAGCCGAGAGAAGACCAAGTCGAGGGAGTTTCCGTCTTCATGCGTTGGAGAATTAGTAAGCTGCGAAAGGCCAAATGAGGAGG
Organism: Dendrobates tinctorius; assembly: GCF_039654945.1. Lineage (NCBI taxonomy): Eukaryota > Metazoa > Chordata > Amphibia > Anura > Dendrobatidae > Dendrobates > Dendrobates tinctorius. The sequence continues at coordinate 4,186,965 of NW_027361695.1, read as the reverse complement.
TTAGAGATAAAAGGTGAGTAGCAGATGGGGAGAGGGGAAGAGCAATGGGGATGTTGAAATCTCCCATGATGAGGGTAAGGATGTCACAGGAGAGAAAATGTGGAAGCCAAGTGGCAAAATGATCCAGGAACTGATGGGAGGGGCCGGGAGGACGATATACCACCGCCACTCGCATGGAGAAGGGGGTGTAGAGTCTGACGGCATGGACCTCAAAAGAAGGGAAGACAAGTGAGGGTAGTTGAGGGATAACCTGAAAGGTACATTTTGGTGATAGGAGCAGACCAACGCCTCCACCAGCTCTATTGTCTGATCTTGGGGTATGAGAGAAGTGTAGCCCCCCGTATGAAAGAGCAGCAGCAGCGGTAGTATCTGACTGCTGGATCCAGGTTTCAGTAAGAGCCAGAAGGTTAAGAGAATTAGAAAGGAAGAAGTCATGAATGAAGGAGAGTTTGTTACACACTGAGCGAGAATTCCAAAGTGCACAATTAAGAGAGACAGATGGCATGCAGGGAATATTAATAAGATTAGAGGGGTTTCTGAGTGTAGCAGTGGGGGGGTTTGACTTTCTATAACATGGGGGACCAGGGTTGGGAGCAATGTCTCCTGCAACTATATGATTGCAACTCCTGCAATCATTGGTCCCATATAATGTTTGAAACAGTATATGATGAGCTCCACATAATGCTACAGTATATGTTGGTCCCCATGGATGAAGCTCCACTGTCTTATGGGCCCAAATAATGCTCCAAACATAATGGGCCCCATTTCTACTGCTCTAGTGTATAATGGGCCCTGTAAATGCTGCTCCAGTGTCTGATGTCCACCTTTGGAATGTTCCAGTGTATGGTTGGCCCCATCTATCATTCTCCAGAGTATAGTGCTCCCCAAAAATTGCTGCCCCAACATTGAAAACAATCAAATAAGTCTCCTCGCTAGGGAATCCCTGTACTTGTCTGGACAGGTGCTGTAGCTTGCTTAACAGCTCGCCAGCCGTTCTCACGCCCAGTATGGATTACACGTGATTGCACAAAGGTGAGAAAGGGTACCGTATCCCCAGATAACATGTATGGATAGCGTACACATTCAAAATATATGTCTATACAGCATGAGGCAGGCTCAGACGGTGTTAGGCCCAGTATGGATTGCACGTGATTGCACAAAGGTTAGAAAGGGTACCGTATCACCGGATAACATGTATGGATAGCGTACACATTCAAAATATATGTCTATACAGCATGAGGCAGGCTCAGACGGTGTTAGGCCCAGTATGGATTGCACGTGATTGCACAAAGGTTAGAAAGGGTACCGTATCACCGGATAACATGTATGGATAGCGTACACATTCAAAATATATGTCTATACAGCATGAGGCAGGCTCAGACGGTGTTAGGCCCAGTATGGATTGCACGTGATTGCACAAAGGTTAGAAAGGGTACCGTATCCCTGGATAACATGTAAGGATAGCGTACACATTCAAAATATATGTCTCAGGAGGCAGGCTCAGACGGTGTTAGGCCCAGTATGGATTGCACGTGATTGCACAAAGGTTAGAAAGGGTCCCGTATCCCTGGATAACATGTATGGATAGCGTACACATTCAAAATATATGTCTATACAGCATGAGGCAGGCTCAGACGGTGTTAGGCCCAGTATGGATTGCACGTGATTGCACAAAGGTTAGAAAGGGTACCGTATCCCTGGATAACATGTATGGATAGCGTACACATTCAAAATATATGTCTCAGGAGGCAGGCTCAGACGGTGTTAGGCCCAGTGTGGATTGCACGTGATTGCACAAAGGTTAGAAAGTGTACCGTATCCCTGGATAACATGTATGGATAGCGTACACATTCAAAATATATGTCTATACAGCATGAGGCAGGCTCAGACGGTGTTAGGCCCAGTATGGATTGCACGTGATTGCACAAAGGTTAGAAAGGGTACCGTATCCCTGGATAACATGTATGGATAGCGTACACATTCAAAATATATGTCTCAGGAGGCAGGCTCAGACGGTGTTAGGCCCAGTATGGATTGCACGTGATTGCACAAAGGTTAGAAAGGGTACCGTATCACCGGATAACATGTATGGATAGCGTACACATTCAAAATATATGTCTATACAGCATGAGGCAGGCTCAGACGGTGTTAGGCCCAGTATGGATTGCACGTGATTGCACAAAGGTTAGAAAGGGTACCGTATCCCCGGATAACATGTATGGATAGCGTACACATTCAAAATATATGTCTATACAGCATGAGGCAGGCTCAGACGGTGTTAGGCCCAGTATGGATTGCACGTGATTGCACAAAGGTTAGAAAGGGTACCGTATCACCGGATAACATGTATGGATAGCGTACACATTCAAAATATATGTCTATACAGCATGAGGCAGGCTCAGACGGTGTTAGGCCCAGTATGGATTGCACGTGATTGCACAAAGGTTAGAAAGGGTACCGTATCCCTGGATAACATGTATGGATAGCGTACACATTCAAAATATATGTCTCAGGAGGCAGGCTCAGACGGTGTTAGGCCCAGTATGGATTGCACGTGATTGCACAAAGGTTAGAAAGGGTACCGTATCCCTGGATAACATGTATGGATAGCGTACACATTCAAAATATATGTGTATACAGCATGAGGCAGGCTCAGACGGTGTTAGGCCCAGTATGGATTGCACGTGATTGCACAAAGGTTAGAAAGGGTACCGTATCACCAGATAACATGTATGGATAGCGTACACATTCAAAATATATGTCTATACAGCATGAGGCAGGCTCAGACGGTGTTAGGCCCAGTATGGATTGCACGTGATTGCACAAAGGTTAGAAAGGGTACCGTATCCCTGGATAACATGTATGGATAGCGTACACATTCAAAATATATGTCTATACAGCATGAGGCAGGCTCAGACGGTGTTAGGCCCAGTATGGATTGCACGTGATTGCACAAAGGTTAGAAAGGGTACCCTATCCCTGGATAACATGTATGGATAGCGTACACATTCAAAATATATGTCTCAGGAGGCAGGCTCAGACGGTGTCAGGCACAGTATGGATTTGACGGCCCAGATTACACAGCGGAGGAGCAGGGAGAGGTAAAGATTGCAAATGCTGGGGCCCTGTCCAAGCAAGGGGGGCCCACTCACGGGCGTCGGTACTGGCACTGGGCCCCTCATAGTACAGCGGTGTGTCTGACGGCGGGTGTGCACCACCACCGTCAGAGACACTTGATTGCACTATGAGGGACCCTGTGCCAGTGCCCGCGCCCAAGAGTCGGCCTACCCACCTGTCCAGGGCAACGGCACTCGCACGGTGTCGTGCGGTAGGTGGTGACCCCGGCCATGGGGGGGGGAGGCAGCACAGTTAGGGAGTTTTAGAAAGTGGCATATGTTGATGTTGGACATTCAGCTGATGCAAAAGGCGAAATAGGTGAAGTACCAGGAAGAGGTGGACCAAAGCAAGCCATTTTTCTGTCACCCTATGTGTCATCAGGGGAAGGTGGGACAAAATCCTTGGAAACCCATGCGTGGTTCATTTTAATGAAGGTTAGATCATCCACATTTTGGGTTGACAGACGGGTCCTTTTTTCTGTCAGGATTGATCCAACTGCACTGAAGACTCTTTCCGATAGCACACTTGCAGCTGGGCAAGCGAGCTCCTGTAAGGCATATTGGGCCAATTCAGGCCAGGTGTCCAGTTTAGCGGCCCAATAGTCAAAGGGGAATGACCTGTGTGGGAGAACATCGATATGGGAGGAAAAGTAGTTTGTAACCATAGTTGACAACTGCTGTCTCCTGTCACTTTCCATCGATGCAGTATTACCAGTTGTGCGAGCGGTATTTGAAAAATCAGTCCACAACATTGTCATGAAACCCCTGTCTCCAACGCCACTTCTGCTGTGTGCACCACGAACACCTCTGCCAAGCTGCCCCCGGCCCGTACGGCTCGTGTGAGAACCATCACCGCTGCTGTGTGTTGGGAATGCCTCAAGCAACCGATTTACCAGAGTTGCTTGTTTATTAGCCAATATTAGGTCAAGGTTCTCCTGTGGCATGATGTTTTGTAATTTGCCTTTATAGCGTGGATCCAGGATGCTGGCCAACCAGTAGTCGTCATCGTTCATCATTTTGGCAATGCGGGGGTCCCTTTTTAGGATCCGCAAGGCATAATCTGACATGTGGGCCAATGTTCCCGGTGTCAATGATGCACTGCGAGTGCTGGGTGGAGGAGCACTTTCTGGCAAATCCACATCCCTCCAGTCACGCACAAACCCTGTACCAGACCTTGCCACGCCAACATTTTCACTTGCCCCACGAGATGCATCCTCCTCCCCTAAGTAATCATCCCCATCATCATCCTCCTCCTCCTCTTCTTCCTCCACCTCGTCCAGGAGAGGTCCCTGAGCAGACAATGGCTGAATGTCATCAAGGATTCCCTCTTCCTCTTCCTCCTCATCAACATTGGCTGCAGACGCCTGCTCCTTAAGGTGCGTCAAAGTTTGCATGAGCAGACGCATAAGTGGGATGCTCATGCTTAGGATGGCGTCGTCTGCGCTTACCAGCCGTGTGCATTCCTCAAAACACTGAAGGACTTTACAAAGGTCTTTCAGCTTCGACCACTGCACACCTGTCAACTCCATGTCTGCTCTCAAAGTGCCTGGCCGTGTATCCTCCCACAAATGCATTATGGCCTGCCTCTGCTCGCACAGCCGCTCCACCATGTGCAGGGTGGAGTTCCACCTTGTTGCAATGTCGATAATGAGGCGGTGGTTGGGAAGGTGGAGCAATCGCTGCAGCTTCTGCATACGAACGGAGTGTACAGGCGACCGGCGGATGTGCGCGCACAGTCTTCGCACCTTCTGGAGCAGGGCTGTTAACTCCGGATAATTTTTGAGGAAGCACTGCACCACCAGGTTCAAGGTGTGAGCCAAGCAAGGTATGTGGCTGAGTTTTGAAAGGGCTATGGCTGCCACAAAATTATGGCCGTTATCACTAACTACCTTGCCTGCCTCAAGATGTACACTGCCCAGCCATGACTCAGTTTGTCGCTTCAAGTACTCGGCCAGCACCTCGGCGGTGTGTCTGTCGCCCAAACACATCATCTGCAACACAGCCTGCTGACGCTTTCCACTAGCTGCTCGATAGGGGGACACATCGTGTGCAACAGTGGCAGCTGCAGATGGAGTGCTCGTACGACTGCGCTCTGTGGACGAGCTTTCGCTTCTGGAGGAGGAGGAGAGTCGAACGCCTACAGCCAACTGTTTCCTATACCGTGGGCTAGGCAGCACTGTCCCACCACCGCTGTCCCCTGTGGACCCTGCATCCACCACATTAACCCAGTGCGCAGTGATGGACACGTAACGGCCCTGGCCATGCCGACTGGACCATGCATCAGTTGTGAGGTGCACCTTTCCGCTCACTGACTGCTTGAGTGCATGGACAATGCGGTCTTTCACATGATGGTGGAGGGCTGGGATGGCTTTGCGAGAGAAGAAGTGGCGACTGGGTAGGTCATAGCGTGGTACTGCATAGGCCATGAGTTCGCGGAAAGCTGTGCTTTCCACCAACCGAAAGGGCATCATCTCAAACGAGATTAGTTTGGCAATGTGGGCGTTCAAACCCAGTGTACGCGGATGAGAGACTGAGTACTTTCTTGACCTACTCATAGTGTCTGGGAGGGTGAGCTGGACTTGAGAGCTGCATATGGTGGAAGTAGCGGTGGACAGGGTGGACTGAGAGAGGGTTGATGATGGTGATGGAGTTGGTGTTCTTTCTGATGGCCTAGAATCAGTCTTTCGTTGATATAACAGTGGGATTCCCTGACTGCTGTGGTCTTGCAACGACACCTCAACATTTGCTGCTGTGCTAACCGGTGGGCTTACAGTGGGGGAAACAATGTAGCGTTGCTGACTACCTTCGTTGTGATCAGTTGCACATGTGTCACTTGAGGTTTGGTGTTGTGTCCACGCTTGCAAGTGCATGCTGGTTAAATGTCTAAGCATGCAACTGGTATTCAAATTTTTCAGATTTTTCCCTCGGCTAAAGGTCTTTGCGCACTTCTTACAGATAACCTTGGCCTGATCATGAGGATTTTGTTCAAAAAAGTGCCACACTGCACTCTTCCTACTTTGGCAGACATTTTGCGGCCTAGCACGCTGTGATCTTTTGACCCTCTGGACAAGCTGTCCAGCAACTCTTTTGATGTTTGGAACCTGTCTTTGGAGTGCTCCGGGCCTGCCAGATAACAGCTGTTGCAATGTCGATGTCTGCTGTGGATGCTCCTCATCTGAGCTATTGGAAGCAGCACCCTCTTCCCCCAATGGATGCCAATCTGGGTCAACAACTGGGTCATCCATCACCTCCTCTTCTATGTCATGTGCACCTTCCTCTGTGTCACCGTGTATGGTGGTATAGTGTGCGGGAAGGGGCACCTGAGTCTCATCAGGGTCAGAATCTGGCTCTGTACACTGCGAGGACAATGTAGTGCTCTGAGTGAATGTACCAGCAGAATCATCCATCAGCGGCTGTGCATCAGTGCACTCCATGTCAGATTCATCTTGGCCTGGGTAATTCACCATTTGACTTGATAATCCAGGCATGGTATGTGAAAACAGCTCCATGGAGTAATCAGTAGTATGGCCTGCGTCATCCTTCAATCTTGGTTGGGGTGAAGGACACAAGGAAAGGTGTGGTTCATGAACATGAGCCTCCAATGACGACTCAGTGCTTTTACTTTTTACAACTGAAGAAGAGGAGGCGATAGAGCTGGAGGCTGAGTCAGCAATGTAAGACAAAACTTTTTCCTGATGCTCTGGCTTTAAAAGCGGTTTGCCAACTCCTAGAAAACTAAGCGTTCGAGGCCTTATGTAGCCAGACGATGACGCAGGGTCAGCACCTCCTGCATTCGGTCCTATTTTGCTCTTGCCACTACCATCAGATCCACCACCAACACCATCATTACCAGCTGCCAACCCCCGCCCAATTCCACGGCCTCTTCCACCAGCCTTCCTCATTTTTGGTAGAAATGTAGACAAAATCCAACAAACTATATAGTAATGTAAAACAAGGTACAAGGTGTCTATACGACAGGGGAGATTTTGAATTTCTGCACACACTTTTGGACACTGGACACTTTTGGATTGTGTGAGGCCCACTGATATCTGAGCGCTATGTGACAGGCTCGATGGCACTGCTGTGACAAAAGTGACTAGAAGATAAGGGAGATTTTGAATATCTGCACACACTTTTGGACACTGGACACTTTTGGATTGTGTGAGGCCCACTGATATCTGAGCGCTATGTGACAGGCTCGATGGCACTGCTGTGACAAAAGTGACTAGAGGATAAGGGAGATTTTGAATTTCTGCACACACTTGTGGACAGTGGACACTTTTGGATTGTGTGAGGCCCACTGATATCTGAGCGCTATGTGACAGGCTCGATGGCACTGCTGTGACAAAAGTGACTAGAGGATAAGGGAGATTTTGAATATCTGCACACACTTTTGGACACTGGACACTTTTGGATTGTGTGAGGCCCACTGATATCTGAGCGCTATGTGACAGGCTCGATGGCACTGCTGTGACAAAAGTGACTAGAGGATAAGGGAGATTTTGAATATCTGCACACACTTTTGGACACTGGACACTTTTGGATTGTGTGAGGCCCACTGATATCTGAGCGCTATGTGACAGGCTCGATGGCACTGCTGTGACAAAAGTGACTAGAGGATAAGGGAGATTTTGAATATCTGCACACACTTTTGGACACTGGACACTTTTGGATTGTGTGAGGCCCACTGATATCTGAGCGCTATGTGACAGGCTCGATGGCACTGCTGTGACAAAAGTGACTAGAGGATAAGGGAGATTTTGAATATCTGCACACACTTTTGGACACTGGACACTTTTGGATTGTGTGAGGCCCACTGATATCTGAGCGCTATGTGACAGGCTCGATGGCACTGCTGTGACAAAAGTGACTAGAGGATAAGGGAGATTTTGAATCTCTGCACACACTTGTGGACACTGGACAATTTTGGATTGTGTGAGGCCCAATGAATATCTGAGCGCTATGTGACAGGCTCGATGGCACAGCTGTGACAAAAGTGACTAGAGGATAAGGGAGATTGGATTGCTTTTAAAAAAGCAGTTTGCGGAGCAGTGGGTAAACAGCAATGCCAGCCTGTCAGGAAGCCTTAGAAGGCAGCCCAACAACCAACACCACTGATACACCACTATATAGCCTCCCCTTGCACTGCACACACAGTGACTGGTGTGTTGTGCAGGCCAAATTGCTAGCAGCAGAAGCAGTTTTTTTTTTCTTCTCAGCAGGACAAAAAAAAAAAAAATTGGGATTGCTTTTAAAAAAGCAGTTTGCGGAGCAGTGGGTAAACAGCAATGCCAGCCTGTCAGGAAGCCTTAAAAGGCAGCCCAACAACCAACACCACTGATACACCACTATATAGCCTCCCCTTGCACTGCACACACAGTGACTGGTGTGTTGTGCAGGCCAAATCGCTAGCAGCAGAAGCAGTTTTTTTGTCTTCTTCCCTGCCTAACGCCCTCCCTACAGAATCAGCAGCAACCTCTCCCTATACTAAGATCGGCAGAAGTAAGATGGCGGTCGGCGTGCACGCCCTTTTATACCCCCTGTGACGCCCACCAAAGCAAGCCAATCACTTGCATGCCCTTCTGAAAGATGGTGGTGACCCGTGCCTATGTCATCACGTTGCCCACAGTGTCCGTGGATCCTGATTGGCTGAAAAAGAGCGCAAAACAAACTTTTGAAACGCGACTTTGGCGCGTAAGTCGCCGACCTCGTGGCCGACCCCATCCTAGGGTCGGGTTTCATTTCATGAAACCCGACTTTGCCAAAAGTCGGCGACTTTTGAATTTTTTCGACCCGTTTCGCTCAACTCTAGTCATTATCCCTGACTTGTTTCTATAGCCAATACCACAGTACTTAATCCAGAATTGGGACACAGGGTAGCAATAAAGGGGCTCTGTAGCAAAAATCAAAATGGGGTCACTTTCTAGTATTTGTGCAAACCAGGACATGAACGTCTTGCTCTTTTGCCTCCTTTCAGATGTATTGAAAAGCATACGCGTGGGTTGTCTCTCTCATTCACACAACCCATTTTCAGGAGATACTTCTTGCCCAAATCAGATCCTTTTTGTCCCCTATATGGGCTCCCTCTAGACCCTTGAGGAAAAACGTTGCAAGGAATGTTCTAAAAAATCCAATTAACACCTCTCAAGTCAAATGTAGCAAGGGAGCCGCATAGCTAAAATCTACCCCAGTCCTAGCAAAAGACTATCCATGCCTTTTGCCCTCTTCCATGCCCTTTATTTCCTAATGGAAGAGAGCACACTACTAGCTATGTGGGATACTTTTACTTTTCCAATGGGAAATGGGATAAGGCTAGCCTTGGATAGACCCAGTTTCTCTTAAGTCCTCATGGGTCTTGTTCCACTTTGTGAAAACTGTTACATAATATGGGCTAACTGGGTGAGGTGGATCACCTAAGTCCTGGATGCAGGTAGGCACAAGGGCCATGGGAGGCAGTGCAGCAGCTAGGTGGAGCAAATGGAACACGGACAGCTGAGGGACTGGAAACTGCATGTAGACAGGTGGAATGCTGGATGGTGGATACCACAGGCAAATGAGAAACGTCCAAGAGACCACAAGTAAGCAGGCGGACACATAGAAGGCAAGCTAAAAAAGTCTTAATGAAGTCCTGGAAACCACAGGCAAGCAGGAGAGATGCAAGAAATTGCATGCAGGTGGGAAGAATCCAGGAGACCACAGGCAAGCAAGAGGGATGCTGGAAACCGCTGGGCTGGCAGGAGGCATCCAGTCCATGGAGATCACAAGCATATTGCAAAGTTACTGAAGACCTCAGACAGATGGCAGACTTACTGAAGAATGTAGGCAGACTCAAGGACTGAAAGCAGTAGGAAGACAGGAGGTATCATTAAGACGTAGACAGGTAGCAGACAAAACTCCGGAATAACAAGATAGTCCAAATATCATGGAAGCCGCAGGAGGCTAGGAGATGTCCTGGAAACCATCAGACAAGCAACAGAGGACCTAGAAGACAGGGAACAGGTAGCTGACAGAACTCATGAGTAACTAGAAAGTCTGAAGACCATGGACATCACAGGCAGATAGAAGAAGTTCTCCACTGACAAGCAGCAAGATTACTGGAAACCGCAGACAAGTAAGTGAAGTCCTGAAGATGACTGACAGGTAGAAAACATACTGGAAACAACAGACAAGCAGGCAAAGTCCTCCAATGATAGGTAGCAAGGTTACTGGAAACCACAGACAAGTAACTTATGGACGGGAAACCACAGACATCCAGGAGACATCCTGATGATTATGGACTGGAACTGTGCACAGACAAACTAAAAGAGTTACTGCAAGTCTTAGAGCAATATCAAGACACAGGTGTGTGTCCTGGGAGGCCTTATAAAGGCCCAGGAAATACAATACATGGGAACACCCTGTGCTACTTGCAAAGTCCGACGAGTAGCACAAGAAAATCGGATCGGGACATGTGCATAACAAAAAAGACACTTAAAGGGGTTGCCCAGGACAAACAATCCATGGTTTCTTTTAGTAGAAACTGTGCGATACCTGTCTATTAGGTTGTGTCTGGTATTGCAGCTCAGCTCTATTTAAGGGAACAACACGGAAATGCCAGACCTGACAACCTGTTGACAAGCGTGGCACTCTTTTTGGAGGAACTCAGCCGTGTTTGGAAACCACAGATTGACACCACCTATAATCACTCCTCCAAACAACCCGGTAAAGACTTGACCATACTGACAACCAGTATAGTCCACAAACCACTATAGTTCATCATCCTTATTAATACTTTGATATTGTAGCTTTTTCAGAAAATATTCTAAGATTTTTTTTTAATTTTCACTCAGACTAATAAGAAATACCATTTGCTTTGAAAAAGTTGGACATAAAGTTCATAGAAGTTGACCCAAACTTCAAAGAGCTTCGCCCCCAAACATAATCACTACACGTTTAATTAAGGATTCTTGCATGAATCTCTAGTTCCCGAGCTCGCAATCTTCCATTTCTGCGGTGATTCACCGGCCTTTTACAGATTTGATCTAACAGGAGTCCATGTAAGTGTTTTTACATTTTATGGCGAAATTAGGAATACATCTGGAGAAGCGTGTACGAACTCCATTTTATGGATTTTCATCATGTAATGGCGTGCTTCATTGCCTTTTGGCAGATTTCACTCTGTGGGAGAGGCAGACGCAATCTGAATGAAATTTACTAGCTTCCACAAATAGAAAAAGTATGTTCGCTCTATCGGCAAACACGTTGACAGCAAATTCTGAAAAGTTGTAAAGTGACCAGAATATAGGGTCATCTGAGTGTTTTTGTGGCTTTATTTTTTTAACTTTTTTTTTTTTTATCAGACTTGTACTACATTGATAGTAGTACTAAACTATCATTGCGATTTGTCTTAAAGGGTTAATCCCAACCCAAGAATTTGCCATTTTTCCCATGGCCATGGCTAATGAATGACATGACAGCAATGGCCACATCATGTCCATCATGGCACAACATCTGGCTCCGATAGTAAAAAGAAGGGACAACAGATTCTGGGACTCCTGTGGGGTCAAGTATGGATTATGGGACTTCTGTGGGGGGTCATGTATGGATTATGGGACTCCTGGGTGGATCAAGTATATCAAGTATGGATTCTGGGACTCCTGGGGGGTCAAGTATGGATTCTGGGACAACCATGGAAGTCATGTATGGATTCTGGGACTCCTGGGGGGGTCCAGTATGGAATTTTGGACTCCTGGGGAATCAAGTATGGATTCTGGGACTCCTGGGAGGTCAAATGTGGATTCTGGGACTCCTGGGAGGTCAAGTGCGGATTCTGGGACTCCTGGTGGGGGGTCAAGGCAGGATTTTGGGATCCTGGGGGGGTGGGTCAAGGCAGGATTTTGGGATCCTGGGGGGGTGGGTCAAGGGTGGATTCTGGGACTCCTGGGGGTGGTCAAGGGTGGATTCTGGGTCTTCTGTGGGGGTCAAGAATGGATTCGTGGACTCCTGTGAGGTCAAGTATGGATTCCGGGACTCTTGTGGGGTCAAATATGGATTCTGGTACTACTAAGGGGTCAAGTATTATTATCAGGGCATGTATGTATATTTGCTAACTCTCCCTGAACATCTAGGTGGCTCCAGAAAACATGGGAGACCTATTGGATGCCAAAAACAGCTTACAATTATCCGGGGCTGCCGAAAACCCCAGAAAATGAGCTTTTGCTAGTGTTTCTTTCTGGCACCAAAAACCACCTCCAGGGGCATGATCTGAAAAGGGATGAGACTATAAGGAATTATTTTTCTCTTTGGATAAACACTTTGGAAATTTGTCAGATGGGGTTATTTGCCAGCACTTCATCTTATAATACATGAGCAGGACAGACCCTCTAGAGATAAAAGCTGCTCCGACTTTGGCTAAGACTCATCGAGAAAGTTCCTAAGCCGAAACCTATTGTGTCCATATTACTTTTACCCTATTAGGAAGTGTATTAACACTTTTTACTCTACAAACCCTAAAGCTAGCTGTACACATGAGATAGGTGTCTTAATTCTCTAATACATGGGAGGGGCAATAACTTATAGATTGATGGCGGTCTGACTGCTGGAACCTGCACCGTTCAGAAGAATGGGGCACTTTCATCCCTGTTTGAATGGAGGTGCAGTAGTACGCATGGTCAACCTCAGCTCCATTCATTTCTTATGGGTCTGGGAGTAATGCACTCGACTTTTTCGACTCGGTAGCCCTATTTGGAATTACTCGAGAGTCAGTCAAGCATCCACATTGTCACTCCAGTTTAATGGGGACAAAATAAAAAACCTGTTCTGGCGATTGGTGCAAGTCCCAGTGGTCTGAAGTTATCAACTATCCAGCAGACCTCTTTAAATCTCGCGTTTATGTGTTTTCAATAAATATTAAAGGGACAAAAGTTGTTAAAACTCTAATAGCATCTACTAAATTAGTCCTTAATCAACAGGATCGGGAACTTGAATTCTAATTGCCCGATTCTGATCTCTCCTGTCATCGCCAGATGGTCGACCCAACACGCCAAAATCGACAGGTTCGGATGACTTTTCTAAGCCTACATTTATCCACGTTACTAAGAACTTCCTCCAATCCCACCCTGTACCCCTTTAAACCCACCAAGTCCTGAATGAAGCGTAGTGGGGTATATAAACCTTATAGCGTGAGAATCTACAGCAGTAATACGCACTCAGGGTAAAAAAAAACAACAATCTGCAAATCCGCCAAGTAAGCAGCATAACATCTGCACCAATTACACTACTGCAATATGCAATTCCTCTTAATTATTCACAGTGGCCTTAAAAGCCGCGTTCCTATAGATGACATTATTCCATATCCAGCCATATACACTCAATTATGTTCACACCATTTACAAAGCCTGAAAATGTGTTGCCTCTTAATAAATACATTGTATAACCACAAACTCCTAATCACTTAGCTAACTGGAAAGCACATTTCTAAAGGTCACAAGTGATAACTGACAGTAAATAACAAGAACGACCGGGTCCAGACTCCTTCTCGGAGATTTTTCTTACAAGCCACCATAAAAAAAGCAAAAACTTACATTAACAATGTTTCCCAGAAGAATCTTAAAGCAGATCTGTCACTGGATTCCACAATATACACTGCATACATTAGTAAAACATAAATAAATATTTAGACCTGAAGAGACTGGTGTACTTACTTTGAAAATGTTAAATCGACTGTAAAATCCGCATATTAAAAATAAGCATGTAGTCATAATATGCACATTTTAATTTCAGAGGAGAAAACTTAAAAAAGGTCAATGCAGCCAATCTCACATGGACTTTCAAAGTAAGTACCCCAGTCTCACCAGGTCTAAGATTTATTTTAATAATGTATGCAGTTTATTTTGTAAACTCAAATCGCAGATCTGATTTAGAAGGGGCTGGATTTTTGAGGAACCCGCTAATTTATTTAATACTATTGATGTTTGTAAAGGGGCCAATTTCCCTTTATACCGTAACCAAAATTCCCTAATGATCTCCCTGCCATTTTTTCTAGTGTGGGCATCATCTGGCCACAGTGTTAAATAAACGTGTGACCGCTGCAGCTAGTGATTGGTTGCAGTGGTCTGTACAACCAGAAGCAGAATTGATACAAACGGGTATCAGCATGTATAATTGTTTTTATTTATGGGCCATGCTGAAGTGTCTTGCATAAAAAAAAAAAAAAAAAAAAAAAAAGATTGGACGCTCTCTTCCAGAGGAATGTACATAAAAAAAAAAAAAAAAATCTATGTACAAAATAAGTACTGTAAATAATAAAATAAAAACATAAACATGGACAAAACTGATATAAAGCTCTGGCAAAAATAAAGAGACCACTGCACAGTTTTATAAAAAATAAGCTTCCCTCCATGTCTGACAGCCATTCCATTCCAGTGTCAGTTGAATTCCAACCAAAGTACACCTCATTCTACTTAATGTGCTTCTGATTAGGTGATCACCTGAACCAAATCTTACTTAACGAAGGAAAGTATAAAAAACCCTGCTGTGGTGTTCACAATCCTCTTGCAATAGGACAAGCTGGATGGGAAAAGAAGTGCTAGTGATATCCCAAAAGTAATAGGAATGAAAAAAAATAACTTTTATCCATGTCGAAGGAGTTGAAAAGAAAAGTCTTGAGTGAGGAAAAGAAGGGCTCAATTCTGGCTTTACTAGCAGAGGGATACAGTGAGCGTCATGTTGCCTCCATCCTTAAAATTTCTAAGATGGCAGTCCATTACAACAAGGTCAAGCAGCAGACATTGGGGACAACAAAGCTACAGACCGACAGAGGGTGAAAACGACTCTCCATTGACCGGGATGACCGTCATCTTATTCGAATGTCACTCAGCAACCGCAGGATGACATCAAGTGACCTACAAAAGGAATGGCAAATGGCAGCTGGGGTGAAGTGCACAGAAAGAACAATTTGTAACAGGCTCCTAGAGGCAGGGCTCAAGTCATGTACAGCTAGAAAAAAGCCTTTCATCAATGAGAAGCAAAGGAGAGCCAGGCTGAAGATTGCCAAAGACCATAAGGATTGGACCACAGAGGAATGGAGTAAGGTAATCTTCTCTGATGAGTCTAATTTTCAGCTTTGCCCAACACCTGGTCATCTAATGGTTAGACGGAGACCTGGAGAGGTGTACAAGGCACAGTGTCTTGCACCCACTGTGAAATCTGATGGAGGATCGGTGATGATCTGGGGATGCTTCAGCAGGGCTGGATTTGGGCAGGTTAATCTTTGTGAAGGACGTATGAATCAAGCCGCATACAAGGTTATCCTGGAAAAACAGTTGATTCCTTCTGCTCAGGCAATGTTCCCCAACTCTGAGGACTGTTTTTTCCAGGAGGACAATGCGCCATGCCACACAGCTAGGTCAATCAATGTGTGGATGAAGGACCACTACATCAAACCCCTGTCATGGCCAGCCCAATCTCCAGATCTGAACCCCATTGAAAACCTCTGTAATGTAATCAAGAAGACGATGGATAGTCACAAGCCATCAGACAAAGAAGAACTGCTTACATTTTTGCACCAGGAGTGGCATAAGGTCACCCAAAAGCAGTGTGAAAAACTGGAGGAAAGCAGCCAAGACGCATGAAAGCTGTGATTAACAATCATGGTTATTCCACAAAATATTGATTTCTGAACTCTTCCTGAGTTAAAACATTAGTATTGTTGGTTTCTAAAGGATTATGAACTTGTTTTCTTAGCATTATTTGAGGTCTTCAAGCACTCTGCATTTTTTTGTTATTTTGACCACCTGCTGGCCACATTATTACACTGAAAAAAAAAAACACCAACCACATAGATTTACGTAAAACAGTGACACCTACTGGTCATATTAATAAGTAAAAAAGAAACAATACTTATAAATACCAGTAGAGCACTGCCACCTACTGGCCAGATTACCATGTAAGAAATACCCATAGAGACCAATGGAACAGCACCATCTTCTGGCCACATTATTACTTTAGCGAGAAAACAATAGGCTCTCGCAATGACAAGGAGACAATAAATTATTTTAGTAATGATGAAGTCACAAGAAACTAGTGATTTGATTGAGGCGTGAGATGTGAGTTCTGCCTCCAGCTTAAGCATCACCGCACCATAATTTCATTGGCCAATTTACTAATTAGCATTTTTTGGGGAGTGGGAAATCAGCATTAGGAATCTACAGATTTCTGGGTTTTTTTTCCTCGTCCGTCAATGGATTGCTAGTGACTGTCACCTTCAGCAGAACTCATTAAAGCAATGTTGTATCTTTCCTTGTTTAATGTAATCATTTTAATTGAAGTTTAATCTCGTAAAATATTTGGAAGATTTTTAATTGACATTTGTAGTAATTAATTGGTAAGCATTAAAGGTTTGTCGGAAGAATTTAAAAAGTAAAATTTGACGTCGAAATTGGCTAGCGACCGCTGTGAGGCCCCTGCTGGGAGCTTTTCATCGTTTTTCCTTGTGTCTTGTTAGGGTAGCGGAGGGAGGGGAAGAGTGCGAGGGGACGACGGACCCTTTCTTATAGTCATGAATTACATTACTAATGTATTCCATTACCACCCGCAAATGTCATGTTAATTTCTGATCATCATCGTTTCAGACAATAGTTTCGACATTGGCAACAAGCCAATTAGCTATACAGGCTAAAATAAACTGTAGGAGAAAAAAATGAATCTTTAAATCTGTCATTTCAGGGAAAAAAACAAAACAAAATAGAAATAATAAATAATTAAAAAGTAAATATAACATGTAAATAAAAAAAAGAAAATGCCAAAAAAAGAAAAAATACAAATGGTAAAAATTAAATAAAAATCTGCAATAAAATGTGAATAAGACTAAAGAAATGCAAAGCTACATAAAAAAATACAAAAAATAAAAAAATAGTAAAAAAAAATGCAAATTTAAGTCTGTCATTTTGGGAAAACAAATAAAAATAGTAAATAAAAAGTCAATATAAAATGCAAAAAAATAAAAAAAAAAAATCGTAAAAAATAAAAAAAGCTGCAATGAAATATAAAAGACCAAAAAAAAAAGACTAAAAAAAAAAATTAAACCACACAAAATAAAAAATACAAATAAAATAGTAAAAAAAAAAAAAATACAAAAAATAAAAAATGGTAAAAAAAAATGTAAATTTAAATCTGTCATTTTGGGAAAAACAAAATGGTAAATAATTAAAAAGTAAATGTAAAATAAAAAGTATTGTAAAAAATAAATAAAAATATGCAATAAAATGTACATAAAAGCAAAAAAAAATAAAAAAAATAAAACTATACAAAATAATAATAAAATAGAAATAGTAAAATAATGCAAATTTAAATTTGCAATCTGTCATTTTAAGAAAAACAAAATAAAAATAAATGAAAAGTAAATATAAAATGCAAATAAAAGAAAAAAACAAAAAAAATCTGCAACAGAATGTAAAATTAAGACAAAATAATTCAAAAATATAAAACTATGCAAATTAAAAAAATATAAAAAAAAACACAAATAAGATAAAATAGTGGAAAAAATTCAAAGAAAAAAATATACATAAGTGTGGAGATGCGATAGATGCTGACACCATCTCTACCAATACAGTAACTGCCAGTCCTGATATCTCTTATTGGATCATCCGGCCTTTCAATAGGACACCCAATATTCAACTTGTGTATGAAAAAGACCAACACGTTGCTGAAACCGCAGAGGGGGCGAATGGTTGAAATGCGGCGAGTTGATTAAATTGTTAGAAATTACCTTTCATAGAAGTTTCCCAACCTGAAAGTTTTCGGAATTGTGCATTTTTCGAGGCGGTTGGTGATTTACAGCTCTGGACAGTAAATGGGCCATTATTTTTATTCTAAGGTTTAAATGAGATTAAGGATGATCAAATACTTATAAGCGGGGTTTAAAATACCCGGAGGGCTGCAGAAATGAAGGGTCATTTATAACAATATTATGTGTGCAAGCAGTATGTAATACAGAAGCGCAGTTAGATAACGGCATCTCTGGGAAATTCACGTTTGTTATGAGCTCTCGGCAAACTTACGATTTTAAATACCAGCCATAATTTTGATATGTTCTGCGTTTTAGTAAATTTACCGTGCGTGCATGATTATTCGGATGTAAATCGTAAGCGGCGCCAATTTAAAAATTCAAGGCTGAGCAATCTGTTAGCGTCTGCCTACGCCACTTACAATTACCGCTATTATTTAGGTGTCAATAAAACGCGTCGCTACATTCCTGTTTATGTGTAAATAAGTTACAAGCAGAGTGGGAAAATGCAGGCGACGGAAGACAGAATCCTATTACGGAAGAACTAAGGAAGGGCAGGAAGACGCAGGCACTTGAGATTTTATTCACCGCGATGGTGGCTGTGACAAAACTGAACTAAGAATAAGGAAAATATGTATTTTTTTTAATATTTACTCATATTCAAATATTTAAAAAGATTCCGGATTACAAAAAAAAAAAAAGTTTAAAAAAAAAAACAGCGACTCCGGTGGTTGTGCCTGGTGTTACAGTTCAGGATTAAATGCTCGAATCGGGACTTAGAGCACCATGGACAGGAGTGGCATTTTTTCTAGAAAACTATGTAGACCTTTTCTTTTTCCAAAACCTAGTAAGTCAATAGCTTAAAGGGTTAATGACAATGCTTCATGAACACACCGCTTCCCTGCTGCCTCTTGGTTGTTGGAGGTTCAGTGCGCTCCTGAAAGTCAAAGGGGTGTTGTGCTGGGCAATCTCTCATTAAGAACGAATTGAGTTGGTAGTGCATATGATCGACCTCGATCATTGAGATTGGTGGAGGAAAAGGCAGTAAGACCTCCAGACATAAGTTTTAAACTTGAGAACATCCCTTTAAGAGCAGAAGGGGTAACTTTGCCTCTACAGCATCAAAGGAGCGCAGGGGCAAGTTCTCCCGAGCAGTGCTTGCAAGCTCTATAGAAAAAAAAGATTGTAAGCACTGTGCTCCTTGTCCAAGAGACTGGCCACTGCTGCTACGACTCCAGAGGTGGCCGGTAACTTAGGCATCAAGCAGTGCACAATAGAAATAAAAACCCCTCCGTTCTTGACAACAAGTAAATTACAAAGTTGCTCGTTTCTGTGCGCTGTAGGATACAGACTAACTTGCTAATCACTGGGTGTCTGACTGCTGGGACCCCCAGTAATCTCGAGAATGGGGCTTCCCATCTTGAATGGAGCAGAGGTGCACATGCTCGATCCATAGTCAATGGGACTGCCGGACAAAGCCGAGTACAGTGCCCGGTATTTTCATCAATCTGCTAGACAATGACTGAATGCTCAATTCAAGGTGGGCTCTGCAGACTGCGACTCTTGAGATCTCTAGGGTTCCCAATGGTCGGACCCCCCCAACGACCATTAAGCACTTTACGAGTAAGGGTCTACTTCCAGTTCCGCTAATCAACCACTTGTTTCCTGCTTCTGATCGGTGGTGGTTAATTAGCCTGTTTACAGAGGCCGATGAGCATTGAATGCTCAGTCAAAGACCGATCACTCTGCATAGGCTACCATTGTTCTCAGCAGCACAAAGTTTACACAGAGCAATGTGCTGCCGAGCACAACAATCTATTGGGCGAACCAAAATCTGGCTATATGGACATGATGAGTGCTCCACAATGTTGAATTATGTGTTTCCAATGAACGATCAACCGTGCGGTCTAATTAATGGACTGGCTGGGTGCACCAGACAAAGAACCGTCCTTATATAGGGTGGTCCCGGGCTAGGACCCCCTCCTGAGACATCAGTACATCCTAATAGGGCAAGGGTTGATTTAAAGTTTGGGGGACACCAGAAGGTACATACTATTGGGAAGTTTTTCATCGAATTGCAAAATATTATACTTAGTGTCTGTGTTATGCAACAATGTTACAATGCCAAAAAAACTGAAACACAGCACCGCCTGACGAAACGTCGGCGTCAACGATAATATTATTCCGCTTTAGGCAAAGTCACATTTCTGCAGAAGTGAATGAAAAAAAAAAAAAAATTAAAATGGAACATTACGACATAAAATTTATTAGAAGCACTTAACAAATCAGTGTTCCTCCAATAATGGCTCAGAAATTGTATTTTTATGTCACGCTCGATCTGAATTGTTGGTGAGATATGGGGAATCAATGGCGCTCCATGCACTCATCCCCACCTGTCCTGAAAATTTATACTTCACAAAAGGGTAAAAAGAAAAAAAAAAAAAAAAATCAATAGTGAGATTTAGAATAAAATTATAATTGTTAATACAAAAGAGTCACAGGTGATCCCTGCGATGAGCGCTGCCCTCTTCTACCCCCTTTTGCCTATCCGTTAAGACTGATTATTGAGTATCTTGGATAAGGATCCCTCACCTCCTGTGTTTTCACATAAAATAATAATTTGTATTGTGTCATCCCTCTGTTATTCCTCCTGGAAAAGTCAACTGTCAGATGAGTGTTAGTTTCTCTACACATTCTCACATTATCCATTAAATCTCAGGTATGTTTTTCACTAAATAAAGTGGTTTTGTTTTTTTCTTCCTTAGAACCTTCTGTTATTCCTCCTGGAAATGTACAAGTTGCTTAGATTGTGTAAGAACACACCCAGCTGACACCACAAATGGGAAATCCTGGTTATTAATTAATTTGTGGATTAAGGCTATGTTCACATGTTACATTTTTGAAGCATTTTTTTTTTTTGCTGCTTTTTGATGCAAATTTTAAGCTCCTTTTTACAGTACGTGCAAAGACTAAGGCCATGTGCACACGATGCAGATTTGCAGCGTTTCCGCAGCGGATTTTACCGCGCAGAAACGTTGCATATCCGCATTGTGATGTACAGTACCTTTAAAATGAATGAAAAAAAAAAAAAAAAAACGCTGTGCAGACGCTGCGGATTTTTCCGCGCGGTTTTCCTGCGGTACAAAATCCGCAGCATGTTACTTCTTTTGTGCGGTTTTCTATCTCCCCTGTTACCAAATCCGCAGGGGGAAGACCGCAATGGAAAACCGCACAAAAACCGCATGAAAACCGCGTGAAAAATGGAAGAAATCCGCAGGAAAAATGCAGGTCAACTGCTGCGTTTTTGCAAACTGCAGGATGCCACTTATTTCAGTGTTTTTTTCAGCGTATTTGCAGCATAGGAAACAATGTGTAAGTGCAAAAATGCAGCATAAAGCACAGACATTAGTTTTTTGCTGCATTTTTGGTGCAAAAACCTAAGGAAGTTAAATTGTGATCTTTTGTGGGGCCACTAACCTTTATGCACAAGGGAAAACAAAAACGCAGCAAAAACTCAGCAAAACCAGAGTACAATATACATGCAGTGATAGCCTGTTTGTTAGACAATCACTACATATGTTGCGGCTGTCGAAATTGCATTTTATTACATGAAATTAGCATTTGATCACTGACCAACCTGTTAGAATTATGGCTCTCACAGACCTGTTAGTTTTCTTTTGTTTTTTTTAAGAAGCCTCCTACTCTGCACTCATTGCCTGTATTAACTGCACCTGTTTGAACTCATTCCCAGTATAAAAGACACCTGTCCACACACTCAATCACACTCCATTCTCTCCACCATGGCCAAGACCAAAGAGTTGTCTAAGGACACCAGAGAAAAAACTGACCTGCACAAGGCTGGGATGGGATACAGGACAATGGACAAGCAGCTTGGCGAAAAGGCAACAACTGTTAGCACACAATTGTTGGAAAATAGAAAAAACACAAATGACTGACAATCTTCCTCAGTCTGGGGCTTCATGCAAGATCTTGCCATGTGGGATAAGGACGATTGTGAGAAAGGTCAGGAATCAGCCCAGAACTACAGGTGAGGACCTGGTCAGTGACCTGAAGAGAGATGGGACCACAGTCTCAAACACACACTGCACCTTCCTGGATTAAAATCATGCAGGGAAAGAAAGGTCCCTCTGCTCACCCAGCATATGTCCAGTCCTATTTGAAGTTTCCCAATAACCAACTGAATGATCCAGAGGAGGCATGGGAGAACATCATGTGGTCAGATGAGACCAAAGTAGAACTTTTTGGTCTCAACTCTACACGCCAAGTTTGGAGGAAAAAAGAAAGAAGAGTACAACCCCAAGAACACCGTCCCAACCATGAAGCATGGTTGGGGAAACATCATACTTTGGAGGTGCTTTTCTGCAACGGGGACAGTACTACTGTACCATATTGAATGGAGGATGGATGGGGTCCTGCACAAGGCTGGGATGGGCTAAAGGACAATAGGTAAGCAGCTTGATGAGAAGGCAACAACTGTTGACACAATCAGCGTCGGACTGGCCCACCGGAGAACCGGAGGATTCTCCGGTGGGCCCTGGCATCTGGTGGGCCCTGGCACCTGCTGGCATACAGGGCCAGCAGTTGCCTAGGGCCCCCGCTGCTCCAGGGGCCCCCAGCCAGTGGTGTGTCGCACACCATGCAGCTGCTATGGGGGCCCCTGCCAGTGGAGCAGCAGCGGGTGACAGGAGGGAGGAGCCCCTGTCCCCGCTGCTAAAGAGAAATGAATATTCACTGCGAAGCATATCATTTCAGGTCTCCACCCCCAGAGGCCCCGCCCCCAGCCCAGTAAGCCGCTCTGCATCAGGGCCGGCGCCGCCCTCAGTCCTCTCTGCTCCTGGCTCACAGCCAGTGCGCGATGACGTCACTACATCGCGCACCCGCTGTGTGTCTGGCAGAGGGGGCAGCTCCTGACACTGAAGCCGGGATCAGCATGGGAGCGAGGAGGAGAGGTGAGTATTGTGTTTTGTTTTTTCATATCTCTCTCGCTCTCTCTATCTGTCTCTCTCTATATAGCTCTCTCTCTATCTCTCTTATATCTATCTATCTCTATCTATTATCTCTATCTATTATCTATATCTATCTTTCTATCTCTATCTATTATCTATATCTATCTCTATCTATTATCTCTAGAGCGATAGATATATCTCTACATATATCTCTATATCTATCTATCTCTATATCTTTCTATATATATATCTCTATATCTAGCTATTATGTCTATTTATCTCTATATCTATCTCTATCTATCTCTATATCTATTATCTATCTAGCTACCATCTATATCTATCTTTATCTATATATATCTCTATCTAATATCTATATCTATCTATCTCTATACCTATCTATTTATCTATCCGTTATCTATCTCTATATCTTTTCTCTGTATCTATCTATTTCTATATCTATATCTCTCGCTATCTATCGCTCTATCTCTATATCTCTATCTCTATAGCTATCTATCTATATATCTCTATATCTATCTCTCTGTATATCTATCGCTCTATCTCTATATCTATCTTTCTCTATTTATCTCTATATCTTTTCTCTGTATCTATCTCTCTCTATATCTATATCTATCTATCTCTATATATTATCTCTATATCTATTTATCTCTATCTCTATATATATCTCTCTGTATATCTATCTATCTTTCTATCTCTATATCTATCTCTATATCTATCTTTCTATCTATCTATCTCTATTATCTATATCTATCTCTATCTATCACTCTATCTCTATATCTATCTTTCTATCTCTACATCTATCTCTATATCTATCTTTCTATCTATCTCTATATCTATCTATATCTATTATGTCTATCTAGCTATCTCTATTATCTATATCTATCTCTATATCTATCTATTATCTCTATATCTATCTACCTATCTATCTCTATATCTATCTCTATATCTATATCTATATCTGTTTCTCTCTATATCTATCTCTATATCTCTCTCTATAGCTATCTATATATTATCTCTATATCTATCTATCTATCTATATATTATCTCTATATCTATCTATCTCTATATCTATCTATCTCTCTCTATATCCATATCTATCTATCTCTATATCTATCTATCTCTATATCTATCTTTATATCTAACACTATATCTCTATATCTATCTCTATATCTCATTATCTATCTATCTCTATCTCTCTCTCTTTATCTATCTATCTATTGATCTATCCATCTATCTCTATATCTATCTATTATATCTATCTATTATCTATATCTATCTATCCATCTATCTAGCTATCTCTATCTCTATATCTCTCTCTATATCTATCCATCTTTCTAACTCTATATCTAGCTATTATCTCTATATATATCTGTCTCTATATCTATCTCTATATCTATCTCTATATCTATTATCTCTATATATATCTAGCTCTATATCTATTTTTATTTATAGCCATCTATCTATATATATTTATCTCTATCTATCTACACTCACTGGCCACTTTATTAGGTACACCTGTCCAACTGTGTGTTAAGACTTAATTTCTAATCAGCCAATCACATGGCGGCAACTCAGTGCATTTAGGCATGTAGACATGGTCAAGACAATCTCCTGCAGTTCAAACCGAGCATCAGTATGGGGAAGAAAGGTGATTTGAGTGCCTTTGAACGTGGCAGGATTGTTGGTGCCAGAAGGGCTGGTCTGAGAATTTCAGAAACTGCTGATCTACTGGGATTTTCACGCACAACCATCTCTAGGGTTTACAGAGAATGGTCCGAAAAAGAAAAAAAATCCAGTGAGCGGCAGTTCTGTGGCCGGAAATGCCATGTTGATGCCAGAGGTCAGAGGAGAATGGGCAGACTGGTTCGAGCTGATAGAAAGGCAACAGTGACTCAAATTGCCACCCGTTACAACCAAGGTAGGCAGAAGAGCATCTCTGAACGCACAGTGCGTCGAACTTTGAGGCAGATGGGCTACAGCAGCAGAAGACCACACTGGGTACCACTCCTCTCAGCTAAGAACAGGAAACTGAGGCTACAATTTGCACAAGCTCATCGAAATTGGACAGTAGAAGATTGGAAAAACGTTGCCTGGTCTGATGAGTCTCGATTTCTGCTGCGACATTCGGATGGTAGGGTCAGAATTTGGCGTAAACAACATGAAAGCATGGATCCATCCTGCCTTGTATCAACGGTTCAGGCTGGTGGTGGTGGTGTCATGGTGTGGGGAATTTTTTCTGGGCACTCTTTGGGCCCCTTGGTACCAATTGAGCATCGTTGCAACGCCACAGCCTACCTGAGTATTGTTGCTGACCATGTCCATCCCTTTATGACCACAATGTACCCAACATCTGATGGCTACTTTCAGCAGGATAATGCGCCATGTCATAAAGCTCGAATCATCTCAGATTGGTTTCTTGAACATGACAATGAGTTCACTGTACTCAAATGGCCTCCTCAGTCACCAGATCTCAATCCAATAGAGCATCTTTGGGATGTGGTGGAACGGGAGATTCGCATCAGAGATGTGCAGCCGACAAATCTGCGCCAACTGTGTGATGCCATCATGTCAATATGGTCCAAAATCTCTGAGGAATGCTTCCAGCACCTTGTTGAATCTCTGCCACGAAGAATTGAGGCAGTTCTGAAGGCAAAAGGGGGTCCAACCCCTTACTAGCATGGTGTACCTAATAAAGTGGCCAGTGAGTGTATATATGTCTATATTATTATTATATCTGTATATCTCTATCTATTATCTATCTCTATCTATATATCTATCTCTAGATCTTTCTATCTATAGCTATCTATCTATCTATCCATTATCTAATTTCTATCTATCTCTATATCTATCTACCTATCGATCTATCTATCTATATTTCTTTCTATATCTATCTTTATATCTATCTCTATCTATCTCTATGAATCTTTCTATCTATATCTATCCATTATCTACTTTCTATCCATTATCTACTATCTATCTCTATATCTATCTATTTCTACATCTATCTTTCTATCTATATCTATCTAACTCTATATCTATATAGCATTATACCCTATGAGGGGGCAGCATTATACCCTATGAGGGGGCAGCATTATACCCTATGAGGGGGTGCATTATTCCCTATGAGGGGGCAGCATTATACCCTATGAGGGGGGCAGTATTATACCCTATGAGGGGGTGCATTATACCCTATGAGGGGGGCAGCATTATACCCTATGAGGGGGTGCATTATACCCTATGAGAGGGCAGCATTATACCCTATGAGAGGGCAGCATTATACCCTATGAGGGGGCAGCATTATACCCTATGAGGGGGTGCATTATTCCCTATGAGGGGGTGCATTATTCCCTATGAGGGGGTGCATTATTCCCTATGAGGGGGTGCATTATACCCTATGAGGAGGCAGCATTATACCCTATGAGGAGGCAGCATTATACCCTATGAGGAGGGCAGCATTATTCCCTATGAGGAGGGCAGCATTATTCCCTATGAGGGGGCAGCATTATTCCCTATGAGGGGGGCAGTATTATACCCTATGAGGGGGGCAGTATTATACCCTATGAGGGGGGCAGTATTATACCCTATGAGGGGGGCAGCATTATACCCTATGAGGGGGCAGCATTATACCCTATGAGGAGGCAGCATTATACCCTATGAGGGGGTGCATTATACCCTATGAGGGGGCAGCATTATACCCTATGAGGGGGGCAGTATTATACCCTATGAGGGGGTGCATTATACCCTATGAGGGGGTGCATTATACCCTATGAGGGGGTGCATTATACCCTATGAGGGGGTGCATTATACCCTATGAGGGGGCAGCATTATTCCCTATGAGGGGGTGCATTATACCCTATGAGGAGGCAGCATTATACCCTATGAGGAGGCAGCATTATACCCTATGAGGAGGGCAGCATTATTCCCTATGAGGGGGGCAGCATTATTCCCTATGAGGGGGGCAGCATTATACCCTATGAGGGGGGCAGTATTATACCCTATGAGGGGGGCAGTATTATACCCTATGAGGGGGGCAGTATTATACCCTATGAGGGGGGCAGTATTATACCCTATGAGGGGGCAGCATTATACCCTATGAGGGGGTGCATTATTCCCTATGAGGGGGTGCATTATTCCCTATGAGGGGGCAGTATTATACCCTATGAGGGGGGCAGTATTATACCCTATGAGGGGGCAGCATTATACCCTATGAGGGGGCAGCGTTATACCCTATGAGGGGGTGCATTATTCCCTATGCGGGGGGCAGCATTATACCCTATGAGGGGGGCAGTATTATACCCTATGAGGGGGTGCATTATTCCCTATGAGGGGGGCAGTATTATATTCTATGAGATGGCTGCATTATATTCTATGAGATGGCTGCATTATACTATGTGAGGGGGCTGCTTTATATTCTATGAGGGGGCTACCCCAACTCCTGCTACATAATTAAGACATGTACAACCTTATATTATACCCGGATATTAGCGTGTTTTACCGCATAATTGGTGGTCTGGTATTTAACTCTATGCAGCTACATAGTGGGCCCCAAGAATGATTTTCTCTGGTGGGCCCAAGGTGTTCCAGTCCGACGCTGGACACAATTATTAGAAAATGAAAGAAACACAAGATGACTGACAATCTTCCTCGGTCTGGGGCTCCATGCAAGATCTCGCCTCGTGGGGTAAGGATCATTCTGAGAAAGGTCAGGAATCAGCCCAGAACTACACGGGAGGACCTTGGTCAATGACCTGAAAGAGCTTGGGACCACAGTCTCAAACATTACCGTTAGTAATACACTACGCCGCCATGGATTAAAGTCCTGCAGGGCACTCAAGGTCCTCCTGCTCATGCCAGCCCATGTCCAGGTCCGTTTGAAGTTTGCCAATGCTCATCTGGAGGATCCAGAAGCATGTGAGAAGGTCATGTGGTCAGAGGAGACCAAAATAGAACTTTTTGGCATTAATTCCACTTGCTGTGTCTGGAGGAAAAAAAAAAAAAAAAGGATGACAACAACCCCAAGAACACCATCCCAACCACGAAGCATGATGGAGGAAACATCATACTTTGGAGGTGCTATTCTGCAAAGGGGACAGGATGACTGCACCAAATTGAAGGGAGGATGGATGGGGTCATGTATCGCGAGATTTTGGCCAACAGCCTCCTTCCCTCAGTGAGAGCATTGAAGATGGGTCACTGTAGATAAATAATAGATTAGATAGATAGGATACACAAATAAGTTTGGTCTCCAATAAGTTCCAGTAGATAGACAAGTATATCTATGATTAGCTGAAGGACGCCTGTTAACACCAAGTGGCCCCTTAAACTAGAAATTCTTCCTCGTCTTCAGAAGTGAGCACTTCCACTAAACTTGTCTCTTAGTATTACCACGGAACTCATCACAAGGATGTAATTGAAACCTTGAGGTCCATGAAAATAGATCAGTACTGAAGCCTCCTGCTTTCACTCAAGAGTACTTAAGTTAACATGCAGATGAGCTGATGCTTCTCCAGCCGCTGTAATTCCACAGTATTTCTCCGCACCACCTGCAGCTCTGGATTCAATAAAACCTGCTCAGCAGAGGCTCCGACATTACACAGCTCCGAGTGTGGCCCGCTGCAGCCTTTTGCATCAAGAAGACCCTTTTTTTTTCTTTTTATAAGGTGGAGAACTTATTCATAGTAAACGTTAATCAATGCACCATCATAAGAGTGTAATCAGTGCAGTAAGCCTCTGTTCACATCATGTCTGAGCGATAAGTTCAGAACATGATTAAATAACAAAAATGTTAAAAACTGGTGAAAATAGTACATTTTAGCTCAGCAATTACACTTCTGGAACAAAAACTGAAATCTGTAAAGATATTTTACACCACTCTCAATTTAGGGGTAAAGACTGACCCACAGGGGAACCATTCATCCTACAATGGCCAAACAATTTTTAGTTTCTGCACTCCCCTTCTTTCAGAAGTCAAGGGTAAAGGATGGGGGTCATTATACCAGGAAAGGGTTCAGAATGGGGTCATAGGATCTCAGAATGGGGGTCTTTATACCTGGATGGGAGTCACTATAACAGTCTGGGGTCAAGGATGTGGATCATTATAGCAAAATGGGGCTCATTATACAAGGAAGGTGCCCAAGATGGGGGACATTATTCCAGGATAAGGAGTACTGTTACAGGAAGGGACCAGGATAGGGGACATTATTACAGTAAAAGTCCCAGGACTGGGGATATCATACCAAGAATTGGCCCAGGACGGGGGGTTGGGACATTATTACTGGAAGAGGCCCAGGACTGGGGATATTCCACCAGGAAGGAGCGCAGAATGGGGAACATTATACCAAAATGGGGGTCATTATACCAGGAAGGTGGCCAAGATGGGGGGACATTATACCAGAATGGGAAAACACTATCAGGAAGGGGCCAGGATAAGGGACATTATTACAGTAAGGGGGCAAGGATGGGGCATGTTTTAACAAGAAGAGGGCCAAGATGGGGGACATTATAACAGGAAGGGGCTTAGGATGAGAGACATTATTACATAAAGGGGCCAGGATGGTGAACATTACTACAGGAAGGTGTCATGATGTGGACACTATTATACCTATGTGTTTATAGGATCTAAAATGCTACAAAGGCCCTTACATCTGACGAACATGGAGGTGGGGGCTCGAGTCCAAATGTTGCATGGGATGGCAGTTATGCCACTGGATGTCAGAACTGCCATGTTTGAAGCCTTTTACATTCTGCGATCACTTTTGACAGCGGCATTTAAAAAGGTCAAATTGCTGCAATCGGAGCCAGCTCTCATTGTATCAGTAACTCTGAGGTGTCGGCTGTATAACACAGCAGGTACCCATGCTCTACGGTGCACGCATGACATTTGTAATTGGCAAATAGCGTTCATTTTTTATGATTTGTGCAATGAACAGGATACAGAGTAATTGTAGTTGTAGACACTTCAAGAATAGCTATGAAAACAAACAAAACAACAATACAAAAGAACATGTGTAAGAGCTTCGATTATCATTTTCCCACCGTACTGCAAAACCAAATATTTGTGACTTACCAGCTTCACCGTGAGACATCACACCCCGTCAATCCTCATGCCTCACTATTCAGATATCACACACACACCCTGACCATCAACCATCGACGAAGCCTAGAACACAAACAAAACAGGAACAGGGTGAAATAAGCCAAGAAGTCAACAAGGTAAACAAGAAACTGGAAGGACGACTTGTGCCACGCACTGCTGTGTAAATAATGCGCAATAGCCAGGGCTGAGCCAATATACAGAGTAACACTTTTATATATAAAAAAGAAAAAAAAAAACACTACATAAAAGTTCAATAAAGGAGAAAAAAAAAAAAAGAATTTTGAGATAAAACTCAGTTCAAAAAGCAAAACTACATCTCCAGACCGCAAGTCAAATTGGGGACCATTAGAATAAAGGGTGTGAGTGTTGAAGAACTTAATCTCAGGCACTGATAATGAGAACAATTGTCTAAACGGCTGTGCTACCCTACTTCTGTAGTGCCCATACACTTCTATGGGAGACAGGGTAGCACAGCCCACCCAGGGATGTCTCTTAAATCTCAGGCTCCTGAGACAGGTATTTCCCATCTCAGTGTTTCAAAATCCCCAAATGCTGCTATTTTTGCTTTTTGATTTGCCAATTTTGACAAGACCGGCCGACCATCTAATGTGTATAGACTCTGACAGCAGATGTAAAGGGAAGGAAGGATTGGGCATGTTGTTAAATTTCAACCAGAGGAATCAGGTAGTGACTTACTTTCACCTTCTTACAGAAAAAAACATGTGAATGCTCTACCAAGTTGAGCGTGCATGTGTATGGGTGGGACAGAAAAAAAAAAAAAAAAAAATTGTTACGCCAGCTTCTCTGGAACTCAAAGACAGGATATTAGGGTCATAGAAATGTGTGCGGCATTGTATTATATGGACAAGGATCGTGTGAGCGTGACAAGGGGGGGTTCGGGAAGCATTTTCTTAGTTTCTAAGGGGGGATTTTCTTGTATTAATAAAAATGTAAGAAAAGTAATATTGCTGCTATATTTATACATGCCTATGTATGTATTGTTATCCTTCTTATTTTCTTCAATAAAAACTATTTAATTAAGAAAAAAACCTAGTATTGTTAAGTATTGGAAATTAATGCACCATTTCTGCATTTCTTAGCAGGAAAAAAGTGTTTTTTGCTGCGCATTTTTCCCTACTCATTAGTATGGGTGAAATTTGCAGCAAAAAAATGCTGAAAGAATTGACATACCGCAGATTTATATCTGCGCCAAATCTGCAAGACATCAAATACATTAGACAAGTGACCACTGCTGCCAATCAGAAGTCTCAGCAGGGACGGCTGCACATGAGTACTGAGCCCAGTGATTGCCTGCAACGGTTATGCGACAGATGTACATAGACCGGTGGGGGTGCTCCAGAGCAGGAAAGCAAAGAGGGGCATTTGTAGGAGAGCGCAGAGGGCCATTGCGTGTAATGCAGCGGTCGTATTTGCAGGTTTATTGCATTATACAGTCCCGGCATATGGGATAATGAAGACTACAGGACCACATTAATTCAGTATAAATTGCTTTGAATTCACCTAGTGAAACTCTAAGCGCGTCGGTAAGCGCACGGCGAGTTTATTTCATTACACTGACATCTCCATAGAAGATGGAAAAAAAAAACAAACAAAAAAAAAACCAAAGTGATCTGTGAGCTGCGGAGGCGCTGTCATTAGCTCGCTCTAATCTGACGCCGCCACGGATGATGTATCAAGTCTCCCTAGTAATAATCATGTCCCCCGCGATAAGCAGCGAACATCTGATGTAAACAGCGCCGATACAAAATAAGGACACCGTGTCATGAGCCGAGACAAAACAGGCCAGTTTGTTATGGCGAGCTATTAGACAAGCGGAGGGAAGCATCTCAGCCACAGTACCGGAAAAAAAAAAAAAAAAAAAAAATTCAAACCAATATTCTTCATTGAAATAAAAAAAAAAAAGAAGAAACTTTGCAATTTGTCTTAATTAGAAAAAAAAAATCCACCGTTTTGTGAATACAGCTCCTATGCGGATCGGTGTGTTTCCTTAGTTTTACAAACCCCATATGAAGCTATAATAAAATGGTACAAATGACAATTCTCCAATAAATGCATTTTGTGTATGGATTTCTTCCATTGGGATCACCGATTCCGCACCTTTGCTCTATTCATTGTAATCTTTAAAAGTTTTTAAACTGGTCAAAAATATTAAAAGAAAAGATTCCCCTGCAGGTCCCATTCCGGCACTTACCCAGCACTGTGCCTGTGCATCCAGCTCCTGATCCAGATACACTGAAAAAGCTGGAAATACCCAATCAGCGGCTACAGTAATGACCCGCCTCTGCCTAGGATTGGCTGAATAGTCACTTCCAGGGCATCAAGGATGGTGCCAGGAAGCAGATAAGCAGGGATCGTTTAAGTGCCAGGATGGGAACAATGGTTGATCAATTCATACGAGTATCAATTCTTTCATTTTTTTTATCAGTCTGATGACTTTTAAGCAATGATTTTTATACCCCTGAAATACCCCTTTAAGCCACTGGTATTTTTTGCAGCATAAATGCCTGAAATGATCTTCATTTATAATCATATAATCCAAAAAAATGGCAGTACCTGCACCCGGAATCTTGCATATTGCTCAATGGATGATGAGCTTAGAGAAATTTTAGAAGGTAACGAGGGCTGAGAGCCGAGGTACTGCCATACCGCCGGTTATTTATTACAGGCATGCAAATTGCCGGGCCGGATTAGCATGGTGTAACATCTTAGCACTGTAAATAATTAGCTATGTGTTTGTGTACTGCGCTCCGTGCCGTCAGGTGCTGCACTTGTTTATCATATCGAGCATTATCCGCTCCATCTGCTACTTTGGGTGATGGCAATCTTTGGACTGTCCGGGAGGGTAGTGACTAACTTTAACCATTTGCTTTCTGACATTCAGTTATATGCAAAAAATTGGGGGTATTTATTTTCCTTTTTAAAAAAAAAAAAAATTAAAATGTAAGATTTTTTAAAAGAGGAAAGAGCTAATTCTTTGGTGTGCATGGCGGAGGTGGAACATTTTGTACATGCTCCACCATATTTTTACTCTTGGCCACCAAAGATAATTTTAGGTATTACCTGGTATTCTGGAAGTTATCTCCTAACCCACGACTGCAGAGACCCCTACTGATCCCAAAAACCAAGGCGCACATGATTGCAGCAGTGGATGATCGTGTGTACCAACACTCCAATAGTTCTTAATGGGGGCGCCGGAGATAGCCTAAATCTGCGCTCGGCTGGTGTTCGGCACTCCAGTAAGAATGAACGGAGCAGCAATGTGCATGTGCACGATCGACCACCTCTCCATTCACATGGGGCTCTTCAGTGTCCTAGTTTTTAAGATTGGTCAGACCCCCAGTGAGCATTAGGAAGTTATCCCGCAACAAAAGTGGTGGAGACCCCGTAGGAGTCAGATAGCGTTGGTACCAAGTACTGAGGAGCAGATGCAATTATAGAGTCAGCAGAGCATTGGTGACTTATGGAGAGTCCAAACCTTCATCTATCATTAACAGCAGCACAAAACACTGAATGCAGCCGTACATCACCAAGCACAATCCCGGATGGAGTGGTGTAAATCCGTCACCACTGGACTCTGGTGGAAACGTGTTCTGTGCAGTGACTGATCACATTCCTCTATCTGGCATCTGATGGACAAGTCTGGGTTTGGTGAACGCCCAGACAACGTTACCCGCCTGACAGCATTGTTACACTAAGAAGACGTCAATTAGGCTAGGTGGGTTGAGATTCAGCAGGAGCAGGCATTATAGGCAATGATGAGATGTCAATCAGACTCGGTGGGTGGAGATACAGCAGAAGCAGGGAGCACAGACGCTGATGAGCTATCAATAACGCTAATATGGGCAGAGAATCAGCAGGAGCAGAGAGGAGGGACACAGAGGAACTGTCATTCGGGCTAGGGGGGTGGAGAATCAGCAGGAGCAGGGAACATAGGCACTGATTTCATGTCAGACTAGGTGGGGGGGAGAGACACTGAAAAGCTATCAATCAGGCTAGGTGGGTGGAGATTCAGCAGGAGCAGGGAGGACAGACGCTGATGAGCTATCAATAACGCTAATATGGGCAGAGAATCAGCAGGAGCAGAGAGGAGGGACACAGAGGAACTGTCATTCGGGCTAGGGGGGTGGAGAATCAGCAGGAGCAGGGAACATAGGCACTGATTTCATGTCAGACTAGGTGGGGGGGACATTCAATAGAAGCAGGGGGGAGAGACACTGAAAAGCTATCAATCAGGCTAGGTGGGTGGAGATTCAGCAGGAGCAGGGAGGACAGACAATGAGGAGCTGTCAACCAGGCTTGGCGAGTTGAGATTCAGCACAGAGAATGGACAACAAGGAGCTGTCAACCATGCTAGGTGGGTGAAAATTCAGTAGGAGCAGGGAGGTTGGACAATAAAGAGCTGTCAACCAGGCTGGTTGGGTGGAGATTCAGCAGGATCAGGGAGGATGGACGACGAGCTGTCAATCAGACAACGTTGGTGGAGGTTCAGGGGTAGCAGGGAGGATGGACAATGAGGAGGTATCAATCAGGCTAGGTGGGTGGAGATTCAGTAGGAGCAGGGTGTATGGACAATGAAGAGCTGTCAATCAGGCTAGGTGGGTGGAGAGTCAGCAGGAGCAGGGAGGATGGACAATAAGGTGCCATCAATCAGACTAGGTGGGCGGAGAGTCAGCAGGAGCAAGGAGGATGGACAATAAGGAGCTGTCAATCAGGCTAGGTGGGCGGAGAGTCAGCAGGAGCAGGGAGGATGGACAATAAGGAGCTGTCAATCACGCTAGGTGAGGGAAAACTTTCAAAAAGGATTATGCTATCATGGATTTTAATCCCATGGATCGACATCCCTGGAGAAGGATGTGGCCCTTTTAGTGTAGTCACAAAAATTCTTTCAATCCAATCTTGCTACAATCCTAGCAATATACATACCACAGTATTTAGTATGGATGAAACAAGCAACACTGCTCTGTACGGAAGGAGTAGTATTCCATCAGTGGACCCTTCTACATGTGTTCAGCATTTTCCATTAATCTAAATCAGATGAAGATTAACCTGGGAGCCACGATGAAGATGCTGCAGTTATCACACGGTGTTCATGGACAATAACGTGTAGGTTTGGATGCCAGCATTCACACTTGTTGGAACAATCGAAGCCAGGCGAGGCCTCCGCCGCTCAGCATCTCCGAGCATGAACACGCGCTGGGGGAATAGGATGTACAAACACCTTGTTCTTCCAAACAGAAGCGCTCTGATTTCTAAGTTTTCATCTCACCCATCGCACACTTCTCTCCTCAGTCAAATATCCATATTAGAAAGAAAAAAAAAAAAAGTCTATGGGGAACAGGGAAGAAGCAGCTGCCGGATCCCAGAGGACGCCAGGAACAATCAACATGTTTATTCTGTAAACTGTTACCCAGTCCACAAAAGACATGAGAAATCTTAACGACACAATTACAGAATGTACATAAACCTGACTTACGATTTTATTCCTTTCAGTTTCTTTGACAAGGATCTCAGAATTGACTAATTTCCATGTGTTTAAAAGGAATGTTCTTAAGGGACAAACAGACATTATGGGGAAGTTGGGTTCGTCTGTTTGAGACCTCTACACTGTGGACAAGATGCAAACCATGAACCATGGAGAGAGGAAAATCTTAGCCGTGTTTTGTTTGTCCCAACCCTTTGGTACAGGATGACAAGAATCTGTAGAGGATTCCCCTCCCCTGAGGAACGGCACTGAAAAGGTTGCAAAATTGACCTTTGAAAAGGGTGTAGCAGTCAGACAAACCCCTGGCTCTACTATACTGAGAAGTAAAACCTGGAGAGCCCATATTCAGCTTTAGACTAGGGTCCCCTCTCATCTACATATGCCTGTGATGCCATTAGTAAAGGCTTCCCCTCCGGCAGACTAAACATGACTGTCTGAATAGGCGCCTCCTCATAAAGCAATATAAAATCTCCCCGCCCCAACACCAGCTATTCGCTGGGGGTTAGGATTTGATGATATTACAACAATTTGGACAATCTAACCAAAAGGTCAGTGGACACAGCCCCTCTGATAGTAATGACTGGCCCTTTGGGTCCACACAACATCCCTATGTGTTGTCAAAGGATAACTGAAGCAGAAAAACTGCATGCATTTGGCCTGTAATATCAAAGAGAAAAAAGGTTTTTCACATTTTTATATACATTAAAAGGAGTATTATGAACAAAATTCTATTGGAATACTGATGCTGACCTAGAGTTACTGCTTTTATTATACTTCAGAGCTATATTCTTAATTCTGCTACCTTCTTTTGGAAAATAGTCAGGAAATACCAGTAACACCTCATATGACCTCTTATGCAAAATCGGTCAGACCAGCCTCCAAAAAGGTTTTGGACACTTTTATAAATGATCTAGATAAGGCCTGTTTCACACTTCCGTTTTTGACAATCAGTCAAGATCCGCCGAATTGGAAAAAAAACGGATCCGCCATTTTTCTACGCGGATCCGTTTTTTTCCCATTGACTTTCATTATCGACGGATTTTGACTGATGTTGGTCCGTTGCGTCCGTTTTTTTGCGGATCCGCCAAAGTTTTGGCGTCCGGAAAGATTTCAGAACGGACCATGCAACTTTTTTTTGGCCTACGGATCTGGCAGACACTGATTTAACCCGAAAATAGGGGGGGAAGCCAGCACTGCTTGAGGTTAGAACGCATAAATTGGAGTGCATATGCACATAATATCTAGCTGTATTCAAAAGTGAGACATTTAGCAAAAAAATT
The DNA here is from genome assembly GCF_039654945.1 of Dendrobates tinctorius. Taxonomy (NCBI): domain Eukaryota; kingdom Metazoa; phylum Chordata; class Amphibia; order Anura; family Dendrobatidae; genus Dendrobates; species Dendrobates tinctorius. Next base: position 4,150,221 of record NW_027361695.1, on the reverse strand, counting down.
GATCAATTCAATTGAGCCACCCCGCCGCGCCAAGGCAATCTCATGTGGGGGGTCCTACTCTACATTTTTAATAAATGCTGTGCCATTACGGCCTCCTAAATACATTTAGAGCATGACCACATCAAGTGCAATCTGTACCTGGACATTACTGGATCGCTCCCATGAAGCCAGATGAAGCAAGTGCAGATGAAGGCCAACCAGGTCTGAACATAGACATATCAGGATTGACCTCCACACATTGCCCGACCAGCAAACATAGATGAAGGGCGATGTTGGCCCAGACACAGGTGCACAATTAAATAAAGCTTGGGGCAGGGCGGGGCTGCCGTGTGTGTGCACAGCAGCCTAATCCATCACGGCGGCAGCGCGGCGGGGTGGCTCAATTGAATTGATCAATTTTTTTGCCAAATATCTCATTTTTGAATACAGCTAGACATTATGTGCATATGCACTTCAATTTATGCGTTCTAACCTTAAGCAGTGCTGGCTTCCCCCCCATTTTCTTACTGATTTAACCCTCAATTCTCTCTGGATGGTGGATGAAAAATCTCTCTCTCTCTCATCACCTAAGTTGGTTACTGCTCCCGCCTGCATCACCGCCCGATCTGCTGCTCCCGCCTGCATCACCGCCCGATCTGCTGCTCCCGCCTGCATCACCGCCCGATCTGCTGCTCCCGCCTGCATCACCGCCCGATCTGCTGCTCCCGCCTGCATCACCGCCCGATCTGCTGCTCCCGCCTGCATCACCGCCCGATCTGCTGCTCCCGCCTGCATCACCGCCCGATCTGCTGCTCCCGCCTGCATCACCGCCCGATCTGCTGCTCCCGCCTGCATCATCGCCCGATCTGCTGATCCCGCCTGCATCATCGCCCGATCTGCTGATCCCGCCGGCATCATCGCCCGATCTGCTGCTCCCGCCGGCATCATCGCCCGATCTGCTGCTCCCGCCTGCATCATCGCCCGATCTGCTGCTCCCGCCTGCATCATCGCCCGATCTGTTGCTCTCGCCTGATCTGCTCCCGCGATTCGCCCGATCTGCTCCCGCGCCGATTTCGTCATGCTGCTCCAGGATTGACGCGGTATTTCTCTTTCAAATTTCACCATCGGCGGATCCATACATCTGCCGATCCGCTCACACACGTTCCTGTCAGTCCGCCTGCGGATCCATTTTCCGCTATTTTGGCGCATCTGGACTGACAGGAAAAACTGATGTGTGAAACAGGCCTAAGGGAACTGAAGGTAAATTAATCAAATTTGCAGATGATGCAAAGATTGGAGGGATAGCTAACACTAGAGAAGACAGAGAAATAAATCAGAAGGATATAGATAGGCTTGAACAATGGTCAGTGACTAATAGAATGGTTTTTAACAGAGAGAAATGCAAGATTCTACATCTGAGCAAGAAAAACGAAAATTACATCTACAGAATGGGAGGAATAGAACTAAGCAACAGCACATGTGAAAAAGACTTGGGTATACTAATAGATCACAGACTACATGAGTCAACAGTGTGATGCAGCAGCAAAAAAGGAAAACAACACAGTTCAGGGATGTATTAAGATATATTCACACAAACCCAAAATATATATGTTGGGGAGAAGCATAGAGTCTAGATTATGTGAAGTAATTATCCCCTCTACTCCTCCTTGGTCAGACATCATCTAGAATACGGTGTCCAGTTCTGGGCACCACATTTTAAAAAAAGAGAAATATTTTGAGCAAGTTCAGAGAAGAGCGACCAGGATGGTGAGCGTACTGCAAAGTATGTCTTACAAGGAACGATTAGAAGGCTAAAAAAGGTTAAATGGAGACTTAATAGCTGTCTACAAATATCTGAAGGGCTGTCACAGTGTAGAGGAATCACTCTCATTAGCACATGGAAGCATGAGTAGCAATGGAATTAAACTGAAAGGGAGAAGATACAGATTAGATATTAGAAAAAAAAAATTTTGACAGTGAGAGTGATCAATGAGTGGAACAGGCAGCCACGAGAGGTGGTGAGCTCTCCTTCAATGGAAGTCTTCAAACAGAGGCTGGACAGACATCTGTCTGAGATGGCTTTGTGAATCCTGCACTGAGCAGGGGGTTGCACACAATGATCCTGGGAGGTCCCTTCCAACGCTAACATTCTAGGATTCTATGAAGATCATGATATTTTTTTTACCTGGTGTAAATGCCTCTGTTCTCCTGAACCGGCGATGTTCTTCTCTTGTTCCGGAGTCTCTTTATTCATGAGATATTGCCTCTCTTCCTGGTATAAAAATCTGGTCTTTTAGCCAATAGGGCATGGTCCTCGTGAAGATGCCCTTAGAGAAAAGTTGATGATCACGCCCTCTTGTCTAACAAGAATGGATTTATATATAAGGAAGAGGAGGCCATATCTCAGGAATGGAAAAGAGCAGGAAAAAAAGAAAATCATTGCTGGATTCAGGAGAATAGCGGCATTTACACAGGGTAAAAAAATGACAATTATTTTGGAGGTTGGTCTTTACCCCTAGCACCATTTTTCTGAATCCAAGATTGTTTTTCTTTTGCTAGTGCTCCTCTCCGTTCACGAGATATGGCTGCCTTTTTCATCATATAAAAATCTAGGTTTTTTTAGCCAAGGATTCCCACTCTCCCCACCTTGTAGTACCACATTTCTCCTGCTGTGGCCGCTGCAGCAGCAGAAATGTAACATCAGATATGGCTTCCTCAGGCGATCAGATGGTCACCAGGCTCCTCTTTATCTAAAGTGAAGTAGTCTCTATAAATATATAAAAGCTTAGTTTTCATTAAGAAATTAAAGAGTCTGACACCCTAATATTCCGCACCATTCCAGTTCCATTAACACCCTATCAAAGGAACATGACAGAACGCTAAGATTCCGACTTAAGGTTTTCCAGGTGCTAAAGATTTCACAAACTAGCAAGAAGCAGATCATGTCAAAATAAAACATGTTAAACATTGCTATACATATTCTTAATATATTAGTTAATTTCCTCCATCTGTCCTCCGCCAAAAGAATCCTGACTTATCGAAATGTCAGGGATTTTAAGAGGGAGGTGGAGAAATAGCAATTCCAAAGTTTCATCTGAGAGGAGGTGAGGATGCTCAAAGTTAATTTCTTGTTAAACCAAAAACACCAAGAAGTTCACAAAGGGAACACTCAAGAGTCTAATGGGCGGGGCATGACACATGGACTCCCTCTTTGGTGTCCTGCTCTGCTCTCTCAGGCCTATAAGTTTCGCCCGGAGTATTCTTCACATGCTTTTACGGTATTTTTTTTTCATTGCACACCGCATTACCAAGTCTTTTCAGGCTTCATAGCAAACAAACATCACAACAATTCTCTGGGGCCGCATTTAATATATCCATATTATAATTACATTTAAATATGGAGAAACGCATTAAATCAGCATCAAGACAGGCAGCAGAGCACAGGAATTAGATTAGGAGTGCATTACTATCAGGTGTTTGCTATTGACCCACCTAATGCGGATGTTTTAGGAATGTGAGACGCCACAACTTACACCTCCTGACCGCTTATTCACAAGTACGATGATATGTGCAGTTCTGGCCGGTGTTTTATTACATCGGGTTTATTACCATAAAGCTCCGCAAGTAATGCTACTTTAATAATTATACTATTTCATACAATAAACGCCAAATTATAACTTACATATAAAATAGAAGTCAAGGAAAATTATAAATTACTCTATAATTAAATGACATTATCCTGCACTGATCCTGAGTTACAGCCTGTATTATACCCCAGAGCTGCACTCACTATTCTGCTGGTGCAGTCACTGTGTACATACATTATATTACTGATCCTGAGTTACAGCCTGTATTATACCCCAGAGCTGCACTCACTATTCTGCTGGTGCAGTCACTTTGTATATACATTACACTACTGATCCTGAGTTACATCCTGTATTATACCCCAGAGCTGCACTCACTATTCTGCTGGTGCAGTCACTGTGTACATACATTACATTACTGATCCGGTACTGATCCTGAGTTACCTCCTGTATTATACCCCAGAGCAGCACTCTATTCTGCTGGTGCAGTCACTGTGTACATACATTACTGCTCCTGAGTTACATCCTGTATTATACCCCAGAGCTGCACTCACTATTCTGCTGGTGCAGTCACTGTGTACATACATTACTGATCCTGCGTTACATCTTGTATTATACCCCAGAGCTGCACTCACTATTCTGCTGGTGCAGTCACTGTGTACATACATTACATTACTGATCCTGAGTTACATCCTGTATTATACCCCAGTGCTGCACTCACTATTCTGCTGGTCCAGTCACTGTGTACATACATTATATTACTGATCCTGAGTTACATCCTGTATTATACCCCAGTGCTGCACTCACTATTCTCCTGGTGCAGTCACTGTGTACATACATTACATTACTGCTCCTGAGTTACATCCTGTATTATACCCCAGAGCTGCACTCACTATTCTGCTGGTGCAGTCACTGTGTACATACATTACTGATCCTGCGTTACATCTTGTATTATACCCCAGAGCTGCACTCACTATTCTGCTGGTGCAGTCACTGTGTACATACATTACATTACTGATCCTGAGTTACATCCTGTATTATTCTCCAGAGCTGCACTCATTATTGAGGGCTGGAGTTGGGGAACACTGCTACAGAGTACATACGCTGTACATTTCTCGATAATGAGTCATCTAATTAAGGATGTACACATGTTCAGTATGTCATAGGTTTTCACAATCTGACAACTGTCAATAAGACAAACCTTCCTAAGCCGTCTATATGGGCAAGCAGGTGATAGAAAGCTAAATAAAATTACACCTTGATATCTGCGATCCAATGTTTTATTCCAGAGAAATCCACATTTCTCTTAATATGTAAATGAGCTGTTAAGATCTATGGGCTGAACATAGATCTCCCTGAGAATCTAAAACCTACCAGAAGCAAAATGATCATATACCCTGCAGTAACTAAAAAGCAAAATTGCATTTACGTAACATAGGGTTCTTAGGAACATTGTTTTGGATAAAAAAAAAAAAAAAGCATCACACCGCCGGCAAGGTGACCACGTTCAGGATAGTCCTACACTGTCTAATATTAAAAATGGCCTTCCTTCCTTGAGCTGGGAATTACATTTAAAAGCTTCCCTAGGCTGGTGTCCACAGTTCGGGACCCGGTTCTTTGATTGCCCTTATTCACACGTTGAGGTCAACTCTGTGACACATGGTAAGGTGTTTAATATTAAGCAGTGTAGGACCCTCCCGAGCGGGGTCACCTTGCCGGTGGTGGGATGGGTTTTATGCTACTTTTTATTAAAAACATTGTTACTAAAAAAAAAACCATGTTATTTAAATGCACTTTTGTTTTTTGTTTTTTTACTTACTTAGTTACTGCAGGGTATGAGACCATTTTGCTTCTTGCAGGTTTTTTCATTCTCGGAGAGATCTATGTTCGTCCCATAGACCTTAACAGCTCATTTACATATTAAGAAAAATGTGTATTTCTCAGGATTAAAACATCGAACCGCAGATATCAAGGTGTCATTTTATTTGATTTTCTATCACCTTCATGCCCATATAGATGGCTTAATAGGGTTGATCCTACTGACAGATTCCCTTTATAGCAACCAGTAGGTTTCCAGAGCCTCCAGAACGTATTAAGAAAAATGTGGATTCCTTGGGAATAAGACATCGGATCGGAGATCTCAAGGTATCATTAAATTCAGTTTCTTATGACCTACATCCCCGTATAGATGGCTTAGGAGGGTTGTTCCTACTGATAAATTCCCTTTAATTTTTTTTTTTTTCAAAATCTTCTACTGCGTCATTTCAGGCTTCAGTGACAGACAAAATATAATCCAAATTTAGAAAATGCAATCCCCAAAATTTCCATTTGTCTTTACCTCCTTTGCGGACCTTTTTGGGTGCATAGTAAAGCAGCCAGTAGTCGTCTGACCAATGTTGCAGTAAATATTTGTGGTTTTTACACCTGTCCTTTTATATCTTATACTACAACCTTTTTTTTTTATTTTACCTTGTGAAAGTAGATGGGCGCTATCCCCTGCCGAGCACAGGGATCCTGCTGGCTTTGCCAGACCCTGGAAACATGTTTTGAATGACCAAATGCATCCACAAGTTTAATCGTCGGAACCAAAACCAGACACAACAAACCACAAAACAGTCCGCCCTGGCTCATGTGTGCAGGATCCAACCCCAGAAGTATTTACTGAAAACCTGATTTCTGCCACAGGCTTTTTTCTGACAAGAATGCCAGATTTTGAAAAGTTCCAGGTAAGAAGATTGGGTCGTCCTCGACATACAGGGTTAGTCATAAATTAACTCCGGGAAAGGAAAATAGAAAAAGCAAGTGTGTACTCCACGGTGTTCCTTGAAGAACTTTAGGTGAAAGATCCTTAGCCAAAGCTCAATTTTTGACACACATGGTGGCATGGTATTCCTAAGATTGGGCCATTAACAGGTCATAAATATGGTGCAAAATCATTGACCGGCGGGGAGGTAGGCAAGTGAACACATCGAGGAACCAAACGGAGACATTGGAAACAAAGTCTAGAAGAAATGACAAGCACATCTCACTTTTTAGTATTGGATCTTGTTCTTCTTGTACTTCCAACCTGGACAATATTCATGGACTCTAAGGGGTCAAGATGTTGACCGCATTGGGCAACTTTTTTTTAATTTCTCAAATGGATCCTGAGACATTCAACCAATTTTTATTTCAGTGTCATTGGTCCTACTTCATATGATACACAATTCACATTTCTATTCATGTCCTACCCCTGATGAAGCGGTCTTGAGCAGCGAAACACGTGGGGTTCCTTTCCCACTGACATCCATTATTATCTTTCAGGTTACTCAGTACTTGTTTTTTATAATGCATACCCCTTTTCACATGTAAATCGCCATGGAATAAATGGCGCTATAATAAGGGGAAGAGTCTTGAGGAGATCATTTGCATATTCCCAGTGCCTTCTGGGATAAGTGAAGAGTCTCCACGAGCTCAACGATCACTGGGTTTTGGCCGTTGCAGCTGAAAAGAGGAAATCGAAAAACCAGGGGAAGAGTCTTGAGGAGATCATTTGCATATTCCAAGTGCCTTCTGGGATAAGTGAAGAGTCTCCACGAGCTCAACGATCACTGGGTTTTGGCCGTTGCAGCTGAAAAGAGGAAATCGGAATAACCGCGCGCCTATCGGCGCACAAATTTTGGCTCATCGTTCATCGTTTTTAAGAAATCTCAATATGGAAGAGGCCAGGAGCCATTTGGTGAGCTGCATTTCTTGCTACATGTTCACAGATTTACCAGTGGAAAAGCCAAACTTCACATGCCACAAATGCAAGCTTGTGTCCCTGTTGGAGGAAAAGTTGCAAAATCTCGAAGAGAGGTTAGCTACGTTGAAGATCATTAAGGAAGGTGAAGAGTTCTTGGACAGAGCAGAATTATCTCTTCATGTTACAGAAAGAGAAGAAATTCGAAGTGCACCTGAAGAAACAGAGGAATGGAGACATGACCCAGAGAAGCAGGAGGATCAGGAGGCAGTCAGCACCCATACTGCTCAGGAACCAGTACCAGGCTCTCACGCAGGAAAACGATGAAGAAATACATCAGGATAAGACTTTGCCCACAAACAGCAACCTTGTACGCCTTCAGAGTCCTCCTGGATGGAGAAAGAAAAATGTTGTGAAGAAGAAACGGAGCGTGGTGGTCATGGGGGATTCCCTGTTGAGAGGAACAGAGGCCGATATCTGCAGACCGGATATAACTTCAAGAGAAATGTGCTGTCTTCCAGGTGCAAAAATTAAAGATGTGTCTGACAGGATATCAGGACTCTTCAGACCTACAGATGACTACCCATTCCTGCTACTACATGTGGGGACAAATGACACCGCAAGAAACGACCTGGAAACCATCTGCAGAGACTTTGAAGACTTAGGCAAGAAAGTGAAAGACCTGGGAGCGCAGGTGGTCTTCTCTTCCATCCTCCCAGTGGATGGCCATGGAACAAGGAGGTGGAATAAGATTCTGCAGGTGAACAACTGGCTACGTCGATGGTGCAGTCAGCAACGATTTGGATTTCTGGATCACGGAGTGAACTACTTATACGATGGACTACTTGCTAGAGATGGGGTGCACCTTACGAAGACTGGAAAGCATGTATTTGGAAGTCGCCTTGCTACACTTGTAAGGAGAGCTTTAAACTAGAACAACATGGGAAGGGAAGCAAAAGACCAGAAAAAGCCATACACCTGACAAATGCTATTGAGAACTCTGCTATTAGAAGTGGAAAGGAAGAACAAAGACAAAAGAATCTAATTAATACAAATATTGGAGAAAGAGAAACCAATCACAAACTAAAATGTTTCTATACTAATGCACAAAGCATGGGCAACAAACAAGGAGAATTGGAACTACTAACACAGGAAAAGAAATATGATGTCATTGGAATCACTGAAACTTGGTGGGACAATACACATGATTGGAATACAAGACTAGAAGGATACAACTTATTTGCAAGAAACAGACTTGATAAACGAGGAGGGGGTGTTGCATTGTATGTTAGAAACGCGTATATCTGCACAGAGATTGAAGCTTCAGAGACTGGGAGTTCTGTGGAAACTGTTTGGGTAAGAATACAAGGACAGAACAATGGAAAGGACACCATTGTAGGCATTTACTACAGGCCGCCTGTGCAAGCTGAAGATATGGATGAACTCTTTATGCATCAAATCGCCAAGTTCTCCAAAAAATATGACATAGTTGTCATGGGAGATTTCAACTATCCAGACATTTGTTGGGAATCTCTCTCAGGCAAAACTAACAGGTCAAGGAAATTCTTATCCTCTCTAGCTGACAACTTTATCTTCCAAAAGGTAAGGGAGAAAACAAGGGGAACTGCTACCTTGGATCTAATCCTTATAAACAGGGAGGAAATGGTTGAGGAGGTAAAAGTGGCTGGGACCCTAGGAGGTAGCGACCATGCTATTTTAGAATTTTGGATAACTAGAGGCGGAAGACCTGTGAAGACTCAGACGTCAAGGTTAGATTTCAGAAAGGCAGATTTTAAGGGACTCAGAAAAAGAATTGGAGGGATCCAATGGCTGGATATCCTTAAAGACAAAAATGTCGAGGAAGGATGTGAAATCTTGAAAAATGAAATTCTCAAAGCACAGTTGTTAACAATTCCGAAAAGAGGGAAGAATAGGAAGCATTTAAGGAAACCAGGATGGATGAACACAGAACTTAAGCACATGCTAAAAAGGAAGAAAAAAATGTTTATAAAATGGAAAGAGGGAGGCATATCTAAAGAAGAATATAATGCTGTCTGCAGAACCTGCAGGGCACAGATAAGATTATCTAAAGCTGAAAATGAATTGAGGCTTGCAAGAGATGTCAAAAGCAATAATAAAAGGATTTTGGGGATGTCAAAAGTAAAAGAAAAGTCAAAGATGCTATAGGATTTTTACAGGATGAAAATGATGAAATGGTAAGACAGGATGTTGAGAAGGCTGAACTTTTAAATTCCTATTTTGCATCTGTTTTCTCTCAGAAAGGAAATGTAACATCAACTGTTATTCACTGTCCTATTAAGGGAATAGAAGAATCCAGGATATCTATAAACAGAAAGATAGTGAGGAAACACTTAGCTAACCTAAATGAATTCAAGTCTCCAGGTCCAGATGAATTACACCCCAGAGTACTGAAGGAGATAGCAGAAGAAATTTTTGAACCCCTCTCCATAATCTTTGAAAATTCTTGGAGAACAGGAGAAGTGCCAGAAGACTGGAGAAGAGCAAATGTTGTTCCTATCTTCAAAAAGGGGAAGAAGGTGGACCCAGGCAACTATTGGCCGGTGAGTCTGACTTCTATACCAGGAAAGATCTTTGAACAAATTATTAAACAACATATATGTCAATACCTGGATAAGAATGAAGTGATTAAACAGAGTCAGCATGGGTTTGTAACTAATAAGTCATGTCAGACTAACTTAATTTCCTTCTATGACGGTATCACTGATTGGGTGGATCAAGGAAATGCTGTAGATATAGTATATCTTGACTTCAGCAAAGCATTTGACAAAGTCTCTTATACAATCCTTATTGAAAAAATGACTAAGTATGGAATGGACAAGGCAACTGATAGGTGGATTCATAACTGGCTTAGTGATCGGACCCAAAGAGTGGTCGTAAATGGCTGCACATCCAGTTGGAAGAATGTCTCAAGTAGGGTACCACAGGGCTCTGTCCTGGGTCCTGTATTGTTCAACATCTTTATCAACGATTTAGATGAAGGAATTGAGGGTAAACTGATTAAATTTGCTGATGACACAAAGCTAGGAGGGATAGCTAATACTAGAGAAGAGAGAGAAAGGATTCAAAAAGATTTAAATAAACTGGAGAAGTGGGCAGCAACTAACAGAATGGTTTTTAACAGGGAGAAATGCAAAGTACTACATCTGGGCAATAAAAATGAAAAAAAGCATATATAGAATGGGAGGAATAGGGCTAAGTGACAGCACATGTGAAAAAGACTTGGGTATACTAATAGATCACAGACTGAATATGAGTCAACAGTGTGATGCAGCAGCAAAAAAGGCAAATGCAATTCTAGGATGTATTAACAGAAGCATACAGTCTAGATCACGTGAAGTCATTATTTCCCTCTACTCCTCTTTGGTCAGACCTCATCTGGAATATTGTGTCCAGTTTTGGGCACCACATTTTAAAAAAGACATCAACAAACTGGAGCAAGTTCAGAAAAGAGCGACCAGAATGGTGACCGGTCTGCAAACCCTGTCTTATGAGGAAAGGTTGCAGGAATTGGGAATGTTTAGTTTGCAAAAGAGACGACTGAGAGGAGACTTAATAGCTGTCTACAAATATCTAAAGGGCTGTCACATTGTAGAAGGATCAACTTTATTCTCATTTGCACAAGGAAAGACTAGAAGCAATGGGATGAAACTGAATGGGAGGAGACACAGATTAGATATTAGAAAAAACTTTTTGACAGTTAGAGTGATCAATGAGTGAAACAGGCTGCCACGAGAAGTGGTGAGTTCTCCTATAATGGAAGTCTTCAAACAGAGGCTGGACAGACATCTGACTGGGATGATTTAGCGAATCCTGCTTTGAGCAGGGGGTTGGACCAGATGGCCCAGGAGGTCCCTTCCAACTCTACGATTCTATGATTCTATGATTCTAATTAATAAGAATAATTTGAACTATATAGGTTTTTTTTTCAGATGTATGCTTGGTGCCCACGACGTCTGCCATTTATATCAAAATTGGCAAATCATACTCCGCACGCGAAAATAACATACATCCAACGTATGCCATTGTATGAGCGCAAAGTGGCATATGTCGTCCACAGGATACCGTGTATATTGTGCCGTAAACATATGTTCCTGTGTGTAACTGACCCTGCCATTAAATGCAGCAAACATAAAATACACACTGGTGTATACAGGCCTGACGAAGGCTAAAAGAAGAATGGAAGCCTGTGGATATGTTTGATGTCTATGCCGGGAGGAATATAAATGCACCCTAACAATTAAATAGTAACTATTACATTGACTTTTAAGAATGCTGCTTTCAAAAGGTGGCGCTAGAGTTCTAGTCCTCTTTTAAGAGATAATTTGCATATTTAATTTCCCAAAGGAGCATGCATGGCTTGTCTTGTCACTCAGGGACAAACGTTACACCTTAAATCTCTCCACAAAGGGAAACATTACCTCTTATAGCCCAAATTATTACATTAAAATAAATATCTCTATATATAAAAGTGTGTGTGTGTGTGTGTGTGTCTGTCTATGTGTCTATGTATGTGTATCACCAACCAATCACGAAGCAGCAGAGTGGGACATCAACCAATCACGAAGCGGATGAAGAGCGGGGCTGCGGACAGATACAGTAGGACGGTGCACGGAGAGCGGGGCTGTGGAGGAACAGAGCGGGGCTGTGGAGGAACAGAGCGGGGCTGTGGAGGAACAGAGCGGGGCTGTGGAGGAACAGAGCGGGGCTGTGGAGGAACAGAGCGGGGCTGTGGAGGAACAGAGCGGGGCTGTGGAGGAACAGAGCGGGAGAGCAGGGCTGTGGAGGAACAGAGCGGGAGAGCAGGGCTGTGGAGGAACAGAGCGGGAGAGCAGGGCTGTGGAGGAACAGAGCGGGAGAGCAGGACTGTGGAGGAACAGAGCGGGGCTGTGGAGGAACAGAGCGGGGCTGTGGAGGAACAGAGCGGGGCTGTGGAGGAACAGAGCGGGGCTGTGGAGGAACAGAGCGGGGCTGTGGAGGAACAGAGCGGGGCTGTGGAGGAACAGAGCGGGAGAGCAGGGCTGTGGAGGAACAGAGCGGGAGAGCAGGGTTGTGGAGGAACAGAGCGGGAGAGCAGGGCTGTGGAGGAACAGAGCGGGAGAGCAGGGCTGTGGAGGAACAGAGCGGGAGAGCAGGGCTGTGGAGGAACAGAGCGGGGCTGTGGAGGGAGAGAGCGGGAGAGCAGGGCTGTGGAGGGAGAGAGCGGGAGAGCAGGGCTGTGGAGGGAGAGAGCAGGGCTGTGGAGGGAGAGAGCAGGGCTGTGGAGGGACAGAGCAGGGCTGTGGAGGGACAGAGCAGGGCTGTGGAGGGACAGCGGGACACGGATGTAGAGCGCGGCTGCGGAGGGATAGAACGGGACGGCGGGAGGAAAGCGGGGCTGTGGAAGGAGAGAGCGTGATGGCGGGTGCAGAGCGGGTCTGTTAAGGAAGAGAGCGGGACCCACAGTTAGGTACTATGCCCGGGCAACGCCGGGCTCTTCAGCTAGTTATGAAATAAAATTAACACTATAGTAAAAATATCCAATCTACAAAATGTTACATTTTTATATACACATAAATCAATTTATTTTTTTTCTTACTTAGGCCCATTCCTGTGTTATCTACTGTATGTAGAAGCGTTATCAGACATTGTACAGGAGGAGGTGAGCTGTAACATCACTTATTGTGAATGGTGGATCCTGTGTTATCTACGGTATATAGAGGTATTAGCTTTCTCTCAAATACTGAAAGAAAAATCCAAAACCGTAAAAAAATAAAATACTGTTAAAAAAAAAAAGGTACAAAATATCTCTTGGCAAATAGCATAAAATAATTACTTGCCTTAAATATGCAAAAAAAAAAAAAAAAAAAAATTAATAACAATGCAAAATGTCTTCATTGTAAACCTAGAACAATGCCCGCTGACTACAATTTAAATAATATGTGTGAACAGGCCGTAACATTAACCTTTCCAAGCCTCTAAAAGAAGAGGAAGAAAGAAAAAAAAAAACCCACAACAATTCTTTAATGTCTCGGCATTCACAATGTGAGGGCTATGTGCCTATTATAATCAATGCGCTTATTGTGCCTCTAAACTTGTTAGCACTGAATTACAGTAATTTTTTTTGCTTACATGCACAGTGTTGCCGCTAATTGAAGGTGCCCAAAAATAAAATACAATTGCGAGCACAACATGTACATAAGTTAGTAGTACAATACTAACACAGACATTAGACGAGAGCGGCCAAGTGATGCAAATTTTGCTCCTTTTCTCGCCCTGCGTTGAAAAAGTTGGCAAAAAAACAGAACTATAATATATGCCTCCTGCGAGGTTGGACTCTGAAATTGTCAAATCAAACTCCCCAGCGAAACCTGACCGCAACAACAATGTGAATTAAACAATATTGAAGCGCACAGGGCGTATTTAAGCCGTCTCTGGGGGCGCAGACTTTTCTATATACGGTGCGTACAATTTCCACTGGCAGCCGGGGACGGGGAAGGAAGAATAGTTGTAATCAAATTTTATTGCATCTCTATATAATACATAAAAAATACTTTACAAATCTCAAATGTATATGGGTGGTCTGTAGTGATGAGCGAACGTGCTGGGATTAGGTGTTATCTGAGCATGCTCGAGTGCTAACAGTGTCTTCGGCGTGCTTGAATAATATGTTCGGAGTCTCCGCGACTGCATTTCTCGTGGCTGTTCAACAGCGGCAAAACATGCAGGGATTGCCTGCGGAATATGTTGGCGCTATATAAATTATCACTGGCTGCCACCAGATTGCAGAGGAGGCCAGTGGTAAAAAAAAAAACAAAAAAAAACAAACAAACAGTGACTGCAAAGGACTCGCACCAAGTTCTTTTGGCATTAGGAACTGAGCTTTCAGTTTGTACAGTAAGGTGCGTACTAAACGCTGAAGGACTCGGCTCCAATATGCTCGAATCCAAAGAAATAAGTCACAATAAGTCAAAGAAGTTTTGGGTGAAGCATGGTGGTGACTTGGTGACGGTGATGCCTACAAAACATGGAGGTGGTTCGGTGATGCCTACAGAAAAGCATGGTGGTGGCTCGGTGATGCTTACAGTGAAGAATGGTGGTGGCTCGGTGATGCTTACAGTGAAGCATGGCGGTGGCTCGGTGATGCTTATAGTACAGTATGATGGTGGGTCGGTGATGCTTACAGTGAAGCATTGTGGTGGCTCATTGATGCTCTGGGGCTTCTTTGCTTCTACCGGCAGAAGTAAAATCGATTCAATTAAGTATCAGAAAATCCTAAAAAAAAAACATCATGCCTTCAATGAGGAAGTTGAAGATGGGGCATCATTGAACCTTCCAACAAGAATATGGATCCCAGACATACCAGACAGAATACGAGCCTTGGTTTCGGGAGAAGTCCTGAAAGATTTTCAAGTGGCCGTCACAGTCGCCTAACTTGAACCCCACTGAAAAATTTTTGTAGACTGTGAAGAGGGCATTTGTAGCAAACCCAAGAATATTAGTGACCTGGAGGCCACTGCCCATGAGGACTGGGCTAAGATTCCTTAGGATCGCTGCCAGAACTTGGTGTCTAGCAACACATCATGTCTGCAGCAGGTCATAACAGCCAGAGGGGCTCAACTATATAGAAAAAGCACTTATGAAGGGGGGGGGGGGTTGCAGCTACATGTAAGGACTTGCACTAACACTGAGGTTGTTCCGTCTGTACAGATATACTATCACCTCAAGGGGATAGAAATGTTAGCTATAGATTAAAACTGGCTGCCAAAAGAAAAACCAGTTTTACATCCATCCAGGTCACAGAGGCTCAGGTGTGATTAATGTATACATTGCTAATGATTTTAAAAAGTGTTAAAGGAGAACTTTAGCTAGAGGTTTCTATAAAAGGGGTGGTCTAGGACTACAAAATTGATGGCCTAGCTTGGACAACCACTAGATGTCTAACTCTTAGAACCTCTGCCAATCCACTGAATGATGGGGTCGGTGCTTTATCATGTGCCACTTTTCCTTCATTGTTTACCAAGAACAGCGCCGTTCTTTAAGTAGTGGATGTGTCTGGTATTGCAGTCCATTCCCATTTATTTTTACCAGGTTTAGCAAGAACAGCATTGACATCAATTGGGTCTCTTCAATAAGTCTACTACTTCACTAATATATACCGTAAATATTTTCCCACTTTTCTGAATACTTATATCTACCAACAGGGGAGTATATATAGGGGGTACACTGGTCCTCGTGTCTGTGGGGGCAAAAGGATTTTCTGTCTCATAAACCTCCCCCAGTAATATCAATTATTAAAGGTGTAGGTTGCAGTAATAGTTATTGTGGTTTATAAATTAAATGGAAATATACTCGGGACTACAAGAGCTGGAGAAGGACAAGGGATTCTGGTTACAAGTAAGCTGAGCAGCAGAGTACTCAATGTCAAGCAGCAGCCGCAAAGGCAAATAAGATTTTGGGGCGACCTAAAATCTAAAAAGCTAAAATGCAATTTATTCCTTCAAAGAGGAACTTACAGGGGACTAGAGGACAGTCATTGAGTGTGGGGAAAAGACAAATATAGCATCTAAATAGAATAGGGATCTTTACAGTTAGAGCTATCCGACTGTCTAATGACCAACCGCAAAAAGTAGTAATTGCAGACACTTTATCCACATTTATATTGCCATAAAAAAAGTATTCATACCTCGTGAACTTCTCCACATTTTTCCCCCATTATACCCACAAAAGTAAATTTGTTTTTTTGGGAGATTTTATGCGATATACCATCACTAAGTAGCAAGTGTTTGTGAAGTGTAAAGGATATGATACAAGGTTTTCTCAATACTTTAAAAACATAAATTTGGCCTCATCTGATCAGAGCACCTTCCACCTGCCAGGTGTTTCCCCTACATTACTTTATGCAAACTACAACATCCGACTTTTTATGGATTGCTTTTAAATATGGCTTTCTTATTGCGACTCTTCCATAAAGGCCAGATTTGTGGAGTACACGACTAATAATTATCTTTTGGACAGATTCTCCCACCTCAGCTGCGGATCTCAGCAGCTCCTCCAGAGTGACCATGGGCCTCTTCACTGCTTCTATGAGGAGTTCTCTTCATGCTTGGGATGTTAGTTTAGGTGGACGGCCATGTCTTGGTAGGTTTACAATTGTGCCATATTCATATTCCTTTCATTTTTGGATGATGGATGGATCACTGCTTTGAGAGATGTTCAAAGCTTGGGATATTTCTTTTTATAACCTAACCCTGGTCTACTCTTCTCCACAACTTTATCCCTGACCTGTCTGGTGTGTGCCTTGGTTTTCATTATGCCATATGATTCCTAATATCCTCAAACAAACCTCCGAGGAATTCACAGAACTGTAGTTATACTGAGAATAAAATAACACACAGGTGGACTCAATTTACTAATTATGTGACTTCTGAAAGCAATTAGCCCCTCAGGATTTTATTTAGGGTCTTCAGCCTACAGGGAGCTGAAGACAAAAGCACCTCACAATTTTCAGATTTATATTTCTAAATTAATTAAAAAATCCTGTATCATTTCCTTTATAGTTAAATACTTGCTACTTTTTGTTAGTATCACATAAAATACCAATAAAGTGTGATGGTCAACGTGTGACTGGACACACCGCCTCCAGCAGGGCAAATTTCTATGGCACACATGACCCTGGATACACCACCTCCAGCAGGGCGAAATTAAATAATATAATGTGTAGCCGGATACACCGCCTCCAGCAGGCGAATTTCAGAATTACACGTGTAACTGGATACACCGCCTCCAGCAGGGCGAACTTAAATAATAAGGGGAAACACCAGGGACACAAAAGGAAGGTTACAAAACAGGGGTAACACCACTTAGCTTTGCTCTGTTGCTCTTGCTCCCAGCAACAGAGTCCACCACCAGAATTCAGCTTCCACCTGAAGCTACTACACCAAAGCTCTGCCTGAGCTGCAAGGAACTCCTCTCAGGAGTTCCTTCCTCCACCAGACTTGGTTGGAAATGTGCAATATCACCAACAGTGAGTGCGAGTACATGACACCTTTATAGTTAAGCCAGAGGAATCACACTTGTTAGTGATTCCCGTGTAATAACGCTAACCACCATCGGGGCAAACTAGTACAAAAGACACCACTGTGCAATGACTCTAATGGCCACCGGAGGCAAAACCAAACTTAAGCACATAGCTTAAGGATAAAAAAAAGTGTTACATGTGCTTTTATCTGTCATCATACAACCTGGATCATGACAAAGTACATTTAAGTATGTGGGTGTAATGTGAAAAAATGTAGAAAAGTTCATGTGGTATGAATACTTTTTCAAGGCAGTGTATAACAAGGATAGATGCTTTTCTTATAACTAATGGCACTGTGGGATATAAATAATTCAGAGATAGATGGAAATGTTAATGGGCCTTTGTTTTTACTCAACCTACAGTGGGAAAAATCAGTATTTGATACACTGCCGATTTTTCAAGTTTCCCCCCCTACAAAGAATGGAGAGGTCTGTAATTTTTATCATAGGTACACTTCACCTGTGAAAGAGAGAATCTAAAAAGAAAATCCAGAAAATAATATTGTATGATTTTTACTTAATTAATTTGCATTTTATTGCATTAAATAAGTATTTGATACAATAGAAAAGCAGAACTTAATATTTGGTCCAGAAATCTTTGTATGAAATTACAAAGGTCGAACGTTTCCTTTAGTTCCTGACCAAGTTTGCGCACACTACAGCAGGGATTATGGCCCACTCCTCCATACATTTCAGCTCCCTCCAAAGACTTTCTATTGGGTTCAGGTCTGGAGACTGGCTAGGCCACTCCAGGACCTTGAAATGCTTCTTAGGGAGCCACTCCTTAGTTGCCCTGTCTGTGTATTTCAGGTCATTGTCATGATGGAAGACCCAGCCAAAACCCAAATTCAATGCTCTTACTGAAGGCGGTTGTTTGCCAAAATCCCTTGATACATGACCGCATCCATCCTCTATTCAATACGGTGCAGTCATCCTATCCCCGTTGCAGAAAAGCACCCCCAAAGTATGATGTTTCTCCCACCATGCTTCACAGTTGGGATGGTGTTCTTGGGGTTTTACTAATCCTTCTTCCTCCTCCAAATATGAAGTGTGATGTTGATACCAAAAAGTTCTATTTTGGGCTAATCTGACAACATGACCTTCTCCCATGCCTCTTCTGGATCATCAAAATGATCACTGGGAAACTTCAAACAGGACTGGACATGTGCTGGGTGAGCAGAGGGACCTTTTGTGACCTGCAGGATATTAATCCATGATGGTGTAGTGTGTGTATGAGACTGTGGTCCCAGCTCTCTTCAGGTCACTGACCAGGTCCTCCCGTGTAGTTCTAGGCCGCTTCCTGACCTTTCTCAGAGTCATCCTTACCCCACGAGGCGAGATCTTGCATGAAGCCCCAGACCGAGGAAGATTGACAGTCATCTTGTGCTTCTTCCATCTTCTAATAATTGTGCCAACAGTTGTTGCCTTCTCACCAAGCTGCTTGCTTATTGTCCTGTAGCCCATCCCAGCCTTGTGCAGGTCTACAATTTTGTCTCTGGTGTTCTAGGACAGCTGTTTGGTCTTGACCATGGTGGAGAGGTTGGAGTGTGATTGTTGAGTGTGTGGACAGGTGTCTTTTATACAGGTAACGAGGTCAAACAGGAGCAATTAATACAGGTAATGAGTGCAGAGTAGGAGGTTTTTCTTAAAGAAAAACTAACAGGTCTGCGAGAGCCAGAATTCTTGCTGGTTGGTCGGTGATCAAAAACTTAATCATACAATAAAATGCAAATTTATTATGTAAAAATCTTACAATGCGATTTTCTGTTTTTTATTTTTAGATTCTGTCTCTTACAGTTGAAGTGTCCCTACGATAAAAATGACAGACCGCTCCATTCTTTGTAGGTGGGAAAACTTGCAAAAATCGGCAGTGTATTAAACACTTATTCTCCCCACTGTATGTGACCATGTAGAGGAGTGTCTTGTCGCAGATTTTACACATACGGGGCTCTAGGAACTTACACCTTTGTTTACCAAAAAAATTATGTCGGCGTTTCTGAAGGAGAAGTCTTCATCACTGTATTTCCATAGACAGTAATGAGAGAATTTCATGTTTTTCTTCCCTTTGACTAGTAAACTGTTAAAGTCGCCCAAATTTCTGACACACAAGCGAGGCACAGATTGTAAAGCTACGGAGCCAAGCGAAATCAAGAACAAGCTGCGGAATTCTGGAAAAAGCAATTAGATTATCATCTCAAAGTGATAAAACGTCGAAACCTCCAAAAATATGTAAATATCAACCTTGTCAATTAATTAGTGCTGGTAATTAACACTTCAGTCCCACATGCGTGATCTCCAACATGTCATTTCCTTATTGTATGGCCTTGTAATCCCGATTCTTTCTAGGCCAAGTCAAATTAAGATAAAATACACAGCCGGTGACTATTTTTTTTAGGTTGTTATTTTCAGTTTATTGCTAATATTTGGATTTTTTCTAGGAAGGGAATGGTTTAACGCTTTCTATTTTTTTATGAATGGAATATATTTTTTAAAAACTTATTACAGTCATGGTCAAAAGTGTTGGCACCCTTGAGATTGTTCCAGAAAATACATTATTTTTCCCAGAAAATTATTGCCATTACACATGTTTTGTTATACACGTTTATTTCATTTGTGTGTATTGGAACAGCTCACAAAAAAAAAAGAAAAGAAAAAAAGGCAACTTGGACATCATTTCACACACAACCTCAAAGATGGGCCGGACAAAATTGTTGCCACCTTTCCAAAATTGTGGGTAACCAACTTTGTTTCAAGCATGTGATGCTTGTTCTTACTCACCTGTGGAAAGTAACAGGTGTGGGCAATATGAAAATCACATCTGAAACCAGACAAACAGGGGAGAAGTTGACTCAATCTCTGCATTGTGTGTGCCACACTAAACATAGAGAACAGAACGAGGAGAAGAGAACTGTCAGAGGACTTGAGAACCAAAATTGCTGTAACCTTGAGATTGACTTGAAAAATATCAAAAATCTCCAGAGATCTTGATGTTCCTTTGTCCATGGTGTGCAACATAATCAAGAAGTTTACGGACAGCAGAGAAATATTGATGATTGATGAAAGGTTGCAACGCAGGATAGTCCGGATGGTGAATTAACAGCCCCAATTAAGGTCAAAAGAGATTCCAGCTGCCCTGCAGGTTCAGGGTGCATCAGTGTCAGCGACATTTGAATGAAATGAAATGTAATGGCAGGAGACCCAGGAAGATACTACTACTGACACAGACATGAAAAAGCTAAATTGAAGTTTGCTAAAATGTATGTAAGTAAGCCAAAATCTTTCTGGGAAAGCGTCTTGTGGACAAATGAGACCAAGATAAAGCTTTTTGGTAAAGCCCATCATTCTGCTGTTTACCGAAAATTGAATGAGGCCTACAAAGAAAAGAGCACAGTACCTACAGTCAAATATGGTGGAGGTTCAAAGATGTTTTGGTTTTGTCTCGCTGCTTCTCGCACTGGATGACTTGACTGTGTGCAAGGCATTATGAAATCTGAATATTACCAAAGGATTTTGGGTCACAATGTAGCGCCCAGTGTCAGAAAGCTGGTTTTCTGTCTTAAGTAATAGGTCTTCCAGCAGGACAATGACAACAAACATACTTCAAGAAGCCCCCAGAAATGAATGGAACAAAGCGCTGAAGAGTTCTGAAGTGGCCAGCAATGAATCCGGATCTAAAGGGCCTATCACACTAAGCGATATCGCTAGCAATATCGCTATAACGTCACTGGTTTTGTGACGTTATAGCGATATTGCTAGCGATATCGCTATGTCTGATACTTACCTCAGACCGGCCCCCCCGCTGGTTATCGCTGATCGCGCGAGAACAGCCTGGGCCGTATCTCGTCGTCAGCTTCCTGCTGTGGCGACGAGCGACGCGTGGACGCGGGCGGGAGGACGGCAGGATCGCCGCGTCTGACAGGAAAGTAGCGACCCCCGACCGCTGCTATGTCGCTGGTGAGATCTGCTGTGTGGCAGCTCACTAGCGATCACTTATCGATGCACCAGCGATCCATATCGTTGTCGGGATCACTGGTCATTCGCTAAATGTGACAGTACCCTAAATCCTATTGATTACCTGTCGAGAGATCTTAAAATTGCTGTTGGGAGAAGGCAACGTCAGATATGAGAGACCTGGAGCAGTTTGCAAAAGAAGAGTTGTCCAAAATTCCTGTTGAGCGGTGTAAGAAGCAATGGAACAATTTAAAGGGTGCCAACACGTTTGGACATGACTGTATATCTAAAGGAGAACCTGCCTCATTGTACAAGTAGTTCTTTGTGGATACCAAGAAGGAAAGAAGATTGATATGTAGGTTTGCGGGAAAAAAAAAAAAATCAGCATAACTTCTAGGCCAAATATAAGTAATTCAAATGGATAAATTAAGAGTCTAGTGGACCGCCCACTGGACTCCTAAAACATAGAAAGCGCAGGGATTGCAACAAAAAACAAAACAAGTAAAACTTGTTCTTCCTCCACAACTCTATATAATCAACCTTCTCAGTGCCTCCTACTCTATACAAAAACAGGACTGCAGTACAATGTGACAGGTCACCTTTAAAATAGTTGAGGCATTCATGGGATTACAGAGAAGTAATTTCTTATCTGATACCTCCATTTAGCACCACATAATAATTTTTCAAACTTCTGGGAAAAATCCCCTCTTAACTGGAATTGCTAAAATACTGTATGATTGGGTTGGTGGAGAATAGCAGCAAATAATGTAATGGGAATAACCAGTTTTAAACACCAAGATGTCCTCCTGTACAATAACTAATAACACCTCTATATACAGTAGGTAACACAGGATCCACCATTCACAATAGGTGATATCACAGCTCACCTCCTCCTCATGTACAATAACTGATAACACTGCTATATACAGTAGGTAACACAAAATCCACCATCCACACTAGATGTCACAGCTCTCCTCCTCCTCCTCCTGTACAATGATAACACCTCTATATACAGTAGATAACATAGGATCCATCATTCACAATTGAGTAGGTCACAGCTCACCTCCTCCCCCTCCTGTACAATGACTGATTACACTTCTATATCCAGTAGATAACACAGGATCCAATAGATGTCACAGCTCACCTCCTCCCTTTCTCTGCAGGCCCCAAAAAGCTCTACCATAAAGAGTCAGCCGGTCTATTGCAGCTTACGACTCCTTACAAAGATCCAGAAGTCATAGTTCAATATGAAGCCTCGTGGGAAGGGTTATGGCTGCAAAATTTTTGAAATTTTAACATTGATAGAAATATGAAAAATTAAATAAAGGCATCAAAATTGATTTAAAAAACCCCAAAACATTTAGCATAAAAACCCAATTTAAACAATGGGTCCGAATTGGAATTGATAAATCCAATCCATTACTTACCATTCACCAGTTCTACTGTAGACCACCGGAGTGGTGGTACTGGGAGTAATGAAGTGGTAAGTAACATTATTTCTTCATTTTAGAACGACCCTCGAAATTTAAAAATTTTTGTCTTTCCAATTTAAATTTACGCTCTTTATGGTTTACATTTTCTTTTTAAAGGACTCCCGTCTAAGAAGAGAGCGATTCACCTTGGCCGTCATTGACCTCACGGAACAAACACAACCCGCTCGGTCCTAAACTACAGGACAGACAAGGTTACGAGGTCATCGGCAGGATATTAACGGGTCATTGTGCAGTCCACTTGGGAACAATTACTTTCGGTCACGGCTAAATGGACACTTGATTGAATACCTGTAAGACAGCTCACATCCCACAGATAACAATCCTTGCGGCAATAGAAGAATTAAAACCCCCATCATTCAGCCTTTATTACTCAAACGAACCCAAGTGTTCAATAACGGAATAGCGGTATGTGCGGGATGCGGGGTCTAAATTGAAATGCCACCTCATTAAACAATAATATCTAATTTTATCTAAATGAATTTTCATGAAGGAATGCCAGACAGCGCAGGAATTCTTAAAATGAATGATCGCAAACCATACATAATTTTTTACCGAATCTACGGGAGGGAAAAAGAGGTGGAATGAGGATAATGTCAACAGTAAATGTGTAATGAAAATTGCATTATTGTCTCCATAAAAAATGGTTAACATTAAATTGGAGTCATCATAGGTATATAAAGAATTTCATTTACAGACCCAATGATGAGAAAAATAAGGAACACGCTCCCCTCTTATTTGATTTTTAACTTTTTCGCCACTGGGATAGAACCACAAGTATTTTTGCCATTGTCGCCAGCATGGCTGGACTGGCCATCTGGCAATTCTGGCAAATGCCAGAAGGGCCTGTCTGGTGGTGGGCCGCATTGTCTGCTACATTGGTAGCAGAATTGGTGTACTGAAGACCCTCATACTGTTAAGAGTTGTGACGGAGCACAAAGTCGCTGACTCCGTCACTTACCCCAGCAGGCCACAGGTATCATTAGAAATATTGGTCTTGTAGTAAATCTTCCTTTCCTCCATCCGGGGTAATATTAGTAATATATCCCATCTGGTGCTTGGGAACGGGGACAACATGGGTCTTTGTGATTTCAAACGCCAGGGCTGAATTTCTGTCCCAGTCCGTACCTGGTCGCCAGGCCAATCAAAGTGTAGGGCGCCAGATCTACATCAATCTGTGGCTCGTATTTCTCCTCTACTGTTTCAGATTCTCCACATCCTGACCATCATTACATAACCCTCGACTCATCTGTCACTTCTTACATCTGTCCCACAGCCTGCCATACCTAGAGCTGCCTGACAATCGTTACCTACCCCATGTTATGGCACATTGGGTTATCCCTGACCATCACCAATTAACCCTTGGGTTTGTCTACCTCTGTCCCATGGTACGCCATACCCAATTCTTCCTGACCATCAATACCAAGCCTTTGCTTTTCCTACCTCTGTCCCATGGAACACCATTCTCAATGCTTCCTGACCATCAATACCAAGCCTTTGCTTTTCCTACATCTGTCCCATGGAACGCCATTCTCAGTTATTCCTGGCCATCAATACCAAGCCTTTGGATTGTCTACCTCAGTCCCAGAGTATGCCATACCAAATTTTCCCTGACCATCATTACCAAGCCTTTGGTTTGTCAACCTCTCTCTCTATCCCATCAGTACCTTGCCCTTTGTGTGTCATATCTGTCCTATAGCACAGGATATGCAGTTGTGCTTGACCATTCTTACCTGACCCTTGGGTCTTCTGCCTCTTTTCAGATCTGTCCCATTGTTCAGCATAACTGGTATCTGCCAACCACTGTTACTTGCTACATGTTACTACTGTTATGTCTGTCCTGAAAATACAGAATACCCAGTTCCTCTTGTCCTCTATTATCGGACTTTTGACTCTCAGATCTTCTGACTCTTCTCACATCTGTCCCATGCTTACACGGTACCACCTGACCACTGTTAATTGGTCCTCAGATCACAAGATTTCTACTATGTCTGTCCCAAGATATGGAAGATCCGGTTTCACCTATTACCTGAAACTCTGCTTCTCTGTCACTTCTCCTGTCTGTCTCATGGTATGGCATCCCCAGTTCTGCCTGATGTCCGTTACCTAATCTTCTACTTGCCAGCATATTCAGGTCTGTACTATACCAACGGCGTACCAGGTTCTGTCCAACCTCCATAACCTGACCCTAGGTTTGTGTGATTACCCTTACATCCATCCCACGGGATGATACCTCAACATTGGCTTCTCTTATTACGCTCACATCTCCTTCTTAGTACCAAACCCCAATCTTCTTGACCTCCATAACTGATCACTGGAGTATGCTCAGGATTCCTCCACCGATTTCCCCCACAAAATGTTTTTCCTGTTGTCTTTTCACATCACAACCCATATATCCAAAAAATTTCCACTCTAGTTCCACATCCACCAAATTCTAATCAAGGAATCGATTCCCGGAAAAGGAATATCACCCAAGTCTTGCAACCAGCCTAGAACTTCATCTGGTGTCGAAGTTGGGGCAAAAGAGGGTGCACTAGCTGAATTGTGCCTTATGGTTCACCCTTTTTCCTCGTATCTCAAGGACCAGACCATTTCACTGACTAGGTCCACCATGGTAGCTAAGTAGATCGCACTGTTGATTTGGACACTCTAGTTTTGTAGCTTGACTCAATTCTTGCCATTCTATGGAGGGTTTCATGACATACTGATGGGGTACTTATTTTCATATGGATCAAGCGTAACCATACATTTCCTATAAAACAGGAAAGTCCCAAAAAGGGGCCAAAATTAAAGTTAAAGGGTTGCTCCACTAATTTTACATCGATAACCTTTCCTGAGGATTGGCCTTCAATATCAGATTAGTGGGAGTCTGACACACAGCTCCCCCATCCATAGGCTGTTCTCTATGGAGGCAGTGGAATGATGTTAGAAGTTGTGGAGCTGAACAAGACAGTTTCGTCAACTGCGTCGTGGCCACTGCCAGGTACTGCAAATCCGATCCCTATTAATCAGAATAAAGGCAGATCTGACGTTGCACAAAACTCAAGACAAATCCTATTTATATGACCTGTAAGATTTTATAGACGTAAAGGAGAACTTTCCCCATTTACGAACCCCACCTCTAACACCTAGAGAGGATAGTCCCTACATGTAGTGATCCTTACTCATAGTCTACTGCTTTTAATGAAATCGCAGGGAAGATATGAACCCTGTAGCCACTTTTCATCGTGGATTTCATGCTTTGCCATGCAAAACAGCGCCAGCCCCGTCTACAGGTTGTATACGGTACTGCTGGTCAGCACCATTTATTTCAATGAAACCAGAGTTCAATACCATAGTCCATGAACAGTTGTGGCATTGTTTTGCATTACACAGCCTAAAATCGACAAAATAACCTAAAATCAGTGCAAAAAAAAGGGGTAAGGTTTCTCCTTGTGGAGAGTGACATACCAACACCGTGTCTGCAAATTGAGATTCTGATTTGGCTTTTATCCTAAGTCATATTACAAGACTCGTTAAAGGGTTGATTGTGACTTGTAGGATCACTACTACCAATAGGTGGCGATGTAGAGTAAAAGTCCTCTTTCTCTCTGAAGAGGCAATTTGCATATGCAAAAAAAAAAAGTGGATTTAAACAATTTTTCGGAGGAAATTAGTTGAATTTTTTCTCTTTTTCTTTTGTGCCAGTTTCGATAAATCTTCCCCCTTCACCACTACAATACATGATGCATTTCCGACACTGTTTATTTCACTGTCACTTGGGTTCTGAAAATGCCACAAAGACGCCACAAATATATGTGACAGGAAGGTTCATCTACGCAGCGAGGATAAACTTTTTCGCTCAAGAGCAGGTGTCTCTTCAAAGTTACTTTTCTGAGTTATTTATAATTGTGAGAATTCCCCTAAAAGAAGAACATAGGTCACAAGATGACACTTTTACAGTCGGACAAGAAATGTATCTTTCAGCGTAGATCTCTGGATTTTATTAGCAATTTTACAGTAAATGTCCCCCTTTTTCCATAATAACTTCCTATATATTAATTTAGTTCTTACTACAGCTTATCTGAGCTTCTCTTCTCCTAATAGAGAGCTCCAAATCCATTTAAAAAGTAAAGAGATAAATTATAAAATACTGGCTTCCTGTAGTAACCACTAGGGGGAGCATATTGTACACAGAACTCAACGTATGAACAGTGAAGCGTAGGCTCCTAAGCTCCCCCTTGTGGCAGACGCAGGTAGTCAGAATATTAACAATTCCCTTTATGTCTATGCAGTGGAATTGGACCTTTGTATCAGAAAATTGGTCAATGAACCAATCCAAAAAGACAGCTCATGCAATTATTCAGCACAGAATTTTACATACATCACAGTTAAATATATAAAATGATGTCAAAAGCAGGGGCTCATTAGTCATAATATACCACGTCATATAGAAATGGCAAAACAAATCAGAGATCTATCGGTCGACACACGAGAAAAGACGGACCCAACAGATGATAGATAAGAGATCTATCTATTGAAGGAAACCAAATAAGAAAGACATAGGTGGGACTGATAGATAAATATACGTCTGTCTGCCTATCTAATATCTATTTACCTAATACTTTATCTAATATTTTGCTATTTAATATCTATCTCTTATCAGTCTTTATATCTCATTATCCATAGACCATTAGATATGAGGGAGCCATAGGTATAAGTGAGACAGAGAGAGAGATTTAGAGAAATAGGAGATTTATCTATCTCACCTATACCTACAGCGCTCTCATATCTAATGATCTATGGTTATCAGGTATAAACACGGACTAGAGATATATATTAAATAGAACAATATTACATAGTAAAGTATTAAATGGATAAATAGCTTTGATATAGATGATAATTAGAAAGATAGATAAATGGACAGACTTATCTATTTACTTATCCCATATTTATCTATTATCTATAATTATCAACTATTATCTATAGACTATCATCTATTTATATATTATCTATCATCTATCAACTATTATCTATCATCTATCCATTTATATATTATCTATCTACAAGACAGTTTTGATGACATAGAAAGATAGATATGAAATAGAAAATGGATAATAGATAGATAAATAATATATAGACAATATATAGATAGATAATAGGTAGATATAGATAATAGATAGATGATAGATAGATCAAAAGAAAATAGATAATAGGTAGAATTTTGGGTTACAAGTTTTAATCTGCAGGTCTGAAATGGAGTTTAAAATACTGCGATAGATAATCATAAGACATTTTTAAATATTACTAAAAACTTCCATAGAAACTTTCGGTGGTTTCCTCGCCTTCCCCTTGGTTTTATGCTCGGAACCTCCCAGAGAAGCAATGTTCTGGGGTGGCCGGTGAGATAATCGCATGTAATGATATGTAGGAGACAGAGCGATGCTTTTTGGCTTCTCTCCCCAGTCTGGCTGGGATGAGTCATATGTCAACATCTGCTTGTAGGCTCCGGCGCAGCGTTCACCACATCTCAGCTTACACAGCCATTGGTGGTCCGATGTGGCGCTCGCTGCCCGAGTGGGGAAAAACGAGATGACAAAAAATGTCAAGCAGCTGAATTGTGGCCACAGATTGCGACTACTGCTCTCCGAGCGCCATGGATTCTATTTACGGAAGCTCGGAATGAGAATCGCGCTACGTAGAGCCTGTGCCAGCCTGGAGTACGGAGGGATTCTCGCCATGCTGTTTCCAATCAATGCCTTCAGCTGGAAGACTGTGCTCCAATCTGAAGATATACCGTTGCGCCTGTATATGAACCCAAGGGCCGGATATTGCGGTTCTGAATATTACGCCAACTACTATATGTATTATATAGGACAATCTGCATATACACTGCTTCCCCTGATCAAAAATTGCTGCACATGCTGGAGTATAAATGTAAACGTTGCAAAAGAATATAGAATTATATATATATATATATATATATATATATATATATATATATATATATATATATATATATATATATATATATATATATATATATATATATAGGATTTTATAATCCCATCCTCAAAAAGCCCTCTCTTGACCCATCCTCTGTATCTAGCTATCACCCTATATAACTTCTCCCTTATGCCTCAAAACTACTGGAACAACACGTCTATCTTGAACTGTCCTCTCACCTCTCTTCTTGCTCTCTCCTTGACCGATTACAATCTGGCTTTCGGCCACACCACTCCACTGAAACTGCCCTAACTATGGTCACCAATGACCTACTAGCCGCAAGGCCAAGCGACACTACTCTGTCCTCCTCCTCCTGGACCTGTCCTCTGCCTTTGACACAGTGAACCATTCCCTATTACTACAGACCCTCTCATCTCTTGGTATCACAGACTTGGCCCTATCTTGGGTTGCATCATACCTAACAGAGCGGACATTCAGCATCTCCCACCACCTCCTCCTCACCGCGCCACCTATCCGTTGGAGTCCCGCAAGGTTCAGTCCTAGGGCCCCTGCTCTTCTCCATTTACACCTTCGGCCTCGGACAGCTCAGAGAATCTCATGGCTTTCAGTATCACCTCTATGCTGATGACACACAGATCTACATCTCTGCACCAGATATCACCTTCCTACTAAACAGAAGCCCTCAATGTCTGTCTGCTATTTCATCCTTTTTCTCCGCTAGATTTCTAAAACTTAATATGGACAAAACAGAATTAATCATCTTTCCCCTATCTCACGTGACATCCCCCAACGGACCTATCCATTAAAGTAAATGGCTGCCCACTCTCCCCAGTCCCACAAGCTCGCTGCCTCAGGGTTATCCTTGACACTGATTTCTCTTTCAAACCACATATCCAAGCCGTTTCCACTTCCTGCCAACTTCAACTTAAAAATAATTCACGGATCCTTACATTGCTCAACCATGAATCTGCAAAAACCCTAGTCCATGCCCTCATCATCTCCCGCCTTGACTACTGCAACCTCCTGCTCTGTGGCATCCCCTCTAACACTCTCGCACCCCTCCAATCTACTCTAAACTCTGCTGCCTGACTAATCCACCTGTCCCCCCGCTATTCCCCGGCCTCTACCCTCTGTCAATCCCTGCACTGGCTCCCCATTACCCAAAGACTCCAGTTCAAAACCCTAACCATGACATACAAAGCCATCCACAACCTGAGTCCTCCATACATCTGTGACCTCGTCTCCCGGTACTTACCTGCACGAAACCTCCAATCCTCACAAGATCTCCTTCTGATCTCCTCTTTCCACAATCGCATACAAGACTTCTCCCGCACATCCCCCCTACTCTGGAACGCTCTACCACAACATATCAGACTCTCGCCTACCATGGAAACCTTCAAAAAGAACCTGAAGACCTACCTTTTCCGACAAACCTACAACCTGCAGTATCCACCGATAAACCAAACCGCTGCACGACCAGCTCTACCCTCGCCTACTGTATCCTCACCCATCCCTTGTAGACTATGAGCCCTCGCGGGCAGGATCCTCGCTCGTCCTGTACCAGTCGTGACTTGTATTGTTTAAGATTACTGTACTTGTATGTATTATGTATACCCCTCCTTACATGTAAAGCACCGTGGAATAAATGGCGCTATAATAATAAATAATAATAATTCTAAATGCCTGCAAACAAAATGACAGGCACATGTACCATATAGGTAGATCATGCTGTTGCTTTGCAGCCCAAATCTAATCCCTTATTTGGGCAATGTAAATCTGTGCTACACATCCCTCCCCAGAGGAACTGGAGGGAAGGCAAAAAAAAAATGACTGGCTGTATGTTCCAATATTATCAGACCAGGCAGTTACTTTGTTACTTTGAGCCCTTGGAGAGGGGGAGTCTAGACTTGCTTGAAACTATTGCCTTTAAAATTCGGACAATTAAAACTTTCAAGATGCCCCTCCCCCGAGGAACTGCAAGGTAAAAAAAATTAACAGGTTTATGTACAGACCAAGCAGTTACTTTAAGCCCTTGGTGGAGGATGACCCAAGCCTGCTTGATACTATTCTTTTTGCAATTTAGATAATTAAAACTCATGCAAGATGCCTCTCCCCAGAGAAACTGAAAGGCACACAAGAAAAAAACAAAAACAAACAGGCATGTGTAACTTTAAAACAGACCATGCAGTTACTTTAGTCTCTTGGAAAGTGGGAGCCCAGCCCTGATTAGTCCCATTCCTTTATCTGTTTTGGTGATGAAATTCTGAGTAGTATGCACCTCCGCAGGGGGGACTACAGAGCATTCCATAAATGATCAGGTTTATGTACCATGGAGGTAAAATATGCACTTACTTTGTGGTCCTTAGGGAGTAGTCCTATTCCCTTTGCTATTTGGATGATGTAAACCTGTGCAGGATGCCCCTTCCTCAGATGGACTGTATGACAATAAATTATCAGGTGTCTGTAGCATAAAGCCAAACGAAGTTTATTTAAAGCCTTTGGAAAGTGGGGCCCCTAGTACTGTTTGGACCTACTCATTTGCTACCCCAATAGGGTTTTTGTTGTGAATTCCCTTGCTCTGACTTCTGAGCCGGAGCTCCCTCTCGTGGTTACTGGGAGTAGTGGAGCTGGCCAGGTTGATGTAAGTTTGCCACCTGACGACGATGATTGGGAATCTGGGATTACTGGCTGGGAGCATACTAGTGAGCAGGCTTCCCTTAGTGGTTGCTGGTGATTTCCTCCTTGTGCATTTGGAGTTCTTTTGTCTCCTGCCTGATCTGCATGGTTCAGTTAAGTGATTCTTTTGCTAATCCTATGCATGTAATCTGGTTGTGCCTTTTTTTGCTTTCTGCTTTGTTGCGAGGGTTCAGCGTACTCCCTGCTGAGGGCAGCACTGGGCCCCGCTCCATATGTTACAGCTTGTGTCAGTTCGTTCAGTCCCCTGTTATATTAGTATCTTTTGCTTTGCTTCCAGTTCACACCAGAGTGCTGATCTAGCGGGGTTGAGGTCATGCGGCCTCAGGTTTTTTGTATATCAGATGTGTTGGATTTTTTAGGGTTTTTGCGTGATTGCAGACAGTATCTTTTCTGTCCTGTCCTATCAGACAGCTTGGGCCCCACCATTTGCTCAGTCTATCTTCTGCCTATGTTTGTGCTTCATTTTGTCTCACCGATAATATATGTGTGGGGGCTGTCTATTCCTTTGAGGATCTGCTCCGGGGCAGTAGAGATTTCACCTTTCTGGCTTTAGGCTTAGTTTTCCGTCTGTGTCGAGGTGTCTAGGGCATCGCAGGAATGCTCCACGGCTACTGCTAGTTGTGTTGATAGGATCGGGGGTTTGCAATCCGCTTAGTTACCAACCTCTCTGGCTTCCTGATGGCTTAGCCTGTTCCTGCCATCCTCCTCGGTGACCCATTCATAACAGGTTTTACTATACATGCAAAGACAAAATCTTCAGGTGTATGTACAGGGTCCTTGAAGAGTGGAAGTCTAGCTCTGCTTGGTCTTATTCTGTTTGCTATTTGGGTGATGAAAACAAACGGAAGATGTCCCTTCCCAGAGGAACTGTAGAGCACGCAAAAAAAAATAACGTCACCAGGTGTATGTACCATAGAGGCAGTTGGTGCAGTTAATTAAGGCCCTTAAACAGTGAGGGTCCAGACCTATCTGGAAAAATTCCAATATTTAGGTGACTAAAGGTTTTCAAACAGCAAAGGGAATAGTTTTAAAAAGATGCCCCTCCCCAGGGGAACTGCTGGGCATGCAGAAAAAAAAAAAAAAAAAAAAAGAAATCACCAAGTAGTACCATAAAAGCAGGAAATGCCATTACTTTAGACCCTTGCACAATGGGGCAAAGCCCAATCTAGTACAATATTGTTTACTAATTAAATGATGAAAACCTGTGCAGGATGCCCCTCCCCTGAGGAACTGCATGACACCAAAATTTTGATATATTTTGCACTAATGTGGATTAATAAACTCTAAATGAAATTATGGAACCTTGGTTAATTTTCCATATACCATTGGACATATTTCCTACAATTGAACACTAATATCTGTATACCAGTGTGCCAACAATAAAACTTTTTTTCATAACCATGCACCAAAAATTACTGGTAGTCTAAATTACCGAGGTAGACCATGCGGTTACTTTTGTACACTGGCAGAGAAGCACATCCAGTGTTATTTGGATGATGAAAACCTACAGAAGATACCCCGCCTCAGAGGAACTGCATAGGTAGCAAACAGTCATAGAAAAGGGATAAGGAATTAAACAAACCTCCTTCATAAATTACAAAACCAAACATAATAATGAGCTTGCATGTTAATTTTTGCTATGTAGATGAGAGTCTCTCTATTCTGGCAATTTTACCTTTTTTGTTCTTTTACCAGGCCACAAAACTTGGGGGGGGGTTTCTTAATTTTGATTACTGATGCCTTAAGCAACAGAAACATACAACAAATAAACCTGCACAAGCTAAAACACAGAAGAAAACAACAAAAGAAAGTGATAAAAAAAAGTTAAGTGAAAGTTGCAGGCAGGTAGGTGCAAGTCAACGAGTTAACATGATGTGAAATGAGAACACCCCAACCCCCTCTTTTACCCCTGGGACAGGCGGAAGTTTATTTGTCAATTTCATGGAAAGACTGAAAGTCAGTATTTATTCTGAACTCCCACTGATATTAATTCTCGTACTGCTGGCACATAAACCTGAGCCGCCTCGAGCAAAAATTTGTCTGGAAAAAATTGCAGGAAAGGGTGTGCACTTGGGCGACCTTCCAGCACACTTATACGAGTCTAACAAGAGCACAGAGCTGGCAGATGAAATAGGCAGGACACAAAATGAAGAAGAAGAACAAAAAAAACAAAAGGGAGTCGCCCTTTTTGCTTTCAGCAATGTTTTCTAACGACATGACAATAGGAGGATAAGCGCTGTTAGGAGTGATTGCATTGTCCTGGGATGGAAAGTAAAAGCAAAGGGGTGAAATATAATAATGTGACATTCCTAGAGCCAGGAAAAGCCATCACACAATAATTCATACGGCCAAAACAGAAAAACAGGGACAGCTTTATAGAAAATATTCCCGATTACGGGACTGGGGTACAAAAATGCATGCAAATTGGTCCTCCTGTTTCTCCTTATGGAGACAGTCAGCAGGTAAAGATCCCTGGGAAAAAGGTATACAAATCAGCTCTCAAAACTGTCTCTGTAGTGCCACCTATTGGCGGTAGCTACCCTGAAAGTCTGGAGCGCACACGGTCATCCAAAGCCAAATCACTAGTCAGGGAGGTGGGGCATGCAAAGTCAGGAAGAAGGACAGAGCAGTGAGCCCCTTGGCCACACCCAGGCTGCACTGACCATTATAATTAGCATATTTGTTTCTTCAGAATGGAGGCAGTGATTATAACACTAAAGGTGTGATTTTTATAGGACTATATCCCCTACAGAGCTTTATTTATGCTGGTATGGAGCCTGTGGTGGGAAGACATGGCTACCTGCAGTCACCACTAGGGGGAGCTCACTGCATACAGGTGTATACAGTTACAAATTAGTTCAAAAGTAGAAGGGTTGTCTGGGACTTAACCATTGAGCCTTAAGGATAGGTCAGAAATGTCTGATCGGTAGGGGTCCAACACCAATCGGCTGGCCAGAACTGCTCAGCTATGGAGCTACACGTCAACGGAATAGTGGCCACAACCGGGTACTGCACATTGTTATTGATTTGAATAAGTGGCGTATGTGCAGTACCAGGCTGTGACCACTATACAGATGATGGAGCTATGCAGCTCCGTAGCTGAGCAGTTCCAGCTGTCCACACCAGGAACAGCTGATTGGTGGAGGTGCTGGTTGTCGCACCACCACCTATCCTAAAAAGAGGACATCAATGTTAGAGTCCCAGGCAACCTCTAACTATAAATTAATAAGTTCCCCCTAGTGGTGGCAGCAGGCAGGCATAATTTTATCAAAATTAGCTCAGGATTTTATTACCTAAAAGCTCTGTGAGGTCCATTCGGAGTTTTGTGTCACAGCCCTATGATTTCAGATGATAAAATGCACACCCAATAAATGGAAGCAATAAATTGTCCAAGAAGGAAAGAAAAGCTCAAGTTCTGCTAATTGTCTATAGAAGGGTTCAGAGACCTGACACAGCACTATTGTAGAAACCAGACTTCTCCCAAGCCAGCACTTGTCTACCATGGGCTGTAAAACCACTCTGTAATTTGTTCGTGTAGAGGAACCTCCAACCTTGCAGTTGTGGGTGCGGTATGCCAAGTAATTATGGTAACGAACCGTAATCATTGCAATTACAGTCCTGTGGCGATAACAAAGAGTTAACAAAAGGGCATCCATTCAAAGTGGAAAAATCCCATACAGAAATATGGATTTTGGCTATAGGACCAATATCAAGATTAAGCTTTTAATTTAAAATTTTGCACTGATTAGTTTCTTAATATATCTTTACAACAGCCAGAGCTCCGTTTCCTAATACACATCTACAAATACTCAGCATAGATGAGAGAATTAATGGTAAAATAAATACTCAGTCTCCACTAGAGGGAGCTCACTGTATACAGGTCTTACATTGAACTGTATAATAAAACAGTGTGCAGTAAGCTCCTGTGCTCCCCCTAGTGGTGGCTGCAGGCAGAATTTTATTTTCCAGTTAGCAGTGAAAATGAACAAATATGTCAGCAGAAATATTGTGGTTATAATTTGGGTAAAGGTGAAAATAATCTGCTATCTGTACAAGCTACATATAAAATATCAGTAATTAGAAACCCTGTCCTGATAGAGATCAGACCCAGCCCACCAGCGGTTTCCACCATTAGACACTAACAGCAGAGTATAAAGGCAAAAAAATAGATGTCGATTTCTATCATATTCATCGTGTCGGTGGACAGGATGGACGCTGATAACATTATGTCGGCTTTTATTGTTAACTTGTATCTGTGGCCGGTCAACTCTATTCAAGGTCTCCAGACAAAGCAGAAGGTAAAGAGAACAAAGTAATGCACTGCCTCTTCCTCATAACCCCAAGACGTTACTAGGAGCCAGAAAGACCTGGAAAAAGTGATGTTTTTTTTCTTGCTATTAAACTGGATTACAAAAATGATAGTAACTGTTCCATAAATGTCATAATATTGCAACATTACAAGGGGTTTTCCACCTTTGCAACAATTTTTCTTAGCTAAAATGCATCTGAAAAATAAAAAAGGGAACTTTGGAAATGATTGTGATTACAAATCTATTGTTTTATGTATGCAGCCACCTTCAATCCTATGTGCAAACAAACTATGTGTGTATAGTGTAATGTTGCAGTCATGTGTTCCATCCACTTATTCTATCTTCTGCTTTTGGGTAACCTAAAAAGGCATCTGTGGTCAGGATATATTAGTATACCCCTGAGGAGATAGATGAGCTGTATGTTAAGAAATCATAGCTCGCACAGGCATGTCAGAGAGGAGGCGAAGGAGACATGTGAACAGACGCTGGAGAAAAGGAAAAGGGAAAGGTGAGCGGGAAAGGTGAAAGGTGACAGGCAAAGGAAGAAAGGGCAAAGGAAGAAAGGGCAAAGGAAGAAAGGGCAAAGGAAGAAAGGGCAAAGGAAGAAAGGGCAAAGGAAGAAAGGGCAAGAAAATACTAGTACTTTGCACAAGAGAAAATCGGACAGCTTATTCTGATTAGAGTGTGGTCCGAAGGTCATCGAATTTTCTCACGTGCAGGAATGAAAAGAAAAAAAAAAAAATTTCCAGTTTCTACATTTTGAGAATCCATGAAATTCAGACTACACTCAGATGTCATCCGAATGCAGTCCGATGTGGACCCATTAACTTGAGTTTCCTATTTTGATCTCACCCTCAGATATGTCACCGATATTTCCCGAGGATCACTCGGTTTGAGGAGAAAAAGCGGTAATGGCTACCTCTATCAGAGTTGGTTGGTCTCCTTTGCAAGGGGCGCAGTGCTTACAAATTCTTAGCTATAGAGTCGGGAAGTGCTTCTCCGAAAGCCATCATCAATGCTCCCGCAATCCTCCGATGTTGCAGACTCAAAGCTACCTCTACTATCAGCAGAGGAGAGCTCACAGGTCAGCTCAGAGACACAACCATGCCACAGGACCGAACTGTCAATCAATCAGAAGTGCCCCACCATTGAAGTCAGGAGGCAGGAGAGCGGCGCGCTCCTGAATATTGAACGTGAGAAAACTTCCTTTAAAGCAAATGGACAACTCAAGATCTCATGCATTTGTTTTATTATTTCTTTAGTTTACTTTATTTTTATATTTTAGGATAGGAACATTCTCCATAAATATTCTAAAACGATAAATATAGAGAGTTTTCTATAAAACAACAAGCTCGCTGTAAACAGATGCAGCCTCTGGGGTGTGATGGATCCCATCCAAGAGTAAAAAAAAAATAAAAAAAAAAGTAGAATAGAAACTTGAAACAAACATGACATGGGGTCATTTATAAAAAAATAACTGCACAAAGACAAAATTTTCTGCAGATGTACTAAAAACAATGGACAAAACCTCTTTTATATTGCTGAATAAATGGTTTTGTGAGCATACCTTTAACTAATAAAATATCCACCTTCACCGTCTGGAAAAATGTTGTTGGTTTTTTTTTTTTTAATATATATAAAATTGTAGATATAAATTAGTTAATAAAATAAATTGTTTCTGTGGAATGTTTCACCCTCCTGAAAGGAGGTGGGGTAATATACTGGCACGCCAAAGATCTTATTGTTTACACTCAACAACAAACTTTGCAAGTTGCTAAGCAACAGCAAGAAAACAAGATTACAGGATTAAAAATAAGCAAGGACATAAACCAAAATCATTTCTACCTAATGTATATTTTTCTGATATTTTACAAACTTAAAGGGCAAGTCCATTAGTTACGGGAATTAATATGGGTGTGTAATAAATTAAATAGTCATTGTCTAACACTGTACGGTTTCTAGTTCCAACACTCCGTGCAGATGTAACTGCTAAAATTTATTTATAGTGAATGTATTTCCCATATAGTGATAACTAATAAAATTCTGGATACCTGCAGTAACCAGTAGAGGGTGCTTAAGAGATTACTGCAGAACGTTTTATTATCAGGCTCCCTCTAGTGGTGGCTGCCAGAATTATGGAAATCCGTAGCACATTTTTTACAAATGGAAGTAGTGGTATGGCGGTCCTTCATTAAAAATGATACCTTTCTTGTAGAGATCCGATGTGCCAGTCATGAGAAATCTAGTGTATAACCATATGCAAATCTGCATGGAACCGCAATGGGGACGAGTCGGACTGCTTATTCCAAATGCATTGACATGCCTTCAGTGAACATTCAGCCCGATTTGCATAATATTTCTGGGTTAGATTTCTTAGGTCAGA
This sequence comes from Dendrobates tinctorius, assembly GCF_039654945.1. NCBI lineage: Eukaryota > Metazoa > Chordata > Amphibia > Anura > Dendrobatidae > Dendrobates > Dendrobates tinctorius. The sequence continues at coordinate 4,112,062 of NW_027361695.1, read as the reverse complement.
TTGCTACAAAGAAGGTATCATATTTATCGAGGGGACAAATGGCTATAAGCTATACGACCAGTAGGTTAGATTCCCTTTAAAACTGTTTGCAGATTATTTAAAATACCTAGACACACTGGTGACCCCATTTCCCGCAATCAGCCCTATATTAACTGCAGTGGATATGCTAATTAGTGATGAACATTGACAATTGCGGGGTTGCCACCCACCAGTGTCGGAAAAAAGTGCCCAATCAGCGTTGGACAGTATCGTGATCTCAGGAGATGTATCCCATTTCCCAATATCACGCTCTCTTGATGAGGAGATGTCACAATCGCTTCTCTATATTTCCAAAAATGACAGATCAGAAGCTTCTAGTACTGCATAGGCGGGGAAGATTTATCCATCCTGACACTTGATAAGTCAATTTAAAAGAGAACATATAAAATGGTGCAAATTTGTGCCACAATTTATGAAAGTGTTGTATGCAGATTGATACATTTGGTGCAGCTTGCTAGGCATGGCACAGTCTGAATCGTTCAGTTATTTAATAATATCTAATAACAAATATATATAAAAATTGCCCTCGGGGCAATAAATACATTATATCAAATTAAATAAAATAGTTTTGGTCGGGTAGCTAAAAGAAAAGTAAAAAAACAAGTATAAATTGTTTCCATTCTTGCCGTCCCCAGCAGTCATGCAGCAGCTGGAGCAGATGTTGGCTGTTAAATTTTGCAGACGATACAGTTCATGACTTCTCCGGGAAAGGCTGTGTGCCACATCTGTAGCTGATGAAACAGAGTGCAGAAGTGTGGCCGACAAGAGGAGGAAAGTGTGAGCTGGAGACACAGACGCTGCCTGGGCCAAAATTAATTGTCTTCAGTGCTTGCCTAAAAATAGACTCTCCCCACATACTCACTGCACATAGCATAGTGTCTGCGAGCCAACGAGATTGGTTTTACACTATTAACAGCTCTAGAAAATTAAAATTAGATAAGTAGGGATAAAAAAAAGGAAAAGAAAAATTAAAAAAAAAAAAAAGTAAGAACAAATGGAAACAAATACAAAAAATGTATATCAATAAAAAACTAACAAATAAAGATGAGCGAACGTGCTGGGATAAGGCGTTATTCAAGCATTCTTTTTTCCCCATAAACGACCTTTCCGATGCCGCGCAGCTTTAATGTACAAGGTATTCACTGGTCCGTGGAGAATAGACGAGTGACCACTGCAGCTAATCCTTGGATGCAGCAGTGACGTGTTCGTTCAAGGATAAGGAAGCTCTAACTGTTGTCCCCCCCCCAAAAAAAAAAAAGGGTTAAACTTTTCTCCAACATTTTTTAAAACTGCGACATTCTCTAGTAGGTCCATGTAATTTGCATTGTTTCCCCTACGCGTTTCAGACCATAACTAGGTCTTTATTCATTGCTATGGTCTGAAATGCGTAGGTTAAAAAAAAAGACCATGCAATTTATTTGGACCTACTAGAGAATGTTGCAATTTTTTTTAAAAATGTTGGAATAAAAGTTTAACACTTTTTTGGACAACTGCTAGAGATTCCTTTTCTTTGAATTTTTGCTGAGCCACTCCGGGTAGGAATGGCTGCCTCTGTACCAAGAATTTTACAATAGCCTTCACAGGGGTGAGCCGATTACCATTATTCACCAATGATGTGTTGGTCGCTGCTGTGACCAGTGATTGGCTGCAGCGGTTACATGTTCATATGGCCAGAACAGGATATGTAGAGTATGGCTCCATGCAGTCTGTTGCTCTTGTAGGGACGTGTGACCGCTGGCGTCAATAACCGGCCACAATGGTGACATGTCAAATGATTGGCTGGAGTGGTTGCATGCACCCGGACAAAAATATAAATATTTGTAAAACGTATCAGACGTTTATTTGGGGGAAAAAAGGCAAAAAGAAAAATTATTATTTTAGGCAGGTATGGCAAAAAGTGCTGCAAAGTAAGAATGCTTCAGAAATAGAGGTGTTAAAAGTTTACTTGTATCAATTAACAAAATGCAAAGTGAATGAAAAAAGAGAAATGCAAATCCAATAAATATTTGGTGACCGCTCTTCATTCAAAAACAGCATCCAAGGATCTAATTCTTCTAAGTACATATACAGGGGTTCTGTAGGAATATAGTCAGGTGAAGGAGTAACCAATTATACCAAACAGGTGATATTGAGCATCATTTTCAGAAGTAGGTTGAAACACAGTCATTAACTGAAACAGCTGTGTAGGAGGTTTAAAACTGGGTAAGGAATAGACAAATTCTGATACAAAGGTGAGGTTGTGGAAGACAGTTTCATGTCACCATGAATGACAGGACTGAGCCCAGCAACAAGACACAAGGAAGTTATTCTGCATAAGCAAAGTAATTCCCAGGTAAAGATTTCAATTAGACAGGGGTTTTAACATGTGATCTTGAAGCTTTTAAAAAAGCACTGAGAAATCGATAACGTCGATGAGGCAGTGCTCCGCCAAGGAAACAATGCAGCAGATAATAAGACACTTCACGCTTGCTGCCATTCAAAACCAGAAGATGTTCAGCAGTGCAATCAACTCAGAACTGACAGCAAGGAATGGAACCCAACTACACCCATCTACTGTTAGACGTCTGGCCACAAGTGGACTTCTTGGAACAATTGCAGCCAAAAAGTGATACCTTCTACATGGAAACAAGACCAAGTGACTCAAATATGCATGAAAACATAAGAAGTAGGGTGCAGGAAAATAACAGCAGGTGCTCAGGAGCGAGGAATCAAAATGTGAACTATTTGGGTTTAGTACAAGGAAGTTTTTCGCAGATTGGCTGGAGAACGGCACAATAATGAGTTTCTGGAGAGACGGTGAAGCTCCGTGAAGGTTCCTGCAAGTTTGTGGCTGCATATCAGCAAATGGAGATAAGAATTTGGTCAAGATTATTGGTGTCCTTAATACTGAGAAATACGGATACTTTTCCATCATGTAATACCATCAGGCAGGCTTCTGATTGGCTCCAAAATTTATTTTGCAGCCGGACAACGACCCACAAACATCCAGCCAATGTCAACAAGAGCGAGGAGTCCTGGAATCGATGATCCGGCCCCCAAAGAGCGCAGATCTCACCATCCAGTATGTCTGGGATCACATGATGAGACAGAAGGATGCGCACAAGCCTCATACACAGAAGATCTGAGGGACGAACGAGAGTTCAGTAATAAAGAGATTAAACTTAACAGACTGTAGTCTTCTGTCGCGAGGAAGTTCAGGGTTCCAACGGTGGCACCGGCAACAGCGGCACGGGTCATGTCGATGCAGTCTCTGACAGGTGGGGATCCACCAGTGGCACCGACAACAGTGGCGCATGCAGGCTCTCAAGTCTCTGTCCACGATGAAGAAACGGCCTCCGGGAGAAAACAGGATGCTGGGCGGTGAGAGGGGGTCCTGCTCTCACCACTCTTAGTCACAAGTCTACACTCAATGTGTCGCCGCAGGAACAATGCCGCGCTCCTCAGTCAGTCCAGCTACTACTCTCAGGGACTCAGGTCTGTCAATGCACACGCCGGGCCTGCAGGCACTACCGTCTGTCTCAAACGTGTCAGGGGAGTCTCCTCCGGTCACGGAGGCTGGCGGGTCCACGATCACACAAAGGGTGCTCACCGCATACTGTCTGATAGTGTATGGCACCTGGCTTAACTTCGCTCACTCTGCTCTGACACAGCTCCGCTCTGCTGAAATGGCTCCGCTCTCATGAGATGGTTCCGCACGCTCCGCTCTCCACTACTGGCACAGCTAATCTCCCCAGCACATGCTTCTATTCTGGACAGCAGCAGCATGACCTGTCGAAGGACCAGCACACTCGGGTCCGGGAAGCAGTGCGCCCTCTTCTCTGCGCGCTGCACTTACTTGGCGCCAACCTCTCCTGCAGCGCACGCTTTTCCTTCCTCTCCCCCTGTGTCAGCGTGCTCTCCTCGCCCCCTTCTGTCAGCAGGAATCCCAGTCTCTCTTCTCCTTCCCTCCCCTCCTGCAGCAGGGGAAGGTCCACCTACCTCAGGCTTCCCCCCCCCCAAACAGAGGATGCAGCCCTTTCAGCTGCGGACCAGGCATGCAGGTACCCACGGTCTGATCCACCTCCTTACAGATAGACAGATATGATTACCGTATATAAAAATTATAAGACATAAGACACTTAAAAAATAAGGTAAAATATAAAATACACATATATATATATTAAAAAACCCCACAATGATAAAGTTCTGACATGTTTTCTATTAAGTGGGCACTCATCCAAAACACATACAGGCCTTAGGCGATGATGATGCTTCTATATAAGGCACACGGTGCAGGGAAGTAAGATTTAATATGTTGAAATATTGAAGAAAAAAAAAAAAGAAAAAGTTCAGGAACCTCAGGGAACAGTTGACCTGCAGCTTCTAGTGACTGCTAACTATTTTGGGCTTTTGCAACCGACTTAGTGTCATGTGTGTGCCATCTGGGTACCACTTATTTAAAGCTGGCAGCCGTCCTGTTGCAGGCAAGCTGGCAGAGATAAAGGAATAAATTGCACCATTTAGCTAACATCCACTCGCTTTGCGGCTGTTAAAAAGCCGTGACTGGATAATAATTTGGCTATTGCTTTAGTCAGATGGAGTGGCTCGGCAGATTTAGCCACCACTCCTTGAAAATCAGAAAAAAAAAAAGTAAAAAAATAAAATAAAATGAGCCGAGCTGTAATATTTCCATCTTCTAACGTCTTTCTAAATTTAGGATTTTAACAGTCACCTGGAGAAATGACTTCTGAAACTTGGATATTTCGACAGAAACTCTGAAACGCGCCTGGAAAGTAACTCAGGGGCTTGAGCTATTCTGCTATTACAGGGTTGTGAGGAGCAATCAATTTTTGGCATGAAATTCTCTGGTAACTACAAAGATTTTTTTTTTTTTTTTCAGTATTTTTATAATCCCAAAACATCAGAAGTCTCAGCAGGTTACAACATCAGTCAGTGAGTCACCTCTATGTAATATCAATGGTCATAGGGAAAGGGCTGAAGCGAGGGGTGGCTACCATTAAAGGCACAGCCATAAAAAGTTGTCTTCTCCATAAGAATAAAAACACCAGACTATGATAGGACCCTCTTGTACTCCCCCCCAAAAAATTCTGAGCCATAGAAGTATGGAGTCTACAAGTTTCTTTGAATCTGTCCTGCGGTATCTGGTACAAGAAGTTGGAAGTAGATCCTTTAAGTCCATTAAGTTCTCCAAGAATCAAACTTTCTCCCAATTCCCAGATCTCAATCTGATCAATTGTCACGTCACCACATTGATTTCTTCACCGTGTTCCTCAGACCATTCCTCCAATGCGGAAGGGATTGTCCCTTCCTGCTCAAAGACGATATTATGAAATCCAGCTTCCATGAATTGGGAGTACAGCGTTAGGCAAGTGGTGGATGTCACATCTACATGACGCCAAGACACAAGGTTTCCAGCAGAACATCGCACCATCACGCTGCCTCTGCCGACTTGCCTTCTTCCATAGTGCATCCTGGTGCCATCTATTCCCCAGATAAGGCACCTGATGGAAAACAAAATGTGATTTATCCAAAAAGGATGCCTTCCCCTTTTGCTTCATTGACAAGTTCTGATGTTCACATGGCCATTGTAGGCACGTTTGGTGAAGGAAAAGGTACAACATTTTCACTGACCAGTCTGTGGACACACAGCCCCATAAAGCAAGCTACAATGTTCTTCGTGTTCTGATACCTTTCTATCATAGCTAGCTGGAAATTCGGTCAGATTAGACCAGATAGGCTAAGTCTATCCACATGTATCAATGATCCTTGCATGTCATTGACCCTGTTGGCACTTTTCCCAATTGTCCTTCCTTGGACCCATGCCTACCGCTTTGGAGAAGCTCTCACCCAGTCCTTTAGACATTTCAATTTGGCACAGATCCTTATGGGGCACATGCACATTGGATAAATGTCAGCCAAACCCACAGATCTAATGTGCATGGGGGCATCCAGACTGTTCCCCAATAAGGAAGCAAAGATCAGTTGGTTTGAATTCAATCGCCTAAACCTTCTGCTCAGAGGAGATAAGCTGCCAGTAGATCAGCTCAGCCATGTGTCCCTGTGTATGTGGCGGTTGTGAGAGATCGTCGGAGATTGTCGCCAGTCGAATGATCCAACATCTATGTAATGTGCATATCGGGCACTGCTCTTTTCCATTTTTCCCCTTCTCTTTTAATGAGGATTTGATTATTGGGTGTGGAGAGAAGCTCGGTGGGTGGTCATCTACCCTAACAGAAAAAAAAAAAATATATAGTTTTGTCTTAAAGAAAAGTCACGCTCCGATTTAATGAAGCTGCCCAAAGTGAGACATTACACTCGAAAAGACGGAAAACTTTGCACATATTTTTGTGCCCAGAATCCATAAACTCAGGTTTATGTCAAGTTCAGTCATTTTCATAGGTGAAAAGCAGAAACTTTTCCATGTTCTGGAATTGGATATGACTCGGCCATTACTTTCACAGGCAATTTATTTTAAATATATTTTTGTTTTTTGTGAAGTAAGTAAGTAAGAAAACCTGGAATGATGAATTCACAATTAAAAAGGAGTTTCCCAAACTATCAAAGTTTCATGCGACTGACTAAAAAAAGATGTGACATCTGGTGCCAACTAATGACTGCAGCGGCCACAGCAGTGATGGTGACCAGCTACTCTAGTCACATGGCACTACATGAAACCAGAAAGTAGTGCGACGTCCTGGTGACCGGCAATATATGGACAATCCAGAATTTATAGGGTCCCTGCACTTTATGCCAACTTGATCACATTTTATAGATTGTCAGGAACACCGCACTGCACTTGCTCACTGACCTGAAGCATGTGACTGCTGCGGGCATGGCCTAAGCTCCACAGAGCTAAGAGCTGCAGGGAAACTCCTAGAAAGGTAACCAAGGGGCATAGACAGAGACAGAAACCAGATGAAGCCGGGGTCAAAGCACGAGATAGCAATACAGTACCAAAGGGTTAGACAGAATGGATAGTCAGGACGTAGCAATAGATCAGAAAACCAGAAAGGGCAATAGACGGTACAATAGGGACAAACTGTAACGGAGTAATGATAGCCAAGCCAGGAGGTCAGAACCAGAAAAGACAATAGTACCAAAACGAGAGACAGAGTACAGAGTGAGGGAACAGTCCGGGTCATACATGGGAAGCAAACAAGCAACGTAGAATACACGCACACCAGGGGTCAGACACACCAGAACAACAGTATAGCTGACAGAGAACCCTGGTAAAGAGTGAGTAAAAATACCCCTCCCAGATCCAGAAAGAGGCCACGAACACTTAACCCTGTGAGTGCAGGGCAAGAACCCTGTTCAAACCATGACAGTACCCCCCTCTTAATGGGGGGGCCACTGGACCCCCAGGCTTGTCTGAGTATCTGGCGTGGAAAGCCCGCACCAGACGATCGGCATGCACCGAACTGGCCGGAACCCATGACCGATCCTCCAGAGAGTACCCCTTCCAGTGTATCAGATACTGGAGTCTCCGGCGCACCCACCGGGAGTCAACAATGCGCCCTACTTCATACTCCAGCTGCCCCTCTACCAGCACTGGCAGAGCATTTGATGAGGGATCCTCTCTCACCGTCCCCACAGGCTTTAACAGGGACCTGTGGAAGACATCAGAAATTTTAAAGGAGGTGGGCAGCTGCAGTCGGTAGGCTACTGGATTAACAACCTCCACAACTTTGTATGGGCCAATAAACTTGGCGCCCAGCTTTATAGATGGTATCTTAAGCTTGATATTGCGGGTGGATAGCCACACCTTCTCCCCTACTGCAAATGCTGGACCTGGCCCCCTCCTCCTGTCAGCAAACCGCTTATAGCTTTCCTGAGCCTTGGAAATATTCCTCTGAACCTCCCTCCAAAGAATTCTAAGACGTTGTGTCGCACCCTCAGCTCCAGGACAACCTGAATCCATGCGGGAAAACTTTCCAAAATGTGGGTTAAGCCCATAGTTGATCTGGAAGGGAGACTTCCCAGTAGATTGACTCACACGACCGTTGAATGCAAACTCTGCCATGGGCAATACCTCACACCAGTCCTCCTGCCTGGAAGAGGCCAAGCATCTCAGAATCTGCTCCAACGATTGGTTCGTGCACTCCGTCTGTCCATTAGACTCTGGGTGGTAGGCAGAGGAAAAGGACAACGAAATCCCCAGCTTTTTGCAAAAAGCCCTCCAGAACCTGGCTACAAACTGTACCCCTCTGTCTGACAGCACATTCATAGGCTCTCCATGCAACCAAATTATATGCTGCATAAATAAGCGGGCCAGGATTTCAGCAGGTGGTAATGCGGGGAGAGGTACAAAGTGGGCTTGTTTTGAAAACCTATCCACCACCACCCATATCACAGAGTTGCCCCTGGAAGGAGGAAGATTTGTGATAAAATCAATGGACAAATGTGTCCATGGTCTATCCGTAATTGGCAAAGGCACCAACTACCCGGCCGGCCGGCCCTGAGAACTTTTAGAATGAGCGCACACCCCACATGCAGTCACAAACTTTTTAATATCTGTTACCACAGAGGGCCACCAGAAACCCCTCGCAATTGCCCCCGGGTAGCTGCAATCCCAGGGTGAGCACTCAACATAGAATCGTGAAATTCCTGCATAAGTCCGAGACGGAAACGTTCCGGTACAAACAATTTACCCGGGGGTTTACCACCCGGAGCCCGAGCCTTGGCCTCCAAAATCTCTCTTTGTAACTCAGATGAGATTTCGGCCACCACTATTCCTGGCTGAAGAATGGAGGAGGGAGGTTCTGGAGGGGACACCGAATCAAAGCTTCGGGATAAGGCATCAGCCTTGATGTTTTTAGATCCCGGGCGGAATGTGATGTAAACTGAAATCGAGAAAAAAAAAAAAAAAAATAGCGCCCACCGAGCCTGTCTGGGGGTCAATCTCTTGGCAGACTCGATATAGGCCAAATTTTTGTGATCAGTGATGACTGTAATGGGATGAACAGCCCCCTCCAGGAAATGCCTCCATTCTTCAAAAGCCAACTTTACCACCATCAACTCTCTATTGCCGACATCGTAATTTCTCTCGGCAGAGGAAATTTTTTTTTTAGAGAAGGTGCAAGGCCTCAGATTAGTAAAGGTAGGAGGGCCCTGAGACAAAACTGCCCCCACCCCTACTTCCGAGGAGTCAACCTCCACGACAAAAGGTCTTGAGGGGTCGGGTTGTACCAATACAGGGGCTGAAGAAAAGCACTTTTTTAATGTCATGAAAGAATTTTTTGCAGCTACAGACCAATTTTTTACATCAGCTCCCTTGAGAGTGAGGTCCGTTAGAGGCTTTACCACCTGCGAGAAGCCCTTAATAAATTTCCTATAAAAGTTGTCAAAGCCCAAAAATCGCTGCAACCCTTTCAAGTCATGAGGCTGCACCCAATCCGTAACAGCCTGGACCTTCTTAGGATCCATGCGGAACCCCTCCCCTGACACAATTAAACCCAGAAAGGATACTTCTTGCATGAAAAATGAGCATTTTTCCAACTTGGCATACAAATGATCCTCCCTCAGTCTCATGAGAACCATCTGCAAATGGTGCAAGTGAGATTGACTGTCCACCGAGTACACCAGAATGTCATCCAAATAGATAACCACAAAACGACCAATTAAATCAGAGAAAATTACATTAATAAAATTCTGAAAAACAGCAGGAGCGTTGGTGAGACCAAAGGGCATAACCAAGTTTTCGAACAGCCCTTCAGTCGTCAGGAATGCTGTTTTGCATTCGTCCCCTTCCCGGACTCTTATAAGGTTATATGCCCCAGTAAATCCAGTTTAGAGAACCACTTGGCCCCGGTGAGTTGGTTACATAGATCAGGAATTAGGGGGAGAAGGTATGTATTTTTCACAGTAATTTTGCTTAATTCCCGAAAGTCGAGGCACGGCCGCAAACCACCATCTTTTTTCTTAACAAAAAAGAAGCCCCCCACCACAAGTGAAACAGAAGGCCTAATATGCCCTTTGCGGAGACTCTCGGTAATGTACTCCTTCATGGCTAGACGTTCGGGCCCGGACAAATTGAACAGGCGAGCCTTGGGTAACTTGGCTCCAGGGACTAGATTAATGGCACAATCAAAGGGTCTATGTGTTGGTAGCGCCTTAGCCTCACTTTCAGAAAATATGTCTTCAAAATCTTTCAGGTACTCCGGAATACCTTCCAGATCGACAGACGACACTGACACAGATTTTACTGGGGTGACAAGAGTTGTCAAGTTACAACATAGACCGTTAGCCATACAACCCCACTGAATGATCTCCCCCGTGTCCCAGTCAATAGTAGGATTGTGACGTTGAAGCCAAGGCATACCCAGTACCAGTCCAGCCGGCATATTATTTATAACAAAACACCTTAATTTTTCCACGTGAGTGGAACCCACTTTCAGAGAAAAGGTATCAGTCATGAAACAAATTCCCTCCTGGGTGATAGGAGAAGAATCAATTGCCACGATTTTAACAGGATCTTTTAAACATGACTGTCCCTATCTTATGAAAAGTCATAACTTTGGCATCGATCAGATTAATAGAAGAACCACAGTCAACAAAGGCGGTAGTCACAACCGGACCGCCTGTAAGTTCTAGTTCCACCGGAAACAGAATTTTAGTAAGTGAGGAAAAGGGTACCTGGGAGTCTGGGCAACCTCCTCGATTGTTACCCAGACTCAGTCGTTTTCCTGAGGGCTTCACTGAAGAAGGGCAAGAAGGACAGTTCCTTCTCCAATGTCCAGCGGATCCACAGTAAAAGCACAATTGGTTGTTTCTATGGTGTCTCCTCTCTTTTTCCTTCAATGACGTGGCACCAACCTCCATGGGCTGAGGACTAGATGCAGAGTCTCTCAGATTGGAGAATAAAGGGGTCTCCTGCAGCATGACCCCTCTTGCCCGCAGCCTATGGTCCATGCGGATAGCCTGGATCATAGCGTCCTCCAAAGAATCTGGTGGAGGATGAAGGGCTAGGGCATCTTTCAAACGTTCGGACAGGCCTCTACAGAACAAACCCCGGAGGGCAGCATCATCCCAGGAGACCTCCGCTACCCAGCGTCTGAACTCAGAGCAGAACCATTCAGCAGAGTGCCTCCCCTGTGTCACACTCATCACCATATCCTCTGCCAGACGCACTCTATCAGGCTCATCACATAAATGTGCCCCAGAGCCTCAAAGAACAAATTCACAGACATACGTTCAGGAGCAGAGTAAGAGAGAGAGAAAGTCCATGCCGGTGGAGCCCTCCGAAGTAGGGAAATGACGACCCCCACCCTCTGGAACTCATCCCCGGCGGAGCGGGGCCTCAGAGGAAAAAAAAAGCTTGCATCCTTCTCTGAACGACCTGAACTCCCTTTTATCCCCTGAGAAAAGGTCTGGCAATTTGACCGGAGATTCGGGGGGATGCCAATGACACATCTCTATCCCCAGCACTAGGAGCCCCTGCAGCGACAGCCCCCTGCACAGTAACCACCAACTGTTGCTGGGTATGGGCCATCGTGCGCTGTTCCACATTAAGTTTGTGGAACATTTGGGTCAGGTGCTTGACCTGACCAGCCAAAGCTTGTATGGGATCCATGAGGATAACACACTTTTTTTTTTCCTTCAGAGGAAAAAAAAACTGAAATGGTCAGCTATAATGTCAGGAACACCGCACTGCACTTGCTCACTGAGCCAGTGCGTGTTTCCTGAGTACAAAAACAGTGCTCAAAGATACCTGTGGAGCGGGCAGCAGCGGTGACGATGCATGCTCCAGGATCTGAAGCACGTGACTGCTGGGGGCGTGGCCTAAGCTCCACAGAGCTAAGAGCTGCAGGGAAACTCCTAGAAAGGTAACTACAGGACAAGGTTACCAAGGAGCATAGACAGAAACCAGATGAAGCCGGGGTCAAAGCACAAGCAATACAGTACCAAAGGGTTAGACAGAATGGATAGTCAGGACGTAGCAATAGATCAGAAAACCAGAACGGGCAATAGACGGTACAATAGGGACAAACTGTAACGGAGTAACGATAGCCAAGCCAGGAGGTCAGAACCAGAAAAGACAATAGTACCAAAACGAGAGACAGAGTACAGAGTGAGGGAACAGACCAGGTCATACACAGGAAACAAACAAGCAACGCAGAATACACGCACACCAGGGGTCAGACACACCAGGGGTCAGACACACCAGAACAACAGTATAGCTGACAGAGAACCCTGGTAAAGAGTGAGTATAAATACCTCTCTCAGATCCAGAAAGAGGCACGAACACTTAACCCTGTGAGTGCAGGGCAAGAACCTGTTCAAACCATGACAGATAATGTGATACTGTATCATAGAATCATAGAATCATAGAATCGTAGAGTTGGAAGGGACCTCCTGGGCCATCTGGTCCAACCCCCTGCTCAAAGCAGGATTCGCTAAATCATCCCAGTCCGATGTCTGTCCAGCCTCTGTTTGAAGACTTCCATTGAAGGAGAACTCACCACTTCTCGTGGCAGCCTGTTCCACTCATTGATCACTCTAACTGTCAAAAAGTTTTTTCTAATATCTAATCTGTGTCTCCTCCCATTCAGTTTCATCCCATTGCTTCTAGTCTTTCCTTGTGCAAATGAGAATAAAGTTGATCCTTCTACAATGTGACAGCCCTTTAGATATTTGTAGACAGCTATTAAGTCTCCTCTCAGTCTTCTCTTTTGCAAACTAAACATTCCCAAATCCTGCAACCTTTCCTCATAAGACAGGGTTTGCAGACCGGTCACCATTCTGGTCGCTCTTTTCTGAACTTGCTCCAGTTTGTTGATGTCTTTTTTAAAATGTGGTGCCCAAAACTGGACACAATATTCCAGATGAGGTCTGACCAAAGAGGAGTAGAGGGAAATAATGACTTCACGTGATCTAGACTGTATGCTTCTGTTAATACATCCTAGACATCCTAGACTGTAGACAATCTGCAAATCAATTTATTAAACAACTAGGTGAAGAGCCCAGCGTTGCCCGGGCATAGTAACTAACCGTGGTTAGATATAACAAATTATAATGATTATATTGCACATAAAAACATTTCACATCATATATTCAACACTACAGATTTGCAACACAAATTAACTAAAGGATTACCCAAGTATTGATAGTATTTTGTTTGGTGCCGTTACTTCGGCCCCCGCCTGTGGTGACCCCTCCAACCCTGGTCCCCGACATTGGTGACAACTCCAACTCCGGCTCCCCCGCCTGTGGTGACCCCTCCAACCCTGGTCCCCGCCATTGGTGACACCTCCAACCCCGGCTTCCCCGCCATTGGTGACACCTCCAACCCCGGCTCCCCCGCCTGTGGTGACCCCTCCAACCCGCCTGTGGTGACCCCTCCACCCCTGGTCTCTGCCTGCGGTGACGCCTCCACCCCTGGTCCCTGCCTGCGGAGACCCCCTCCATTCCTGGACCCTGACTGCAGTGACCCCTCCAACCCTAGCCCTTGCCTGCTGTGACCCCTCCAACCCTAGCCCTTGCCTGCGGAGACCCCTCCAACCCTAGCCCCCGCCTGCGGAGACCCCTCCAACCCTAGCCCCCGCCTGCGGAGACCCCTCCAACCCTGGACCCTGCCTGCGGAGACCCCTCCAACCCTGGACCCTGCCTGCAGTGACCCCTCCAACCCTGGACCCTGCCTGCAGTGACCCCTCCAACCCTGGACCCTGCCTGCAGTGACCCCTCCAACCCTGGACCCTGCCTGCAGTGACCCCTCCAACCCTGGACCCTGCCTGCAGTGACCCCTCCAACCCTGGACCCTGCCTGCAGTGACCCCTCCAACCCTGGACCCTGCCTGCAGTGACCCCTCCAACCCTGGACCCTGCCTGCAGTGACCCCTCCAACCCTGGACCCTGCCTGCAGTGACCCCTCCAACCCTGGACCCTGCCTGCAGTGACCCCTCCAACCCTGGACCCTGCCTGCGGAGACCCCTCCAACCCTAGCCCTCGCCTGCTGTGACGCCTCCAACCCTAGCCCCCGCCTGTTGTGACCCCTCCAACCCTGGCCCCCCCACCTGTTGTGACCCCTCCAACCCTGGCCCCCCCACCTATTGTGACCCCTCCAACCCTGGCCCCCCCCACCTGTTGTGACCCTTCCAACCCTGACCCCCACTTGTGGTCACCCCTGCAACCCCGGCCCTTACCTTTAGTGACTCCTCCAACCCTGACCTGTGGTGACCCCTGAAACCCCAACCCCCACCAGTGGTGACCCCTTCAATCCCTGGCCCCGCTTGTGGTGACCCCTCTAACCCTGGCTCCTACTTGTGGTGACCCCTCCGGCCAGCGGTGCATCCAGTGCGGAACTTCATCTCACCTGGGACACATTTACCTCCTGGTGTGGTCATGTTTTGTGTGTTAGTATGGAGCTCGCCGAGTGACAAACCCAGCAGTGTACAGGCGGCCGCTCAGTAATAAGAGCCAAACCACCCATACGTTGTATACACCCAGCAGTGTACAGGTGACCCATCCGAAATAAGAAACGCACTGCCCATACGTTGTATACACCCAGCAGTGTACAGGCGGCCGCTCTGTAATAAGAGCAATACATTGCATACATCTAGCAGTGTATAAAGGGGCGGGATTAACCAGAAGGGGTGAAGCTATGGAGTGGGCGGCTTGATATATACACAAACATATATTTCTATCTCTATATCTATATATACACACTGCTCAAAAAAATAAAGGGAACACTTAAACAACAGAATATAACTCCAAGTAAACCAAACTTCTGTGAAATCAAACTGTCCACTTTGGAAGTAACAATGATTGACAATCAATTTCACATGCTGTTGTGCAAATGGAATAGACAACAGATGGAAATTATTGGTAATTATGAAGACACACTCCATAAAAGGAGTGGTTCTGCAAGTGGGGACCACAGAACACATCTCAGTACCAATGCTTTCTGGCTGATGTTTTGGTCACTTTCGAATCTTGGTTATGCTTTCACACTCGTGGTAGCATGATATGGACTCTGCAACCCATAAAAGTGGCTCAGGTAGTGCAGCTCATCCAGGATGGCACTTCAATGCAAGCTGTGGCAAGAAGGTTTGCTGTGTCTGTCAGCGTAGTGTCCAGAGGCTGGAGGCGCTACCAGGAGACAGGCCAGTAGACCAGGAGACGTGAAGGGGGGCTTAGGAGGGCAACAACCTCCGCCTTTGTGCAAGGAGGAACAGGATGAGCACTGCCAGAGCCCTGCAAAATGACCTCCAGCATGCTAAAAATGTGCATGTGTCTGCACAAACGGTTAGAAACCGACTCCATGAGGGTGGTCTGAGGGCCCAACGTCCACAGATGGGGGTTGTGCTCACAGCCCCACACCGTGCAGGACACTTGGCTTTTGCCACAGAACACCAGGATTGGCAAATTCGCCACTGGCGCCCTGTGCTCGTCACAGATGAATGTAGGTTCACACTGAGCACATGTGACAGACGTGACAGAGTCTGGAGACGCCGTGGAGAATGATCTGCTGCCTGCAACATCCTTCAGCATGACCGGTTTGGCAGTGGGTCAGTAATGGTGTGGGGTGGCATTTCTTTGGAGGGCCGCACAGCCCTCCATGTGCTCGCCAGAGGAAGCCTGACTGCCATTAGGTACCGAGATGAGATCCTCAGACCCCTTGTGAGACCATATGCTAGTGCAGTTGGCCCTAGGTTCCTCCTAATACAGGACAATGCCAGACCTCATGTGGCTGGAGTGTGTCAGCAGTTCCTGCAAAATGAAGGCATTGAAGCTATGGACTGGCCCGCCCGTTCCCCAGACCAGAATCCGATTGATCAAATCTGGGACATGTCTCGCTCCATCCACCAACGTCACGTTGCACCACAGAATGTCCAGGAGTTGGCGGATGCTTTAGTCCAGGTCTGGGAGGAGATCCCTCAGGAGACCATCCGCTGCGTCATCAGGAGCATGCCCAGACATTGTACAGTAGGGAGGTCATACAGTCACGTGGAGGCCACACACAAAATACTGAGCCTCATTTTGACTTGTTTTAAGGACATTACATTCCACTTTAATTTTGTGTCTGACTCCAAATCCTGGCCTCCATTGGTTAATAAATTTGATTTCCATTGATGATTTTTGTGTGATTTTGTTGTCAGTAGGGATGAGCGAGTATACTCGCTAGGATTCGGTACTCGGCGAGTAATGCGGTACTCGAATCCTGGCGAATATTTCACTACACGCCTCGTAATATTTGGCACAGTCCCTGCACAGCCCGGCACAGCCCGGCACAGTCCTGCACAGCCCAGCACAGTTCCGCACAGCCCAGCACAGTCCTGCACAGTCCCCGCACAGCACAGCCCAGCCCCTGCACAGCCCAGCCCCCGCACAGCACCTGCACAGCACCTGCACAGTCCCCGCACAGCACCTGCACAGCCCCCGCACAGCACCTGCACAGCCCCCGCACAGGCCCCGCACAGCCCAGCACAGGCCCCGCACAGCCCAGTCCTGAACAGTCCTGCACAGCCCTGCACAGCACAGTCCCGCACAGCCCATTACTTGCATTTCCCATAGACTTACATTGGACTCGCTACTTGTTACGAGTACCCGAGTATTAAGAGCTACTTGTAACGAGTACAGCGAGTCCGAGTATTTCACTACTCGCTCATCCCTAGCTGTCAGCACATTCAACTTTGTACAGAACAAAGTATTCAATGAGAATATTTCATTAATTCAGATCTAGTATGTGTTATTGGAGTGTTCCCTTTATATATACACTGCTAAAAAAAAATAATCTTTCAGGTCTCAGAAAATGGTGATTTTTTATTTTTTTTTTTAAACATAAAAAAAATTAAATTTGGCATCGCCATAATTGTACCGACCCAGAGAATCGTATCACCAGGTCATGTTTACCACAGAATGAACGTCATAAATAAGAAAAAAAAAAAAACAGCTAAATTGTTTTTTTTCAATCATTTCACTGCACTGTGAATTATTTTTCCATTTTTTTCAGATTTTATGGTAAAATGAACACAAATTAAAAATGGCTGTATTGGGAAGAGGTTAATGGGGGTGCTGGGCAGCATTTGGGGCTGTGGGATGCATTTATGGGGGACTTTTAACACAAGATGACACTCAGCCACCCACCAGACAGGGAAAGTCTTAGTTACTCACCGGTTAACGGTATTTTTCGGAGTCCATGACAGCACCACCTGAGAGAGGGGATCCGCCCTTTAGGAACAGGAAACCTACAGATACAAAAAGGGTGGCACCTCTCCCACGCATCAGTTGGATTACAGAGCACAAGAGGACTTCCAAGGTTAATGCATGATTTATGTACAGTATTCTATACAATTATAAACTTTTATCACCAGTGAGCATATACAAGAAATAGACGTGCACACCCAAGTTAAACTAAAGGGAGGGAATATACGGGTGCTGTCATGGACTCCGAAAAATACTGTTAACCGGTGAGTAACTAAGACTTTATTCGGTCGTCCATGACAGCACCACCTGAGAGAATTACAGAGAGTAATCACTACTTTAGGGGGGGGCTACAGCCTGCAGAACCCTGATACCGAAGGAGAGGTCTGCAGAAGCACCCAAGTCTAGCCTATAATGACTATACAAAAGTGCTCGGAGAGGACCAAGTGGCCGCCTTACAAATCTGGTCGATGGAGACTTCCGATCTCTCGGCCCACGAGGTCGCCACGGCTCTGGTGGAATGCGCCTTCAATTTCTCCGGAGCCACTCTACCTTTTGAGGTATAAGCTAACGAGATTGCTTCTCTAATCCATCTGGCTAGTGTACTTTTGGACACCCTAAGACCTTTCCTAGGGCCCTGGTAGGAGACAAAGAGGGCATTGTCCTTCTTCCAAGGATCGGTAGCTGCTAGATACTCTAGGAGGCATCTCCTAACATCTAAAGTGTGTAGCTTCTCCTCTTTCTCATTAGTTGGCTTAGGGAGGAAGGATGGAAGGACTATTTCCTGCGACCTATGAAAGCTGGAGGCTACTTTTGGTAAATACGCTGGGTCAGGTCTAAGTATTACCCTATCCTCTTTTACCTGAAGAAAAGGTGGGCGCCTAGACAACGCCTGAATGTCGCTTATCCTACGGGCTGACGTTATGGCTATCAGAAAAGCTATCTTGAGGGACAGGCTCCTAATAGAGGCTGACGAGATGGGTTCAAATGGCACTTCTGTCATAGCTGTGAGGACTAGGTTCAAATCCCATGGCGTGAGTCTATTCTTTACTATTGGTCTGGACCTACTCGCTGCTTTGATAAACCTATTGACCCAGTAATTAGCCGCGATGTTGCAGCTAAAGAGGGCCCCTAAGGCCTCTTTCACACATCAGTTTTTTGCCTTCAGGCGCGATCCGGCTTTTTTTTGTAAAACCGGATCCGGCAAAATGCAATGCCGGATCCGGTTTTTCCCCATTGACTTGCATTAGCGCCGGATCGTGCCGGATGGCATTGCGTTTCATCCGTTTTTTGCCGGATCCGGCAACTTGTCTCATTCCGGTGTCTGGAAAAAACGGCTACTGTAACATTCTTTGTCTCCGGCGAAAAAGCCGGAAGCGCCGGATCCGGCGCTTCCAGCTTTTTGCTACAATGAAAGTCTATGGGCGCCGGAATGCGCCGGATCCAGAAAAAGACGGATCCAGCCACCGGATCCGGTTTTTTTAAGTCTGCGCATGCTCAGATCCAATTGGCCAGCCCCCAGGAACAGAGACGGATCCAGCAAAAAAACGGATCCG
The DNA here is from genome assembly GCF_039654945.1 of Dendrobates tinctorius. Lineage (NCBI taxonomy): Eukaryota > Metazoa > Chordata > Amphibia > Anura > Dendrobatidae > Dendrobates > Dendrobates tinctorius. Next base: position 4,093,326 of record NW_027361695.1, on the reverse strand, counting down.
TTTCTACAGTTCTCCAAAATTTATGCCGGATCCGTTTTTTTCTAAAAAAAGCCGGATCCTGCCTGACGGCAAAAAACTGATGTGTGAAAGTAGCCTAAGGCAGCTACCTGTGGTGGAGAGACCCAGGTCCAGCCCTTTTTGTAAAAATTCCAAGATCTGGCCTATAGGGACGGAATCATCAGTATTTATATTTGAGCTTTGGAGGAATTTTTTCCAAATTCTGACGTAAATCTTAGTTGTCACCACTTTCCTACTTTTTAGTAGAGTGTCAATTAGGTCTGGGGAGAAACCTTTACTTCTTAGCAGTGACCGCTCAAATTCCACGCCGTGAGATGTAGGCCAGCCACCTGAGGGTGGAAGACCGGGCCCTGGGACAGAAGGTCCGGGATGTCCGGGAGAACCCAAGGATCGTCTATCGACATGATCCTGAGGTTCGAGAACCATGCTCTTCTGGGCCAGAACGGGGCGATGACTATGACTCTTGCCTTGTCCTTCCTGATCTTCCTCAACACCAGAGGAAGTAGAGATAGGGGAGGAAAGGCATAGGCTAGCCTGAAGTCCCATTTTATCAGTAGCGCATCTACTGCCAGAGGAGTCTCCCTGGGATTTAGGGAGCAAAACTGTCTCGTTTTCGAGTTCTCTTTGGTGGCGAATAGATCCACCTCTGGTTGACCCCATCTCTGTACGATCTGAACAAAAATGGAGGTGTTTAAGGCCCACTCTCCTTGTTTTAACAGATTGCGGCTTAGGAAGTCTGCCGCGACGTTTTCTTTCCCTCTTATGTGAAGAGCCGTGAGAGATAAAAAATGCCGCTCTGCTAGCTGGAATAACTGTCCTGCCACATTCATCAGAGTTTTGGATCGAGTTCCGCCTTGGTGGTTGATATAGGCCACGGCCACTCGATTGTCCGAGAGAACTCGTACGTGATGGCCCTGTAGATACATAAGGAGCTCTTTAGCTGCGTGTACTACCGCTGTCAATTCTTTCAAATTAGAAGACATTTGTATTTGATCCCGTTCCCATAGGCCCTGGACCAGAATTCCCTCCATATGCGCCCCCCAACCGGAAGGACTTGCATCCGTGGTGACCACGCGGGTAATGTTATACTCCCAAGGGACCCCTTTAGATAAGTTATTTCTTTCTAGCCACCATTCCAGGGACTCTATTGTGTTTCTGGATAAGGTCAGTCGACCTTCTAAGTTACCCCCAAGAATCCTCTGATACCACAAAACTTCGCCTTGTAGAGTTCTCGTATGAACTTGGGCCCACTGGACCGCGGGAATGCAGGACGAGAGGGAACCCAACAGGGACATGGCTTTCCTGAGGGACATGGAGGGGTTGTTGGAAGCGTTCAGGACCCGGCCATGCAGGTGCAGCAGCTTCTCTGGGGGCAGACGGCATTCCTGTTTTTTAGAATCTAGGGTTAGGCCTAAAAATTGTTGAATTTTTAATGGCTGCAAACGGGATTTTTTTGATATTAAGTAACCATCCCAACCGCTCTAGAGCCGCCGTTGTTTTCTGTAACTGTTCTAAACATTGCTCGGCTGAACTGCCTATTATAAGGAGGTCATCTAGATAGGGAACGACTAGAATATTTAGCTCGCGCAGATGGGCCATCACCTCTGCCATCACTTTGGTGAATACTCGGGGTGCAACTGCCACCCCGAAGGGTAAGGCCGCGTACTGGAAGTGCTGGATTGACCCCTCCAACTGAACCGCCAGTCTGAGGAAAGGTTGGTGAGCTAGACATATGGGTATATGGTAGTACGCGTCTTTCAGATCTAGGACCACCATGAAGCAGTTTTGAAACAGCATTTTTATTGCGGTGTTAATTGTTTCCATTTTAAACGGTCGAACGACCAGAAATTTATTGAGGGCTTTGAGATTAAATATAGCCCTAAATGAGTCGTCCGGTTTACGGACCAAGAACAGGGGGGGAATAGAAGCCTTTCCCCCTCTCTTCCTCTGGAACTCTCGTCAGGACTTTTTTGCCCAGTAGCTCGAGGACCTCGGTCTCCAGGGCAGCTTGTTCTAGCGGGGAAGATTTGAGCGGAGTTACCTTGAACCGGTCTTGGGGAATGCAGGAGAACTCTAGGTGCAGTCCTGTAGCTATCACCCCCAGTATCCAGCTGCTATTTGAGATTCTGGCCCAGGCCGGGTAGAAGGCAGATAATCTTCCTCCTACCGGAGCCACTAGTCATTGGGGCGGCTTCTTATTATCCCGAGATGGACCTTCTTGGCGCCCCCCCTCCTCCGAACATGAAGCCCGTACCTCTGGTTTTCTTGTTGTCCCATCTGTTCTGATCTCTGGCCTGCCTCCTGCGGGAATACCCTTTCCTAGAAAAGGGACGTCTCCAGGATGTATTCGGCAGACTCGGAAATTTCTTTTTCTCATCCCCAGCTTTCTCTAACAGTTCGTCTAGGACGGGGCCGAACAAGTATTCACCCTCACAGGGGATAGAACAGAGACGGGACCTGGCTTGGATATTTCCGGCCAGCATTTTAACCAGAGGGCTCTTCGGGCTGAATTAGACAAACTTGCAGACCTGGCCGCCATTCTCACAGAGTCTGCCGAGGCATCTGCCAGAAAGGCAGCAGCATTCTGGATAATTGGAAGAGACTTACGGATGGAAGCTCGCGAGGTCCCATCCTTTAGCTGGGAGTCCAACTGATCCAGCCAAACCATCATGGATCTGGCTGCGCATGTGGCTGCTATTGCTGGCCTTAGGGCGCCTGCTGACATCTCCCAAGTGCCCTTTAAAACGGAATCTGCCTTTTTATCTAGGGGATCTTTAAGGGAGGCCATATCGTCGAATGGTATAGATGATTTTTTGGAGGCCTTAGCTACCGCTGCATCCAGCTTGGGGGCTTTATCCCATCGACTTACTATTGGGTCCTCAAAGGGGTACCTTCGCTTGAAAGCAGGCGGCATAGAACCCCTTTTTTCCATTTTTTTCCACTCCCTGTCTATCAGGTTCTGGACTTTTTCGTTTAATGGAAAAGTCCTTTGCTTTCTGGGGTCTAGACCCCCGAACATAATGTCCTGAGCAGACAGTTCTGTCTTTTTTTCTTCTACCCCCATGGTTGACCTTATGGTTTTAATTTATCCATACGGTCCAAGGGAAAACAAAACCGTCTGGAATCCTCTTCGGAGGAAGAAGAGGAGGCCGAGGACTCTGAGGAGATATCTTCCCTCCTAGGGCCGACTGAAGATTCTGAGCCTGAAACACTAGCCCGTCTTCTTTTAGAAGAATCTTCTTTTGATAGGGCTTTTATTTCAGTCCTGATTAATTGCCTCAGGTCCGTAGCGAAGCTTGGAGCTTCTTCCGCTACCTGCATAAATAGGGAAGAGTGTAAGAGTCTGATACTCCACTCACGTTCTACCCCTCATCTACGTCCCTACCGTCTGTCTCACGCAAGACTGACATAATCTCTTAGGGTGACCATCTGGTAAGGGGCAACTACAGAGGGCACATTCCTTGTGCTTCTGTTTCCCTGTGGCCTTCTTCCCCTGAGAATCAAAAAAAAATATAAAAGGGACACTGCATCAGGGTACATTCTCGCAGATCTCTTACCCTTGCAGACGAGGATAGGTACCGGATCACGGGGGGCTGCAGGAGGATCCTTTGGCCTAGAGGAACTACTGTGGCTCTGTCCACTTCCCTCCTTCCGCCTCTTAGGCTGGTCACTGGGGTGCTTTACCACGAGCTGCACCTCCTGTGGGTCCATGGGGGCTTCTGTTGTGCCCATCGCTGGGCCTCCAGAAGCACCTCCGCAGCAATGCCTTCTGTCTTAAGAAGGCTTCCCCTCCGGATCAGCAGGAAACTCCGTCCGGTGTTTGGGCCCCCCATTGGACCGCTCTGCGATCCTCCCCCTCCCCTTCAGGCCCGCCAGGCGGCGGGCGCGCATTGGCGCGTGTCCACAACAACCGGAAGTCGACCGGCATCCGACTTCCGGTTTCGGCGCTAGGCCCCGCCCCCTCCGCCGCGTCACTTCCGCCGCGCGCAGGGACGCGCGGCAAGGGCTAGCACTGCGCCGCCGGCTCGGAACCGTCGCTCCCTTTGTGGGACACCGCCGGCGGCGTCCGCCCGAACGGACCGCTCCGGGGAAAGGAGACACAGCGGGACCCCACTTACCTCACCGGTCCCATGGAGAAGGCATCCGCCGGACCCTGTCTCCACCTGCTCTTACCACTGCCGTGGAAATCCTACCCGGACCCACCGTGGCGCATCCAGGGCTCCCAGCGTGACCGAGGTAGGAGAACCCCCCGCTACCTGAGTCGGTCCGCTGGCCTGGGACTTCAGTTATCCATGACGGACGATCTGTAGGGAGTTCTGTTCTTGTTAGGAACAGGAAACCAACTGATGCGTGGGAGAGGTGCCACCCTTTTTGTATCTGTAGGTTTCCTGTTCCTAAAGGGCGGATCCCCTCTCTCAGGTGGTGCTGTCATGGACGACCGAATAAACAGACACTTACTTCAAAGCACAGGTATAACATATGATATCAGTTGTGGTTTCACATTTCAAGGCAGATTACATGAATAAAGACCAATAAAGGTGACATTTACCTCAGAAACCATTAATATCAGTACCATTCACCACAAGGAGAGAACTACTTGTGTCATCATTCACCCTCAGGAGCATTTCCCGCCTAAAAAATAGTACAGAATCTGAGGAAAGCCGGCAGTTTTTGCAATGATTGCTGGGAGTCATAGTTTAATAATCACTTCTGCGCATTAGATAACAGCAGACGTGAACTACAGTTCCCAGAAATCCATGCGCCGCAAATGGTTTCTGGGAGCTGTTGTCCAGAGAATGCAGTAACACACACTAGACGGGGACAGTTAAACTACGAATCCCAGAAATCATTGCGTGATCAATTCTAAGCGTGAAATAGAGGTTGTGGATGAGGAGAGCTCTCTTACATGAGAGGAGAGTGGAGCGCACAATATGAGTGACTGCTGGGGCTTGTAGTTCCCCTGTAGCTAAGGAGCCATTCTCCTCAGATTATATAGATGTTAGTCAGCTTTCAGCATCATGAATGTATAAATGTCACCATTATTATTAAGCACATTCGCTGTCGAAAGAGCCATCACATTTCTCTGATGTGTTGTGTTTTTATTTCTCTACTCATGATATTTCTCAATCTTTCCATAACTCAGTCGCTAAGGGGTGGGTGAGGCTATGCGGAGTGGGCATGGCTATGTGAAGTGAGTGTGGCTATGCGGAGTGGGCATGGCTATGTGGAGTGAGTGTGGCTATGCGGAGTGGGCATGGCTATGTGGAGTGAGTGTGGCTATGCGGAGTGGGCGTGGCTATGTGGAGTGAGTGTGGCTATGCGGAGTGGGCATGGCTATGTGGAGTGAGTGTGGCTATGCGGAGTGGGCATGGCTATGTGAAGTGAGTGTGGCTATGCGGAGTGGGCATGGCTATGTGGAGTGAGTGTGGCTATGCGGAGTGGGCATGGCTATGTGGAGTGAGTGTGGCTATGCGGAGTGGGCATGGCTATGTGGAGTGAGTGAGGCTATGCGGAGTGGGCATGGCTATGTGGAGTGAGTGAGGCTATGCGGAGTGAGTGTGGCTATGTGGAGTGAGTGTGGCTATGTGGAGTGAGTGTGGCTATGCGGAGTAGGCATGGCTATGTGAAGTGAGTGTGGCTATGCGGAGTAGGCATGGCTATGTGAAGTGAGTGTGGCTATGCGGAGTGGGCATGGCTATGTGAAGTGGGCGCGGCTATGTGGAGTAGGCATGGCTATGTGGAGTGAGTGTGGCTATGCGGAGTGGGCATGGCTATGTGGAGTGAGTGTGGCTATGCGGAGTGGGCATGGCTATGTGGAGTGAGTGAGGCTATGCGGAGTGGGCATGGCTATGTGGAGTGAGTGTGGCTATGTGGAGTGGGCATGGCTATGTGGAGTGAGTGTGGCTATGTGGAGTGGGCGTGGCTATGTGGAGTAGGCATGGCTATGTGGAGTGAGTGTGGCTATGCGGAGTAGGCATGGCTATGTGAAGTGAGTGTGGCTATGCGGAGTGGGCATGGCTATGTGGAGTGGGCGCAGCTATGTGGAGTAGGCATGGCTATGTGGAGTGAGTGAGGCTATGCGGAGTGGGCATGGCTATGTGAAGTGAGTGTGGCTATGCGGAGTGGGCATGGCTATGTGAAGTGAGTGAGGCTATGCGGAGTCGGCATGGCTATGTGAAGTGAGTGAGGCTATGTGGAGTGGGCATGGCTATGTGGAGTGAGTGTGGCTATGTGGAGTAGGCAGGGTTACATGGAGTGGGTGTGGCTTGATACTATATGTCTCCGGGTCAAGAAGTGGGGGGCGGGCCCTTGGCTCTCTACAGGAAGCAGGGGCGGCCCCTTGGCTCTCTACAGGAAGTTGTGAGGTTCTTTCCCTCTACAGGAAGTAGGGACAAGCCTTTGGCTCTGTACTTCCGCTCTCATGTATAGGAAACTGCATACAGGCATAACAGAGGCAAGCTTTCGGTTCAGGACAAGTAAGCCATTGGATAATAGTAGCTGCAATCCATGCTGGGAAGGGAGAGCGTTAGCTCTAGTACCTACTGTGCTGGCAGAATGGTAACGACTAGAAACTAATAACATAAAAAGATTGGCTGGCAAGTTACAGAACGTGAGAAATGGGACTTATCAGACTAGCTGTTTAAAATTTACGGAGGATTACGGTCGGAAGCAACATTTTTTCGACAGGTTTTGTATGAAGGACCGGTACGTATTAATCTCAGTAAATACTGAGGCAGAGATATTTCCAGAAATACTTTTTAAGGCTAGTTTCACACTAGCGTTTATGAGCGCAGCGACGGCCTGCGCACGGCCGCCGCTAAGTCCCACCCCCTGCCGTGCCTCCGCCGGTAGCTCCGCCCACCGGCGCATGACGCTGCATGCGCCCTGCGTCCCCCATCTTTATCACTGGGGGCGCAGGCCGTGCGCAGTATGCGTTTGGCGGCGCAGGCGCCTTTTTGACGGTGCGCCGACGCAACCAAACTGCAGCAGGTTGCGTTTGGCGCAGGTCGGCGCACCGTCAAAAGGACGCATGCGCCGCCAAACGCATACTGCGCCCGGCCTGCGCCCCCAGTGATAAAGATAGGGGACGCAGGGCGCATACAGCGTCATGCGCCGGTGGGCGGAGCTACCGGCGGAGGCACGGCAGGGGCGGGGCTTAGCGGCGGCCGTGCGCAGGCCGTCGCTGCGCTCATAAACGCTAGTGTGAAACTAGCCTAAAATTATAATAAATCATAAATTCTTTAAAAACAAATATCCTCTAGTGTATTTGTCACCCCCCTCGGCACATGCCCGGGTCCCCCTGCTAGACTCCATGGTTGGGGCATCTATGGCTAGTACACTATTATCGGAACATGTATGGCTGGCACACTGACATGGGGACATCTATGGCTGGCACTATTATGGGCAAGTGGCACCGCACGAGGCATTCACCATCTAGACCTTTGGAGTCAGTAAACTGGATGCCTGGTCGTGAGGGTTAGTGTGACCATATTTTATCTCCAAATCTTCGAGGGTATGATAAACTAATAGAATTTGGCAATGGCGGCAGCAGCTACTTAGGGGTTAACGTCAGCCCCTCCGAGTATATTACTAGCTATGCATAACATGTAATTTTTTTTTTCCTTTCAAGAAAGCTGAAACTTCCAGGAACTACAAGATTGATTATTAAATGACTTGTGGCAATATAATCCGTCTGTAGTGCAGCCGCAATCTACCTAATGACAGACTGCTGTCAGGAAACGGCAGGGCACATGTTGTGATTGGCAGCACCCATGCCAGCAGCCTTCTTCTTAGATGCCCCAGTTTATAAAGGCATGTATTGACATCAGTCTTACTTCTGGACGTGTCAGTTCCCTTCGAGGCTGCCAAGTCTTCAGGTCGCTGATCTTGGCACGAGGAATCAACTACCCAGTTGGCAGCTGTAGCTGGAAATGTTATTCAATAAAGTGCCATGTGTCAGTCTTTACTGTGCCGCTGGCATTCTATTCCAGATCCAGAAAGCTTCAGATAAGTATACGTACCGAGGGTATGAATTTGGAAAAGGAATTGTCTATTTGGAGACTTTTGGGACCAATTATTAAGCGACTGGTGGGTATCGCGTCAATTTATTATGGAGTTTTCTTAGGGGTTTTTTTTTTTTTTTTTTTTTTTAGGTACTAACTTTGGGACAACTTTTTTTAATCTTCCCCCCCGCATGGTAAAATCTGCAAAAATGGCACAATTCACATAAAATATCACAAGTGAATCCGCCCTTAAAGCAACAGATGATGATGAACTATGTAGAGAACAGAGCTTCAAAATTCTTCACCAGATTCGACTTAAAGGGGATGTCCTCTTTTGGAAAAGGTTTGCCTGCAGGCACAAACCAAAAAACTCTGAGCTTTACTTATCCTTCCCGGGTCTAATGCGGTGTTTACATCGCAGCCTTGGTCTTTGTTGTTTGGCTGTAGTGGTGGCATCACGTCAAGAGCGCTGCAACCAATCCAATGAGCTCAGTGATTGGTTGCAGTGTTTTCAGTGTGACATCATCGCTGCAGCCAAATACCAGATATCAGGGCAGCGGCAGAGACCCAGTATTGGACCGGGGAAGGGAAAGTACGATAATGCACAGTATGTTTTGCTTTTTTTTTTGTTTGTTTTTTTTTAAAGTGGAGCGTGCAAGCAAAAGTTTTCCAAACAACTTCTTTAAGTACGACCTTTACTTTGTTGAATGTAAACCTCAACAGAACAAAAAAAAAAAAAAAATTCACATTAATCGTGGAAACCTATTTTTTTTTTTTTTTTTTTTTTTTTAAATCCGGCATTAGCAGGTAATATACGCTGGGGAAATCTGAGACACTGGCTTCATATTAATTTGGGAAACAGTGGAAATAAATTGAATGAGCTGTCAGCAAGTTGCCATATACTTTATCTAGTAAAATCCTTAATCTGGTAAATTTCATTAATAAGTGGAACATGCTTTTCTGCCCAACCAAATCCTGATTGGAATATTTAAAAGTCAATTTCTCGTCATTCTCGACTGATGCAAATTTAAAGGGAACCGGACATCTAATTGATCCCGCCTGAACCACGGGAGGCATGAATCAGAGTCTGGCTGCGGTTGGGGACTATGCGTCTCAGGTGACTAGTTCAAGAGGCAAGTCCCTGGCGGCATTGCTCCGCCCCATTCCCCTGACTGACTGGTCCCTCCCTCTACAAGCACACAGAGAGAGACCCATCTGTCACGCACAGTGTAGGACAGACTAAGTGCAGCACAAAGGGATAAGGGAAGGGGAACCAAACACTAGGGAAGGGGGAAGTGGAGACTCCTAGACTGATTTACTGTCACCTTGTCTGTCCTACCGTCCCTATATAGGTTCCGCACCTATCGCCGAGCAGGATACCTAGTCCCTGTGTGACCCTGGCGATAAGCTCTGCACCAGGAAGGACAGGATAAACGCTAGTCAATCCCACTAACAATGAAGACAGTAAGGATAAAAGGAAACCTGGGGGACACTTATCTTGAGTAGACTCAGAAATGATGACATCCTCCAAACTCCAAGAGGATACTAGCAGACTGCTACAACAGAGAAGTGCAAATAGGAAATAACACTTGCACCTCCCAACAGGAAGTAAGGAGTTATAAACACCCAGGTGTGGTCATTAGCACGGGGGGGTGGCCACTAGTCAGCAAAGCAAACAACCGAGAATGAGGTGCAGCGGTCTGCAACCCCTGACACATCCGTGACACTATCAATGTTAGCGAGGCGTGGAGAAGCCACCAGGTACCTGCCTCTTGGACTAGTCATCAGAGACAGAGAAAAGCTACTTTTAAAAGCTAGCCTAAGACAGCACAGCATTTCAGGTGGCTGCAATAACGTACTCGGTGCCCGATTCATGTTGCCTGTGGTCTGGGCAGGAAGAAGAAGCCAATGGGTAGTGGAAGAGCAATGGTCTACTATTTCTTATGTCAGGGACAGGACAAATATAATACTAAGGTTGGGACAAGTGGGACATGAAAGCCATGTCTGGGGAGTTGGGCAACGAGCCGCTCTGCCATACCCAGGATAGAGCTATGGCAGCAAACTTAATCTTTGCTCAGGGTGAATAAAAGCTTCTTAAATATCAAAGGCACTCTCAAGATGGTCAACTAGGAGGAGTAGTAGGTAGGACTGGCAGAGGCTGAGGTGGTCCATCCCACAGCTCCTCCTAGTTGACAATAACTTATATGGATATTCTGACTAAAGACTTATGGTCTAAGTGTCTGATAGGTGGGGATCAAATGATTGATAGGTGAAAATGCAAGAAGAACATGCGAAAACCTGGACACAAGCCTCTGTCTATCATTCCTCATTTGCAGCCAAACTGTATTGTTCTTACAATAAATTTGGGTCCCCTCGTCTATTAGGAATTCTTGTCATATCGTCTGGCAATTTCATAAATTTTGACGGTCAAAATCCTCCTTTGAACGAGTGTTACACCTGGTAACAGATTCACTCAGTGCAGAACTTGATCATTTCTTAACCCACCACTAAAACTTTGCAAAAGATCTTCAGTTATAGACACTCTATCTTCTCTTGCACCATCTCATGGATGGTTTGCCATGAAAATAAAACACATGCGCAAACTGCACCAGAATACAGCCTAAAACTTTTTTTGTTCAATTAACAGAAAACCTGTAAATACATGGACATTTTGAAACAAAAATTACAGATTTTCTTCTCGCAGTCAGTTTATGGTAACTGCTGATGGAAAAGAGGGTGACGGATTTTAGGGTAAATTCCTTATCTCTATTCATAGTACTACATCTACTGAGGCTCTTGTCTACAGGCCAGGTGTCATGCACAGTGTAGGAAAGACTAAGTGCAACACAAAGGGATGAGGGGATGGGAGCCCAATACTAGGGAAGCGGGGAGTGGAGACCCCTAGGCAGATCTAATGTCACCCTGTCTGCCCTAAGCGTCCCTATATAGGTTCCGCACCCATCGCCAAGCAGGATACCTAAACCCTGCCTGACCCTAGCAGTAAGCCCTGCTTGGGGGAAGGTCAGGGTATGCGTTGGTCGATCCCTGCTATAACTAAAGACAGATGGGATAGGCAAACAAGGGGAACACAGCCTGAGTGGATTCATAGAGAAACACAGAGGTCCTCCAAACACCAAAGAGGAAGATAGCCGACTACTATAACTCCAAGTCTCAACAGTGGGAAATGGAAATATCACCAGCAACAAGCTTGGAGTCTATAAACACCCCAGTCCAGGTGTGTCAATTAGAGCCGGGGAAGGTTGCCACTGGGTTCTAAAGTCAGAAGGATTAGGAAGGAGTCTACAAAGCCAACTGCTGAGACCTTCTGCAGCTAGATGCAGTGCGACTGTCTGCAGCCTCTGACACACCCGTGACACCAGGTCCAGTTCTCTGTAATATGCCCACATCCTACAAAATTTTGCACCAGACTGTCGTGGACTATTAGTTACAGTATGTATTTGTGTATTATTTTGAGCATGGTTTCTAAACAATCACAACACATATACTGTGCTTACAGTGGTCAAAGTCACTTTTTTTCTTTTTTACATATGAAGTAATTATTATACAGTTAAAATAAAAAATGTATTTTATAATCTCCCAAAAATATACAATAATTAGCTAACAATAACAATGCCGCCTAGAGACTAAATTATGGGTAAAAAAAAAAAAACTGATTGGAAGGTCAAGCATTGGCTTAAAGAGACCCTATCATCAGATCAAAAGTATCCAGTTTTTGCTCTTATTTTATTCCCTATGCTCCCCTGAATATTCAGGTTTTTCCGTGAGTTTGATATAAATCAAAAACTGGACACTATTGACCTGATGATAAATCTTCTTTAATAGGAAATGATAAGTAATAATGTTTTTTTTTTTAATGTTTTCATAGCTCTAATGGGGAGCTTAGCAACAACGCAGGATGAACGTCGATGGTGGACACCAGATCCAGCTTTATGAAGACAACTCTAGTAAAACTCATGGCTGAGCAACTCAGGTTGGTGTCTGCATCCACCTTTCTATTCATAGGGAAAGTCCTGTTTGGGGAGACATTTTTCAATATGGTCAGTATATAGAGATAGTGCGAATTTCGATTTTACAAGAACCAGTCCTGCGATCATGTCGGTGATCGTTGGACGGGAGCCCTGGGTAACACCTCTTACCTCCTAGCATCCGCGGCAGTTCTTTTATTTAGCCGGTCTGGTACCAAGTCACAGTGATGACATCAGGTCTGCTCATCAGAAGAACTGCCGCGGATGCCAGAAGGCAGGAGGTGTTTCTCAGAGCTCCTGTTTAGCGACCACAGATTACGGACGTTGCTGATGGACCGGATCCTGAGAATCGATAAGCACCAAAAATACCAATATAGCATTACATGGTGGTCATGCATGGGTCATAGAAGAGGGTCCCGAGTGATAGACCTCCCCTCTATGGTTCCATTATGACCTAATAGGGCAGGTGTCATCTTCTTGAAACAAACCCTTTCTGGGAAAAAAAAAAAAAAATGGATCCCAAAATTTTTTATTCCCTGTACAATGAGAAAGATAGATATGATACAATAAAACTCCGGCATGGCATTTTTTTTCGGTCAAATGCCACGCTGGGGAAGCCATAGGTTAAGAGATTCGTGGGCCCCAGATGTCACGATAATAGTGTGATCTTTTTATGAGGCTGCGGGGTCATTGGGCCCTCCTCTCAGGCACTGGGGCGGGTGTGCACCCCTTAGAGACAGAACGGTACCCCTAAATCTTTAATAAAATGGGGAGATTCATGCAAACGGTTTTAGTTGTCTATAGCAACCAATCAAAGCACAGATTTCATTTTTCAAGAGTGCTTTAGAAAATGAAAGCAGCTCTGTGATTGGTTGCTATAAGCAACAAGGACAGTTTTGCCATTAGGCTGTTTTCATGAATCTCCTCCTCATACAATACCACAATGGTGGCATATTATACATGGCTTCTACAATAAAAGGCTGCCATAGCAATGAAAAATGGAGGGGGATGTAACATATGCTGTAGTCGACCATATGTTAGACCCAAAAATGACATCAATGGAGCAATGGCGTAGCATGGGAGCAAGACCAAGGGTGCTAAATTCTATAAGGGCGCAAAATGTTGCCCCCTACCTCAAAGTCAAACAAACTGGGAGGTCCTACAAAGCACCTGATACAGCAGCGGCCCACCTAAAAGCCGCTTTTCTCATCTTAGTCGCTGCCATAGTGTCCTATGCAGAGCGCAGCAATCGAGACCGTCATCAGCTGATGCGCTTTGGCAAAGGCAGCGACCAAGATGACAGAGCCCTCAGTATAATTCCCCGAGACCGACAAACAGACCTGGTGGTGGAGTCGGCATACTCCTGTCCCCACAATGCACTTTCCAGGTCATCCCCCCAGTTCCATCACTCTCATTCCCTTCTTTTGAAGTCCACACCATCAGGCTCTTCCGTCCCCTCTCCCTCAGAGTAGCGGTGATATACCGGCCCCCAGGCTCACCCACCCACTTCCTGGACCATTTCTCTGCCTGGCTGCCGCACTTCATGTCCTCAGAACTACCAACCCTTATCCTGGGAGACTTCAACATCCCCATTAACAGCCCCACTTCCACATCTGCATCCCAGCTTCTATCACTAACCACTTCTCTAGGCCTCTCTCAGCTCTCAACCTCTGAAACACACAAAGACGGTAACACCCTGGACCTGGTTTTCGCCCGGCTCTGCTCAATCTCCCACCTAGATAACTCAACGCTTCCCCTCTCTGACCACAACATTCTCTCCTTTACACTCACAAATCCTCACTCACCCCAGCTCACTCCTACCTACCATTCAGTCAGAAATCTACAAGCCATTAACCCTCATACACTTTCAGACTCCCTACACTCATCATTGTCCCCAATCTCTTCTTTGTCCTGTCCTGATCTGGCTGTACATCACTTCAATGACACTCTTAGAAGCACCCTTGACCAAGTAGCTCCCCTCACCCTCAGAACCTCCAAACACAGAGTGAAACAGCCCTGGCTCACATCGCAAACCCGATTTCTCCAGCGATGCTCTAGGTGTGCTGAACGCTTATGGAGGAAAACCCGCACACCAGAAGACTTCATACACTTCAAATTTATGTTAAGGACATATAACACTGCCCTTCAACTCGCCAAACAGACCTTCTTCACCACCCTGATCTCCTCACTATCCAACAACCCCAAGAAACTTTTTGACACCTTTCACTCCCTCCTCAGGCCAAAAGCACAAGCCCCTATCACAGACATTTGCGCTGATGACCTTGCCTCCCACTTTATAGAGAAAATAGACAATATCCGTCAGGAAATCCGCTCCCAATCACCAAATTCAGTGACTCCCATCCCTCCCTGCATTTCCCCTGGCTCACTCTCCACATTCGATCCCATCACAGAAGAAGAAGTCTCCAGGCTCCTCTCCTCTTCTCGTCCGACTACATGCACAACCGACCCCATTCCCTCACATCTCCTCCAGTCTCTCTCGCCAGTCGTCACAACTCACCTAACTACAATCTTTAATCTCTCCCTCTCCTCTGGCATTTTCCCCTCCTCCTTCAAACACGCCATCATTACTCCATTACTAAAGAAACCCACCCTTGACCCATCCTGCACAAACAACTACAGACCAGTCTCCAATCTCCCCTTCATCTCTAAACTCTTGGAGCGCCTGATATACTCCCGCCTTACCCGTTACCTCTCCACTCACTCCCTCCTAAACCCTTCACAGTCCGGTTTCCGCCCCCTACATTCGACAGAAACTGCACTCAAAGTGACCAATGACCTTCTGACAGCAAAACGTAATGGTGACCACTCTCTGCTCATTCTTCTCGACCTTTCTGCAGCTTTCGACACTGTTGACCATCCTCTCCTACTCTCTAGGCTCCAGTCACTAGGCATTAAGGACACTGCTCTTTCCTGGTTCTCCTCCTATCTTTCCGACCGCTCCTTCAGTGTTCTGTTTTCTGGCTCCACGTCATCTCCTCTTCCTCTCACTGTTGGGGTACCTCAGGGCTCAGTCCTTGGCCCCCTTCTCTTCTCTCTCTACACAGCCCCAATTGGACAGACCATCAGCAGATTTGGCTTTCAGTACCATCTTTATGCTGATGACACACAACTGTACACATCATCCCCTGACCTTACCTCCGCTGTACTACAGAACGCCACTGACTGTCTGTCTGCAGTCTCCAACATCATGTCTGCTCTCTATCTGAAACTCAACCTCTCCAAAACTGAACTTCTTCTGCTCCCACCATCTACCAACCTCCCTAAATCTGACATTTCCCTCTCTGTGGGTGGCACCATAATAACACCCCGACAGCAGGCGCGCTGTCTGGGTGTTATGTTTGACTCCAATCTCTCCTTCACCTCCCATATACAATCTCTTGCCCGCTCGTGCCGCTTACACCTAAAGAACATCTCTAGAATCCGCCCTTTTCTCACCATGGAAACAATAAAAACTCTCACTGTCGCCCTGATCCACTCCCGCCTGGACTACTGTAATGTTCTATTAATTGGCCTCCCTCTCACTCGACTCTCCCCTCTCCAGTCTATCCTTAATGCAGCAGCCAGGGTTGTCCATCTGGCTAATCGTTAATCAGACGCGTCCGCTCTTCGCCAGTCGTTACACTGGCTGCCAATTCATTACAGGGTACAATTCAAAGTACTTGTTCTCACCCACAAAGCGCTCCACATTGCGGCACCCCCTTACATCTCCTCCCTCATTTCTGTCTATCGGCCTAACCGACCGCTGCGCTCTGCAAATGACTTTCGACTAACCTCTGCCTTACTCCGTACCTCCCACTCCCGACTCCAAGACTTCTCCCGTGCTGCGCCAATTCTCTGGAATGCTCTACCCCAAGATATTAGGACCATCCACAATTTGCATAGTTTTAGGCGCTCGCTCAAAACACATCTGTTCAGAGCGGCCTATCACATTCAGTAATCAAAGTCATGTTATGTTTGTGTGTGTGTAGCCCATTCACTATCTCCATCTAACCCCCACCCCCTGAAGATGGCTGGACCGTCATTGTAAATACATCATTGTAAATACAAACCTGTGCTTTGTATCTCCCCCACCTCATTGTAGATTGTAAGCTCCCACAAGCAGGGTCATCTTATTTCGCTTTAATTATTGTATTGTTAACGTTGTTACTTATGACTATTGTGTTTAAAACTGTTCAACTGTAAAGCGCTGCGGAATATGTTGGCGCTATATAAAGATTATTATTATTATTATTATATAATGAAGTGAGCTTTGTCATCTCGGTCCCTCCCTACACAGAACGCAGCAGCCGATGACAAACTCATCCCGACTGCTGCGCTCTGCATAGGCACCAACCTAAATAACAAAGGCTGAGCAGCTAATGAATTGAATGTGCTGCTGCACTGTGATCTCCCGCAGCTCTTGCTTCCCCTTCTCACTTGTAATTTTGTGAGAAAAAAAAAAACTGCCTTGAATTAAGAAAAAGAATAAAACATAATAATATAAACCCCCTAAGAAAATAAAGAAAATTATAATATGCTTTTTACACACTTTTTTTTTTAACCTTAACAAGGGCTAGGGTTAGAACATGGGTAAATAAAATAATTAAAAAAAAATCTATTGCTGGCTGCAGATTGAGTTAACCGACAACCTGTCAGTAAGCTCATTTAGATTAAATGGTGGAAGTGTTTGTAACTCTTATGTCTTATACTGAGCTCCTCTCAGCTGATTTATGACCAATGACCACATCAAAGTTGAATGTGAAGCGAAACAAAAAATCCTGTAAAAGTCAAAGGGTAAAACAACTGGAATTAAACCTGATTGCAGAAGTGATTTTAGTCCCAAATTCGTGAATTTAAGAAAAAAAAAAAAATAAACTCTTTAAACCAAAAACTCATGAAGTGGCCTAGAACACACCTTGGGTGTGCACAATGTGGATGTCGGGTACTTAGAGGGTGCCAACATGCCTGGCAGAACAAACCCTGGAATCTCATTTTTACCTCTCAATTGAAATGTCTTACAGATTATTAGGCGGCTCGCCCGGGATACTAATCTAGTAATGATACAGAAACTGATAGATTTCTATGATCACGCCGGTGATTTGCTGAAGATATGCATCGCTGGTTCTCCAGGCATCAGCACCATCAAAGGCCATAAAGTCTGATTCATGCGGGAGATTTCAGAGCGGCCGATCTCACGACTGACCCCCTCGCTGAGTGCTACACGTCTGCTCCATCTATCTTCCCTTAATCAGCTTGTAACACTTGAAGAAATGCAACCAGAAAAGAAGGACATTATAGGTAATGTCTATGTAGACACAAGTGGCCTGGAAGATCTAAGGAGCTTTAAAAAAAAAAAACATCCTCACATTTCTAAGGTCTTTTAGATTTTGGACCACAAATTACAGATGTAGCAGAGCTAGATTTATAACAAATTTATATTTTTTTCCCATCGCTACATTAATTATATGCAGTGTCGGTCTTGGGTGCCAAGGGCCCATCGGCAACATTGAGTCTGGGGGGCCCACTGGTCAGATACATGCTAATATCGCTTTACCCTCACTCACAAATTTGCCTATATTTCTATGTATGAATAAGCAGGGTAGTTTGATAAATGAATGTAGAGATGATGCCCTTGTCTGTACATAGTGAAACATGTATTGTGACAACTACTTCTCATGTACATGGCGTGGAGAGCTTATCTCTGCATGGCGGCCCTCCGGAGGATCCTCCTGTACACCCGTAGGACAGTCCGAGCCTGATTATATGATATTATAAACAGGCAAGTGTAATAAATGAATAATGAGATGATGCCCTTGTCTGTACATAGTGAAACATGTATTGCACCAACTACTTCTCATATACGTGGGGAGGAGAGCTCATCCCTGCATGGAGGCCCACCGGAGGATCCTCCTGTTCTCCTGTGGGCCAGTCCGAGCCTGATAATACGATAGATGAAATACTAACAGAGATATTCTCAGTTTAGAAACTCCATCCTCAATGGATATGCTCTTTTGTTTCCAGGACTCTAAGACGTTCTTCACCTAGATTTGTTTCCTACCTCACACTCATTCTGAAGGGGCGTGCATATCCTGCGGATATGCCAAAGGATAAGAAAAAAGTAAGAACACCCCTTCAACTCTCATACATTTCTTCAGGTAACGCCTCAGGGTTATAAGTTTGCAAAAAAGCAGCTTCTTCATAGACCAAATTATAGGAATTTCCTACGTAATCCAGGAACAACCATAAGCTATACAGTAGAAAAGTGAGTGATTATATCCTTGGCACATTGTATGCTACTCATTGAGATCGCGGGTATAACTGACACTCAAGGAACCAGCGCATTCTTACAGAGTTTTGAGTGAATGCAAGTGGAATTAACAGTCTCAAGTTTGCTGGAACTGTATCTTAAAAAAAAAAAATAAAAAAAAATGGGACAGACCCAGGAAATTCGGAACGGTTGGCGGCTATACTGGTGTCCAATTCAATGTTGCTCTCGAGAGACCGGAAAAATTCTCTTGGTGCCGAGGACAAGAATGGGCACCACTTTCCTTGGTCCCTGAAGTCTCACTTCATAAGTACCAGATGGACGTTGATTAGTTTATCACATGTAATGCCTCATTTTGCCTGCGGAGGAGCTGTTGGGAAACTGAACACTTGCAGGACAGATGATAGCCAATAGATACAGTATACGTGCCAACAGGGGAAGATCCTGTGATCTGCTGAACGCTAGGGATCCCCTATAAGAAAAGAGATGGGATCTTCTACTCTAATCTGCACCATAATAGGGCAATGGGAGCGGGATATCCTTGATTAAAGATGGCAGCTGTCTGGAAAGGGTTGAACACATATTGCAGTCAATGCATCTGGCAGGAGAACTTGTTTTACAGGTATTAACTCCGTGTTGACTTTTAGTCACCACTTTATATTAAACTTGATGAATAAAGCTTTAAGTGCAAGTATATAAATACCTTCTCCCCTCCCCCCAACTGTGTCTAGTCACTTGGATCCCAGACAGTTACAGAATAAACTTTACTGCCCAAGGCAAAAAAAGAAGACTGGAAAGCTTCTTCTAAGCAGAGACTACGGCCAAATCGAGAGGGTGGTGGGACGTAGCAGCTTTTTGTTCCACTCTCTGGTTTTCCTGTCGGAGAGAACATCAAACGTGGTTGCGTGAAGTTTAACATCACTATTCAGGGCATTAGGCGTAATGTACTTGAAATTATGGTCACACAACCCTCGACTGAAGCAGCAAGAAAAAAAAAAAGAAAAAAAACAAGAAAAAACTGCAAAGTGCAAGACATGGCGAGAACAGAAATTGATTGTACGCTTAAAAATTTTAATGACCTCGCATCAACGATACTCAGAGTGCAAGACTGAATCCGAAGGAAATACCTGTTATATTCAAGGAACCCTGTGCCATAAAGTCGTCATGGTGAGAGTTACACAGAATGTAAGTGGATGGAGGAGTTTAAAGGGGTCTGCCACTTGCCAAAAATACATAATTTTTTTGTACCTGGTGTAAATGCCACCGTTCTCCTGAATCCGGCGATGTTTTTCTTGTGTTCCTGCGCCTCTCCGTTCCTGAGATATGGTCCCTTCTTCTCAGTGTATAAATCTAGTCTTTTTTAGCCAAGTGGGTGCGGAACTGAAGAAGAACATGCCCGTTTAGTTAAAGAGAATAGCTTTACGCGCAGGGAAAAGGAGCCCATACCTTAGGAACGGAGAGGCGCAGGAACAAAAGAAAAACATCGCCTGATTCAGGAGAACGGCGGCATTTGCACCGAGCAAAAAAAAAATTACAAATTTACGACAAGTAACAGGTCCACTTTATGGTGGGATTTAGAAGTGAATGTCAAGGTTTAGAGGCAATGAAGAAACACAACAGTCAATGGCGGATCTTAATAGGGGCGGATGGGGCGGTCGCCCCGGGCCCAAGGTTTTTAGGGGGCCCAGGGCAGGGGCCAATCGGTCGGTCAGCATCGCATATGATCTGTCAGTCTGTCACTGTGTGAGCCGCTCAGCCGCCCGCCGCCGCCCAGTGGCGTAGGAACTTGGAAGGGGGGCGGCGGGCAGTCCCAGGCAGCACGTGTGTGGGGGCGGCGCAGCACGGCAGGAGGCAGAGCAGAAGTTCCTCCTCTCTCTGTGTGCTGTGGGCGGCCCGGCCGGGACTGAGAAGCGTGGAGGCGGCGGCGCCGACTGGCAGTGCACAGTGATGAGGACTCGCTCAGCCCAGGAGATTTTGGCAGCGGCTAGCGCAGGGCAGGTGGGTCACTGACACACTCACCGTCGGCGTCACCATTTGGGAGGACTGGAGGATGCTCTGCCTCTCCCCAGCCTCCCTCCCTGGCTGCTCCCTCCGCTCCAATCCAATGCATTATGCAATTTATGCGGCTGCCTCCAAATTGGAGGGAGCAGCCAGGGAGGCTGGGGAGAGGCAGAGCATGGAGGCAGCCACATAATGCATTGGAGGGAGGCTGGGGAGAGAGGCAGAGCATGGAGGCAGCCACATAATGCATTGGAGGGAGGCTGGGGTGAGAGGCAGAGCATGGAGGCAGCCACATAATGCATTGGAGGGAGGCTGGGGAGAGAGGCAGAGCATGGAGGCAGCCACATAATGCATTGGAGGGAGGCTGGGGAGAGAGGCAGAGCATGGAGGCAGCCACATAATGCATTGGAGGGAGGCTGGGGAGAGAGGCAGAGCATGGAGGCAGCCACATAATGCATTGGAGGGAGGCTGGGGAGAGAGGCAGAGCATGGAGGCAGCCACATAATGCATTGGAGGGAGGCTGGGGAGAGAGGCAGAGCATGGAGGCAGCCACATAATGCATTGGAGGGAGGCTGGGGAGAGAGGCAGAGCATGGAGGCAGCCACATAATGCATTGGAGGGAGGCTGGGGAGAGAGGCAGAGCATGGAGGCAGCCACATAATGCATTGGAGGGAGGCTGGGGAGAGAGGCAGAGCATGGAGGCAGCCACATAATGCATTGGAGGGAGGCTGGGGAGAGAGGCAGAGCATGGAGGCAGCCACATAATGCATTGGAGGGAGGCTGGGGAGAGAGGCAGAGCATGGAGGCAGCCGCATAATGCATTGGAGGGAGGCTGGGGAGAGAGGCAGAGCATGGAGGCAGCCACATAATGCATTGGAGGGAGGCTGGGGAAAGAGGCAGAGCATGGAGGCAGCCACATAATGCATTGGAGGGAGGCTGGGGAGAGAGGCAGAGCATGGAGGCAGCCGCATAATGCATTGGAGGGAGCAGCCAGGGAGGCTGGGGAGAGGCAGACCTGGCAGAGCATGGAGGCAGGTGACTGTGTGATTAATCATTAACATCCCTAACCAGTAGCCGGCCAGGCCGGCGGTACCCCCTCCCAAGCGCGGCCATTTTATTCCTTTCCAGACCCCGCATCCGAGCAGGCCATTCACCGCCCCTAAATATCAGCATATGCAGTGTTTTTGTGAGAAGAGCCACAAAATGTGGACAGAAAATGTTTTCCTGGGAAGGGGGGTACAGGGGCCCAGGTTTTATGAACAGCCCCGGGCCCATAGGCCACTTAATCCGCCACTGACAACAGTCCAATTCAGAGTAGATAATAGGATCTTTAATACAATGGGCCACTAAAAAAAGTCTCATGGCTCTGTACCAACAAGATGAAGGCGCATAGTGAGGCAATGCTTCTAGGGAAAAATACCAGAGGAATACACCAAATAGTGGAACATTTTTGAGTTTTTGGAACATTTGAACTAACTGATTAAGCACTGGCATACGAGAAAATGGTTTCCAAGTGTTCAATAGAAGGTTGGCTTGAAGGACTTGGTTTCCAAAGCAAAAGGTTGCAAGTGCCCTCTACCAAACCGGTGACAAGTCTACATTTTTCCTTCAAGAGCACAGTACTATTTCCAAACCTTCATCTGGGACACTCCTGTACATATCAGGGTTGGACATAACCTTGGTGCAACCGTGGGCCCAAGAGGTAAGGGGCCCCGCTACCATCTCCATAGTAAGTAAAGTTGTGCATCATGGTGGGTTATTAGACTGCAAAGACCCATATACTGTTTTTGCACAAGGACCTCGTCTGTTTACACCAGTGGTACATTATATGGTTGGCAGGTCCTGCCGAAAGCAATTCCTTACATGTATTTGGCCACATGGTTCTCTTTTTAGTAGGGGTCACATTGCAATTACTACCCCCCCTGCGTGCTTGGCTTTACTACCATAGCAAATATATAAATGGGGGTTATAAATGAGACCCTTGCCCTGACCCTTCCCCAAATCCACCTGGGTTTAACATGAACCCTGCCCCCTTTTGGCACAAGATTCCAGGAAATCTGGAACAGTTGGCAACAGGAAAAAGGGAATAAAATTCTTCTTGGTTCTGTTCTTTAATTTGCTAATCAGGTTCCTTTAAATGGGGTTGTCTCATGAACGGACGTCTTAAAGGGGATTCCTTGCTTGGGACCACCTTCTATGTTCCAGAGTGGCCACTTTCACTGCAACGACTTTTATGAGGGAAATGTCCAGCTAGCCATGGCTTCCCAATCAAAATCCTATTTCCCGAACCCCTAGCGATCACTTGATCAGGCAGGACCTTTCATATGAGACAACCCTAATAAGGGAGGATCAAAAGTTTAAGGAATATTCCACATTTCAACAGCGGAGCCTTGATCACATTCAAAAATATGTATACCCTCTGAAGTCCCGAACTTCTGGATGCCGAATTAAAGGGGATTCCTATAAATAACCATTCAATTAGCTATTGAGACAAACTCAACAGTTCCCCGCAATAAACGGCACGTCATCAAAGCTGACAATTTGCTGGCGGCTGAAGGCGGGGGGGGGGGGGGACCTTTAAGGTCTGATCTTCTCATATTTTCATTGTTGTCAGTACAATTTCTTCCCTCGCAGAAGATGAAAATAATGTTTACTTCTTCATCTTGATTACGGCGCGTCCAGATTAAACGCGGCTGATTTTTTTTCACACATTCCCGCTAACAAACGAGGCCGTCCTTTAATCTGCGCTAATATACTCTGGCATCCCGAGCTTCCTCCAGCCCAAGTAAATGGCAGAACTTGTCCAGTCGCATAAAGTTGCAGCGAGTTTCTCTGACCGCCTGGGGAAATGTGACTACTTAACTTCAGCGATGTGTTAATATGCTGGAATTACTAATTAATGAATAAACAGCTCTGGTTAGGGAAAAAAAAAAAATAGACGAGGGGAATACTAAAAAAAAAAAAAAAAAAAAAAAAGGCCCAGGGATAAATCATAGTAACGGAATAATTAGCAGCAGTGTAAAGAGAAGAAAAACCATAGGCGAGGAAAATAAAACACAGAGAATTAGACCGGCGGGCAGAGATTGTGGCCTTCAGTTCAAAAAGTTTGTCAAAAGTTTGTTTTGTGAGCGAGGGTACTGTTTTTTCCTTGTGGAGGCTTATAGATCAGGCAATGCTCCCTGGGAAAAGTTATGTAAATTAGCTCTCCTTCCGGAGGAGCTGGCACTCTAATGCCACCTATTGGATGGATGGATGTTGCGACCTGATAAATTAGAAGTTTACCGGACTAAATTTCTGTGTGACTGGTGTATCCTGACGGTGCGCATTGTGCACACTGTCAGGATTTCCTTCAAGGTCTGGTACAATCTGCATTCTGGTTGATGGTCATGTGCCAACTAGATTCTCATTGGCTTCTCTCAATGTTCTATATGCTGATGGTCACGTGACTGTCTGCTCGATCTGGCAACTGATGGAAATGCTGACAGCATGCATAATGCGCACTGTCAGGAATCGCCAATCTGCAGTCACATAGACATTTAGCTTAACCCCGTATAAACCCCTTTAATGCCTGACCCTTAAACGAGCCTTCCCACTTGGTATAGGATGTTGAGCCAAAAGGCTTTTGACTCAGCCAAACAGCACCAGCGAGGCAAGAATCTCGAAACAGCTGCGCTGCGCCGCTAATTTGCATAAATCAATCAAGTAGAACTTTATTACTGCTGGGGAACCCCTGACGCACACCCCCTAAAAACAAGGCTGCCTTCTCCCAAAAAAAAACAGCATGGGTCCACAATTTGCTAAGCGAATGGGACCGAGTTGCAATAATACATGCAACCTGTTTACAATCGCAGCAGCGTTTCTGGAAAGGATTTATACTCGGCAACCCCTTTAGGAAGGAATAGTAAATTAAAAAGATTCCAAACAAAAATGAAAAAAAAAAAAAAAAAAAAAAAAAAAATTCTATGTAGTTTTCAGCAAACAAATATATAGTGCGTTTATCCCCATGTGATATTTTTTAGCCTTGTGCTGGTATAACCGAGGTTAAACGGCCGCCTTTCCGCGGCATTATGTACAATCCTCCCCTGACATCTCGTATCTTCTCTGTAAAGGCAGACGATGTCTCAGCCGTCCCATGGATACGCTTCCTTCCTTCCTCCCTTCTAACACCTGCTATAACACGATTACCCGACGCTCTCCGCAGATGTTGCATAATACAACACTTTAATTACGAGCTCGGAGGACGGGCAGCAGCAGCGCCCCCCGTGACCCACTGAAACGAACACACTGCGGACGAGCAGTCAGGAGCACGTATCCTATTATTAGAACGTTAAAAAAAAAATTTTTTAAAAATAGCAGCTTTCTTCCCAGAACAGCGCCACCCTTGTCGATGGGTTGTGATTGGTATTGCAGCTCAGTGTTAAAGTTAATGGGGCAGCGCTCCAATACCAGACATGACCAGTGGACAGGGGTGGCGCCTTTTTTAGGTAGCTTTATTTAGCTAATCCTGAACATCCCCTTTAAAAGGCACCCTATAGCTAAAGCTTTAATTTTTTGTATGGTTCATTTTAAACACATCTGCATATGCCATTATCAGACTATGTCATTAGTAGAGGTCCCAATCAGTAGAATAAGGGCCTGTGGCCCCTCAGGTACAGTGGGGCAAAAAAGTATTTAGTCAGTCAGCAATAGTGCAAGTTCCACCACTTAAAAAGATGAGAGGCGTCTGTAATTTACATCATAGGTAGACCTCAACTATGGGAGACAAACTGAGAAAAAAAAAATCCAGAAAATCACATTGTCTGTTTTTTTTTCCTTTTATTTGCATATTATGGTGGAAAATAAGTATTTGGTCAGAAACAAAATTTCATCTCAATACTTTGTGATATATCCTTTGTTGACAATGACAGAGGTCAAACGTTTTCTGTAAGTCTTCACAAGGTTGCCACACACTGTTGTTGGTATGTTGGCCCATTCCTCCATGCAGATCTCCTCTAGAGCAGTGATGTTTTTGGCTTTTCGCTTGGCAACACGGACTTTCAACTCCCTCCAAAGGTTTTCTATAGGGTTGAGATCTGGAGACTGGCTAGGCCACTCCAGGACCTTGAAATGCTTCTTACGAAGCCACTCCTTCGTTGCCCTGGCGGTGTGCTTTGGATCATTGTCATGTTGAAAGACCCAGCCACGTTTCATCTTCAATGCCCTTGCTGATGGAAGGAGGTTTGCACTCAAAATCTCACGATACATGGCCCCATTCATTCTTTCATGTACCCGGATCAGTCGTCCTGGTCCCTTTGCAGAGAAACAGCCCCAAAGCATGATGTTTCCACCACCATGCTTTACAGTAGGTATGGTGTTTGATGGATGCAACTCAGTATTCTTTTTCCTCCAAACACGACAAGTTGTGTTTCTACCAAACAGTTCCAGTTTGGTTTCATCAGACCATAGGACATTCTCCCAAAACTCCTCTGGATCATCCAAATGCTCTCTAGCAAACTTCAGACGGGCCCGGACATGTACAGGCTTAAGCAGTGGGACACGTCTGGCACTGCAGGATCTGAGTCCATGGTGGCGTAGTGTGTTACTTATGGTAGGCCTTGTTACATTGGTCCCAGCTCTCTGCAGTTCATTCACTAGGTCCCCCCGCGTGGTTCTGGGATTTTTGCTCACCGTTCTTGTGATCATTCTGACCCCACGGGGTGGGATTTTGCGTGGAGCACCAGATGGAGGGAGATTATCAGTGGTCTTGTATGTCTTCCATTTTCTAATTATTGCTCCCACAGTTGATTTCTTCACTCCAAGCTGGTTGGCTATTGCAGATTCAGTCTTCCCAGCCTGGTGCAGGGCTACAATTTTGTTTCTGGTGTCCTTTGACAGCTCTTTGGTCTTCACCATAGTGGAGTTTGGAGTCAGACTGTTTGAGGGTGTGCACAGGTGTCTTTTTATACTGATAACAAGTTTAAACAGGTGCCATTACTACAGGTAATGAGTGGAGGAAAGAGGAGACTCTTAAAGAAGAAGTTACAGGTCTGTGAGAGCCAGAAATCTTGATTGCTTGTTTCTGACCAAATACTTATTTTCCACCATAATATGCAAATAAAATGAAAAAAAAACAGACAATGTGATTTTCTGGATTTTTTTTTCTCAGTTTGTCTCCCATAGTTGAGGTCTACCTATGATGTAAATTACAGACGCCTCTCATCTTTTTAAGTGGTGGAACTTGCACTATTGCTGACTGACTAAATACTTTTTTGCCCCACTGTATAAGATCAGAAGCCGGCATGTCCAATCACAGCTCCCAGGTTAAAAGGTAAGGTGCGATGACGTCCAGGATGTTTTTCCCTAACCTTCCTTGTATACAGGGCCAATATAACATTGAGACAGACTGGTTGCTAGGGATCTCCTGCCTAATATCAGAGAGTGTGTCCCTTGCAACCATGCCGGCTCAGAATGCCAAGATCTGAGACAGACTGGTTGCCAGGGCCACATGCTTATATTTGTGGGCTTGTCGGGTTGTTTGACCCTAGCACCCAGTCTTGCTTAAGTCTCAAGACAGCTCGGGTGCCAGGAGGTGGTTCTCGCGGTTCCCATCCAGTGACCACAGACTATCGATGCGGTTGCTGGATCGGGTCCTGTAAATCGATTTGCGCCAACTCTAAAGGGGGTTTATAACTAGCTGCCAAAAACATTTGAGTCCTATTCATATATTATCCCCCAAAAACCCCCTATAAAATCCACCAAACATAATACACCACAATAGAATGTCCTCCAGCCATGAATTCTGCCCATGACCAAACAATGGCATTTCCCGGTAAGGTTAGGAGCCATCGGACACATGACCCGTAGCCGTATGGGGGTCTGACCAATGCGGATAACACAGGCGATTTATGCCGTAAAATCTGTATAAGGCGGCTGCACGCCATTTATTCCAGCCAGACACAAAATATGAGCGGCAGCTTCTCCGATTCCTGCAAGTCACACTGTCTATATTCCATGGACTAGGAGTTCAAAAATGCACTTCATAGTCTTCTCCTCCAACGGTCTTAAGTTTTCATATTTGTACAAGCCAGAAGACATTTCCATATGGAATTTAAGAAGAAAAAGAAAATCTAATTTATATTTTGAGAAACAGCGCCACTCTGGTCTGTGGTAATGTCTGGTATTGCGTCTCACATTAAGTCCTTGCAGTTCTGTATGACAGACCCGGAGGCAGTCTATGTGCCTTTGTATGGTGCCTCTATTATATAAGTATATTTTAGATACACACTCGCCATGTTTTTTTCTTATAAATATCCTATAACTATTCATTTTCATTGATTCTTTTTTATCTCAAACTGCAATAAAAAAAAAAAAAAAAAAGGATGTATAATCCATAAAGAAATCTTCTTTGTGTCTCAGGAGATCAGCCACGCTTCCCCTTCACTCCCTTGTATCTGGTTGCAAGACAACTGACTGCAGCAGAAGCCTCTCCCCACTGCTGTTTTCAGTGGGACAGAAGGCTGATAAGCCACTCCCATTTGGCTGTAATTGGAATGATGTGCTACTCTATAATATATAGTCCCTGACCAACCAACAGTCTAGTTAGTTCCAGAACCGGACCACAAATGAGCGCAGATAACTCTACTTTCACCCCAAAATTTTGAATTTTTCTCCTTTCTTTGGGACATTCCCCAAAGAAAAGGAGAAGCTATCGAGGATGTGTCCCTACACGGCTCCATTGCTTGGTAGGGCTGCACTCGTATAGTTTCTAGTTCTGCCCGGTTACACATTGTCATTTTCCCGGGGATGTGTGTAGTAAGTGCTAACAAGGTTACATCAAAGTTGGAATCTTGACAATTTTCAGATTGATGACAGGTCAAATTAACTCCACCGCACCATGGTGGCGAAGCAGGAGACATGATGGATGCGAGGGCCGTAATGAGATCTTGTATGGAACATATTGGATCTTGTAATCTAATGAAGATGATGAGGATATCAAAAGATCTCACATTGGACAGAAATTAGAGGCACGGTTCCTTAACATGCGGGTGTTCTAAAAGCTACGAACATCCATAGAGCAAGGAGGCAACGTCAAGAAGGTGGAGATGGAAATCCCAGCTTATCTTCTCGATTCAGTGGAAAAGTGACTTTAAAGGGGAGTAAGGAATCTTACTGGCAACGGTTCCATGGGACAAATATGCAAATGAGCTCTCGCCCGGACGGAACCATTTCGCTACTGCCACCTAATGGATGTAGCTACCCTATCCCCACCAGTGCCATCTAGCGAGAAGTCATTATCCGACCCTTTTACAAGCCTTGCAACATGACCAGGACAGCTACCTGACCCCAGTGATCAGTGTGAAAATTGCAAATCCGTTCTTTTATTTTAAAGAGAAAAAAAAAGTTCCAAAAACTTTGTAAAAAGTCACGGAACACAAAAAGTTTATACAACATGTCATTTTCAAATCATAGCTTCTCTTTAGGGTAGGGCCGCACTACCATTTTCTTCCACATCCGAGAAAAATGGTCAGATTATTCTGGACAGAGTGGTATCAACTTTTCTTGGATATGTACAGGGAAAAAAAAAAAAAAAGTTTTCCACCTTCTCCTTTCTGTCAGTCCGTGAAAATTCGGACCGCACTTAGATGCCTTCCGAGTGCAGTCCGATGTTTTTCACGGACCCACAGACTTGGATTGACGATTTTGAGCCAACACCAGGATCAAAATCAGACATGTCTCCAATTTTTTTTCTCGTACCACTTGACCTGCGGAAAAAAAAAAAAAAAAAAACTGACATGTGCATAGCCCCATAGAATATCATAGGTACAAGAGCTATTCGTGAAAAGCACACATAGCAATCGTCTGAGAAAATCGGTCGTGTGCTTGAGCATGAAGGTTATTAGCAATTCTCTCTAGAAAAAAAAAAAAATCATGTATGATGCAAGCTCCCCTAACGGATCAAACATTGAATTAAAACATTGTCATCTCCACTAGGTGGCACTACTGAGATAGAATTCTTTCAATCCAGGATAGAACTAATTTGCATGTTTTCCCATGGTGCATTGCCAATAAAATGGCATACCCCGCTGCTTAAAGGGGTTGTCCGCTACTAGGACTACCCCTTCTTAAATACTATATTCCTCGTTAAAACACCTTATATGCACCTCCTTCACTGGCACCGGTCCAACGCCACTTCTCCTGAGGCTCTCATGACGTTGTTACACCACGTTGGTGTTGCAGCCAATCATCGGATGTTGTTGCTCTACAATGCTCATCCTTCCTTCAGGTGAAGATGTGAACACTGCAAGCTACTAGTGGCCACTGATTGTTGTGTCATGTCAGCCCTGCAGTCAATGTCATGAGAGCCTTGGGGAACCCACCCAGTGCTGGCATCGCTAAACGGTGCTGGTGCAAGAAGTGAACATGAGGCGGTTTTATTTCACAAAGGGGGAATATTGTATTTAAGAAGGGGTTGTCCAAGTAGTCCCTTTAAGAAGAGCAAAGCAGCCAAACCCCTAAATATGAAGATAGATTTTTATTCCTTCATACTTCAACTATTGAGGTGGAATAGTAACCCACTCAAATTTGGAGATGACTCATGAGTAAACCTAACTCTTATTACTTCAGAGACCATATTTAAAGGCTTCCCTATCCAGCCGAAGAAGTGTAGCGTCACTAAATTATCTACATTTCAGATTTTGGCACTTATAAAATTATGGCACCGTCTACTCTAGAACATTGGTGGTCGTCTAGTTGTAGCGAAACCTCAATCCTCGGCGCACTAGAGATCCACAGGTCCGTGACCACTCGTCTGGAAGAACCTCCTTATCCAATCATCCCTATAGACAAATACGATTTCTTCAAAAAGGTGATCCTGCTCGGGTACCAACACCGAGCAGGATCACGAAGAGGAGATTATACCCATAGAACAATCTACTGAGGATCAACAATGGCAAATACATATTAGGAGGTAGTTACAGCAGCTGTCACAGTTATAGACTAACTGTGTGATAATGCCCAAAAAGGGTTATCCCCTATCCACTGCATAGGGCATAACTTGCTAATCACTGGAGATTCAAACTCATGGAAACCTCCAGCGATCCTGAGATCGGGGCTTCGGAACCCTCAAAACAGGACTCTGCAGCCCCATCTTTAATGAAGTGGAAATGGTCGTGTGCGACTTCACTCTATTCATGGTCAGTGGGACTGAAGTGATTGTCTATAGAACGGCTTGAGTCAATAAATGGAGCTGAAGACTGCACTTCATTCAAGACGGAACTTTGGAGTTCTGCTCTCAGGGTTATAAAGCCCCGATTTCAGGACTACTGGAGGTCAAACACACTGCACAAAGAAATCCCCTATCCTAAGGATAAGGTATAATATTTTTTTTTTGGGAACAACCCTTTAAAAAAGTTGTCCACTACTCGGACAACCCCTTCTGAATCCCTATATATCCCTCCAGTAAAATAACACCGATACCTCCTGTGCCATTCCTGCAGTGTTACCACCAGCTCTCCAGGGGTTCTCCTGACACTGTTATGTCACGTGATCCCTGAGGCTTCACTTACCTCTCCTTTGGACAAATCAAGGTCACATGGAGGAAGTGAGAGAGCAGCTTCAGCTCCCACTTCTTCCAGATGTCAATTAAGTCTTCAGAAGGGGAGAGTGAAGTCAGAGTTGACTGGCCACAGGGATCGCGTGACATAATGTCATGCGAGCCCCGGGAGTCAGAACACACACCGCTGGAACAGCGCCAGCACCAGAGAAGGGTATAGCTGCTAACATTTTACGAGGGGGGGAGGGGACATAGGGTTTCAGAAGTGGTTGTCCAAGTACTGGACAACCACTTTAAGTATAGAAAAGTCTCTGACTGATGCAAACCCTCCAAAACTATATTGAAATGTAGTCTTCTAGAGGATAGTGGTCTTTGCAAAGATGTCTGGCATGTATGATATATGGTGTAACCAAACATCTGGTCTGGATAAGGGTGTTGTCTTCCTATAGAGGTGGTCTTTTGGAAAGGTTTTTGCTGTATATCGAGACTGGTTGGCTTGGACAATGACAATATCAAGTTATTTTGTTTACATCCACCATCAGCCATGAGCATGAACCAACATACTTAACATATGTATTTACTAACCAGAGGTCTTTGTCCTCTTGCCACCAAATACATCTGAATAGAAATCTGGGTAATTGTACTCAGTCTACTCTGCATCCATCACCCCTATGGGAACAGGAACCTGATTCCTATCACCACAATGAACACAAGACAAACTTCAAGCAGGAGAAAGTTCTTCTAGAATTAGACACGGAAATTCTAATCAATGGGAAGATGAAATGTTAAGAAAGAAAAAAAGTCAGTGTCCTCTTGGAATTAGGGCAGTTTCACACGTCCAGATAATTCCGGTACCGGAGCTGTCCGTGTCCGTGTGCATACGTATGCCATCCGTGTGCTGTCCGTGTTTTTGAAAAATTATTTTCAATGTTTACCCTTTGACTTTTAAAAACGCACACGGATCGCACACGGACAGCATCCATGTGCAGTACGTGTTTACACGGACTCATTGACTTGTATGGGTCCGTGTGATCCGTGCTGTTGCACAAAAACGGACATGTCAGCGTGTTTTGCACACGGACACACGGTCCGTGAAAACACGCTAACATCTGCATAGACACATTAATTCGAATGTGTCTACGTGTGTCAGTGTCTCCGGTACGTGAGAAAACTGTCACTACACGTACCGAAGACACTGAAGTGTGAAACTGCCCTTACGCAGCTTTTCCACCACTCTCCTACAACTTTATCTGGGATTACTTGAAGTTCCACCAAGAACTTTTGTACCTTCTAAACCCATCGCGAAAAAAAAACTTAAAAAAGTGTAAAATGAAGTTACCGTATATCATATACCATAATTCTGCTTCAAATTCAGGGTAGCACGATGGAGAAAAAAAAACAAAACAAAAAAACCAACAACCTAACATCTGTCGGAGTTTTTTTTTGAGTTTTAACAACTTTTTTTTTTTCCCCCGGAAAGCAGCTTGACAAACAAGTGACGGAGATGAACAACTAGTGATATGTGATGGGTCTGCTTTCCACGCCGAGTCTGACAAGCAAGCCAATCTGCAAGGAAATACCTTCCGCGAATGATGGAAAGAGTTCGGTTGCCTTTATATCCGATGATCGGTGACTATCACCACTGTCCACTGAATTATACATTAACGCCTTTCAAAAAAAAAAAAAAAAAAAAAATCTGTCTCTCCTCGCTTATTGCTCTGGCGGATTCTTGCATGTTTTCCACACTGACAAGGGAGCAAAAATAGATTGATTTATTTATATAATTTTTTTTTTATTTTTTTGTGCAAGTGTTACTTTTACTTATTCTATACTACACAGGTACCAGAGTCTCATCTAAATCCTTAAACTCTCTTCTTCCAGATCTAGGAAACCAGTCCCTTGAAGATACAGTAAAAAAATCTTGGTAATTTAAGATTATTGCAAAGGAGCAAAGGGCAGAAAAGGCTTTTTAGTACCCTCATTTTGACTCTTAACGCTCTTCATTACGGGGGTTAAACGAGTTGCTCTAACGCAAGTACTTAAAGTAGCTGATACCATAAACAAAATCTATGGCGCCGCCTGACAGCCCCTAATATATTTCCGCTACATTTAAGCAAAAACGATGAAAGTTTAAAGTATATAGAGTGGTGGCAGCTTTCACGACCCCCCCCCCCCCCCGGAAAATATAATGACCTACCTGATTGTGATGGGAGCGTAAAAATAAAAAAGACACCTGGAATCATAATTAATGGGCACTATCGTTTTACGGTGGCAAATAAAATACTGTAATCGCAATCATACTTTAAGAAAAAAATGTATGCATACACTCCATATTATGGGTAATGGGATAAGTCATACAAGTGTTACAGTAGGTGCATTCTTTTTTTTTAAACCATGGTATATTAAAAATAAGCCAGAAAACACAAAAAAAATATATATCTAATTGAAGAAAAAAAAACCCACGAGATAGTTAAAGGGCAAAATGAAATCATTACATATTCACCCATCCATAGGTTCCTGATTAAAGTCCATATAACACGTCCACTTCTCGAGAGTGCAATTTTATTTTACAGCTTCGTCAAATCCAAAAGATGAAAATTGCTCAGCCCCGAGCATTAGAAAGTGGGGGCTTTAATATTAACAGTAATAATAAAATAATAAAAATGGAATATTCACAAATAATACAATTTTTGGGACCCCTTTTTGTGCCATTAATACAGCATGACCACGAAATTCACAGGGGAATTTTTGTAAGAATCTGCCCCACGGATAAAATGAGTTATTTATTAATTCAGCACGATCATAAAATTTAAAGGGGAATTTTTGTATGAATTTTAAGAAATGTCATATTCAGGGAGGACATCGAAAAACCACGTTTGATGCATCCATGAAACTGCGCTGAGAATTCTGCACCTTTTGCTTCCACCACAAAGGCCAGCCGTCTGCAATAGTCCATTTCTGCATAAGTGAACTTGTAGGCTTGCAAACCCAGCAGCCAGCCTGTACTTGACAACAGCTCAGTAGAAGCTTCGTTTGATCTCCACTGCACTCCTTAATCTAGGTTGTCAAGGTTCACTTGTTGAAGACTGTTTACTTATTCTACCCCCCCTTTACAAAAAAAAAAAAAAAAAAAGATTTTTTTTTTCCCTCTCTCACTCAGACAATGACTAATCCGGGAGACTACAGAAGAGAAAAGAGAATGCTTCCACAGCAATATATTAAACATACAATTCTTCTCTGTTGTGGCTTACTTGGGATCTCACACATTTTAGGAGAACCGAGTTTTTTTTTTTAAATTACTTTTGCCAGAAAAAATAAAAAAATTAAAAAAAAAAAAAAAAAAAAAAAAAAAATCACAAAAAAAACCCTCTAAGTCATCAATATGCATTAAGACATAGTATTAGATTTTTCTACTTTTTTTTATTTTATGAGAAAATATATCGGTCTGTACATATGTTGTAATACACACCTGGCTGATGTCTTGATTTCAAAAACTAAATGAATGATTTAATTTTCCCTTCCATCATTTAACAACCGGGGCCTGGAAGAAAAAAAATAAATACAATATCACTAACAGTTTTTTGTTACATGGAAAGTTTTTGTTTTATTTTTCTGATCCAGTATGGTGAACAGAAGTGAAAATAAATAAATAAAATATTTTATACACCTTTATAGGAAAAGGGAAGGTTTGGACAAGGTGTCACAATACAATGCACATGTCATCTGTCTAACTTTCTAGGTACATCATATTTTTGCATAGGGGAAAAACTGCAAATAACACATCTACACGTACAATGTAATCATTGTCATTCTTAATAATCATAGTAATAATCATAATTGATGGCTGAAATAAAGTCTATTTTTTTTTTTTACCGACTGTTGCACATTATTTATTAGATCTCGAGGGGGGGGGGGGAAATAACAATAAAAAAAAAAGATCATGATGTCAGATGGTTCAAAGCCTCAGCGTTGATAATTTATAATCATCTTACAGATGGTATTTGTAGAAAAAGACTTGGAAATTATTATACCAGCAATTACAAGGGAAGGGAAGGCTGTCAACTTTCACTGGCATTTGGAATAAACTTTGCTCAGTAATTTTTATCTATAGATGTTATTTTCGGCAGTCATTTCTTTTATTTTTGCGCATTGCTTTTGGCATTGATCTTACATTAATGTGCACTAATCAAGAAAGAAACAATAGATGCAATGTCTCAGGACAGGTGGAGAATTTTATTTCCCAGCAGACACAATAACAATTTGCAACATTTTTTGCTTTTACAGAGAGTTAAAAATTGAACATTGGAAGTAGAAACATTATTATGAGGAATGTAGCAGAATAAATGATAGGGCAATGGGAAGACATGATGGAAGAAGTGAGGCTTTGGATAGGACTATCTCTATACTAAGCTGAAACACTTCCTTCTTCCAAGAAAGGAGGCGAGGGATCCTATAAGAAGCTCAGGATGTCTTGAAACTTTACCAAGCATTAGAAAACTGCTCGGCAGCCTTACATGACAAGCAATTTGGGATCATTTTAAGCCTGTGCTCCATGGTCTCTCTTAAATGGGCCTCTACTAAAG
Organism: Dendrobates tinctorius; assembly: GCF_039654945.1. NCBI lineage: Eukaryota > Metazoa > Chordata > Amphibia > Anura > Dendrobatidae > Dendrobates > Dendrobates tinctorius. The sequence goes on along the minus strand of NW_027361695.1, from coordinate 4,057,939 downwards.
AAACACAGACCGTAAGAACAATATGGGATGAGCAAAATGTCAATCTGATCACCTGTAATCGGAGCAATCCCAGGCAATACAGATGCTGGATCTAGGGTTCTTTACAGGACTAAAAAGGGTCATCTACATCACTGCTATCCACATCTATGGAGGAGAGGATGACTACTATGAAACCAAGAGTGGGTAAGTAGTCCCTCTGGGTCTTCAAGGTTTATTAAAGGGTCGTCTCAAAAACTTCACTCGAGTTAACCCACACACGTACATCCTACTCCAACTTATCAGCAGGTAATAAACCATATAGGGTTTTAGGAAATCTCTCTGTTTTGCTGTAAAATTAAAAAAATATTTACAAATCTGAAAACAAATATTTACACTTTCTACATTCAAAAGTTCGAAAACTTGCAGGAATGCCAACCTGTAAGACACAAGTTTCCAAAAACTAAGATCTCGGTTCCATCCACGACAACTCTCAACCTTGGTGAGTCAAATGGATTTTGGGCAACTTTATTAAAATGTCTCCATTGATTTTCCCTAGTGGCCAAGGAGCCCATTCTACCCTGGAATCTCAATCCCAGCCTTCTCTATCCTGCATGGAACATAATTAAGCAGCAATTGCCTTTAACCCCATCCCTTTAGTCAAACTTTTTAAAAAAAGTTTCAAAAAGTTGCCCGTCGACTTCTGATCTGACGAAAGCCGCGCTACCCTTCCCGGACTGACTTCCTTCTGCGACATGATGCCATCCTACCTGTAAAATCCTGATTCAATGTTACCACCTCCTGTCCCCAAAAAAAAAAAAAAAAAAAAAAAAAAAAATTATCACTGACTCCTCCATGAGTAGCCTCCAAGTAACCCATTCCAATCTTGTCTAGTCTTAGAAAAACTTTTGGGAAAGATGAAGGAGGGGGGGGGTGTAGGATAATAATATCTGGAGTGACCAAAGAGTTGGGACACAAGAAGAGAAGAAGAGCAACAAACTAAAAAAAAAAAAAAAAGTTACTTTTTAGTGGTAATAGTTTGGGTAGGAGGGGATGTGTAAGGATGGGGGGCAAAGGGAAGAGGGAAGAGAGGAGAGAAAAAAAAAGAACTTGCAAAAAAGAAGAAAGTGGAGGAAATGCAATAAGACAATGGGGCAAGCTTGGAAAGTGCAGCCTGAAGCCGCCCGACACTCACCCGCACCGGCAGCTGCGCTCTCCAGGCAGCCTGCTGTCACTCAGTGTCAGTGTGTGTGTGATCATTTATTTTCTTTCCTTTTAAGTGCACACGCGATCCCAGGACAGCATGCAACAGCCACACAGTAAATAACAATAGATTACTCCGCTGTGCCTGCTCTGCTGCCTGCACCGCTGCCTGCTCTGCTGCCTGCACTCCTGGGCGCGCTGACGGTCGGAGCGCACCGCCGCGGGCCCCTCTCCAGCTCTCCAAAGGCGCCGCTCGCTCCCCTCCAGCGCTGGCAGGCTGCTGCAGCGCCTCTTTTCTGCTGCTCCCAGCCCCCCTTCTTTGCACTCTTGTTGTTGTTGTTTATTTGCTCCCCCCTCCTCCTCCTCCTTCCTTCTTCTCCTCCTGGGATCTCTGGGGCTCTCAGGATCAGGCACTATTTTCTTGCTCCCCCTCCTCCTCCTCCTCCTCCTCCTCTCTTTCCTTCTCCTTCTTTCCCACTTTTGCTAGTGGTGCCCACGCTGGACTCTGCTGGCGGATTTAGACGTTGTTATTTTTTGCAGTGTTCAGTCCCTGACGTCACATCCACCTGCTGGGTAAACAAGACACAGAAGCGAAGCAGCAGAGAGAGGGAGCATTGGAGGGGGAAAAGGCACAAAAAGGGGATTGGAGAAAGGAGGAAAAAAAGGGGGAAAGGGGGAGGAGGAGGAAGGAGGGGTATGGAGGAGTGCTCAGCAGGGCACTGGCAGGGGAGCTCTTGGGCTAAAGCTTTGCAAAAGGCTTGGACTCACAGTGCTGATGATTCAGAGCTGCTGCTGCTGCTGCAGAACCTCTTACTAGGAAGACCTTTGCAGAACTGTACATGCATTTCTAGAAAATGGGAAATGTTCAAGATACATTGTATCTGTGTGGGGGGGAGGGGTTGTATTATCTGCTGCTGCAGAACCTCTTACTAGGAAGACCTTTGCAGAGCTGCATTGCTAGAAGTTAATGGGAAATGTGCAAGATACTACAACCCCTCCTCCCCCCAACACAGATACAATGTATCTGCTGCTGCAGAACCTCTTACTAGGAAGACCTTTGCAGAGCTGCATATGCATTGCTAGAAGTTAATGGGAAATGTTCAAGATACATTGTATCTGTTTATGGGGGGAGGAGGGGTTGTAGTATCTCTGCTGCTGCAGAACCTCTTACTAGGAAGATCTTTGCAGAACTGTACATGCATTTCTAGAACTTATCGGGAAATGTTCAAGATGCATTGTATCTGTGTGGGGGGGGGGGAGGGGGTTGTATTATCTCTGCTGCTGCAGAACCTCTTACTAGGAAGATCTTTGAAGAACTGTATATGCATTGCTAGAAGTTAATGGGAAATGTGCAAGATACATTGTATCTGTGTGTGGGGGAGGAGGGGGGCTTTCATGTGAGGCTAAACTTCAGGACTGGAGATACTTCATGAATCTCTGCTGCTGCAGAACCTCTTGCAGCACAACTATAGCAAATTGTATTAATAACTGTTTTGCTTCTCCCTAGCAATATTCTAATCACTTTAAGGCTGTGTGCCCGCGTTGCGTTTTTGAAGCGTTTGTGCCGGATCAGACTCTTCAGAAACGCTTAAAAGAAGCATCCCATTTATTTTAAAGCATTTTGGCCTTTTTGTGCCAATTGATGCGTTTTTTTCCGCATACGAAACGCTTAGCAGCTAAAAACGCAGCATGCTCATTAATTTCCCATTAGTCCGCGTTTTTAGCTGTTTCCTATGAGTCCAGAAGACACTCGGAAAAAAACGCATCAAAAACGCGCAAAAAAAGCGTGTTTTCTGGGAAGGAGAAGCGTTTTGTATCAGGTTTAAAACGCTAACGTGGGCACATAGCCTAAAAGTTGCTGCTGCAGAACCTCTTTCCCAATATTTGCCAAGGACTTTTTACATTCTTTTGATTTATTTTGTTAAACTTTTAGGGTCTGCACAATTATGATCTTCCAAAGGAGCTGCTGCAGAACCTCTTGCTGTAAAAGCTAGTGGAATATTGCAGATTCTAATTATTTGCAGTTGCTTTTAATATAAGTGTCATATGCAGTTGATTTAAAGCCTTTACATCTAAGAAGCTCTGCAGCAGCTGAGACCTTTGCCTAGGGAATGTTAAATCCTCATGATGACTGCCCTCCGATCGCATGAGTTTTGTATTAGTCATGAGGTTTTTTTTTTGTCACATAATGTAAGAGCCCCCCATCTAATTCCATTAACCCAGAATGTGAATGTCGCCTTCTTATTAGAGGTGATGCTTTTAGCTTGAATCCTCACAAATCTTACTGGAGGGTCTGTGCTCGCAGAGGACGGGGGTCACAGGAGACATGATGGGGACACTGGGGAGCAGCCCCCCCCTCTCTTCCCTTCTGTTCTCTTTATATTTTAGCTCTGTCTCCCCCTTTTTTCTTTCAAGTTACTAATAAAAAGGGAGCAGAGTTCAGAAGGTGAAAGTTCAATTGCAGGACAACACCCCTCACCCCCTCTCTGCAAGGAGAGGAGGCCAGAAACCCAAGGGATTCCGTTGTCAGCCCCTCTCATTGTGGGACCCCTGGCCTTCAGCGCTGTGGATTTTACTCTTTCTTCCACTTTAGGTCCAAAACCTACAAAGTGTACAAAACCAATTATTTCCAGGGAATTAATAACCCCTTGTCGCACGCTGTTATGTTTAGAGATGTAGCAGAGCTAACGTTGTCATTCAACTATCCAGATCAACGTTCCCCAGCTCTGGTCCTCAAGAGCCACCAACTGGTCACGTTTTCAGGATGTCCTTAGTGTTGAGCAGGTGATAATTCCATCACTTGTACAACAATAATCCTGAAAATATGATCTGTCCGTGGCTCTTCAGGACTGGAGCTTGGAACATTGATCCAGATGATGCAAAAGTTTTACTAAGAAATTCAGATATCGGCATAAGTTGTGCCAAATGGCAATGTCTGCTCGCCCTTTCCCGTCGAAGTCTGCTCACGTCGGAGGCTGCGTGGCCTCTCCCGTCAAGAAGACTGCCGGGCCTCTCCCGTCAAGAAGACTGCCGGGCCTCTCCCGTCGAAGTCTGCTCGGCCCTTCCCGTCGAAGTCTGCTCTGCCCTTCCCGTCGAAGTCTGCTCTGCCCTTCCCGTCGAAGTCTGCTCTGCCCTTCCCGTCGAAGTCTGCTCTGCCCTTCCCGTCGAAGTCTGCTCTGCCCTTCCCGTCGAAGTCTGCTCTGCCCTTCCCGTCGAAGTCTGCTCTGCCCTTCCCGTCGAAGTCTGCTCTGCCCTTCCCGTCGAAGTCTGCTCGGCCCTTCCCGTCGAAGTCTGCTCGCGTCGAAGTCTGCTCGGCCCTTCCCGTCGAAGTCTGCTCGGCCCTTCCCGTCGAAGTCTGCTCGGCCCTTCCCGTCGAAGTCTGCTCGGCCCTTCCCGTCGAAGTCTGCTCCCGTCGAAGTCTGCTCGGCCCTTCCCGTCGAAAGCTTCTCGGCCTCTCCCGTCGAAGTCTGCTCGGCCCTTCCCGTCGAAGTCTGCTCGGCCTCTCCCGTTGAAGTCTGCTCGCGTTGAAGGCTGCTTGGCCTATCCCGTCAAGAAGACTGCCGGGCCTCTCCCATCGAAGTCTGCTCGGCCCTTCCTGTCGAAGTCTGCTCGCATCGAAGTCTGCTCGGCCTCTCCCGTCGAAGTCTGCTCGGCCTCTCCCGTCGAAGTCTGCTCGGCCTCTCCCATCGAAGTCTGCTCGGCCCTTCCCGTCGAAAGCTTCTCGGCCTCTCCCGTCGAAGTCTGCTCGGCCCTTCCCGTCGAAGTCTGCTCGGCCTCTCCCGTTGAAGTCTGCTCGCGTTGAAGGCTGCTTGGCCTCTCCCGTCAAGAAGACTGCCGGGCCTCTCCCATCGAAGCCTGCTCGGCCCTTCCTGTCGAAGTCTGCTCGCGTCGAAGTCTGCTCGGCCTCTCCCATCGAAGTCTGCTCGGCCCTTCCCGTCGAAGTCTGCTCGCGTCGAAGTCTGCTCGGCCCTTCCCGTCGAAGTCTGCTCGGCCCTTCCCGTCGAAGTCTGCTCGGCCCTTCCCGTCGAAGTCTGCTCGCGTCGAAGTCTGCTCGGCCCTTCCCGTCGAAGTCTGCTCGGCCCTTCCCGTCGAAGTCTGCTCGGCCCTTCCCGTCGAAGTCTGCTCGGCCCTTCCCGTCGAAGTCTGCTCGGCCCTTCCCGTCGAAGTCTGCTCACGTCGGAGGCTGCTTGGCCTCTCCCGTCAAGAAGACTGCCGGGCCTCTCCCGTCGAAGTCTGCTCGGCCCTTCCCGTCGAAGTCTGCTCGGCCCTTCCCGTCGAAGTCTGCTCGCGTCGAAGGCTGCTTGGCCTCTCCCGTCAAGAAGACTGCCGGGTTTCTCCCGTCGAAGTCTGCTCGGCCCTTCCTGCCGAAGTCTGCTCGGCCTCTCCCGTCGAAGTCTGCTCGGCCTCTCCCGTCGAAGTCTGCTCGGCCTCTCCCGTCGAAGTCTGCTCGGCCTCTCCCGTCGAAGTCTGCTCGCGTCGAAGGCTGCTTGGCCTCTCCCGTCAAGAAGACTGCCGGGTTTCTCCCGTCGAAGTCTGCTCGGCCCTTCCTGCCGAAGTCTGCTCGGCCTCTCCCGTCGAAGTCTGCTCGGCCCTTCCCGTCGAAGTCTGCTCGGCCCTTCCCGTCGAAGTCTGCTCGGCCCTTCCCGTCGAAGTCTGCTCGGCCTCTCCCGTCAAGAGGTCTGCCCATCGAAGGGCCGCCAGCCAGTCCGTGCCCTGCGTTTTGATCTCGCTCTGATTTATACGTCTATCTGGCTGCGATATTATGATGCTTCTGCCAATTAAAGGGTTATGTCGATCTTTAAAAGATATCAGGTGATAACTTGCTCATCATCGGACCTCCAGCGATCAGCCAGTTATCCCCTATCCTATTCTTTGGATAGATGAACAAGGGATATCGTTCTGGTTTGGGATTAACCTTTTAATCACCTGCCCTATGGAAAAACATTGATGTCAAAGTGAGATGTGCTGTTTAACAAACTCGACTCCATTGCATCCAACAAACTCAGCTCTGCTACACTTCTCATGGTGCATCATTCTATGTCTCCAAGAACGTTCACATCGTGTGTTATTCCGACGTTTTTTGAGCAGGTGCGCAACCGCAAAACGATCATAGCAATGGCCCTATTAATTTGTATGAGAAAATCGATCGCTGTTCACACATTCAGGTTTTTGAACGACTTTTAGAGTTTAAAAGACGCCAAGTGGTTAAAAATAAATGACCTGAACGTTCTTCAGGCGTCTTCTGCTTCTGTTCAATACTTTACAATAGAGGTCAATGGAAAGGATTCAAAATTGTCTTTTTGAGAGTATTGTCAGTTTTCTTGCTTTCATTATTTGATGGATTTAAAAAAAAAAAAAAAGTCCTTGAAAAAGTAAAAAGACCCAAAAAAAAGTTCAATAAAAATGCCGTTAGGAAAAAAAAAATTGAAAATGCGCTCCGAAAATGATCAAAATCAGCTAAAAACTCAAATGTTTCAGGAATAAAAAAGGAGTGTATCCTGAAGTGTCTTCTGCTTTAAAAAAACGTGCAGGAAAAAGACGCAGTGTGAACACACCTTAAGGGTGAAATGGCAGTTTATGGCCACGTTCACACGGTCAGTATTTTACATCAGTATTTGAAAGCTAAAACCAAGATTAGGTGATAAATCCAGAAGTGGTGATGTGTTTCTATTCTACTTTTCCTCTGATTGTTCCTCTCCTGGTTTTGGCTCACAAATACTGATGTAGAAGACTGACCGAATACTGAACGTGGGAACGCGGCCTTACAGGGGGGGGGGCATGCGACAGCGATGCAGCTCTTAAAGGAGCAGTCCAGGTATAAGTAACCCACCTACACTTTGCACCAGTCCTCTATACCCTGGTGCTACTGTATACAATCCTATAGCAGGTTATGGCCGTTGTATTCCAGATCCTTAAAGGGGGTCTTCCTATCTCTTCACTTTCTGATTGTTGGGGACCTGACCCGTGGGACCCCCAGAGATCCTGAGCGTTTTTCTGCACACCGATTCCCCAGGTGAACTGCAGTCTGGCTTCATATGTTGCAGTTCCTTGCACATCAGTTGGGGGTCTGATTTCTTGGACCCCCTACCATTTTGGAATAAAAGGGGTCCACCACTTGTTTTTTTTTTTTATTTCCTTTCATCTTTTCTATTTAATGTTTGGACTTTTTTTTTTTTTAAATAACCTTAATGCATGTTACTTCTGCGCCTTGTGTATTTCTCCCCCCACTAAGGGGCTACGGCTTTTTATTTATTTATTTATTGTGCCTACGGCTATTTATTTATTTATTTATTGTGCCTTTTTTATAGAGTTATTTGTGCCTGTCTGATTTCTTTGTGTTTTTTTTCTGCAAACACTTTCTAAGGGAATGCTTAATGAAAATGTCATCAATCCAACTCGCCGCTTGCTCCATTCAAATGACTTTGCTCATTGATGCTACAACAGAAGTGAGTGTCCATTTGGTGGCACATTAGCGAGGAGTTTAACTGCGGCCTGACATATTGTTCATTTTCAACACTGTCACGTTGAGTTCTCGCCGAGGACATTTTAATTTTTTGATCAGTAATCAGGCAGAAGTTGCTTTTTAGCACATTAAAGCTTTTTTTTTTTTTTAAAGCTTGTGTCTGCCCAGATGGAAAGGGAAGGGTCGCCATCTAGTGACGGAATGATGAATCGCACTTGAATTATTCGGAATTTTCTTTTCTTCCTTTTCTGGTTTTGTGTAATAAAACCACACACTGCAAACATTTGTAAGGAACAATGCAAATCCTCCTACTTATTCAGATCCATATTACATTTTATAGGGTGCAGTGTTATAGTGGTCACCGCTGTTGAAGCATCGATACGGTGCCTATAGACCTGGTACTAAAAACGTAAGAACATTTCAAAGGGGTTATAGGAGAATAGAACTGTCTCTTTATTGGGCTGTGTCTGGTATTGTATCTCAGCCCAATTTAAGTGACTGCTGCAGTACCACACACTGCCATTCAAGTAGGGTGGCGCTATTTTGGCAAACTTTTTTTTCTTTCTTACTTTAAATGAGGACTTGATTGATCTCCTGATACGAAATGCTTCTTCAATTTTATTTTTAATAGGAAATGACAAATTAACCAAACAGACAATACATTTTTTTCAGGTTGATACATTTTACCTGGCACTGATACATTGTAGCAAACCATCAGGACAGGAGATAGAATTGTGCTGCTGATGTGTTCAGAGGTCTTAGTTATGTCAAAGCCTCGGCTTTTAGAATAGGTCTGCAGAGGGCGACCTGCGTCTACAATATTCACGTTCAATGACAGCAAGCGGAGATCTTGCAAATAGTAAAGAACGGAAACACTAATGATATCAGATCACAGAATCTGCCATGATTATTTTTCTTATTGATTCTACTTTGTGTTTTCACCATTTTCCAGAGCTCTGCCAGATGTCAGTGAATAGAAATATTTTGTTTTTCACTGATTTAAAGGTTTGAACTATTAAAAGTTTGTGAACCCCCTGTTACTAATAAAGTCTGAGCAGCCCCTAATTATCATTATTTTCTGACCTCTTATCCTTACTTTGGAAGATAATAACATTCAGTCTTGGGACAGTTATATGTAATAATCTCCAAAGAAATGAGCAGGGGCAAAAGTGACAATTGTCGCCAAAGAAAGACGCGTGAATGATCCCGTTATTAGCAGCCGGCGCGCGCCTCCTTAGGAAATGTTACCGTGTAATTACATTAAAGTTGTCTGTGTTTGATTCGTTCTGCTAAAACGGATAATGTGAGGTGGGGATGAGCAATCGCCTGAACAAATGCGACTAATATCTCCAGAAATACACGTCAATCCGCAGCAGATTCCGCAACGTGTGCACACACCCTAACAGGGAGATACTTGTGGAATTATATCCGCCAAGGGGGCACCTTAGGAAGGGATCAAAACCTTCGTCGAATCATTAGATATTTTAAAATACAAAATAAAACAAAGCAACTTTGCAGATGAATTCGATTAAAAAAATCTCCAACCGTTTCATGTACACAGCTCCTAGACAGACTCGTGTGTCTCCGTGGTTGCAGAATACAAACAAATCGTGTGGTCAGATCCCACCCAGTGTAAGTTGGCAATAAGAAGGGCTCAGATGGAAGAGTAGGTTACAGGATCAGACTGCGCCAGGTTTATAGGAGCTGCAAACACAAAACGAACTGAGATTTTTAATCAGGGTGGTCACTTTTTTTAATGCACTGGGGCAATGAAAAAATATTAGTTGTAAAGGTGGAGATTTCTTGTATACAGAGATATATGATAAAATTCTGTCTGCAGCCACCACTAGGTGGAGCTCCCTGTATACAGAGATATATGATAAGATCCTGTCTGCCGTCACCACTAGGGGGAGCTCCCTGTATACAGAGATACAGGATAAGATCCTGTCTGCAGCCACCACTAGGGGGAGATCCCTGTATACAGAGATACATGATAAGGTTCTGTCTGTAGCCACCACTAGGGAGAGCTCTGTGTATACAGAGATACAGGATAAGATCCTGTCTGCAGCCACCACTAGGGGGAGCTTCCTGTATACAGAGATAAATTATACGATACTGTCTGCAGCCACCACTAGGGGGAGCTCCCTGTATACAGAGATACATGATAAGATCCTGTCTGCATTCACCACTAGGGGGAGCTCCCTGTATACAGAGATACATGATAAGATCCTGTCTGCATTCACCACTAGGGGGAGCTCCCTGTATACAGAGATACATGATAAGATTCTGTCTGCAGCCACTACTAGGGGGAGCTCCCTGTATACAGAGATACATGATAAAATCCTGTCTGTTGTCACCACTAGGGGGAGCTCCCTGTATACAGAGATACATGATAAGATACAGTCTGCAGTCACCACTAGGGGAGCTCCCTGTATACAGAGATACATGATAGATTCCATCTGCAGCCACCACTAGGAGGAGCTCCCTGTATACAGAGACACATGATAAGATCCTGTTTTCAGTCACCACTAGTGGGAGCTCCCTGTATACAGAGATACATGATAAGATCCTGTCTGCATTCACCACTAGGGGGAGCTCCCTGTATACAGAGATACAGGATAAGATCCTGTCTGTAGTCACCACTAGGGGGAGCTCCCAGTATACAGAGATACATGATAGGTTCCATCTGCAGCCACCACTAGGAGGAGGTCCCTGTATACAGAGATACATGATAAGATTCTGTTTGCAGTCACCACTAGGGGGAGCTCCCTGTATACAGAGATACAGGATAATATCCTGTCTGTAGTCACCACTAGGGGGAGCTCCCGGTATACATGATAGGTTCCATCTGCAGCCACCACTAGGAGGAGGTCCCTGTATACAGAGATACATGATAAGATTCTGTTTGCAGTCACCACTAGGGGGAGCTCCCTGTATACAGAGATACATGAAAAGATCCTGTTTGCAGTCACCTCTAGGGGGAGCTCCCTGTACACAGATACATGATAGATTCCATCTGCAGCCACCACTAGGGGGAGCTCCTGTATACAGAGATACATGATAAGATCCTGTTTGCTGTCACCACTAGGGGGCGCTCCCTGTATACAGAGATACATGATAAGATTCTGTCTGCCATCACCTCTAGGGGAAGCTCCCTGTATACAGAGATACATGATAAGAGCCTGTCTGCCGTTACCACTAGGGGGAGCTCCTTGTATACAGAGATACATGTTAAGATTCTGTCTGCAGCCACCACTAGTGGGAGCTCCCTGTATACAGAGATACAGGATAAGATTCTGTCTGCAGCCACTACTAGGGGGAGCTCCCTGTACACAGAGATACATGATAAGATTCTGTCTGCCATCACCTCTAGGGGAAGCTCCCTGTATACAGAGATACATGATAAGAGCCTGTCTGCCGTTACCACTAGGGGGAGCTCCCTGTATACAGAGATACATGTTAAGCTTCTGTCTGCAGCCACCACTAGGGGGAGCTCCCTGTATACAGAGATACAGGATAAGATTCTGTCTGCAGCCACTACTAGGGGGAGCTCCCTGTACACAGAGATACATGATAAGGTACTGTCTGCAGTCACCACTAGGGGAGCTCCCTGTATACAGAGATACATGATAGATTCCATCTGCAGCCACCACTAGGAGGAGCTCTCTGTATACAGAGATACATGATAAGATCCTGTCTGTAGTCACCACTAGGGGGAGCTCTCTGTACACAGAGATACATGATAAGATCCTGTCTGCAGCCACCACTAGGGGGAGCTCCCGGTATACATGATAGGTTCCATCTGCAGCCACCACTAGGAGGAGGTCCCTGTATACAGAGATACATGATAAGATTCTGTTTGCAGTCACCACTAGGGGGAGCTCCCTGTATACAGAGATACATGATAAGATCCTGTCTGTAGTCACCACTAGGGGGAGCTCTCTGTACACAGAGATACATGATAAGATCCTGTCTGTAGTCACCACTAGGGGGAGCTCTCTGTACACAGAGATACATGATAAGATCCTGTCTGCAGCCACCACTAGGGGGAGCTCCCGGTATACATGATAGGTTCCATCTGCAGCCACCACTAGGAGGAGGTCCCTGTATACAGAGATACATGATAAGATTCTGTTTGCAGTCACCACTAGGGGGAGCTCCCTGTATACTGAGATACATGATAAGATCCTGTTTGCAGTCACCTCTAGGGGGAGCTCCCTGTACACAGATACATGATAGATTCCATCTGCAGCCATCACTAGGGGGAGCTCCCTGTATACAGAGATACATGATAAGATCCTGTTTGCTGTCACCACTAGGGGGCGCTCCCTGTATACAGAGATACATGATAAGATTCTGTCTGCCATCACCTCTAGGGGAAGCTCCCTGTATACAGAGATACATGATAAGAGCCTGTCTGCCGTTACCACTAGGGGGAGCTCCTTGTATACAGAGATACATGTTAAGATTCTGTCTGCAGCCACCACTAGGGGGAGCTCCCTGTATACAGAGATACATGATAAGAGCCTGTCTGCAGCCACCACTAGGGGGAGCTCCCTGTATACAGAGATACATGATAAGATCCTGTTTGCAGTCACCTCTAGGGGGAGCTCCCTGTATACAGAGATACATGATAGATTCCATCTGCAGCCACCACTAGTGGGAGCTCCCTGTATACAGAGATACATGATAAGTTCCTGTTTGCTGTCACCACTAGGGGGAGCTCCCTGTATGCAGAGATACATGTTAAGATTCCGTCTGCAGCCACCACTAGGGGGAGCTCCCGGTATACAGAGATACAGGATAAGATTCTGTCTGCAGCCACTACTAGAGGGAGCTCCCTGTATACAGAGATACATGATACGATCCTGTCTACATTCACCACTAGGGGGAGCTCCCTGTATACAGAGATGCCATGATAAGATTCTGTTTGCAGCCGCCACTAGGGGGGGGGCTCCCTGTATACAGAGATACATGATAAGATCCTGTCTGCATTCACCACTAGGGGGAGCTCCCTGTATACAGAGATACAGGATAAGAGCCTGTCTGCATTCACCACTAGGGGGAGCTCTCTGTACACAGAGATACATGATAAGATCCTGTCTGCAGCCACCACTAGGGGGAGCTCCCTGTATACAGAGATGCATGATAAGAGCCTGTCTGCATTCACCACTAGGGGGAGCTCCCTGTATACAGAGATACATGATAAGATCCTGTCTACATTCACCACTAGGGGGAGCTCCCTGTATACAGAGATGCCATGATAAGATTCTGTTTGCAGCCACCACTAGGGGGGGCTCCCTGTATACAGAGATACATGATAAGATCCTGTCTGCATTCACCACTAGGGGGAGCTCTCTGTATGCAGAGATACATGATAAGATCCTGTCTGTAGTCACCACTAGGGGGAGCTCTCTGTACACAGAGATACATGATAAGATCCTGTCTGCATTCACCACTAGGGGGAGCTCCCTGTATACAGAAATGCCATGATAAGATTCTGTTTGCAGCCACCACTAGGGGGGGCTCCCTGTATACAGAGATTCATGATAAGATCCTGTCTGCATTCACCACTAGGGGGAGCTCCCTGTATACAGACATACATGATAAGAGCCTGTCTGCAGCCACCATTAGGGGGAGCTCCCTGCATACAGAGATACATGATAAGAGCCTGTCTGCATTCACCACTAGGGGGAGCTCCCTGTATACAGAGATACATGATAAGATTCTGTCTGCAGCCACCACTAGGGGGAGCTCCCTGTACACAGAGATAGATGATAAGATTCTGTCTGCCATCACCTCTAGGGGAGTTCCCTGTATACAGAGATACATGATAAGATCCTGTCTGCATTCACCACTAGGGGGAGCTCCCTGTATACAGAGATGCCATGATAAGATTCTGTTTGCAGCCACCACTAGGGGGGGCTCCCTGTATACAGAGATACATGATAAGATCCTGTCTGCATTCACCACTAGGGGGGGCTCCCTGTATTCAGAGATACATGATAAGATTCTGACTGTCTGCAGACACCACTAGGGGGAGCTCATTCTATACAGTGAAGTTAATGGAAGAAACATAAATATATTTGAAGGATAATTCTCCTTGTGGGAACTGTAAGTCCTGTTGTGAAAGGAGCTCTGCCCTATTTCTGGAGACTCCTGGATATCCATGAGAGAAGGCAGGAAAGTTCTACACTAAATGGAGAGGAACAGGATCCCAAAAAGTTGCAAACCAAAATATGGATCTCCGTGTATTTTGTGGCTCCTATCCTCCCTCACCAAGTCGTCCCAATAACTGATATATTATTTAGTGTAGGCATACAAGGCTCCATTGAGGTTCATGTTAATAGTTTGGTGTGTGGGCGCCGGGAGTCATCAGAGTAGCGACTCCTGTGATTGTCTCGCCAGTGCATATGATACTATTGATCTCCTGCTAAAAGATGGACCTTTTCCTTTTGGGTTTTAAATCTTATCCAATTATCCCCTATGGAGCCGAGAGGTCTGAGGCTCTGCATTACGTGACACAGTGAGAGAGTGCGCCGCGCCGTGAAACCTGGCACCGGGGTTAACACACTGTGTGATACCCAGGAGCCCGGGGAGTGTGAGGGTGAGGGCAGATCACAGGATAGCACCGCACAGCTCTTGTCTCATGGGCTCACGCTCGCTCCTCAAAGATATATGAAATTAAAAACCTTCGCTTCTTGTTTGACCGTTTCAGACAATGATGGAGGTGAGTGAGAATGGAAATATCGTAAGAAAATATCTACAGAGGACGATAAACTGAACAGCCCGATCCATGAGATCTCTGCGGGAAAATAGTGCAGAGATCATGTAATTAACAAGGGATAATGAGCAAGTTTGAGGGCAACATCTATCTATTATCTATCATTTATCATCTATCTATCTATCTATCTATCATCTATTACCTATCTATATCATCTATTATCTATCATTTATCATCTATCTATCATCTATTATCTATCTATTTATTATCTATCTATCTATCATCTATCTATCTATCATCTATTATCTATCTATCATCTATTATCTATCTATCATCTATTATCTATCTATCTATCATCTATCAATCTTTCTATCTCTCACAGGACTATAGGTATCCATGATTTCGACTGCTAGCAACTAGATGTCACTACTATATCAGTGGACGTAAACATGGATACGTAAGGTCCTGCAATGCCTGCACATGGGCAGTACGGTGGCTCAGTGGATAGCACTCGAATCCCACCCATGACAACATCTGCAAGGAGTTTGTATGTTCTCCCCGTGTTTGCGTGGGTTTCCTCTGGGTACTCTGGTTTCCTCCCACATTCCAAAAGACACATAGTTAGGGAATTTAGATTGTGAGCCCCATTGGGGACAGTGATAATGTGTGCAAACTGTAAAGCGCTGCGGAATATGTTAGCGCTATATAAAAAATAAAGATTATTATTATTATGTGGAAAGAGACATAGAGAATCAGAAAAACTATACATTTCTAATTTGAGGTATTTGCTAATATTATTATTATCACACCTACTACATATTGGGATAGGATCTTGGAGTTGGAAATACCCCTTTAAGCCTGTGAAATGCGTCTTGATGAGGCTGAGATCTAATGATCACTCGGCCATTTCAGAGTATTCCACTTCTTTTCTTTCCCACTCTATTTTGTGTCATTGTCCTTCTGTCCTGTTAAGCGCCGTCCAATCAACCTTCCTGTATTTGGATGAATCTGAGTATAAAGTATCACCCTGTACACTGCAGAATTCATCTGGCTGCTTCTTTCTTTAGTCACTATGTAGGAGGGTGGACTGACATGTGGACCTGGCTGATGAAGAAGGAACATGTAAAATATGTTGTGTACACTGACGAGAATTCATATACATGTCTAAGGAAACAGCTAGAATTCATAAGAGATGGTGTAGTGCCGGGTTTTGGCCACTAGATGGAGATATAGTGAGTAAAGGACGTAACAGCAGCTGAAGCTAGGAAACGCAGAGTCATGGTGGATGGAGTTACGGGACTGAGGAGGGGAATTCCCAAGAAAGGGGATAAAAGGAAAGAGAGTCCCAGGGATAGAGAGAACCTAGGAGGAGACAGAGGAGAGAAGAGCTCAGGAGAAGACGGAGGAAGGAAGAGCTCAGGAAGAGACAGAGGAGAGAGAGACGGATAGTCGGGGGGTGGCCCTGACAGGACAGCTGCAGACCAAAGGACGCTGACTAAAGGACGCCTGGGTTTCCGAACGGACAGCTGGATACTGAAGGGGCAGTAAGTGTCGCAGTGGGCAGACTCGACCGGGGGAAGTGCTGTGACCGTGGGCCTAACGGCAGCCACGGTGAGAGAACCCAGAGGGCCTTCTCCAACAGGAGTAGGAGGAGGTGATAGGTACCCAGGCCAAGGTGCAGAAGCTGTCATATAGCTGTGGATGTCCAAGAAGACACCGAATAAAGTGGACCTGATTGAACATGTTTCTGCGTCTCTCGTCAGTCTGTCTCGTGGCCGAAAGGGACCACCCGCTAGGCGGCACACGTACTACAACATCATCAATAACCACTAGTGACCAGGTGCCATTGGAAGCCATGCATGCTCGGTCCATCACATGGCCTCCACCATGTGTTACAGATGATGTGGTGTACTTTGGACCATGAGCCGTTCCATGCCTTCTCCATACTTTCTTCTTCCCTTCGTTCTGGTTCAGGTTGATCTTAGTTTTTCTTTTCTAGAACTGGGTGGCTTCTTTGGATGTTTTTGGCAAAATCTAATCTCGCCTCCCTGTTTTTAGGGCTGAATAATGGTTAGCATCTTGTGGTGAACCCTCTCTGCATTTGCTCTCATGAAGTCTCTTTATGGTAGACTTAGATACTGAAACACCTACATACAGGAGACTGATCTTCACTTGGGTCGATGTTGTCACTGGGATTTACTTCCAATGGAAAGGATTCTGCAATCATCCACCACTATTGTCTTTTGTGGACTTCCAGGCCTTTTTGAGTTCCCAAGCTCACCAGTGCACTTTTTTTTTTTGCAGAAAGTACCAAATTGTTGATTTGGCCTCTCCTAACATTTCTGCTAACTCTCTGATAGATTTATTCTTTTTTTTTACCCTAATGAAGGTTTGTTTCTCTTCCATTGAGAGCTCATTTGACTGTATTTTGTGGGTTCCCAGCAACAGTTTCGAAATGTAAATGCCACAACTGGAATCAGCTCCAGACCTTTTACCTAACTGATGATGGATTAACGAGGAAGAAGCCCATGCAGATCATGGGCGTGGAATTTGGTGAATATTCAGTCCCTTTAGTAGCGGCACGTTACCACCGGCAGCTGTAGGAATGCTCTGGCTGACCTGACACTGTGCTCGCTAATGAAGAGCTATGAATACTCACTGCTCTGCATGCGCACAGTCCCAGCATGCAGCGCAGTGAGTATTCCGGCAGCTGCCCTTTAGCTTGCAAGCAACGCATGATGTCCCTGCCATGTGCTGCTAACAAGCATAAAGCAGCTGCTGGAATCGGAACAAGATGCTGTGAGGGAGTGCTGGGAAGGTAAGTGTAATATTTTTTGTAATGTTTTCTGATGGGGCCCTGCATGCCAGGATGGGGGTGGGGGCCAATCATACCAGAATAAGGATGGGGCCACGCATACCAGGACTGGGATGGGGGCCAATCATACCAGGATGCTAAAGAGAAATAAATATTCATTGTCATGCAGTGAATATTAATTTCTCTTTAGCAGTGGGCACAGGAGATAGCCGCAGCAGCCGGCTCCAGGCTCCTGTGACCCGCTGCTCCGCCGATGCCGCTCCCCCACCTCCCCACTACAGCCAAAGCCCATATATCCGGACTATAAGACACACCCCCTATTTTCCTCCACATTTTTGGAGGAAAAAATTGCATGTTATAGTTCGAAAAATGCGGTAGTTATTTTCCCCACTGTATATATAGTTGTTAGGAGTGGCAACAGGCACTAAATAAAAAATATAAATAAAGTGCCTTCGCCACTCGGGGTCCACCGTGCGGTAGATGGAGAAACCGCAGCTAGATGTGGACAGAGCACAATGGCGGTAGTGTGCACGGGGTTTGACGTCACCCAGGTGCACAGGGAAAGCTCTGTTAAATCACAGAGCTATAACACAAAGCATAAACACAATAACTCTGAGCCTTTTAGCGTCACAGGTACTCAGAGTAATTAGCACAGTATTGAAGTCACAGGAGTAGCCCCAAATGGCGGGACTACGTCCGTCTAGACTTACCGTAGATAGAAGTGTATAGAGCGTTGCAGCCGCAAACGCAACCAATAAGCTGCTACTGCAGCGCGGCGTGGATAATGCCGCAAGGTGACACAGCTGGAAAACGCTGGTGCGATGTCAGACACTAGCAAGTGTGCCTGGAGTAATGGCGCGCTGGCGCTGGTACTGGCTCTAACTCAATCCCTCACACATTCGTAGTACCAAAGGAATGGGGTTTCAAATGAGTCATTCACCAGATCATGCATCCATCAACATACACACTGCAGCAAGCATGACTATATTAGCGCATGGCGGAACAGCCATGCGCGCTTTTTATAGCAAACAGGACCTTCGAAAGGCTTCCAGATCTCTGAGCTGAGCCAATGGAATCTGGAGCAGGACCTGAGCACCTGACTCCTGAACTCCAATGGGCGATTGCCCCATGAGCACGCTCAGAAGAAGGGACGAAGGACTTAGCCTCCGGAGAGAGTTGCTGTAAAGCAATCTCCTTTGCAATCTCCTTTGCATTAGACAAAGAGCAAAGGATGAAAATGATGAAATGGTAAGACAGGATGTTGAGAAGGCTGAACTTTTAAATTCCTATTTTGCATCTGTTTTCTCTCAGAAAGGAAATGTAACATCAAATGTTATTCACTGTCCTATTAAGGGAATAGAAAAATCCAGGATATCTATAAACAGAAAGATAGTGAGGAAACACTTAGCTAACCTAAATGAATTCAAGTCTCCAGGTCCAGATGAATTACACCCCAGAGTACTGAAGGAGATAGCAGAAGAAATTTTTGAACCCCTCTCCATAATCTTTGAAAATTCTTGGAGAACAGAAGTGCCAGAAGACTGGAGAAGAGCAAATGTTGTTCCTATCTTCAAAAAGGGGAAGAAGGTGGACCCAGGCAACTATAGGCCGGTGAGTCTGACTTCTATACCAGGAAAGATCTTTGAACAAATTATTAAACAACATGTATGTCAATACCTGGATAAGAATGAAGTGATTAAACAGAGTCAGCATGGGTTTGTAACTAATAAGTCATGTCAGACTAACTTAATTTCCTTCTATGACGGTATCACTGATTGGGTGGATCAAGGAAATGCTGTAGATATAGTATATCTTGACTTCAGCAAAGCATTTGACAAAGTCTCTCATGCAATCCTTATTGAAAAAATGACTAAGTATGGAATGGACAAGGCAACTGTTAGGTGGATTCATAACTGGCTTAGTGATCGGACCCAAAGAGTGGTCGTAAATGGCTGCACATCCAGTTGGAAGAAGGTCTCAAGTGGGGTACCACAGGGCTCTGTCCTGGGCCCTGTATTGTTCAACATCTTTATCAACGATTTAGATGAAGGAATTGAGGGTAAACTGATTAAATTTGCTGATGACACAAAGCTAGGAGGGATAGCCAATACTAGAGAAGAGAGAGAGAGGATTCAAAAAGATATAAATAAACTGGAGAAGTGGGCAGCAACTAACAGAATGGTTTTTAACAGGGAGAAATGCAAAGTACTACATCTGGGCAATAAAAATGAAAAAAGCATATATACAATGGGAGGAATAGGGCTAAGTGACAGCACATGTGAAAAAGACTTGGGTATACTAATAGATCACAGACTGAATATGAGTCAACAGTGTGATGCAGCAGCAAAAAAGGCAAATGCAATTCTAGGATGTATTAACAGAAGCATACAGTCTAGATCACGTGAAGTCATTATTTCCCTCTACTCCTCTTTGGTCAGACCTCATCTGGAATATTGTGTCCAGTTTTGGGCACCACATTTTAAAAAAGACATCAACAAACTGGAGCAAGTTCAGAAAAGAGCGACCAGAATGGTGACCGGTCTGCAAACCCTGTCTTATGAGGAAAGGTTGCAGGATTTGGGAATGTTTAGTTTGCAAAAGAGAAGACTGAGAGGAGACTTAATAGCTGTCTACAAATATCTAAAGGGCTGTCACATTGTAGAAGGATCAACTTTATTCTCATTTGCACAAGGAAAGACTAGAAGCAATGGGATGAAACTGAATGGGAGGAGACACAGATTAGATATTAGAAAAAACTTTTTGACAGTTAGAGTGATCAATGAGTGGAACAGGCTGCCACGAGAAGTGGTGAGTTCTCCTTCAATGGAAGTCTTCAAACAGAGGCTGGACAGACATCTGACTGGGATGATTTAGTGAATCCTGCTTTGAGCAGGGGGTTGGACCAGATGGCCCAGGAGGTCCCTTCCAACTCTACGATTCTATGATTCTATGATTCTAAGAGCAGGAGACTGCAGCATGTGAGGGTCTAGATTCCTGCCTAGTAATGGCCGAAATCTGACTCCTAACATATAGTTGTGTGAAATAGTGTTTATCCCCTTATTTCTTATTCTTTTGCATGTTTATTACACTTAAATGTTTCACATCACCAAAGAAATTTAAATATTAGACAAAGATAATGCAACTAACAACAAAATGCAGTTTATAAATGAAGGTCTTTATTAAGATTATTAATGGACAGGGCCCTGTGTGAAAAAGTGATTGCCCCTTCCTTTATACATAAATTAACTGTGGTTTATCACATCTTTGGAAAGCTGAGTACAATGTCCATAGCAACACAAAGACCTGATTACTGCCACATCTGTTCTTAATCAAGAAATCACTTAAATAGGACCTGCCTGACAAAGCAAAGTAAAAACATCAGAAAAAGTCAGCGATGTTTACCTGCCTAGGCTTCCAAACAAATGCTCTAACAGAATGCAATGGACCCATGTAGTTAAGATGGAGGCAACACAGGTGCAAAAATACCAATGAGACAACCACTCTCGGCCTACCAGTCCATGGAGGGGGTGGTTGCTTGGTATATTAATGCACAATAGAGGCTTGTATGCGGCACTGTTCACATACAGGTGATGCACAGCATCCATGTTAGCAGCCTATTAATGACGCCCATACTATTTGATCAGGCGGGCTGCTGTTTTTGAATTTTTGGAGGATTTTTAAGTCCTCTCTTTGTGGTTTTGCTGTTTAGGCAAAGCAAAGTAGACCAAAGGCTCCTCAAAAGCTAGACATCATGCGGTAGTCGAAAGAAATTCTGGATCAAATGAGAAACAAAGTAATTGAGATCTATCAGTCTGGAAAACATTGTAAAGCCATTTCTAAAACTTTAGGACTCCAGCGAACCACAGTGAGAGCCATTATCCACAAACAGTGGATAATGGAACAGTGGTGAATCTTCCCAGGAGTGGCAGGCCAAGGAAAATTACCCCAAGAGCACAACAACAGCTCCTCAAGAGGTCACAAAAAGCACAACAACATCCTATAAAATGGAGGCCTCACTTGCCTCAGTTAAGGTCAGTGTTCATGAATCCACCATAAGAAAGAGACTGGGCAAAAATAGCCTGCATGGCAGAGTTCCAAGACGAAAACCACTGCTGAGCAATAAGAACATAAAGGCTCATCTCAGTTTTGCCAGAAAACATATTGATAATCCCCAAGACTTTTAGGAGAATACTCTGTGGACTGACAAGACTAAAGTTGATCATTTTGGAAGGTGTATGTCCCATTACATCTGGAATAGAAGTTACACAGCATTGCAGAAAAGGAACATCATACCAACAGTAAAATATGGTGGTGGTAGTGTGATGGTCAGGGGATGTTTGCTGTTTCAGGACCTGGAAGACTTGCAGTGCTTCCTGGAACCATGAATTCTGCTGTCTACCAAAGAAATTTGAAGGAGAATGTCCGGCCATCTGTTCGTGACCTCAGACTGAAGTGCACTTGGGTTATGCAGCTGAACAATGATCCAAAACACACCAGCAAGTGTCCACCTCTAAATGGCTTAAGAAAAACAAAATTTGGACTTTGGAGTGGCCTAGTCAAAGTCCTGACCTTAATCCGATTGAGATGCTATAGCATGACCTTAAAAAGGCGGTTCATGCTCAGAAACCCTCCAATGTGGTTGAATTACAACAATTCTGCAAAGATGAGTGGCCAAAATTCCTCCAGAGCGCTGTAAAAGACTCATTGCCAGTTATCGCACACGCTGGATTGCAGTTGTTGCTGCTAAGGGTGGCCCAACCAATTATTTGGTTTAGGGGGCAATCAATTTTTCTCACAGGGCCCTTCGCTCTGCCATCATCTTTACAGTCTATTGCCCCATCAGCGCATACGTCCGAACCTTGTTTTGCGTGCTAGGGGGTGGGGTTTGGACATATGCCCCGGCGGGGCCACTAAACGAAATGTGAAAGCGCTCTTAGTTTACCAATAAATCTGTCTGCAGTGCCTATGAAAGTCTATAGTGAGCGAGGGAGAAAGAAAGGAAACTGCTAAAAATTCAAAAAGGAATAATGCTACAAAGTTGCAAAATTGTATTGAATTTGTATCGTGAGAAATTGGAGTCTTAGTAAATATTTGATCACATCCTGCAATAAATCTCTGGGGTTGTTTGTTGCAAAACGACAAGGAAAAAAAATAAATTCCTGCTGATAAAACACCTTATTTAGAAGAAGGAGACGTTGCACGTGCAGTAGGGAATGCCTCTCCCCTGGGGTGACAAGGCTGACTCTTAATCTGTGAGCTTTTCCAAGTATCTTGGAACCAAACCCTAAGAAATGAAATCTCCTTCAGCCACTAAACAGATTTGTTTTTGTTGTGTTTGTTTTTTGATGTTTTTTTTTTTTGCCACCGGTCATTTCCAACCAGCGACTGATTCCACACACAAGGGTTATAATTATCTGCACAATGTGACTCTTGTTACTGATCTGGGCTCTGCCTCTGAAAACCCGAAATCCTCCGGGATCAAGAAATACTAGGAAGGAAACTGTAACAAGCTTGTTCCTGTAATCATTTATTTATGCCTGTGTTTTTAATGAGATAGATAGATAGAGTGGGGGAAATAAGTATTTGATCCCTTGCTGATTTTGTACGTTTGCCCACTGGCAGAGACATGAACAGTCTATAATTTTAAGGGTAGGTGTCACAGGGCAGTAGGAGGAAAACAGGGGACGAGGAACCAGGGCCCCTGAACTGCCCCTCAGGCTAAGGGGGGGCCCAAGTCCCCAACCTGTCCCTATGTCCTGTTTAATCATGAGCTAAAGCCCCAACCCCCTCCCCAGGAGGTGAGACAGGGAATGAGGTGTACTGCACAAAAACCCAAAAGGAAAGGATTCAACAGAATGGGATAATACAAAACAACACTTAGCTTGCTCTGCTGCAATGCTCCAGGAAAGCAGAGTTAGCCACTTGTAAACAGAATAGAACTCAAGCACCACAGAACTCTGTCAGCTCCTGAACTCCAGCTTGGTTGGTCTCCAAAGAGGAACAATATCACCAACAGCTAGCTAGTGCACCTGGAGAGCTTATATAGGAAGGTGGGAGTGGTTTCCACCTGCCTCAACAGATAGAACAGCCATGCAATTTCACCAGCGGCCACCGGGGGCAAAAACCCACCAGCAGACTAACTAAACTTGTAGTAACACCAGCGGCCACCGGGGGCAAAGACTTATATTAACCCCCGATGGTCTGAAAGGAAAAAAGGTTATATATGAGGATCCAGATCTGACATCGATCCAAAGATGGATCGTGACAGTAGGTTAATTTTAACATTGAGAGATAGAATATCAAAAATAAACCCAGAAAATCACATTGTATAAATTATATACATTAGCGTTTTGCAGTGAGAAATAAGTATTTGATCCCTCTGGCAAACAAGACTTAATACTGTCATGATCCCAGTGTGGACTGGACCTGCCCGCTTGGGGTTAATGTCTGGAGCCCTGTACTGGTGGACCTGCACTCCTGGGGTTAATGTTATGATCGCAGTGCAGGCTCTTACCTGCACACCTGGGGCTTATTATTGTGGCCTCTCCTTGGTTCGGGGAGAGCTTCTTATAGCCCCAGGATGCACCAATCCCCGTCAGTTATACTTTCGCCCTTGGCAGTGTGTTGACCCCCTGAGTGTTTGTGCTGTGTTTTTGTTTGCCTGATACTTTGGTTTTGACTCGGTCTGTTCTCTGGATGCTGCTTGTTGGATTCTGTTTTTGTACCTTCTATGTCTGTTTGGCTTTGACAGCTGCCTGGCCCCGACTATCCGTTCTGTCTCATCCTTGGTACTGTACTGCTATCTCTGTGTATGACCCCCGTTTGTCTGACCTGAAAATTCCTATAGTTGTGTCCTGCAGTATCTCTGCAGCAGGACGCTAAGCCCCACCCCTTTCAGGCTGGTTTCACACTTGGGTTTTTTTGCGCTGCTTTTTAGCGCTAAAAACCGCATGCGCTTTTTCCCCTATACTTTAACATGGGTGCGCATATTTGCGCATACATACGCACACGAACGCGTTTGTATGCGCATGTGTTTTTTTTGCAGTGTGCGCTCGGGCGCACAAAATGCATCCTGTTGCATTTTTTGTGCGTCCGACTTGCCCCCCAAAAAGGCATGCGCACGCAATGCGTTTTTTTTATAGCAAAACACCCATTAAAGTCTATGGGTGCGCATACGTGCGCATTGTAATGCGCACATATGTGCAAAAAAAGCATGCGTTTTTTAAAAAATTGCACCAAAACCCGCAAAAAAACACACAAACGCATGATGCGTTTTTTCATGTGTTTGTGTGCGCAAAAAATGCGCATCAAAAAAACGCAAGTGTGAAAGCAGCCTCAGTCACCTGATCGTAGGTCCTGTGCTGCTTGCTAACTTCGGCGTCACAGGTCCTGTCTGCCGGAGTTTTCCCTGCTGTAGCCGACACCGAGCCCCTCTGCAGTGTGGGTGAGTCCCTGTTCAGCCGTGGCTGTCCGCCGGCGCTGACCGGACCGTGATAAATACTTGGTGGCAAAACCCTTGTTGGCAAGCACAGCAATCAGACGTTTTTTGTAGTTGATGATGAGGTTAGCGCACGTCAGGAGGAATTTTGGTTGCGTGTTTATTTCTGTTAATGTTGATGATTATGGCTTACAGCCAATGAAAACCCAAAAGTCATTATCTCAGTAAATTAGAATACTTTATAACACTAATAATACTTTTAAAATCTGAAATGTTGGCCTACTGAAATGTATGTTCAGTAAATGCACTCAATACTTGGTCGGGGCTCCTTTTACATCAATTACTGCATCAATGCGGCGTGGCATGGAGGCGATCAGCCTGTGGCACTGCTGAGGGGTTATGGAAGCCCAGGTTGCTTTGATAGCAGCCTTCAGCTCGTCTGCATTGTTGGGTCTGGTGTCTCTCATCTTCCTCTTGACAATACTCCAGATTCTCTATGGGGTTAAGGTCAGGAGAGTTTGCTGCCAATCAAGCACAGTGATACTGTTGTGTGTACACCAGGTGTTGGTACTTTTGGCAGTGTGGACAGGGGCCAAGTCCTGCTGGAGAATGACATTTCCATCTCCATAAAGCTTGTCGGCAGAGGGAAGCATGAAGTGCTCTAGAATGTCCTGGTAGACGGCTGCGCTGACTTTGGTCTTGGTAAAACACAGTGGACCTACACCAGCAGATGACATGGCTCCCCAAACCATCACTGATGGTGGAGACTTCACACCAGACCTCCAGCAGCTTGGATTGTGGCCTCTCCACTCTTCCTCCAGACTCTGGGACCGCGATTTCCAAATGAAATGCAAAATTTGCATTCATCTGAAAACAATACCTTGGACCACTGATAACAGTCCAGTTCTTTTTCTCCTTGGCCCAGGTAAGACGCTTCTGGCGTTGTCTATTGGTCATGAGTGGCTGACACAAGGAATGTGACACTTGTAGCCCATGTCCTGGACACGTCTGTGTGTGGTGTGAAGCAATGACTCCAGCAGCAGTCCACTCCTTGTGAATCTCCCACAAATTTTTAAATGTCCTTTTCTTAACAATCCTTTCCAGGCTGTGGTTATCCCGGTTGCTTGTGCTCCTTTTTCTACCACACTATTTCCTTCCACTCCACTTTCCATTAATATGCTTGGATACAGCACTCTGTGAACAGCCGGCTTCTTTAGCAATGACCTTTTGTGGCTTCCCCTCCTTGTGGAGTGTGTCAGTGACTGCCTTCTGGACATCTGTCAGGTCAGCAGTCTTCCCCATGATTGTGGAGCTACTGAAACAGACTAAGGGACCTTTATAAACTCTTAGGAGCCTTTACAGGTGTTTTTTGTTAATTATTCTAATTTACTGAGATAATGACTTTTGGGTTTTCATTGGCTGTAAGCCATAATCATCAACATTAACAGAAATAAACACGTGGAATAGATCACTCTGTGTGTAATGACTCTATAGAATATGAGTTTCACTTTATGTATTGAAGAACTGAAATAAATGAACTTTTTTGATGATATTCTAATTTTTTGAGAAACACTTGTATATTTAGTCTTGCCAGGGGAGGCTACACATCAGACACATTCCATATAACCTATACGACTAGCATGGTACAGGTGTGTGTTTGTACAGTGTGATCACAACGATGGAGATGTCGAGACTCGCAGCCACTCTCGGGGGTCACATACCATGACCTGTGTTCTGTTGGTTTAATTAAATAACTGAGGGATGGATTTTGTTAGCTGGAGGCACAAGCAGAGAATCGAGGGATTGTTTGCTCGTGAGCAGAACAGAGAGTTTTATAACGTCTCATACAGAATTAATTCAAGTACATACAACATGTCCCCCATCCAGCAGAAGCCCCCAGGGCGGATCTCATGGATTCTCATACTATAGATCCTGGTGACCATCTTATATCATCTTTAGCCATTTCTGCTTCTGGGAAAGCTGGGTGTCTCTCATGTGGCAAGCATCAGCAACTTTCCCAGTACATGTACAGTCGTGGCTGAAAGTGTTGGTACCCTTGAAATTGTTCCAGAAAGTGAAGTATTTCTCCGATAAAATTATCACAATTACACATGTTTTGTTATACACATGTTTATGTCCTTTGTGTGTATTGGAACAACATAAAAAACTGAAAAAAGGCAAATTAGACATAATTTCACACAAAAGGCCAAAAATAGGCCAGACAATATTGTTGCAACCTTTCCAAAATTGTGGATAAACAACTTTGTTTTAAGAATGTGATGCTCGTTCCAAATCACCTGTGGCAAGTAACAGGTGCGGGCAATATGAAAATCACCTTGGAAACCAGATAAAAAGTGGAGAAGTTGTCTTAATCTTTGCATTGTGTGTATGTGTGTGCCACACTAAGCATGGAGAACAGAAAGAGGAGAAGAGAACTGTCTGAGGACTTGCGAATAAAAATTGTTGAAAAATATCAATAATCTCAAGGTTACAAGTCCACCTATAGAGATCTTGATGTTCTTTTGTTCACGAAGCACAACATAAGCTAGAATTTTACAACCCATGGATCTGTAGCTAATCTCCGTGGACATGGATGACAGAGGAAAAAAACTTGATGAAAGGTTACAACACAGGATAGCCCAGATGGTGGTTAAGCAGCCCCAATCAAGGTCCAAATAAATTCAAGCTGTCCTGCAGGCTCAGGGTGCATCAGTGTCAGTGTGAACTACCCATCAACATTTGAATGAAATGAAATGTTACGGCAAGAGACCCAGGAGGGCCCCACAGCTGACACAGAGACATAAAAAAGCTAGACTGCAGTTTGCCAAAAAGTATGCGAGTAAGCAAAAATCAGTATGTGAAAGCATCTTGTGGACACATGAGACCAAGCTAAAGCTTTTTGGTAAATCACATCAATCTGGGGTTTACTGAAAATGGAATGAGGTTCAAAGAAAAAAAGCACAGTACCTACAGTCAAATATGGTGGAGGTTCGAAGATGTTTTGGGGTTGTTTTGCTGCCTGCAGCCCTGGGTGCCTTAAGTGTGTGCAAGGCATCATGAAATCTGAAGATTAGCAAAGGATTTTGGGTGGTAATGTAGTCCCTAGTATCAGAAAACTGGATTTCTGTCCTAGGTCATGAATCTACCAGCAGGAAAATGACTCCAAACATACTTAAAATTGTTGTTGGCAGAAGGCAAAATATGAGACCGGGAGCAGTTTGCAAAAGAAGAGTGGTCCAACATTCCAGTTGAGAAGTGTAATAACCTTGTCGATGGTTATAGGAAGTGATTGATTGCAGTTATTCATTCCAAAGGGTGTGCAACCAAATAAGTTAAGGGTGGCAACAATATTGTCCAGCTGATTTTTGAGGTTTTGTGTGAAATTATGTCGAATTTGCCTTTTTTTTCCTCAGTTTTTTTGTGTTGTTCCAATACACACAAAGGAAATAAACATGTGTAATTACAATAATTATCTGCGAGAAATACCACATTTTCTGGAACAATGTCAAGGATGCCAACACTTTCAGCCATGATTTTGTGTACACAGTGACTGCAGCAGTAGAATTGCGAGTGCGACTCTGGAGTATAATACAGGATGTAACTCAGGATCAGTAATGTAATGTATGTACACAGTGACTGCACCAGCAGAATAGTGAGTGCAGCTCTGGGGTATAATACAGGATGTAACTCAGGATCAGTAATGTAATGTATGTACACAGTGACAGCACCAGCAGAATAGTGAGTGCAGCTCAGGGGTATAATACAGGATGTAACTCAGGATCAGTAATGTAATGTATGTACACAGTGATTGCACCAGCAGAATACTGAGTACAGCTCTGGAATATAATACAGGATGTAACTCAGGATCAGGAATGTAATGTATGTACACAGTGACTGCACCAGCAGAATATTGAGTGCAGCTTTTGAGTATAATACAGGATGTAACTCAGGATCAGTAATGTAATGTATGTACACAGTGACTGCACTAGCAGAATAGTGAGTGCAGCTCTGGAGTATTATACAGGATGTAACTCAGGATCAGTAATGTATGTACACACTGACTGCACCAGCAGAATAGTGAGTGCAGCTTTGGAGTATAATACAGGATGTAACTCAGGATCAGGAAGGTAATGTATGTACACAGTGACTGCACCAGCAGAATAGTGAGTGCAGCTCTGGGGTATAATACAGGATGTAACTCAGGATCAGTAATGTAATGTATTTACACAGTGATTGCACCAGCAGAATACTGAGTACAGCTCTGGAATATAATACAGGATGTAACTCAGGATCAGGAATGTAATGTATGTACACAGTGACTGCACCAGCAGAATAGTGAGTGCAGCTTTGGAGTATAATACAGGATGTAACTCAGGATCAGTAATGTAATGTATGTACACAGTGACTGCACTAGCAGAATAGTGAGTGCAGCTCTGGAGTATTATACAGGATGTAACTCAGGATCAGTAATGTATGTACACACTGACTGCACCAGCAGAATAGTGAGTGCAGCTTTGGAGTATAATACAGGATGTAACTCAGGATCAGGAAGGTAATGTATGTACACAGTGACTGCACCAGCAGGATAGTGAGTGCAGCTCTGGGGTATAATACAGGATGTAACTCAGGATCAGTAATGTAATGTATGTACACAGTGACTGCACCAGCAGAATAGTGAGTGCAGCTCTGGAGTATAATACAGGATGTAACTCAGGATCAGTAATGTATGTACACAGTGACTGCACCAGCAGAATAGTGAGTGCAGCTTTGGAGTATAATACAGGATGTAACTCAGGATCAGGAAGGTAATGTATGTACACAGTGACTGCACCAGCAGAATAGTGAGTGCAGCTCTGGAGGATAATACAGGATGTAACTCAGGATCAGTAATGTAATGTATGTACACAGTGACTGCACCAGCAGAATAGTGAGTGCAGCTCTGGAGTATTATACAGGATGTAACTCAGGATCAGTAATGTATGTACACACTGACTGCACCAGCAGAATAGTGAGTGCAGCTCTGGAGTATAATACAGGATGTAATTCAGGATCAGTAATGTACTGTATGTACACACTGACTGCACCAGCAGAATAGTGAGTGCAGCTCTGGAGGATAATACAGGATGTAACTCAGGATCAGTAATGTGAGTGCAGCTCTGGCGTATAATACAGGATTTAACTCAGGATCAGTAATGTAAAGTATGTACACAGTGACTGCACCAGCAGAATAGTGAGTGCAGCTCTGGGGTATAATACAGGATGTAACTCAGGATCTGGAATGTAATGTATGTACACAGTGACTGCACCAGCAGAATAGTAAGTGCAGCTCTGGAGTATTATACAGGATGTAACTCAGGATCAGTAATGTACTGTATGTACACACTGACTGCACCAGCAGAATAGTGAGTGCAGCTTTGGAGTATAATACAGGATGTAACTCAGGATCAGGAAGGTAATGTATGTACACAGTGACTGCACCAGCAGAATAGTGAGTGCAGCTCTGGAGTATAATACAGGATGTAATTCAGGATCAGTAATGTACTGTATGTACACACTGACTGCACCAGCAGAATAGTGAGTGCAGCTCTGGAGGATAATACAGGATGTAACTCAGGATCAGTAATGTGAGTGCAGCTCTGGCGTATAATACAGGATTTAACTCAGGATCAGTAATGTAAAGTATGTACACAGTGACTGCACCAGCAGAATAGTGAGTGCAGCTCTGGAGTATAATACAGGATGTAACTCAGGATCGGTAATGTAATGTATGTACACTGTGACTGCACCAGCAGAATAGTGAGTGCAGCTCTGGAGTATAATACAGGATGTAACTCAGGATCAGTAATGTAATGTATGTACACAGTGACTGCACCAGCAGAATAGTGAGTGCAGCTTTGGAGTATAATACAGGATGTAACTCAGGATCAGTAATGTGAGTGCAGCTCTGGCGTATAATACAGGATTTAACTCAGGATCAGTAATGTAAAGTATGTACACAATGACTGCACCAGCAGAATAGTGAGTGCAGCTCTGGAGGATAATACAGGATGTAACTCAAGATCGGTAATGTAATGTATGTACACAGTGACTGCACCAGCAGAATAGTGAGTGCAGCTCTGGAGTATAATACAGGATGTAACTCTGGATCAGTAATGTATGTACACAGTGACTGCACCAGCAGAATAGTGAGTGCAGCTCTGGAGGATAATACAAGATGTAACTCAGGATCAGGAATGTAATGTATGTACACAGTGACTGCACCAGCAGAATAGTGAGTGCAGCTTTGGAGTATAATACAGGATGTAACTCAGGATCAGTAATGTGAGTGCAGCTCTGGAGGATAATACAAGATGTAACTCAGGATCAGTAATGTAATGTATGTACACAGTGACTGCACCAGCAGAATAGTGAGTGCAGCTCTGGAGGATAATACAGGATATAACTCAGGATCGGTAATGTATGTACACAGTGACTGCACCAGCAGAATAGTGAGTGCAGCTCTGGAGTATAATACAGGATGTAACTCAGGATCGGAAATGTAATGTATGTACACAGTGACTGCACCAGCAGAATAGTGAGTGCAGCTCTGGAGTATAATACAAGATGTAACTGAGGATCAGTAATGTATGTACACAGTGACTGCACCAGCAGAATAGTGAGTGCAGCTTTGGAGTATAATACAGGATGTAACTCAGGATCAGGAAGGTAATGTATGTACACAGTGACTGCACCAGCAGAATAGTGAGTGCAGCTCTGGAGTATAATACAGGATGTAATTCAGGATCAGTAATGTACTGTATGTACACACTGACTGCACCAGCAGAATAGTGAGTGCAGCTCTGGAGGATAATACAGGATGTAACTCAGGATCAGTAATGTGAGTGCAGCTCTGGCGTATAATACAGGATTTAACTCAGGATCAGTAATGTAAAGTATGTACACAGTGACTGCACCAGCAGAATAGTGAGTGCAGCTCTGGAGTATAATACAGGATGTAACTCAGGATCGGTAATGTAATGTAATTACACTGTGACTGCACCAGCAGAATAGTGAGTGCAGCTCTGGAGTATAATACAGGATGTAACTCAGGATCAGTAATGTAATGTATGTACACAGTGACTGCACCAGCAGAATAGTGAGTGCAGCTTTGGAGTATAATACAGGATGTAACTCAGGATCAGTAATGTGAGTGCAGCTCTGGCGTATAATACAGGATTTAACTCAGGATCAGTAATGTAAAGTATGTACACAATGACTGCACCAGCAGAATAGTGAGTGCAGCTCTGGAGGATAATACAGGATGTAACTCAAGATCGGTAATGTAATGTATGTACACAGTGACTGCACCAGCAGAATAGTGAGTGCAGCTCTGGAGTATAATACAGGATGTAACTCTGGATCAGTAATGTATGTACACAGTGACTGCACCAGCAGAATAGTGAGTGCAGCTCTGGAGGATAATACAAGATGTAACTCAGGATCAGGAATGTAATGTATGTACACAGTGACTGCACCAGCAGAATAGTGAGTGCAGCTTTGGAGTATAATACAGGATGTAACTCAGGATCAGTAATGTGAGTGCAGCTCTGGAGGATAATACAAGATGTAACTCAGGATCAGTAATGTAATGTATGTACACAGTGACTGCACCAGCAGAATAGTGAGTGCAGCTCTGGAGGATAATACAGGATATAACTCAGGATCGGTAATGTATGTACACAGTGACTGCACCAGCAGAATAGTGAGTGCAGCTCTGGAGTATAATACAGGATGTAACTCAGGATCGGAAATGTAATGTATGTACACAGTGACTGCACCAGCAGAATAGTGAGTGCAGCTCTGGAGTATAATACAAGATGTAACTGAGGATCAGTAATGTATGTACACAGTGACTGCACCAGCAGAATAGTGAGTGCAGCTCTGGAGTATAATACAAGATGTATCTCAGGATCAGTAATGTATGTACACAGTGACTGCACCAGCAGAATAGTGAGTGCAGCTCTGGAGTATAATGTATGTACAGTGACTGCATCAGCAGAATAGTGAGTGCAGCTCTGGAGTATAATACAAGATCAGTAATGTAATGTATGTACACAGAGACTGGACCAGCAGAATAGTGAGTGCAGCTCTGGGGTATAATGCAGGATGTAACTCAGGATCAGTAATGTAATGTATGTTCACAGTGACTGCACCAGCAGAATAGTGAGTGCAGCTCTGGGGTATAATACAGGATGTACAATGGGTTTGGGAGGAGGGTCCTGGATGGGCACCAACTATTTACATGCCCCTTTGTCTTCACTATTGGGATGCAGAATTTTAACGACAAATGAGGATAATTGGGCCCCTTTGATGGCGCTTGTTGGGGCCCGGGACTTTGATTTTCTTTTATTGAGACAGAGATAAGGGGGTACCATGGGTGTTTGTGCAACTAATCTCCCCTATGGCATAGAGAAGCTTTTGGACACATATTTAGCCTTGATGTTGGCACTGGCTGCTTTCCTGTCCACCTTCTCCACCATCTTCTACAGATCCCAATCTGATCCAGATTACAATGAAATGCTAAAACCAATATCCTCCTGCAACTACTCTGGATGTCGGACAAGCTTATAAATTGCTTTCCTGCTGGCGCCGCTGATATACTAATTCATCATCATCTCCGAGATCGCTGCTCTCAGATTTACCATAATAGATTAGAAAATGATGAGACTTCACAGTAAGAGCCCTTAACAGTAGAACTGTCCATAAATAAGACAGCTCTATGGGCATTGAATAAATACTCCGATTTCCTCCTGCAGATTATTACTGTGCCGAAAGTCTATTATAATCTTGGGAAAAACCTAACAGGGAGTATTATTATGGACTGCTCAGACATTGTGTGTTATGCCAGCGATATCCACTGGGTGGCAGCACTTGCATTTCATTTCAATGGAGGCTGGACATCGCGCCATATCACAAAGCTTCAATTTTATTTCTTACAGGGTCAGTTTATTTATGCAGCCTCATGTAACATTATTATTCCCATCATGAGCAATTTTCATTCTTCTGCTTGTCTTTTCATCTCCTTCAAAGAGTCATAACTTTTATTTTTCCATTGACATAACTGTATAGGGCTCTTTCCCAGTGGGGCAACTTTTAGTTTTTATTGACACCATTCACTTTACCATATAACGTACAGAAAGAAATAAAAAAAATTGTGCCCTATTTTCTTTTTAGGGAGGATCATCGTGCGATATAACGTTACCCATAACAGAAATCATACTGCCATATAGTGCACATGTACAAATATATTTAGATTTTAGCACCATTTTCCCCTGGATTACCAAACTTACAGTGTCAGGACTTGGCAAAAAAATTGACATTTTTAAGCGGATTCTTATGGTTCTAGGCAATTGCAAACCTACCTGCAGTACTAAGTGTGGACACTAGAGGGCACCCTTGTCATAAATATCAATTTAAATTTGGAGGGGGGGCAAAAAAAAACTAAAAAATGGTTCTTTGTACCATTTTAGCAATTATCTATTCAATTAAAAAAGCCTGTTTTTTTTTTCTTTTACCTTTTAATGGTTAGATGAAAAGTGGGTGCCCTGGGGGGGGGTGAGTGCACCAGGGTAATTTTGGTGTACTGTACTGGGGCTCACCTTTGTGCTTTTGGTCAAGCACACGGACCTTGTGTTCCATTTAGGAGCCTTTTTGTTATTATCACTGGTCGGGTCTAGTGATCCGACCCACCGGAAGAAGCAATATCCTCATTTTTAGGAAATTTACACAATTCTAGTTTTGCTTGACTCATTGGAAACAGTCAGCATTGCCTGCCAGCAGCTCATTCCCCAGTTTTTTCTCAACCTGGACAGTCGCATCTGGGTTTTTTTTTGTTTTTTTTTTTTTAAAGGACTTTAGTCTGGCTGTCTTTATTTACCATGTAACTATAGGATTATTAATGCATAGGTGTCTGATAGACGCCTCTCCGTTACCAAGCCGTGGGGCTTGATGTCACCGGACAATACAAAGGAGTCACCAACCCCACTTGCCACCGCTACAGTGGGAAGAGCCAGGCAAAGCATTAGAATTAGCCCATCTAATAGATGCACCTTTTCTGGGAGGCTGCGGGCTACTATTTTTAAGCAGGGGGAGGGCAGTAATATCCATGGCCCCATACCAGCCTGAGATTACCAGTCCTCAGCTGTCTGCTTTAGCTTGGCTGGTCGTCAAAAATTGGGGGGCCCCCTTATATTTATAATTTAAAATACAGCATGGGGACCCCTCTATTCCTGATTACCAGCCTTGCTTAAGCCTACAGCTGAGGGTTGCACCCTACAGCTGTTTATTTTTAATAACCAGCCAGGCAAAACTTCAGAGGAACCCCGCGTCAATTTTTATTATTTAGCTGTCATCAGCACCATGCACTGGGAAATAGTGCGAATAGTATCACCGATTTGTGTCACACTGATGACACACGGAAGTCATCCATGTGTCAGTGTGCTGGACGTTTTGCAGCCCAGACTGGTAATAAAAAGAAAAAATAAATAAAACCACGGACACACGGTCCGTGGAAACAGTGACACGTGCACAGATCCATTCTCTTGAATGGGTGTCTGTATGTAAGGGTCTCCGATACGTGTGAAAACTGTCACTAGTGATGAGCGAGTATACTCGTTGCTCGGGTGGTCTCCCGAGTATTTTGGCGTGCTCGGAGATTTAGCTTTCGTCGTCTCAGCTGCATGATTTGCGACTGCTGGACAGCCTGAATACATGTGGGGATTCCCTAACAAACAGGCAACCTCCATATGTATTCAGGCTGTCTAGCAGTCGCAAATCATGCAGCTGAGGCAACGAAAACTAATGGTAGTGTCACACTTAGCGACTCACCAGCGATATGACGTGGTCAAGGATCGCTGGTGCATCGCTAAGTGGTCGCTAATGAGCTGCCACACAGGCAGATCTCACCAGCGACATATCATGGGTCGGGGTTCGCTACTTACCTGTCAGACGCAGCGATCCTGACGTCCTCCCGCCCGCGTCCAGGCGTTGCCACAGCAGGAAGCGGCCGACGAGAAACGGTCCAGGACGTTCTCGCGCGATCAGCTATAACCAGCGGGGAGCCAGTTGGAGGTATCAGACACAGCGATATCGCTGCTACGTCACAAAAACCAGTGACGTTATAGCGATATCGCTTAGTGTGACAGGCCCTTAAATCTCCGAGCACACCAGAATACTCAGAGACCACCCGAGCAACGAGTATACTCGCTCATCACTAGTCACCACATAGCAGGCATCTGCCAGTACTGAACGCCCTCTTGCCCTTGGTCCATTGGTGAATGCCATTTTCTATATAAAAAAAATTGCAAGATCAAGGCCTCTAAGGGGAACCTAAAAAAGGTATAAATTCATTTTTTATTAATTTTTAGGGCAAATAAAATACAGGACAACTTTATGAATTAAGAAAATCTTTATTCACAATACAACTGAATACACATATAGGCAGTTTATAAATATAGAGGGAAGGAAATATTGGGGGGGGGGGATAAAAATACTGGATTCCATAAGGATTAGATAAAGTAAGATCTGATGATCTGATGGCCGGTGTGGTGCATGTCAGTGCAATTTTATCTGTATTACAGAACAGGTCGCTCTTCACACACTAAGCAGGCAGCCCTGAAAGTAGGGGGATAAAAAAAAATAAAAAATTCCCCCCCATCCAACTCTTACTTGAATGTGTCTACAAGTGCAGGAAAAAAAAAAAAAAAAAAAAGTGAATAAGCCCACTTTCTGTAGTGTATGCCACCGCATTGTATAACCAGTGGTCACACTTCCATGATGTTGGGTTTCTGTATTAATGTACATTCAAGTCTAACCTTAAAGTGAATGCCCCCACCCTGGACATTTCTTAGATAAAAATCTTGCGCTGAATAACTTCTTAAATTCATTTTTATTGAGGTCAGATTTTGAACTCATTATGAAAGAAAAAAAAAAAAACATCAAAACAATTCATGTGGTAACATTTATCTTGTAACGCCACTAGAGGGGGCACAAGAGCCAACAGCACAGTGAACTCCTTTACCTACAGTGCTCCCTCTGGTGGCCATTACAGGAAGAACATCCTTTTCCATTCATGACTATCCTAGGGGAATTTGGAGCTCTGACTGCTATAAAAGATATTAAAAAGTTAATTGGCATAGAATACCGAAGAAAAAAAAAAAAAAAAAAGTTAAAAAGTGGACACTCACTTTAAATTGGAAAAAAACTACATCTTTGGTTCCACGAGATTTAAAAAGTCTGAATCCCCAGGAGATGGACAAAATGCACTAAAAGGTCATAGTGACAGCGATTGTGTGGCTTGGTGCATGATCTGGCGTTCAAAATGTTTATCGAGCCAGCATAAGGGTTAACTAGTACAGAAATCAAAGGTGAATTTTAAAAAGGGGTAGAAGTGAAAATGATGGCAAACAGAAGTGGTGGAGAGCGGAGAAGGGGCGGTGGCAACTGCACAAGGAGATCTCTTGTAAAGCCAAATCTAGTCACATACAGCCAAAAAAAAAAAAAAAAAAAATTGGGAGAAAAAAAAAACAAAAACAAACAAAAAAAAAAAAAAAAACACGTCAAACATCCCTCTCCATCACATTGGCAGCTTGAGACAGACTGTACAGATTCCAGCTATTGATGAGCTGTTGTATCAGTGCCGTCCCTGCACGGCTGACATACAGTGCAGGGACCCATCTGGGGGGGTCCTTCATAGGAATGTGCTAAAGGAAAAGAAGGGGATGGGGGTGTCAATAATTGCATATATAATTGAACACATTCTGGGATACCGACATCTGCATTATCACCATCCGCTTTCTTTCTTTTGTCTATTACTGCAATACAGAAAAATTGGACAAAAAAAAAAAGTTAAAAAATCCAGGAGTAGCCAGTGAGGACAGCCGGCCGCACACAGTACAGAGTTCGCCCTGAGTCGCGCAACACCTCTGCTTAACTGGACAGACTAACAGTTTAGTGTAGGGCAGAAATGTTTGATCTTAGAGCAGCAAAAGCCTTCATATAGTTTCCACGCGCATAAAATGGGGAAGGAAGGAAAAAACAAATTGAAGAAAGTTTGTATTTGAAGTTTTCAGTTCTGAAGCTGTTAAAAATTAAAATCTACAAATGACCAGTGCAGTCCAGCAGGAAAAAAAAAAAAAAAAAAAAAA
Source organism: Dendrobates tinctorius (assembly GCF_039654945.1). Taxonomy (NCBI): domain Eukaryota; kingdom Metazoa; phylum Chordata; class Amphibia; order Anura; family Dendrobatidae; genus Dendrobates; species Dendrobates tinctorius. The sequence continues at coordinate 4,020,136 of NW_027361695.1, read as the reverse complement.
AAATGAAAAGTAGTCCCGCGCCCGGCCTTCATGCTGTTCAGTCATTAACCCTCAGTGAGGTCGTGGTGGGGCCCAGCAACACTGCATATGAAAAGAACCATCCGGAAGTGAAAGGGTTCAGAAAAGAAGAATTCTGGGGGAGATCTGCACTAGTGTCTTGAGCGTCCACCCTCAAACGCGTGATGCTCTTCATGGGCTGCAAGAGGATAAGGCAGTGGTCAAGACCAAGTGATCAGAGCTACATAAACATGTATTATACTCCAGAGCTGCACTCACTATTCTGCTGGTGCAGTCATTGTGTACATATATTACATTACTGATCCTGAGTTACTTCCTGTATTATACTCCAGAGCTGCACTCACTATTCTGCTGGTGCAGTCATTGTGTACATATATTACATTACTGATCCTGAGTTACCTCCTGTATTATACTTCAGAGCTGCACTCACTATTCTGCTGGTGCAGTCACTGTACATACATTATACTCCAGAGCTGCACTCACTATTCTGCTGGTGCAGTCACTGTGTACATACATTACAGATCCTGAGTTTCCACCAGTATTATACTTCAGAGCTGCACTCACTATTCTGCTGGTGCAGTCACTGTACATACATTATACTCCAGAGCTGCACTCACTATTCTGCTGGTGCAGTCACTGTGTACATACATTACAGATCCTGAGTTACCACCAGTATTATACACCAGAGCTGCTCTCACTATTCTGCTGGTGCAGTCACTGTGTACATACATTACTGATCCTGAGTTACCTCCTGTATAATACCCCAGAGCTGCACTCACTAATCTGCTGGTGCAGTCACTGTATACATACATTACTTACTGATCCTAGTTACATCCTGTATTATACCCCAGAGCTGCACTCACTAATCTGCTGGTGCAGTCACTGTATACATACATTACTTACTGATCCTAGTTACATCCTGTATTATACCCCAGAGCTGCACTCACTATTCTGCTAGTGCAGTGACTGTGTACATACATTACATTACTGATCCTGAGTTACATCCTGTATTATACCCCAGAGCTGCACTCACTATTCTGCTGGTGGAAACCACCTTGTAATTACTGCAGAACTCACCTGTTATGTAATAAATAATAACCTCATTCATTACTGAAATAGATCTGAGCAATTACTCATCTGTTCTTAGGAGGAAGTTCGGCCTTTGAGTATAAGTATAATTGCATCATATTAAAGGGAGTGTTGTGTTTGGAGACGATCTGAGGCTGAAGCAACCATTTACTTCCACAAGACAAAGCCTTTACATTATGGAACACCTGACCACCACATGCCACAAGGCAATGCCATTCTCTGCTGCACAGCGCCAGCCTGCATCCACTGCCCCCTCTAGTGGCAGTTTCTCTGCATCTGTCTCCTATTCATACAAATACTTTTCTCATCTGCCAAGAGTACAACTCCAGGAAGGTCCAAGCATTGAAGAAGCCGCCGTACACCTAGGACTCCAACACAGCTGACCGGCAGGGGGTGCAAACTGCAGGAGCCCCCCTCAGATTCAATATGGACGAACTATACCAAAGTATGAGCTGATAAACTGAGAATGCCGGGGAGGAGTGCAGACACTTACGCTTATAAAATACAGCTTTAAAAGACGTGTTTGGCAGAAGTTCGTAGATTTTTTCTAGAACTGTTGCTTCACCGACGACGGAGGCGTTTCCATTCCAGACTTGGACAACATCTTCGCGGTCACGTACACTCACACTGACACCGATCACTTCATCCTCTGAGACCACGGGAAAGAAAACAAGTTATAGCATTGGGGAAAAATAAAAATAAGCGAGTGGACATTGGCCTGCGGCGCGACAGCCGGAGACTAACCTGCGGCACAGCGGTCTGTAAACTGTTCACCAATAGTAGCTAGCAATAATTCTTTCCAAACAAGGGCCTGGAAGAGAAATATAAAGTGACGTGTGTTCCCCCGCAGATCCTCCACCGCACTACTGACCTACAGTCATCTGGGATTAGGAATAGACATCTCCCCATAAACATTGGTCACATACCCACAAGATGCACAATAACGGGGTCCTAAAGACCCTTACGGCAATGGACACAGTGCATGACCATCACTTCCATAGTGCAGGAGCATGCATGCTACCACTCCGGCCATACAGAGAACGCTCAGACCCCAGTATCGGCGATTAGTTGGGGTACCAGTGGATGAACCCCAGTGATCACTCACAATCCTGTCGGTAACTGAAATTTTCATGGCAATGAGTGATTAGAATTAAAGAAACTTTGCAAAACATATCAGACAAGTCTGCCTCTTTCTCCAATTCTCCTCCTGAACTCACTCAGGGGAAAAGAAAATGGCCAAAATCCATATTTGTCAAGACAAAAGAAACTGACAGCGCATTGAGAGATCACATTACAGCTTGAGAGGGAGCAGCGAGTGGAAAAGACCAGGTAGCTTTCTAGTTTGTGCAGAATTCACAGCAACACTGCTCAGTACTGCTGTATAATGTCCACCAAGCTGATGGCGCTTCTGAGCATTTGCTACATAGAGACAGTAGAGCAGGGATCCCTCATGTCTGTCTGTGCTGTGTATGGGAGACATCATAGCAGCTAACCTCCACCCACTAGCACAAAGAACAAAAAAAAGTCACCTTAGACTGGTAAGCTGTTAAAAAAAAAAAAAACAACCCCTTTAAGTGTACCCAGAAGTGTGAAAGCCCTTATATATCACAAGCTTTATACCGCGCTCTCTTTCGGGACTTTCATTTTCCATACTCCTCCTTTAGCGTTACTCTCTTCTTCCCTGAAAGACAGGAAACAGGTCATTTACATTTGTCACAAATCCTTGGGGTTACAGTGACCACGAAGTCAGAAGTTCCCCCAGCTTCTCATGAATACTGTAAAGAAACAAGGGTGACTATATTAAGGCCATTTTCTTTCAGAACTAGCACCACCCCCATCCACATGCATTAGCACCAGAGCTCAATTCACTTGAATGGATGTGAGAAGCAATACCATAGAACACCTGATGACGGGGTGGCGCTATCAGCAGTAGAAAGCCGTGATGTTTATCCAATTCAGAGGCACACTGCTTCCCTGCCTCCCAGATTCCTGCTTGCTCAGGGGCTCCTGCTTCGACTGCCTGACCCAGCAAGGTCAGTGCACAGCTGGCCAAAATTGTGCGCTCTCCCAATGGTGCTGTAGAGGCGACGCTGCAGTTAGCTGGGATCGGGAGCCAACGGTGCATGCCACTGACCCCAGCCAAGGTCAATAGAAAAGGGATTGCAAGCAGCGCACTTAGGGCAAGTGCACACGCTGGGGATTCACCTGCGGATTTTTCCACGCGGATTTGCAAGTAAAACCGCAAGTAAAGTGACCTGCGGTTTACCTGCGGATTTGCCTGCGGTGTTCCCCTGCGGATTGACACCTGGACAATGGAGCAGGTGGCAAACCGCTGCGGAATCCGCAGAAAGAATTGACATGCTGCGGATTTAAAACCGCAGAAAAGTCCACAGCATGTGCACAGCGGATTTGAAATCCCATTGGCTAACATTGTACTGTACAACACGAGTCTGTGGAACTGCTGCGGATCCACAGGGCCAAATCCGCTGTGGATCCGCAGCGTGTGCACACACCCTTATTCGGGCACCTCCAGGGTGGCTGGTGACCTAAGCAACAAGCTGTAAGGATTAATTGTCTCAAGCACTTTCTAAACATCTGTTAACACTGGAATAACCCTTTAAATGCCGCTTGTTCTAGCTTACCATAGTGGTTTCCGCTCGCCCCTCATTAAGTGGTAGCTACATCTTAGAGGTAGGTTTGTCACTGGGGGGATATTGTTATACACACTCCAAAAACTCTGCAAGAGAACAAAAGGAGAAGACCGTTGTGTCCCAGGAAAAAGTACAACCGGAAGCTCCCGAGACCCCAAAATTGGTTTCGCCATGTTCCTTCACAGGTATCAGACAGCGTGCCCTTGATACCCCCTTATCCCTCGTGCCCATGTTACCTGGATTGTCTGCACGGTGTAGATTTTCTTCAGGTTGGATTCGCATTCTGCGGCAGTCGTTCCGGGGAGAGATCTGCGGAGAGAAGCCAAAACATTACAGGTATATGGGAATGTATCAGGTCAGCAAAGACTAAGCTCCTGGACTTGGCTGAACCTCACATCAGCGCCATAAGTGCCGGGGACAATGCTGGTAGGAGACACAAGACCAAACAGATTATGGGCTCTGCGGACAGTCTTGCGAGATTCCCTCCCAACGTCCCTCACACACAGATCACAGATAAGGAGGGCTATGAAAAGACCTTGATAACTGAGCGTCCCAGCAGAGTTATGACCACAACAAAGTTCAGCTCAACTTCCATATGGTCTTTGGTCAATTCAGAAAGACAGGAAAAAAAAAAAAAAAAAAAAAAAGGGGGTTGCCTCCAGATTCGAAGTATCCATATCCTTCAAAAGATAAGCCGGGCAATGTACGAAGTAATGGGAACATTTCCCCCAGTGGGGGCTCGGTACAGAAGGACCACGATGGTCATGGAGCTGCTCCGAGTTCAAGCAGTTGCTATGAGCAGATCTTGTAAGGAGCGGAGGTAAAGCTCCTCAAGTAAGAAGAAAAAAAAAAAAAAAAATGTGACGCCAGCACAAGAGAAGCAGCATTCATCCCATCACTGAGCGAGTGACACCACTCTAGAGGACAAGTAAACAATCCTGCGGAGGACGCTGCCAGGAACATGTTGCTGTACAACAAGGTCACCAAGTAATCAACAAGGTCATTACACAAAGTGGAGTCATCACCTCTTCTGACATACTTGCATACCTCCCATGCCGATTCTGGATCAGCGCTTAACGTCTTGCATTGTGTGGTTACTCCATTGTTCCTCCTGGAAAAAGCATGACTAAGGGTACCGTCACACTTGGCGACGCACCAGCGATCCCGACAACGATGCGACCTAGTAGGGATCGCTGGCACGTCGCTGGTGAGATGTCAAACAGGCAGATCTCAACAGCGACACAGCAATGATACAGAACGATACGACGGTCGTTGGGACTCTGTCTCGGACCTGTAGTATTGAGGTCGGTCGTCGTTGTCCCTGTCAAACACAGCGATGCATGCTGGCCAGCGGGACACCAGCGATCCAAAAAAATGGCCCAAGACATTCGAGCACGATCAGCGACATCGCAGCAGGGGCCCGATCACTGCTATTTGTCACACGTAGCGAGATCGCTGTTGCGTCACAAAATCAGTGATGTAACAGCGATCTCGCTATGTGAGACGGGGGCATAAGATAGCAGCTGCGTGTTAACAGTCCCAAGTCAAAGCTATGGGTCAGTTCTGATTAATGTGAAAAGACCGCTCCCTAGATAGCAACTCAGGTTTACATTTCCAGGAGGAACACAGCAATGTGCAAAGTATTAAAAAAATAATAAATACAAAAATATATTATCCCAACAATAGAACTTCTGTTCTTGGATATAACCTCTGAACTTCACTAGATTAGACGTAAAAACAACTTTCGTTATTTCATCTTTCGCAAGTTAGCTCTCCTCCAGAAGGAAGACGTCGTCTCCTGTACCACTTATAGGTTTCTACCCTATACGTGAATGTCAGACTTAAAACACAACTGGATATAATCAGCCAAGTGCCGGACTGACAGGTTTCGTCATATTTCAGAGTTTTTCAGTGGACTCTGACAGGGTGGCTCTCCTTACTACAAAGCACTAGGGACGACTTCCTTCCTAATGTTTCTCCTAGGAAACATTACTTGTAAGGCCACCTTCACCAGATGGGCACTGCAAGGGAAACCTTTGAAGAGCTTCCCCACTTAAACACCATTTTCAAGGGGGTATATTTTGCAAAGCGGCGCATCTTTCTTCCCTGGGTTATCACTGCAGTCAGTCACCCAGCTGATTGCTCCGCTTTACCATTACACAGGTCTTCCACCTCCGCACTGAAGATAAGGGGGGGGGGGGGCTGCACCTCTATGGTCAGAGCAATGAAGACAGGAAGGGTGATGTCACAGGATGGGCCAGTAGTGACCAGGTGCAATAGCCACAGGTCAGGGAAGACACCTGACAAATTATGGCATTATGTGCACTATGCTGTACCAGATTTGAAGATTAAAGAGCTCCTCCCTTGTCCGAGGGGTCCAGATGAATACTACAGTCAAGCACCGGAGGAAAGCACTAGACTACCACATTTACATTGCAGCTTTATAAAAGATCTTTGCAGGTGACTGTGCACCCCTTCCTCTAAAGGCCCGGTCTCACATAGCGAGATCGCTGTTGCGCCACCGATTATGTGACGCAACAGCGATCTCGTTACGTGTGACATAGCGGCGACCGTCCCCCCCCCCCTGGATATCGCTGATCGTGCTTGCATGTCCTGGGCCATTTCCCCCCCCCATCGCTGGTGTCCCGCTGGCCAGCGTGCATCGCTGCGTATGACGCCGACGAGCGACCTCGTTGGCGACGCAGAACTCATGGACGCAGGCGGGAGTCGTCAGAATAGCTGCTGTGTGACAAGGTTCCAACAACCGCTGAGGTCGTTACACGAATCGCCGCATCGTTGAGTAGATCTGCCTGTTTGTCAGCTCACTAGCGACCCACCAGCGATCCTTACCAGGTCGTACCGTTGTCGGGATCGCTGGTGCGTCGCTTAGTGTAACGGAATCCTTACTGACAGAGAATCAAAATCAGTCTCATGTGATGGGAGATAATGACACCTGTAGGCTACGGACCACTTGTTTCACACCTTCTGGAGACAGAAGCAGGGGGTCTTCTAAGCCAGGCAATGCTTCTTGACTGTTTAGCAAACATTGAATCTATTTATTTATTTTACTCATTTATATAGCACCATTAATTCCACAGCGCTTTACAGACATTATTGTCACTGTCCCGATGGGGCTCACACTCTAGATTCCCCATCAGGATGTCTTTGGAATGTGGGAAGAAAGTGGAGACCCCAGAGGAAACCCCCGCAAACACAGGGAGAACATACAAACTCCTTGCAGATGTTGCCCTTGGTGGGATTTGAAACCAGGACCCCAGCGCTGCAGTGCTAACCACTGAGCCACCGTGCCACCATAACCTATAATCCCTGGCACCGTGCACCCTGTTATTGTTCTCAGCAGCACAGGTCCTGTTTACACAAGACTGCTGCCGAGAAGGATCTTTTGGGTAGAGCCTTTGCCATTTACACGATCAGGCTTTAGAGCTTCTTGTAAAAGCTTCACATTTGTAAAGACAGGAAGCTGTTATAGGTGTCAGAACACCACAGCGGCTCAGCGGTTAGCACACAGTTGCTCGGTGGTTAACACTGTAGCCTTGCAGCGCTGGAGTCCTGGGTTCAAATCCCACCAAGGACAACATCTGCAAAGAGTTTGTATGTTCTCCCCGTGTTTGCGGGGGTTTCCTCCGGGTTCCTCCCACATTCCAGAGACCTACTGATAGGGAGTCTAGATTGTGAGCCCCAATGGGGGCAGAGATGATAATGACTGAAACGTGCTGTAGAATTAATGGTGTTATACAAGCAATCTGAGCCTCACAAGAATGCCCACTTGGCATTAACCCCCCCCCCACTTAGGCGATCTATTACACTGGTCAACAGCATTTTTGGTGCCAAAGATATTTCATCGAATTTAGGGTATTTTTGGGGTGCTGATTCTGAATATGTCATCAGTTTTGCCAGATTGGCTCAAGTTTTTGAGATTTTTGGTATCTTATTTATAGCACTTGTTGGTAAATGCGACGCATCATCTCATTAATTTCTTTGGATTAGTACTTGAACTGAGCAGTTCTCAATATAGTTTTGTGTTAATTAGTGTTCTAAAAGTTTGTTCATAGCTTGATTTTTGCACTAACTTTATGTTGTTGTCTGTTTTCCAGTGAAAAGCATGAACTCATCATGAAGAAGTTGTCTTAACGATCCAGACTCATTCTGTTACATTTGTGGTGAATACACACTGCCAAAACATAGAAAAAACATAACAGACTTCGTAAAAAAAGTGTATTTTGCCTATTTTGGGGTTATGCTTGGGGACCAAGACAAGTTTTGGGCACCACACATAGTGTGCAAAGCATGTATCGAATTATTACGAAAATGGAGCAAAGGACAAAGAAAAAGCTTCAAATTTGGTGTTCCAATGGTGTGGAGAGAGCCAAAAAATCATCATGATGACTGTTATTTATGGTAAACACAGGTACAGGCACATCTTCACAATGAGGGACAGGCCTTCTTGCAGATTCCATGTTACTCCCATTTTCGTTTCTTATGCTTATTGAATCCTTGCACTTGCACTGCACAGAAATAACAGTCATCATGATGATTTTTTGGCTCTCTCCACACCATTGGAACACCAAATTTGAAGCTTTTTCTTTGTCCTTTGCTCCATTTTCGTAATAATTCGATACATGCTTTGCACACTATGTGTGGTGCCCAAAACTTGTCTTGGTCCCCAAGCATAACCCCAAAATAGGCAAAATACACTTTTTTTACGAAGTGTGTTATGTTTCTTCTATGTTTTGGCAGTGTATATTCACCACAAATGTAACAGAATGAGTCTGGATCGTTAAGACAACTTCTTCATGATGAGTTCATGCTTTTCACTGGAAAACAGACAACAACATAAAGTTAGTGCAAAAATCAAGCTATGAACAAACTTTTAGAACACTAATTAACACAAAACTATATTGAGAACTGCTCAGTTCAAGTACTAATCCAAAGAAATTAATGAGATGATGCGTCGCATTTACCAACAAGTGCTATAAATAAGATACCAAAAATCTCAAAAACTTGAGCCAATCTGGCAAAACTGATGACATATTCAGAATCAGCACCCCAAAAATACCCCAAATTCATTAAAATATTTTGGACACCAGAAAAAAAATTTTTTTTCGTTGACCTGTGTTATTTAACAGTAGGCAACACTTCCCTAGTTTTACATCGGATATTTCTTCTCATATGGAAATGCCTTTTTGCAAAATATTCTCAGTGTTGTGCTTCCTTAATTATGGGTCTCTTTCATTGGTCCGGCACCTTCTTTTTAATCATGTATCATTGTGTATTGTATTTAATAAAACTGTAAATTGAGATGAACCATTGTGTGGCACCTGGTCTTTGTTTAGAATCCTAGGTTACCACAAAGTTAAAAAACTGTTCTACAAGCAAGTAAAAAGAAATTAAATAAATAGGCCATTCTTCAGGCGGCTTCCACTTGGATTCATACAGGTAGAAGACAAACACCACAATGTTGAGGCCACAGCAAAAAATAAAGACGTTTCAGGAATAACCCAGTCAGCATGTTCCCTAGAAGTTTTCTGCTTGCAAAGTTCAGCGGGTACAGCAGCATCAATACGTTGTGTGCCAATACCCTACACGCACCATTAATCATGGAGGAACCTTCCAGGGACGAGTGTTGGGCTTTTTGTGACTAGTTACCACATGACAAAACGCCACCCACACTTCACAATGCTCTTTTTAGGGGGCTGACAGGTAAACCAAATAGAAGTCACTTGTCTCCTCTACAGAAGCCCAATTCCAAGCGTCTGGTCAAAACTTGCCCCACAAAAAAATAAATAAATAAAAAGATGGTATCACCGAGGCACGGTCCGTGCGAGGCTCCGGAGCATGGGCACAGGGTGACGCAGCACACAGGCACCGAGACTACGTACAGCTGGAGAGATGCCAGCGGTGCGTGGGTTATTTCTAGTCAGTCTGTAATTATACTTTGCGGATCAGGATATGTCATAAAGGTTTTCAAAACCTCAAAGTATTATGCAATGAGAGTAATATCCTGGGAGGACGAATTACCGGACCCTCCGTAAGGAGCCCCAGTTATATCTATCAGAGAAGAAGAATGGCTGGGAGGAGTTCGGCTAATGGTCGTGTCAGGGGCGCGGGAACGTTTAGGTCAATGAGGTCGGCCTATCATAGCGCACCCCCCCCCCCCCACTCCTTCCAAGGGATCTGGACTCACCATAGAAAAGTGAAAACTCACTAGTTAAAGAAAACCTTTTTGAATTTTAATTGCATCATATCATCCTCAAACTTCACACAATCACCATTTTTGTGACATCTTATTGGCCATCTGACTACAATACCGCCCCCCCCCCCCCCGCCCCGTACTCAGGTGCTGGAACCATAAAGAGACATCCAACGACGGCAGGAGAATCGCATGACAACGGATAAAGCGTCACCAAGGCCCAGTGATCGCAATACAAGTAGGGGAAAAAAAAAAAAAAAAAATTGATCTAAAGGGTATCCGAAAGTGACAGCACTTTGAAATCCCATCCACTGCGCTGAAACATTTGGCTGCTGCGGGCTGGACAAGTTACACAGTGTCCCACCCGCAGCGCTTACTGCACGTACCCCCTGAGCAGTGAGAACATTAGAAATGCCGCGGGCCTATAGAAGGCTTCATCACCACCGTCTCCATCCTCCTACGAGGCACAAGGAAGAAAGCCAAATTCACTATACACTATAAGCAGAGGCAAGTCATCTAAAAGGGGGCAAAAAAAAATATGTAGTCTTTATTGGGGGGGTGACATTCCCTCCTCTCCCAAAAAAATGCGATGAGAAGTGATGAAACCATTATATGTACCCCAGACACTACAGCTCGCCTCTCGATACACCCCCCCCATGGACGGCCGCTCTCGCCTCTCGATACACCCCCCCCCCATGGACGGCCGCTCTCGCCTCTCGATACACCCCCCCCCCATGGACGGCCGCTCTCGCCTCTCGATACACCCCCCCCCCATGGACGGCCGCTCTCGCCTCTCGATACACCCCCCCCCATGGACGGCCGCTCTCGCCTCTCGATACACCCCCCCCCATGGACGGCCGCTCTCGCCTCTCGATACACCCCCCCCCATGGACGGCCGCTCTCGCCTCTCGATACACCCCCCCCATGGACGGCCGCTCTCGCCTCCCGATAGACACCCACCCCCGCGCGCCGCCGCTCTCGCCTCCCGATAGACACCCACCCCCGCGCGCCGCCGCTCTCGCCTCCCGATAGACACCCACCCCCGCGCGCCGCCGCTCTCGCCTCCCGATAGACACCCACCCCCGCGCGCCGCCGCTCTCGCCTCCCGATAGACACCCACCCCCGCGCGCCGCCGCTCTCGCCTCCCGATAGACACCCACCCCCGCGCGCCGCCGCTCTCGCCTCCCGATAGACACCCACCCCCGCGCCCCGCCGCTCTCGCCTCCCGATAGACACCCACCCCCGCGCGCCGCCGCTCTCGCCTCCCGATAGACACCCACCCCCGCGCGCCGCCGCTCTCGCCTCCCGATAGACACCCACCCCCGCGCCGCCGCTCTCGCCTCCCGATAGACACCCACCCCGCTGGCCGCCGCTCTCGCCTCCCGATAGACGCCCACCCCGCTGGCCGCCGCTCGATAGACGCCCACCCCGCTGGCCGCCGCTCTCGCCTCTCGATAGACGCCCACCCCGCTGGCCGCCGCTCTCGCCTCTCGATAGACGCCCACCCCACTGGCCGCCGCTCTCGCCTCCCGATAGACACCCACCCCCGCGCGCCGCCGCTCTCGCCTCCCGATAGACACCCACCCCCGCGCGCCGCCGCTCTCGCCTCCCGATAGACACCCACCCCCGCGCGCCGCCGCTCTCGCCTCCCGATAGACACCCACCCCCGCCGCTCTCGCCTCCCGATAGACACCCACCCCCGCGCGCCGCCGCTCTCGCCTCCCGATAGACACCCACCCCCGCGCGCCGCCGCTCTCGCCTCCCGATAGACACCCACCCCCGCGCGCCGTCGCTCTCGCCTCCCGATAGACCCCCACGCCGTCGCTCTCGCCTCCCGATAGACACCCACCCCCGCGCCGCCGCTCTCGCCTCCCGATAGACACCCACCCCCGCGCCGCCGCTCTCGCCTCCCGATAGACACCCACCCCGCTGGCCGCCGCTCTCGCCTCCCGATAGACACCCACCCCGCTGGCCGCCGCTCTCGCCTCTCGATAGACGCCCACCCCGCTGGCCGCCGCTCGATAGACGCCCACCCCGCTGGCCGCCGCTCTCGCCTCTCGATAGACGCCCACCCCACTGGCCGCCGCTCTCGCCTCCCGATAGACCCCCCCCCCCGCGCGCCGTCGCTCTCGCCTCCCGATAGACCCCCACGCCGTCGCTCTCGCCTCCCGATAGACACCCACCCCCGCGCCGCCGCTCTCGCCTCCCGATAGACACCCACCCCCGCGCCGCCGCTCTCGCCTCCCGATAGACACCCACCCCCGCGCCGCCGCTCTCGCCTCCCGATAGACACCCACCCCGCTGGCCGCCGCTCTCGCCTCCCGATAGACACCCACCCCGCTGGCCGCCGCTCTCGCCTCCCGATAGACACCCACCCCGCTGGCCGCCGCTCGATAGACGCCCACCCCGCTGGCCGCCTCTCAATAGACGCCCACCCCGCTGGCCGCCGCTCTCGCCTCTCGATAGACGCCCACCCCGCTGGCCGCCGCTCTCGCCTCTCGATAGACGCCCACCCCGCTGGCCGCCGCTCTCGCCTCTCGATAGACGCCCACCCCGCTGGCCGCCGCTCTCGCCTCTCGATAGACGCCCACCCCGCTGGCCGCCGCTCTCGCCTCTCGATAGATGCCCACCCCGCTGGCCGCCGCTCTCGCCTCCCGATAGACGCCCACCCCGCTGGCCGCCGCTCGATAGACGCCCACCCCGCTGGCCGCCGCTCGATAGACGCCCACCCCGCTGGCCGCCGCTCTCGCCTCTCGATAGACGCCCACCCCGCTGGCCGCCGCTCTCGCCTCCCGATAGACACCCACCCCGCTGGCCGCCGCTCTCGCCTCCCGATAGACACCCACCCCGCTGGCCGCCGCTCGATAGACGCCCACCCCGCTGGCCGCCGCTCTCGCCTCTCGATAGACGCCCACCCCGCTGGCCGCCGCTCTCGCCTCTCGATAGACGCCCACCCCGCTGGCCGCCGCTCTCGCCTCCAGTATACTTTTTTCCCTCCCTCTCTTCATTATTTAAAAAATAAATAAAATGAACCAAAAACACAAGCCGAGAAAAAGACAACGCCGCATTGTGACCCCAGCAGGAAGGGGTTAATGAGAAAATGAAAACTAACAAGACGGAAGGGATCTTGAAAAAATCACAAGAACAGAAACAGCAGCCGGTGACCGGGAGCGGGAGGATGTAGATACCGGGGGAAGGGCGGCGGGTCCAGGCTCCAGGGGGTGAACCCCCGGCTGACAGGACAGACGAGCGGCGGCGGCGGCGGCGCGCTCCCTCCCTGCCCCCACAGCAGCGGCCCCCGGTACCTGTCCAGCCAGAAGGTCCACGGGGAGCTGAGCGGGACGCCCTCAGAGTCCGGGTGCTGCGGCAGCTCCAGGCCGGTGAGCTGCTCGGTCCGGTGATGGTTCAGGTGCAGCTGCTCGTCGCTGTCAGACTTCAGCTGCTGCCGCCGGTCCGGACCCGCGGGGAGCGCCATCTTCCTGTGGACGCGCCGCTGACGCCCCGCCCAGGCCGCCATCGTCACTGCCTACGTCCCTGCTGACTCACGGCACCTGGACAAGGCCGCACGGCCTCGGCTGCTATAGCAACGGGCACGCGTGACGTCACCGCTTCCGCCTCCTATTTGGACGGGAGGCGGGGCGGCTCGTGATAGGTCGGCGCGGATGACGTCACCGCACGGCGCAGATTGCTCAGACTTGTCGGGTCCAGGATGCGATGCGATCCGATCTTCGTTCACAATCCGTCACACAATGTTGTTCAGCTCGTTAACCCTTTACCGACCACCACGGTTTTCTTCTCAAGTTTTACCTGCAAATCCGCACTGTGTGCACTCACCCTTAATGCCACTGTCAGAAATTGACAGCGGCTTTTAACTAGTTAACAGCCGCGGGTGAATCACAATTCCACCCATGGCTGTTGAGGGCACATGTCAGCTGGATATATCAGCTGACATGTGCCCTGAAAGCGCCGGAGCCCACACCAAGCAGTGGGAGTCCGACATCAGCGTACTATTACAGCCGATGTCAGAAAGGGGTTCATTTTTTTTTAATGGTGTAAAAAAGAAAGAAAATGAAACAATACTAACAAAAATAACATATATATATACACAGCTCTGGCAAAAATTAAGAGACCACTCTCAAATTTTCCTTTAGTCTGATTTTTCTCTTTATATTTTTGAGTTAAATGTGAATTGCTCTTTTAGTCTATAAACTACAGACAACATGTCTCCGGATTTCCAAGCAATAAACTTTGTATTTAGTTTCAGAAAATGAGAAATGATCAAAATAACAAAAAAATGCAGACCTCAAATAATGCTAAGAAAACAAGTTCATAATCCTTTAGAAACAACAATACTAATGTTTTACCTCAGGAAGAGTTCAGAAATCAATATTTTGCGGAATAACCATGATTGTTAATCACAGCTTTCATGCGTCTTGGCTGCTTTCCACCAGTCTTTCTCACGGCTTTTGGGAGACCTTATGCCACTCCTGGTACACAAATGTAAGCAGTTCTTCTTTGTCTGATGGCTTGTGACTATCCATCTTCCTCTTGATTACATTCCAGAGGTTTTCAATGGGGTTCAGGTCTGGAGATTGGGCTGGCCAGGACAGGGCTTTGATGTGGTGGTCCTTCATCCACACATTGAATGACCTAGCTGTGTGGCATGGTGCATTTTCCTGCTGGAAAAACCGGTCCTCAGAGTTGGGGAACATTGCCTGAGCAGAAGGAATCAACTGGTTTTCCAGGATAACCTTGTATGCGGCTTGTTTCATACGTCCTTTGCAAAGATAAACCTGCCCAATTCCAGCCTTGCTGAAGCATCCCCAGATCATCACCGATCCTCCACCAAATTTCACACTGGGTGCAAGACACTATGGCTTGTACGGCTCTCCAGGTCTCCTTCTAACCATTAGACGACCAGGTGTTGGGCAAAGCTGAAAATTAGACTCAACAGAGAAGATTACCTTACTCCAGTCCTCTATGGGCCAATCCTTATGGTCTCTGGCAAATTTCAGCCTGGCTCTCCTTTGCTTCTCATTTATGAAAGGCTTTTTTCTATCTTTACATTACTTGAGCCCTGCCTCTAAGAGCCTGTTACAAACTGTTCTTAAAGTGCACTTCGCTCCAGCTGCCATTTGCCATTCCTTTTGTAGGTCACTTGATGTCATCCTGCGGTTGCTGAGTGACATTCGAATAAGATGACAGTCTTCCCGGTCAGTGGAGTCGTTCTCGCCCTCTGCCGGTCTGTAGCTTTGTTGTCCCCAATGTCTGCTGCTTGACCTTGTTGTAATGGACTGCCGTCTTAGAAAATTTAAGGATGGAGGCAACATGACACTCACTGTATCCCTCTGATATTAAAGCCAGAATTGAGCCCTTCTTTTCCTCACTCAAGACTTTTCTTTTCAACTCCTTTGGCATGCTTAAAAGTTATTTTTTCATCCTATTACTTTTGGGCTATCACTAGCACTTGTTTTGCCATCCAGCTTGTCCTATTGCAAGAGGATTGTGAACACCACAGCAGGGTTTTTATACTTTCCTGTTAGGAATCTGGGTTCTATGATGCCTATGCAGGAATCCAGATTCTCACATTTGTCTCCAGAGGCTGTCCTTTTTTCCAGCTTCTGAGCATGCCCACGGGACAAGCTCCCATTGGAGTTCAGGAGTCAGGTGCTCAGGTCCTGCTCCTGATTTCATTGGCTTAGCTCAGGGCTCTGGAGATTTCCGGCAGGTCCCGCACGCTATAAAAAGTGCACATGGCTGTTCTGCCATGCGCTAGTATTTTTATACTGCTGCTGTGTGAATGGTGACGGATGCTTGTACTGGTGACTGACTCATTATGAAACCCCTTCCCTTGGTTATTATGTCTGTGTGAGTGAGTGGTATTCTGTCAGCACCTGGGCTAATGCCAACGCACACAAGCTCCATCTTCCAGCAGCTTAGTGTCCTGCATCGTGCTTGCGATATTTGCTGTTGCAGCCTTTCCAGGCGTGCGCAGTTGCGACGCCGAGCACACGTGTACACGGTAAGTCCGCTCGGTTGTAGTGACTATCCTTAACTACTCCGGTTTCCGGCTACCGCACGTGTGCCGCTGAGATCCTGTGCTGTTAACAGGCTCAGCGACACTATTTTGTGTTATTTTTCCCTGCAGCTCTGTGTGCTTTAACAGGGCTTGCCTTATTGCATCTGGGTTAGAACCCTGTGCATATTAGTGCTCTGCCTCTCCCAGCAGCGGTTTTGTCATCCACCGCACAGTGGACCCCGAGTGGCGAAGGCACTTTAATTATTTATTTTTTTTAGTGCCTTTCGCCACTCCTAACATAATACTAGTGCCAGGGTCTGGCTGGAGATGGCAGATCAGCAGCAACTGTTGCAGTGCGTGCGACAGCTCGAGACTCGCTTGACCACCCTTGAGAGGGCTCTCGCAGCTTCGCAGGCCACAGATGCTGCTGTCCAAGCACTCACGGACATGGTAGGGCATATGTCCATGTCCACCCTTGCGCCGACAGTTACCCGCCTCCCGTTACCCGAAAAATATTCTGGGGATGGTGCCTCCTGTAGAGGTTTTATCAGCCAGTGCTCGATTCACTTGGAGCTGCTGGCTGCGCAATTCCCTACAGAGCGGGCCAAGGTGGCCTTTATATCCCTACTGTCGGGCAAGGCGCTGGAATGGGCTATGCCACTATGGGAGCGTGGTGACCCAGATATCCGGACCGCCGCTAATCTAACTGCTATCAGGCAGGTGTTTCTTGGTCCACGGGTTATACACGATACCTCTCTCCAACTGCTCTCCTTGTCTCAAGGATCACTCTCGGTCAGTCAATACGCCGTCCGTTTTCGGACACTGGCGTCTGAGTTAGAGTGGTCCGACAAGGCTCCTGTCTTCTGGAAGGGATTAGCGGAGCATGTAAAGGATGCTCTCTCCATGAGAGAAATTCCTACCAGTCTCGGAGTTAATATCAATTTCCTCGCGGATTGACCTCAGTTTTTCGGAGCGTAGTTTGGAGCGAGCTCACTCCAAACGGAGAGGTACCCCGGCTCCCAAATTTTTTGAGCCTTTGGATCTGCCCGAGCCAGAGGTTCCACCCCCCGAGCCCATGGAAGTGTCTCGCGCCATTTCTGAGACATGTCCGGCTCAACAGTCCATATGCGGTTGTCACCATCTACCCGCTGCTTCTCCGGAAGACAGCGCCCCGCAATGGTCTGACTGTGAGTCGGTAGGCGATGCTTTTGTCCCTCCTTGCCAGCGGCCTAAAGTCCTCGCGTGGGCACATGCGCCCAATGCGGACGGCCATCGTGGCTATATGCAGACCACGAAGTCTCTGGCCGGATCGTATTGGTGGCCGCACAGGGCTCGGGACGAAAAAAAGTTCATTCGGGCATGCACCCTATGTGCTCGGGATAGCCTTCCCGAACGGAGTGTGGCTACGCCCGCCTTTACGCGGCAGCCTCCACCTAAAACTCCCACTCCCATTGTCTCCTGGATGTCCCTCCTGAGACCTTGCGATCTCGTCTCCCCTGATCGGAAGGTTCAGGGAGGAGGGGGCCCTAGGAGGGGGGTAATGTTAGGAATCTGGGTTCTATGATGCCTATGCGGGAATCCAGATTCTCACATTTGTCTCCAGAGGCTGTCCTTTTTCCCAGCTTCTGAGCATGCCCACGGGACAAGCTCCCATTGGAGTTCAGGAGTCAGGTGCTCAGGTCCTGCTCCTGATTTCATTGGCTTAGCTCAGGGCTCTGGAGATTTCCGGCAGGTCCCGCACGCTATAAAAATTGCGCATGGCCGCTCTGCCATGCGCTAGTATTTTTATACTGCTGCTGTGTGAATGGTGACGGATGCTTGGACTGGTGACTGACTCATTATGAAACCCCTTCCCTTGGTTATTACGTCTGTGTGAGTGAGTGGTATTCTGTCAGCACCTGCGCTAACGCCAACGCGCACAAGCTCCATCTTCCAGCAGCTTAGCGTCCTGCATCGCGCTTGTGATATTTGCTGTTGCAGCCTTTCCAGGTGTGCGCAGTTGCGACGCCGAGCACATGTGTACACGGTAAGTTCGCTCGGTTGTAGTGACTATCCTTAACTACTCCGGTTTCCGGCTACCGCACGTGTGCCGCTGAGGTCCTGTGCTGTTAACAGGCTCAGCGACACTATTTTGTGTTATTTTTTCCTGCAGCTCTGTGTGCTTTAGCAGGGCTTGCCTTATTGCATCTGGGTGAGTTAAAACCCTGTGCATATTAGTGCTCTGCCTCTCCCAACAGCGGTTTTGTCATCCACCGCACGGTGGACCCCGAGTGGCGAAGGCACTTTAATTATTTAATTGTTTTAGTGCCTTCCGCCACTCCTAACACTTTCCTTCGTTAAATAAGAATTGGTTCAGGTGATCACCTAATCAGAATCCCATTAAGTAGAATGAGGTGTACTCTGGTTGGAATTCAACTGACAATGGAATGGAATGGCTGTCAGACATGGAGAGAAGCTGATTTTTATAAAACTGGGCAGTGGTCTCTTAATTTTTCCAGAACTGTATATTTTATTGTTTTTTAGAGAAATGTTTACATGGGAATAGTTTGCCACTTGTTATCTTATTGGAGGGTAAAACAGGAAACTTTGTTACTTTCACTTAGAACAAAGGAATTTGTTTGGGAAACATTTATACAATGTTTACAATGAACAAATCAAAAAGAAAATACAAGGAGAAAGGTCTCAAATTCTATCTCCAAAGTTATCAAGTGATCACAGGAACCCCCTTCCCCCACCCGCCATACCTCATAACCCCCTCTGATATTTACTTCTGAGGCCTGAGATTCAGTCTCTATATCTACAGTTGCAATTAAAAAAAACTAAGTGCAAAAAATGAACAATGGCCCAGTCCTTAAAGGGGTTGTCTGAGACATTAACAATGATGGCCTATCCTTAAGGCCCGGTCACACACAGCGATCTCGCTAGCGAGATTGCTGATTTTGTGACGCCACAGCGGCTATCGCTGCCGGTTATCGCTGATCGTGCTCGATCGGCCTGGGCCATTTTTCGATCGCTGGTCTCCCGCTGACCAGCACGCTTCGCTGCGTGTGGCAGCGAGACCAGCGATCAGCGACGCTGGTTTCTAATGTATCGCGGCTCCTGGATACCCGATATTTACATTAGAAACCAGCGTCGCTGGTCCTGATCGCTGGAGGGGCTGTCTTGTGACAGCTCACCAGCGATCAGCCTAACGATATCCCAGCGATCCCATCATGTCGGATCGTTGGTGGGATCGCTGGGACATCGTTATGTGTAACGGGGCCTTTAGGATAGGTGACCAGTGTCTTATCAGTGGGGGTGCGACACCCAGCAACCCGCCGATCAGCTGCTCCTGGAATTGGCCGGAGCTGCAGAGCCACAGTGACTCGCCTGCGCAGAAGATCCGTGAATGCAGCAACCATAGAAGGGAGGAAAAGGTACGTATTGTGGAGGGATCGCAGGGCGCAGGAGCGGCATTCCTGCGCCAAGACTGATGTTCATGGGAAGGGGAGGGGGGGTAGTATTATAATGAGGACAGGAGGCAGGGATTTCTTCCACGCCCCGGAGCCTGGAAGAAATATTATAAAAGAATTTAAGATTTCGCAACTATTCTGCTAATATAAGGCATACAGATAGGACTAATGTAACATTTCTAGTACCTGTGCACCCAAATTAATAGGTCATATATGTCTCAGTGGGTGACAGATTCCCTTTAAAAAAAAAAACTGCAGAAAGATCTGGAGGCAGCAAGTATTGAGATTTCAGCTTCAACAGTAAAGAGCAAACTAAATATCTCTCCTGACCCCAAAGCACAAGAAAAGTTGTTTTCAATATGTTCAAAGCCATAGAAATAAGTCACTGGGATTCTGTAAAGTGATGAACGAAACCTGGAACTTTTCGGGATTATAGATCAGCTGTATGTCTGGAGGAAGAAAAATTAAGCATATGTTGAAAACACTATGCCTACAGTGAAGCATGGCAGAGGCTCCTTGATGCCTACAGTGAAGCATAGTGGTTGCTCAGTGATGCCTACAATGAAGCAAGGTGATGGCTCAGTGAAGCAAACAATAAAGCATGGCGGTGGCTCAGTGATGATTGCAATGAAGCGTGGCAGTGGCTCAGTGATACCTAAAATGAAGTATGGTTTTGGCTTGGTGATGCCTACAGTGAGGAAGCTGAACCTTTGGCAGATATTGAATTTTCAAACAAGGACAATGATACCACCATACCTCACAGACCACAAAGGCATGGTATCAGAAGAAGTTCTGGATGATTCTGGTGCGGCTCTCATAGTCATGTAACTTGAACTCCTTAGGAAATCTTAGTTGGAACTTAAACAAAGTGAATACGGCAAAATAAAAAATATTAGTGACTTGGAGGCTTTTGTCTGTGAGGAATGGGCTGCACTTCGCTTGTCACGAAGGGGTGAACAATTCTGAGACTTAGAGGAACCTTCTGTTATATTGTGCTGTCATTTACATTGTTCTTGGTTCATTAGTTTATTTCAAACAGCAGAAAGACATTTTACTAATAAACCACATTTGCATAAAGGGTGCAATAATGTTGATTTCTTATCTATCCTTCTATATATCTATCACCTATCTATCCTATTATCGATCTATCATCTATCTTCTATCTATCTGTCCATTATCTATCTATTATCTATCATCTATTTATCATCAATATATTATCTATTATCTATCACCTATCTATTATCTATCTATCCATCCATCCATCAATCATTTTCATGGATGGAAATAGCAGCAATTTAGAGATGATGATATCAATGTACCTGCTGCATTTGTGCTTCCCCTGGCCCCCATGGACAGCCCGGACCAGAGAGGCAGAGGATCCAGCTATACCGATCTGCAGCGATGCCAGTCGCCCTGCAATCAGACGTGGGCACTTTGAGGCTCCAGGACACGCTGTGCCTGCCGCTGTGCCTGCCTCTGTGCCTGCTGTTGTGCCTTCACTTTGCATATCTATTATAGCCGAGTCTGAGCCGCCTAATGATTCTCCCGATCTGCACATGACTCGCAGGCAGCAGCTGTCTCCATGGCTGGTCATGAGCTGCAGAAGAGCAATGCATCCCTTCTCCCCACAGATATCAGCCCTGGCTCGGTGGCTAAACTGGCATCCCTGGGTATCATCGCCTGTGTCAGCTTGCTGGGTAATCTCCTCTTTGCATTCATTACCCTGAGAGACAAGAGCCTGCATAGGACTCCCTATTACCTGATGCTGGATCTGTGCATTGGAGATCTCATCCGTTCCTTGCTTTGTTTCCCTCTGGTGCTGAAATCCATCAGCAGTGGATCCCAATGGACCTACAGCAAGAGGAGCTGCAGGATCGTGGCCTTTGGAGCAGTCCTGCTGTGCTTCCATGCTGCCTTTATGCTGCTGTCCATCAGTTTGACCAGGTACATGGCCATAGCCCACCATAGGTTCTACTGCAAGAGAATGACAGGTTGGGCTTGCATCCTAATCATTGCTATGGCATGGATCCTGTCCATGGCTATGGCCCTACCACCTGTCTTTGAGGTGGGCACCTACAAGTTTATGAAGGAGGAGGATCAATGCACCTTTGAGCACCGTTATGTCAAGGCCAATGACAGCCTGGGCTTTCTCCTCATGCTGGCCTTCATTGTGGGGGCCACACATTTTATCTACATGAAGCTGCTGTTCTTTATATATGATCACAGGAAGATGAAACCAGCTCAGTTAACCCCAGCCATCAGCCAAAACTGGAGCTTTCATGGACCTGGAGCTGCCGGGCAAGCAGCTGCCAACTGGATAGCAGGATTTGGGAGAGGTCCAACACCTCCCACTCTGGTTGGCATGAGGCAGACCACTCAGACCCAGATCAGGAGGCTTCTGGGGCTGGAGGAATTCAAGCAAGAGAAGAGGCTCAGCAAGATGTTCTATGTCATCACCTTCTTATTTCTTCTCTTCTGGGCCCCTTACCTAGTGGCTTGCTATCTAAGGGTCTTTATGAAGTCTGCAGCTCTCCCTCAGGGGTATCTGACTGTGGCAGTGTGGTTGACATTTGCTCAGGCTGGAGCAAATCCCATTGTCTGCTTCATGCTGAACAAAGAAATCAGGTTGTGTCTGAAATCTTATGTACCTTGCAGGAACACACAAACACAAAGGGAGCCTTATATTGATACCTAATATGTCAGTGACCCCTGGAGGATGCAATGTTTGACCAGTTGGGCAATTCTATTTCATTATGCCAGGGATGGTTTGGGGTAGATTTTACCATCCACTATTCCAGCATATTCCATTTGTGATTTATTGGATGGTATGATGTTGTGTTGCCTGGGTGCAGTGTTGGGGGCTGGTAGCATAAGGGGTTAACTACCAGACTAATTCATTCAGATACTGAGGCTGTTGCAGTGCAGCAGGCGACTAAGCTGTCAATCATCGCTTTCCTGGAATGCTTCTCATTATGATGAGGGTTACAGGGTATCAGCATGAAGGCTGGATACATTGTGGGTAACCATAGAAACACGATACATTTACTGTATCCATCATTATATGTTAATAGCCTTGGGCTTAATGTAAAGAGGGTAGATGATAACAACACTGGATCTCCTCATTCACAATTATGGGGGATGGGGGGGCTTTTTGAAATTTCATAGAGGATACAACCATACACTATTGTTATATAGCCTCTTTGTAGAAATTGGAAGTTTGATGTCTAAATAGAATTTTGCAAAGTTTTCACTTATTTCAGACATACACCCTTCTTTCTTTCTTCCTTCCTTCCTTCCTTCCTTTCTTTCTTTCTTTCTTTATTTCTTCCTCCAAAAATACACAGTTTCCTCAATTTGTATAATTGCAACATAATGGTTGGATCTATCTCATCACATTTATTTCTTTATTTCCTTTTCCTTCCTTCCTTAGCAACACATTTTACATATTTCTTTTTCATATTTTTGGGGCCAAATTTCATTCTCTCTCTTTTTTCTTCATTTCTTTTTCCTTCCTTTCTTCTACATTTTACATATTTCAGAAACACACCATTTCCTAAATTTGCATAATTGTAACATAATGGTTGGATCTGTCTGGACAAACCCTTCCTTCCCTTCCCTTCCTCTCTTTCTTTCTTTCTTTCTTTCTTTCTTTCTTTCTTTCTTTCTTTCTTTCTTTCTTTCTTTCTTTCTTCCTCCTTTCTATCCTTCCTTCCTTCCTCCAGAAATACAGTTTCCTCAGTTTGTGTAATTGCAACATAATGGTTGGATCTGTCTGGACAAACTTTTTCTTCCTTCCATGCATCTATCTAGATAAATTTCTCCTTCCTTCCTCTCTTTCTTCCTTTATCTGTGTAAAGAAAGCAGCACTATACAAGATGTAGGGTACAAGCCTTAGGGTACCGATTCCGTCTCCTTCCACAGATATGCAAAAAAGCGGTAGCACTCCAAGATTGTAATAAAAAAAAATGAAAGTGATTTATTAACCTATTCTTTGTTCAACGTTTCGGCTCCTTTACATTGACATGGAGTCACTATGCATTACAGGCCCATAGAAACCCTGTGCGCTGCTATATAGTGCCTCCATGAGGCACCATTTTCTCCTCTTTTAGCAATGCTGTATTATGGAAGCATATTAGTACATTTTTAGCATATATTTAAAGGGACAGAACCTTCATAAAGGTCATGGCCATTTCCATTCACCGTTTTGTCCTACCCTCTAGAAAAGCATTTGCAATGCTCATCATTATTCTTTAATGTTCATATCATCTACACACTCTTATCCTTTCTTTGGGTACTTTACGTGTTGCAAGTCGTATATTAACCTGGCATGCTTAGCACGGAAAGGAAACAATATGTTAGGGCCTGTGGTGCTATAACCAAAACTGAGAATTTGGAGACCATGAAAATAATCTATGAACACATATAAACGTTTTCTATCCTATATTAGGGCTATTATAACCCTGAGTCTGCAAATCATGCAAATATAATCTGCGGTATTGGCCATAGCGAACAATCAGATTAACTGAATGATTGTCTCGGGCGACTTTTCCACTTGTTTTCTACACTAACTTTTATAAATTTCCCTCTAGTTGTGCTAATGGGGGGGTAAAAGGGAGGCATGGCATTAATGACAAAAAATATAAATAACTGACTGAGTTCATTGTGCCATAAGTTTTGCCGCCTGCCTGTGTTTCTATTCCGCTGCATGTACACAGCTGACTTTATACAGACATTTTCTATGGTATAATGTATATGAACTGTGTATAGTTTACAAATGATACTGTAAAATAGAGAAGGGCTTTACCACCTGGTGGCTGATCATAGTACTGCAGCTTTTAGGTGTTTTTTTTTACCATTTATATTTTCTTTTATGAGATCTCCCGTTGTACCAATATTATTTAAGACGTCAAAGGTGAATGTACCCATAGAGGCCCAATGGGGAGAGGACTTCAGCATAAGATTGGCTCAACCAACCTCCAATGGGATCATAGTCTACCCAGAAATCCCCCCCCAGTCTTTGCTTACAAATGGCTGCCACATGTCTAGCAATCAGTGGCTCTTGTGGTCACTTTGGCCGAGCCCTGAAGCTGGGGGTATGAAAGGAAAACCCTTGTGGGCCGCTGTTTGACTACAACATTAAGGCTATGTTCATACATTGCGTTTTTGCTGCAGCTTTTTCTTATGCTGCTTTTTACAGTACCAGCAAAAGCTATAAGATTTTTTGAAATCTCATGCACATTTCTCTTTTGTTTTTGCTTCTTCTGCGGGTTTTTAAATCTGCAGCATGTCAGTTCTTTCAGCGTTTTTTTCACCCATAGAAAGTAATGAAAAAATGCGAAGGGTGAACATATTCTATCATGCTGGTCACTCGCAGATAAAGACCAGTTTTTTTTGCACTGGTTCATGCTATATTCACATCATGTCCAGTAATAATCTGTCAAAACGGATCCAGCAGAAATCTGTTGGCAAAAATGTCCGTTTTTAAAAAGCTGATTTCAGCTGGATCCATTTTTTTTTTTTTTTTTAACATTGAAGTCTATGGACAACGGATCCCTTAATCCAGGGTCCCCCAAATCTGGTCCTCAAGGACCACCAACAGATCATGTTTTCAGGATTTCCCTTGTATTGTACAGGTGATGCAATTATCACGTGATCAATACTAAGGAAATCCTGAAAACATGACCTGTTGGTGGGCCATGAGGACTGGAGTTGGGGAACCCTGCCTTAATCCATTCCTTAGCTTCCATTTGAAACTGATCCTGGAAGCAAAAAATGGATCCATTTCAAATGAAAAAAAAAAACAAACCACGGATAGCTAATTACTGGATCCGGTTTCCGGATCCAGCTGAAGTCACCTTTTTTTTTAAAACAGACACAAAAGTTGTATTTGCACCACCTTTTGGGCAACAGATTGCTACTGGATCCGTTCTAAAGGATCATTACTGGACATGCGGAGATATAGGCTATCTTAGGCTTTATTTATTACATTTACAGCTTTATTTATGTATTTGTTTATTTATAATTTGTCTATCTCCTTGATATTCTCCATTCTAAATATTTGTAAAAAAAAAAAAAAAATTACGATACAATTGATCATTTTGTTGTGTGTCCTGTGATACATTTAGAGGTGATATCTGTACGGTATTGTGGGATTTCTTTAGTAAAGACATTTTAGGCAGATTTATCGAATTAATCTGATTGAACTCTTGTGTAAATACTTGTAAATAGCATGGCGGCTCTTTTCAGAGGATATTTGTGTACTTTCTTCACTTCTATGCATTGTTATACTGAATTCACCCTTCATTTCCCTCCCCTCTTTTATACAGTCCTTTTTTAAAACGAACTCTCTCTTTTCTATAAGAACTTGGAAAATACAAAGTGACAATTACTTTCGGAAAATTAAAAAAAAAAATTACAATTTTAAAGAAGGAACGCATTTTTTTGCAACACGATAAAGAAATCTTGTTACGTTTTACTTGTGGCGTGCTCATTTCATATCTACCTGTTTTCAATAAACCTATTATATAAGTAGCAACGTTTCAGTGTCTTGTGTGTGGAGTAAAATAGAAAATTGGGGGCCAAATCCCACTGCTGGAACCTAGAGGTCTGTTTTTTAAAATACCTTGAAGGGGTGGCCTGGTAGGTAAATAAATTAAATTAGCTGAATGAAATGTTTTGAAAAAAAAAAACTAGTCTAATTTATTGAGTTCTTGCAATACCCTTTTAATGATCTATTATCGAGATGGGTAAAGCCCCCCCGATAGCAACGGGTTTGGTTTACAGTCTAATGTGTATAGGAGCCTTAGATAATTAGTTGTTGGGGGAAATATCAATCAAGCATGTAAAATATTGGACGAATGGAGATAAGCGTCTACTAGACGTGTCTGGCGACACCTCTCTCATAGAGAACACAAAAAGATTACTCCTCTGTATGGGACAGTCGGGCAAGTTCAATCGATGTGTATGGCGGACTTAACAAATTCTTATGGCCAAGCTATAACAACGCACATTTCATCCATGCCGCAAACAAAAATAACGCACGTTTCACCCAGCTTCATCAGGGGGACCTACCCCCCTGATGAAGCTGGGTGAAATGCGCTTTGGGGTGCAAGGGCTACACTACAAACCAGGTCTCAACTATAGTATCGTGTAAGTTATACCAACAATCATTTTCTTGCCTTTCTATTCACTGGGACTTAAGGTACTGTCACACTAAGGCTAGTTTCACACTAGCATTTTTGAGCGCAGCGACGGCCTGCGCATGGCCGCCGCTAAGCCCCGCCCCTGCCGCGCCTCCGCCGGTAGCTCCGCCTACCGGGGCATGTGCCCTGCGTCCCCTATCTTTATCACTGGGGGCGCAGGCCGTGCGCAGTATGCGTTTGGCGGCGCATGCGCCTTTTTGACGGTGCGCCGGCGCAACCAAACTGCAGCAGGTTGCGTTTGGCGCAGGTCGGCGCACCGTCAAAAGGACGCATGCGCCGCCAAACGCATACTGCGCACGGCCTGTGCCCCCAGTGATAAAGATAGGGGGCGCATGCAGCGTCATGCGCCGGTAGGCGGAGCTACTGGCGGAGGTGCGGCAGGGGGCGGGGCTTAGCGGCGGCCATGCGCAGGCCGTCGCTGCGCTCAAAAACGCTAGTGTGAAACTAGCCTTAGCGATGCACCAGCGATCCCGACCAGCGATATGACGCGGTCAGGATCGCTGGTGCATCACTAAGTGGTCGCTAGTGAGCTGCCACACAGGCAGATCTCACCAGCGACATCGCAGAGGACGGGGGTCGCTACTAACATGTCACACTAGGCAATCCTGACGTCCTCCCGCCCGTGTCCACGCTCGTCGCTCGCCTCTCCACAGGAAGCCCAGCAGGAAGCTGACAACGAGAAACGGTCCAGA
The DNA here is from genome assembly GCF_039654945.1 of Dendrobates tinctorius. Lineage (NCBI taxonomy): Eukaryota > Metazoa > Chordata > Amphibia > Anura > Dendrobatidae > Dendrobates > Dendrobates tinctorius. The sequence goes on along the minus strand of NW_027361695.1, from coordinate 3,992,802 downwards.
ACGTTCTCGCGCGATCAGCGATAACCAGCGGGGGAGCGGTCGGAGGTAAGTATCAGACATAGCAATATCGCTAGCGATATCGCTATAACCTCACAAAAACCAGTGACGCTATAGCGATATTGCTAGAGATATCGCTTAGTGTGACAGGCCCTTTAGACTATAGGTGCAATCTGTAATTGATACATACTACAACAAGTATGTTTTTGTATCCCCCAGTGAGTTACTCTGCCTTTTACTAATATGTTTATTTATTTTTGTTATTTTAATAAAGTATTTTCCTTCTATGAGAATTTTTGTAGCACCTCTTTGCTCATTTTTTGGTTTTGCTATTAATATATAGTGAGGAGATTAGGACAATCTAGTTGAGATCTGATTTATGAAATCAAAGTTCAGCTCAACTTTCACATCATCTGTGGTCATAAATCAGAACGGGGGCGTTCAGGAAAACACAGGTAGGGGAGATATAAACTGACCATCATGAGGAGTTCACTAATCAATTCTCAGTTAAGTCATTCTGCAGCCAGTAATGTTTTGGGAAAAAAAAGCACTGTAGAAGCCATATGTTGCCAAAGTTTAAAAGGGTTGTCTGAAATCTATAATGCCCTTTCTATATCCTCTAACCACATTTGCACTAAGCATTATTAAAAAATACTCTACACTTCTACTACTTTTACTTCCTGTAATGTTACATTTAAGGGCAGCTTCAAAAGGGACATCATGGGAGGATGACTCTGCAGTCACTTCCCGCAACTTCTATCAGCCCATCCAGAAACAGGACATCATCAGCGGGTCTCACTACAGTCACTTACCACAGTTTCCATCATCTCCGTCACCTGATGACTTTCTGGTTCAGACATGGTGATGGAGAAGTGACCACATCTTCATTGGCCACTGGCACACTTCATCTGTCCTCACCACCCACATTTTCAGTTGCCACCACAGTCCCTTCCTCTAACACTGCCACCTCTTATCGTCATCGAGACATCATCAGGGGGCGGTGATAGAAGCAGGGTGAGTGACAGTATCATCACCGCATAGCTTCTATCACCACCCTGAAATGAATCGTCATGAAGGAGCAGTGCTAGAAGCAGGGTGAGGGATAGCAACATCGTCCCACAGCTTCTATCACCACCCTGAAATGAATCGTCATGAGGGAGCGGTGCTAGAAGCAGGGTGAGTGATACCAGCGCTGGCCCCTGAAGACGATTCATTCCAGGACGGTGGAGGAAGCTGTTAGCCTAGATAAAGAAGGTATGAATAACCGATGTATGACAACTAGTGAATCCGCTCTTGAACTTTCTGTAGCAGTGGTACAGGCAATATACAATTTTGGAGCTGTATATCAGGAAAAAAACTGAGCTCTACACTGTAAGATATGTTATAAAAATAAGGGCAGAATTTTAGACTTTAGGGAGTTTTCTTTAGATAAATGCATGTATTTCATTTTTTTGGCTTTTTGCAGGCTTTTGCACATTTCCCTGCACATTCAACTTTGATGTGGCCTGTGGTCATAATTCAGCGTCGATGCTTTCGAAATGTGGTGCTGGAGAAGGATGTTATCAATACCATGGATGGGAACAAATAAATCAATTTTGGGACAAATCAAGCCAAAGATGTCACTCGGAGCAAGGATCACCAAGCTACGACTTGTCTATTTTGGACACATCATGCGAAGAGAGCAATCACTGCAGAAGGACATCATGGTCAGAAGAATAGAAGGAACTAGGGCAGACCTGGGTAAGGGGCGGCCTGCCCACTGCCTGTGACCAGCCCGCGGAGGGGTCCGAGACTCCTCCGGTTCCTGCTTTCCTCATGAATCATTCAAGAGGAAAGCAGAAAGCAGAGGAGTCCCGGCAGACGCGGCGGTGAGCGGAGCGCACCCCGACCTCCTGAGAGCGGCACAGAAACATTGCCTCCAGCGCACCGCCCACACACCAGACCTGCGGCGCTGACTGGTTGAGGCTGGAGGGGAGCGTGGTCTGAGAGAGGGCTGCGTAGATGCCATTGGGGGCGTCTGCTTGCAGCATTATACATCACACCACGCCTCCAACTCTGCTAAAACGTGCGGGCGTGGAGGCGTGGTGTGATCTATACTGCTGCAAGCAGACCAGTGACACTGTGGTGCAACGTAAGGCTAGCACCAATTACTTTAGACTGGGTCTGGACTGGGTGTTTGGGTCTGGACTGGGTGTTTACGTCAGGCCAGGGTCTGGGACTCTGGGTAGAGTTAACTTTAACACTGTTAAAGTTAACAATTAAAGTGAACAATCACAAGCTGGTTGCAGTTCATCATCTCATCATTAAATAAAGATGTAATTAGGTCCTCTATATTTAAATTGTATTGTAAATCTTTGCATTGTTTAACATACTGTTTGTTTATGAAAAGAGCATATGTATACTATATATTATATACATATATAGTATTGGGTACAACTGAGATAATTATATTGTCATGATTCAGTTTGGATATGACACGTTTTGATTAAGTAACCCTTTTTCCCTTTGAGCTGGTTGCTTAGAGTTGGTTTTGCCCCCGGTGGCCATTAGGGTTATTACACAGTGGTGTCTTTTGATCTAGTTTGCCCCCGGTGGTGGTGAGCGTTATTGCACGGGAATCTCTAACAGGTGTGAGACTCTGGCTCCTAACTATAAATGTGTGCCAGGTGTTCTCACTCACTGTTGGTGATATTGGTCTTTTCCAACCATCCTTGGTGATGGAAGGAACTTGAGAAGAGTCCCGAACAGCCCAGTCAGAATCCTGGAGTGGCAGCTATGGTGTCAGCGAGGAGTTCTTGGAAAGCTTGGAGGAGTGGCAGCTATGGTGTCAGTGTGGAGTTCTTGCAAAGCTTGGTGGAGTGGCAGCTATGGTGTCAGCGAGGAGTTCTTGCAAAGCTTGGTGGAGTGGCAGCTATGGTGAAAGCTGCACTCAGATGCTGGACTCTGTTGCTGGAAGAGAGCTGCACTCAGATTCTGGACTCTGTTGCTGGAAAGCTGCACTCAGATGCTGGACTCTGTTGCTGGAAAGCTGCACTCGGATGCTGGACTCTGTTGCTGGAGAGCTGCATTCAGATGCGGGACTCTGTTGCTGGAAAGCTGCACTCAGGTGTTGGATTCGGTTGGAGGAAAAGATGCACTCAGGTGTCGGACTCTGTTGCTTGGAGCATTAGCAAAAGAGCAAAGCTAAGTGGTGTTTCCCTGTTTGTCACTTTCCTCAATGTGTGTTTTAGTGCAGTGGTGGGATTAGTTTCTGCACCGTCCACTTTACTAATAAGGGATTGGTTTAGGGTGAGCTAAGGATTTCAGGTATCCTGATCGGCGCCCGGTGCGGAACCGGCCTAGGGATCGTTAGGAGTGTAGAGACACTGACTCAGGGGAGTGCAGGAGGTCTCCACGTCCCTGTTCCCTATCGCAGAGCCACCATTGTAATTGTTTTCCTGGTTTTCCCCCTTATTCTGAAATTCGCCCTGCGGTATATCCGGCTGCACGTTTTATTATTTAAATTCGCCCTGCTGGAGGCGGTGTATCCAGGGTCACGCGTGTCATATAAATTTGCCCTGCTGGAGGCGGTGTGTCCAGTCACACGTGACCATGACATATATTAGTCCTGCCCTCTGAAACCATCCCAATTTCTAATGCGTCCCCATAGCAAAATTAATTGCCCACCCCTGAACTAGGGGAAGAGGGGGACCAACAACCCGATGGCTTGATACTATCAAGATAATGGCGGAGAAGAACCTGGTGGATCTATGTAGGCTCGTTCTTCTGACAGAGCGTTCATCCAACAAGTTGCCATAGAGTTAAAATGTTGACATTCGCTTTAAAAACGACTTTTACATAAATTCATCTTATACTTTCGAATCATTTTCCTTCATCTTCACAAAGTTTCTGTTTTACAACGCAGAATTAATACATGCCAGTTGATTGGAGTTGTTAAATAATCAGTTCTTATAATTTATTACTATTTCTTTCTATGGCGCCATCATACTTCACGGCGCCGTACAGAAGATGTCGCCTCTTACACGAGTCATTTAATAAAGAAGGATGTCGCCAAACAGGAATCCAGGACGATGACATAAGAAGGGACGATGTTGTCATTCTGATACAGAATTGTTACACCGCAGTATAAACATAGAGTGATGAAATACAGAGCACGACATGGCGGATTACCGGAGGTTTATACATGACTTTACCAATGTAAAATAATTCCATACTATTCATAATCTACAATCTAATATCCACTATATTTACAAATAAATACTGGCTCACAATCATTGATACAATCGTCATGGATTCTGCTACATTGTAGGATTTCTGTTATCAGACAGACCCTAATAAGACCATCATAAGTAGAAGAAAGTTGGTGCGGAAACCCAAGCAACCTTCATTCTGATCATTGTCAGGGGTGTCAATAGTTTTCCAAACATGATTGGGTGACTTTGGTGACGGATTCCCTTTAAGGGTATGTGCACACATTACGGATTTATCTGCGGATGCGCAGCGGATTTGGCCCTGCGGATCCACAGCAGTTTTCCATGCGGTGTACAGTACCATGTAAACCTATGGAAAACAAAATCCGCTGTGCACATGCTGCGGAAAATTCAGCGCAGAAACGCAGCGGTTTAATATTATTTCACAGCATTTCAATTCTTTGTGCGGATTCCGCAGCGTTTTTACACCCATTCCATTATAGGAATCCGCAGGTGTAAAAACGCAGGTCAAACCCACAATAAATCCGCAGGTAAAAAAATTAGGTCATTTTACCTGCGGATTCTGCAGAATCCGCGCGGAAAAATCCGCAACTTGTGCTATGTGGACAGAAAAAAAAGTCATGGCTTTAGGAATAAAGGGAGGGGAAAAAAACGAAAGCAAAAAAATGAAAAATCTCCTGCTCTTTAAGGGGTTAATGTGTATGGTCCGCTTAAGCTAAAGGCCAGGCAGATCAATGACTGTCAGGTTTCACCATGAATCTGTGTGCCATACCAAAGAGATTACACTTCTTTATTCGGCTCTCTCATCCTGGGAACCAGCGGAGATCTCACCAATGTCATCTTCTTGGCATTGATTTTGGCTAGATATCGCTTAGTATACTTTGTATGTATCATTAGGACACATGACGAGTAGTGATGGATCCCCTGAACATGAATAGAACACCCCTGTATCGTCTAGTTTGGCTCTAATATCGGCATCAATTGAATACAATGTTGCCCACCGAGTTCATTGGACACCCTTTTTCTTTGCATTTGTGCCCATCTACATTTAGGGTGAAACTGCCGTGCTTCTAATGCCAACAGAAACCAATCAGGTATCACTATTCTGTGCAAATAACAGACAGAAATGCTGAGCTCTGATTGGCTGCTGTCAGCCAAGGCTCGCTATTTTAATGCGTCTTTAGCTTTTGACATGGGGGGGGGAAAGTTTGCAAAAAACTTTAAAACTTTTGGCAGCAGAAGTCCATCCTTCACAGTCGCATTTCCTTCGTCGCTGGAACCTCTTAAAAATATATATCATTGCTCTTTAGGAACGGCAAACATTTATACGTGGCGTCATCCAGCTTTGTACAGGCCAGGTTTGGCAGACATGGACAGGTGTGGTGCATTCTTTTCCCAAAAAATGGGGTCTGCGGGAAAAAAAAAGGCACAGATGACATTATGGACTAATGGCAAAACTTCCAAGAATTAACCCCCCCCTCCATCCCCAACAAATGACATATTCAAAGGGGCAGTCCCATCTCATAAAGTAATGGCATACGACTGGGAATCACTTTATGAGCAGAGACTGAAGCTAATTTGGCATGGTGATAAGGGCTGAAAGCCAGCGCCTCCTTGGAGGAATAAAATTAATTTTCTCCCGGTAGCTGCGCTTTCAGTAAGGAGGCCGGACAACATTGAAATTCTATGAACCTGCAGATTAACTCTATATCTGCAGGTTAATAGCAATTGGGGACACGACAGGTTCCCTTTAAATCAGGTTGTTGTGTTATACAGTGGGGAAAAAAAGTATTTAGTCAGTCAGCAATAGTGCAAGTTCCACCACTTAAAAAGATGAGAGGCGTCTGTAATTTACATCATAGGTAGACCTCAACTATGGGAGACAAACTGAGAAAAAAAAATCCAGAAAATCACATTGTCTGTTTTTTTTCATTTTATTTGCATATCATGGTGGAAAATAAGTATTTGGTCAGAAACAAGCAATCAAGATTTCTGGCTCTCACAGACCTGTAACTTCTTCTTTAAGAGTCTCCTCTTTCCTCCACTCATTACCTGTAGTAATGGCACCTGTTTAAACTTGTTATCAGTATAAAAAGACACCTGTGCACACCCTCAAACAGTCTGACTCCAAACTCCACTATGGTGAAGACCAAAGAGCTGTCAAAGGACACCAGAAACAAAATTTTAGCCCTGCACCAGGCTGGGAAGAGTGAATCTGCAATAGCCAACCAACTTGGAGTGAAGAAATCAACTGTGGGAGCAATAATTAGAAAATGGAAGACATACAAGACCACTGATAATCTCCCTCGATCTGGTGCTCCACGCAAAATCCCACCCCGTGGGGTCAGAATGATCACAAGAACGGTGAGCAAAAATCCCAGAACCACGCGGGGGGACCTAGTGAATGAACTGCAGAGAGCTGGGACCAATGTAACAAGGCCTACCATAAGTAACACACTACGCCACCATGGACTCAGATCCTGCAGTGCCAGACGTGTCCCACTGCTTAAGCCTGTACATGTCCGGGCCCATCTGAAGTTTGCTAGAGAGCATTTGGATGATCCAGAGGAGTTTTGGGAGAATGTCCTATGGTCTGATGAAACCAAACTGGAACTGTTTGGTAGAAACACAACTTGTCGTGTTTGGAGGAAAAAGAATACTGAGTTGCATCCATCAAACACCATACCTACTGTAAAGCATGGTGGTGGAAACATCATGCTTTGGGGCTGTTTCTCTGCAAAGGGGCCAGGACGACTGATCCGGGTACATGAAAGAATGAATGGGGCCATGTATCGTGAGATTTTGAGTGCAAACCTCCTTCCATCAGCAAGGGCATTGAAGATGAAACGTGGCTGGGTCTTTCAACATGACAATGATCCAAAGCACACCGCCAGGGCAAAGAAGGAGTGGCTTCGTAAGAAGCATTTCAAGGTCCTGGAGTGGCCTAGCTAGTCTCCAGATCTCAACCCTATAGAAAACCTTTGGAGGGAGTTGAAAGTCCGTGTTGCCAAGCGAAAAGCCAAAAACATCACTGCTCTAGAGGAGATCTGCATGGAGGAATGGGCCAACATACCAACAACAGTGTGTGGCAACCTTGTGAAGACTTACAGAAAACGTTTGACCTCTGTCATTGCCAACAAAGGATATATCACAAAGTATTGAGATGAAATTTTGTTTCTGACCAAATACTTATTTTCCACCATAATATGCAAATAAAATGAAAAAAAAACAGACAATGTGATTTTCTGGATTTTTTTTTCTCAGTTTGTCTCCCATAGTTGAGGTCTACCTATGATGTAAATTACAGACGCCTCTCATCTTTTTAAGTGGTGGAACTTGCACTATTGCTGACTGACTAAATACTTTTTTTCCCCACTGTATGTACTTTTAAAAAGTTTTTGCAAATTATAAAAACAAAATTAGTAATTTTGTAAATTTCACTTTACCAAATGGGGATATTTTAGACTTATACTTTTTAACTTTTTCAAGAAAAGTTTTGAGCAGTCTCATTATCATCAAAGACAGGATTACAATGAAAGGAAAACACCTCTATATACATTTGTCAACACAGGATCCAGCAATCACACAAAGTCCCTGGGGGAAAATTTGCAAGATTTATCTTTAATATTTTTAATACAGATTGTGATATGCAAAAAATAAAACATGGACAAATTTAAAAAATAAAAACTTTTAACACAAAAACCTGATTTAATCAATAGATCATTTTCTGATGATTGCTTCCTTTTAAGGGTATATTCACATAGAGTTCTTTGAAGAGTTGTTTTTTGCAGCGGATCAGCTAAAAAAAAAACACCTTAAAAATTCCTACTTTGCTGCTCACAAGTTCAGGTTTTTCAGCTTTTTTTTTTTTTCCTCTTCCAGTTTTTGAATAACGCCAGTCAAAAAAAAAAAGAAGTGCATGTCACTTCTCTGAAGCGGATTCCTCTCTCCAAATTTTACATATATCAAAAGGATGCAAAAAAAAAAAAAGGAAACCAAACATTTTCCAATAAAGGAGTGTATCCTGAAGTTGTTTCCTCTTGTCATATTTGAATGCCTCTAAAAAAAAGTCTGGGCATAAACTAAAGCCATGTTCACACAATGGATCCTTGGTTTTTTTTTTGTCGTGATTTTCATGAAGTGTTGTAAAAACGCGAGGCGGTCTTTCTTCTTTTTTCTCCACCCCATCCGTGGCCCCCGTCTGCGATCTTTTCCGGAATTCTAGTAGTTCTACTTCATAGTTCGCGCTTGTGCAAAGCAATCTTGATTCGCGCACGCGCAGTATGCTTTGCCCAACTGCGGGCAAAGCCAAAAATCATTACTGTGCATGCCCTGGTACACTATGTCCCGGAACACAGCTAAATACTTCCGGAACATAGTTTACCGGTGCATGCGCAGTAATGATTTTCGGCTTTGCCCGCAGTTAGGCAAAGCATACTGCGCGTGCGCGAATCAAGATTGCTTTGCGCAAGCACGAACTATGGAGTAGAACTACTAGAATTCCGGAAAAGATTGCGGACGGGGGCCACGGATGGGGTGGAGAAAAAAAGAAGAAACACCGCCCATCGGACCGGACACAGGCCATTTACATAGGCCCGCCAACTTCCTGTGACAGATTCCCTTTAACAGTCCTTGCAAATCTTTGCAGAAATTTACTCTTGCAGTATCTGTTTAACCCCTTCCTCGATGTAAGACATCCAATTATATCCTATCGCAGGTGCGGGTTGTGTTATGCTAAGGTATTGCTGTATTCTGCGGGTCTGAAAATAGTTTCCAATGTGACTTTTTTTGTTGTTGTTGAACGGTTAAAAAAAAAAAAAAAAAAAAAATATCACATTTCTGTATAATGATTGAAATGACAAATTGCCATTTTTTCGCTTGATAAATTTTGCAATAAGAGCGATAAAAAAAAATTGGACATACCCCAAAATAATACAAATAAAAACTACATCTCGCCATGCAAAAAATAGACAATCTCCATAGACAGAAAAGTAAAGAAGTTACAGGTCTCAGAAAATGGTGAACATTTTTTATTTTTTTCTGAATTTATGTCACCTTTTAAATAATAAAAAAAAAAAACTATGCAAAATTGGTATTGCCTTAATCACACTGATCTTGGGAATCATAATACCAAGTCATTTAAAAAAAAAAAAATTACGGAATTGCTTTTTTTTTCACTTTTTTGTTGCACTTGAAAATTTTCCTCCCGTTTTCAGTAAATTATATGGTAAAATGAAGGGTCCCACACCCACAAAAAAATAACACATGTCCTCATGTTGACGGAAAAATAAAAAAAATCACAGTAATTAAGTTAGTGATATCACCGACATTGCTCTTCCTTCTGAAAAAAATAGGGACGCCATTAGCTGCCGATTGACGTAAATGTGAAAGGCAAGGACAGGAAAAATGATCTGGTGTGAAACCCTTGTAAGTCACCTCCCTAAATGATGCAACATAACGCCGATTATTATCTATAAATGTCTGTGGAAAACGGTGCTCTGCCATCTCTAGCTCTCCACCTTCTGGAAAGCTACAACTCCCAGCACATTCCTGTCAGGCCCATGCTGGGAGCTGTGGTTTTACAATGACTGGAAGGCCTTTATTTTGGTGACAAAAATGGAAAATATCTAAACTGTCTAATACAGTAAAGTGGCCCTTGTTGCCCATAGCAACCAATCACAGTGCAGCTTTCATCTAGTTATTTGCTCTGGTCAAATGAAAGCTGAGCACTGATTGGTTGCTACTGACAACGAGGCCTACACTATCTTTTACCAGATGAGGACCAGACCCTCCATTTTACACACTTAAAATTAGGGCCAGCTCCAAATTTTTATTTTTTTCTCCTGTGGTTGAGTTCCAGTGGGCCCCTTTTCACTTTTGATTTCCTTTCCTCCACAAGAGGCTTTTTTTTTTTTCTTGCGGTACCAGCTGTAGTATTTACCGTTACCACTGGACCATACAACTTTCTGATCTTTTTATTCCATTTTTTTTTTTGTGAGGTGAAGTAAATAGAATTTCCTTTTTTTTTTATCATTTCGAATTTTATTTCATTATTATTTAAGGGTTCATACCACTTTTATACACTTTTTATTCCATTTTTTTGGGGTGAGGTGGAAAAAGGTGAATAAAAAACAGCAATTTTTTTTTTTCCTGTTTTGTATGGTTTCACATAGTTACGTATGTGGAATTACTAAATATGCATTTTAGAATTTTTGTTTCACATTTTGAAAAAACGAAGTGAAATTAATTTTATATATTTAAATTTTAAAATATTTTCCTTTTTTTTTTCCTCATTTTTTTTATTAATTTTCCTAGGTGACTTAATCGCTTTTACAATCTATATATATAATTGTCTTATTATGTCTGTCTGTAACCGAAATCCCGCGTCGCTGATTGGTCGAGCCCAGCCGATCCCCGTTGCTGATTGGTCGACAGACAGACAGTCTGTCCCATCCAGTGTGAAACTTTCCCATCCAGTGTCACAGTCAGTCACCCCAGAGATGCTGCATGTCCCTCCTCCTGGACGGAGAGCGCTGAGACCTCCTGCAAGTCCAGGTGTCTCCGGAGCAGCGATCCGCGCCGCGTACACCAGTAGCAGCCCGTGCAGTGTGAGAGCCCCGGAGCCGCAGGCCGAGCAAACGGAGCTCTCCCCGCCTTCTGCACTCAGCGCTGAGCACCGCAAATGTGATCACTACATTCCTAAAGCACGGGCAGGGGCGGCAGGCGACACTCTCACATGGGACCCATCAATCACCGGAGACCCCGCCCACGCCACACCCACCGGCAACTCCAGCCTGAAGAGAGGGAGCGATGGAGGGAGCAGCAGCTGTGAGACGCCCGGGGCCCGGGCCCTGCCCTATGTGCGGGGAAATATACTGTATCTACAGCATGGAGGGATGGCCGTGTGTCATGTGCAAATGCATATTATGTACTCTGTGTGTATTTATATAGATTATGTACTATATGTGTGTGCATTTATTATGTAGATATATATTATGTATTGTATTCATACCAGGAAAGGGGGGTGAGGGGACCATGCATACCAGCAAAGGGGGGTGAGGGGGACCATGCATACCAGCAAAGGGGGGTGAGGGGACCATGCATACCAGAAAAGGGGGGTGAGGGGACCATGCATACCAGCAAAGGGGGGTGAGGGGGACCATGCATACCAGGAAAGGGGGTGAGGGTGACCATGCATACCAGGAAAGGGGGGTGAGGGTGACCATGCATACCAGGACAGGGGGTGAGGGGGACCATGCATACCAGGAAAGGGGGTGACGGTGACCATTCATACCAGCAAAAGGGGGTGAGGGGACCATGCATATGTATTGTATGCATAACAGGAAAGGGGGGGTGAGAGTGACGGGACCATGCATATCAGGAACCTAGACCTAGGAACTTTCAGTAGGCCCCACATTTGCAATGACAATAAAATTCACACCTTGCAAATCACATTACAGTGCATCTAGGGGCATCTGAAGGGGCACCATTTCCAACCTCTTTAAAGCCGCGGTCACGATTGACAGCGGCTTCTAAGAGTGTAAACTGCCATGATTGGAGCAAACTCTGTTCATAAGGGCTCACTCACATTAACGTATAAAAAATAGCTCCGATTCTGCTCCAGAAAAGTTGGACGAGTGGAATCTGTATGGTTCAACTTATGTCATGCGAGCGTGCAATTTTTTTTCCCTCACCTGCATCCGTATGACATGCATTTTTAACATCAACTTTTACATATTATAATTCTCTATGTAATTTAAAGCTAGTTTACAAACTAATACAGCAATCTTATATACAGAAATAGATAGATATTCTGTAGATATATAATTTCACAAGCCCCCTACATATAATAAACTTTCATTCTTTAATGCCTTTCATGTTGCACTAAAGGGTGTTTAACCTTATTAAACCTATTAAATAAATAATTTTAAAAAAATGACGTGGGGTCCCAGTATTTTTCATAACCAGCCAAGGTAAAACAGACAGCTGTGGGCTTATTTTATCAGACTGGGAAGCTCCATGGTTATCTGGCCCTTCCCAGCCTGATTGTCTGTCTACCTATATATTGGGGCGGACATACTGCAGCTGCATCGGAGGTAGAGGGGGGACCCTTGCAGGCAGGGCTGGCATCACCGTCAGGTGCGTGTCGGGGCCCATGGGTTATCACTGGCATCGGGCCCCCCATGTCCCCATGTTCTTACCTCCCCCTGTTCCTCCACAGGTCCGATCGCTTACGCATCTTGTGACTATAGACCTGTAGCATTGACATCACACCTGATGAAGGTATTAGAGAGATTGGTTCTCACACGTCTCCGTCCTCTAGTGAGCTCGGATATGGACCCTCTCCAGTTTGCCTACAGGCCGGGCATTGGTGTGGACACAGTGATCTGCAATACAGGGGCACCTCAAGGTACAGTTCTTGCCCCTTTTCTCTTCACACTGTACACTGCGGATTTTAGGTGCAACTCATCTAGCTGCTACTTGCAGAAGTATTCTGATGACTCTGCAATAGTAGGCCTCATCACAGGAGGAGATGAAAGAGAGTACAGAGATACTAACCAAGCTTTTGTGGAGTGGTGTCAGAGGAACCATCTTAGGATTAATTCCGGGAAGACCAAGGAATTGGTGGTGGACTTTCGCAAGGGCAAAAATCCACCAGTAGTGGTGAACATTCAGGGAAATGACATTGAGATAGTCGACACCTATAAGTACCTTGGTTTGATCCTCAATAATAAGCTTGACTGGGCCCATCACTTGGATGCAGTGTACAGGAAGGGCCAAAGCAGGCTTTATCTGCTCAGAAGGCTGAGAGCCTTCGGAGTTAGAGGGGCACTCCTTGCATCCTTCTTCAACTCTGTTGTAGCATCAGTCATCTTCTTTGGTGTGGCGTGCTGGGGTAGTGGCATATCAACCAGGGACAGGAATAGGCTGGACAAACTGATTAGAAGGGCCAGCTCTGTCCTGGGATGCCCCCTTGACCCAGTTCAGGAAGTAGGCGACAGGAGGATACTGGCCAAGGTGAGCTACATGGTGCAGAATGATTCCCATCCCATGAATGAGACCGTGACAAAGATGTGCAGTACTGTCAGTGACCGGCTACTTCATCCTAAATGTGAGAGGGAGCGCTATCGAAAGTCCTTCCTTCCTGCTGCAGTTAGGCTGTATAACCAGCACTGTCCAAAACGGAGAATGACCCAAACAGAGAACTGATAGATCCAAAGTTGTGATAGTCCGGTTACATTTTTTTTTTTTTCTTTCGTATATGTACCTACCTACTGTCCATGTAATGCCTTTATGCATCTGTATCTGTACTTGTTCCTGCCTTGCTGCTGTAAAGGGCATGTCACACTAAGCGATATCGCTAGCAATATCGCTATAACTAGTGACGTTATAGCGATATTGCTAGCGATATCGCTGTGTCTGATACTTACCTACGACCGGCTCCCCCGCTGGTTATCGCTGATCGTGCGAGAACATCCAGGACTGTTTCTCGTCATCAGCTTCCTGCGGCGCTTCCTGCTGTGACGACGAGCGACGCGTGGAGCCGGGCGGGAGTACGCAGGATCGCCTGGTGTGACAGGTAAGTAGCGACCACCGTCCCCAGCGATGTCGCTAGTGAGATCTGCCTGTGTGGCAGCTCACTAGCGACCACTTAGCGATGTACCAGCGATCCTGACCGCGTCATATCACTGGTCGGGATCGCTGGTACATCGCTAAGTGTGACAGTACCTTAATGCTCTGAATTTCCCCATGGTGGGACGATTAAAGGATTATCTTATCTTATCTTATTCTCTGACGTCTCAGGGCAGAGGGCAATATGATGTCACTACAGTGTGTCCTCTGCGCTGAGCAGTGCACGGAGTCAAAAGATGCTGAGGAGGATGGCCCTACAGCAGGAAAAGGGAGAGGTAAGTATTTGATTATTTTCTTAATGTATGAGGCCCATTCTGTATGGAGCACTATGTGTGGTTCATTTTGTTTGGGTCACATTCTGTATGGAGAACATTCTGAATGGAGCATTATATGGGGCCCATTCTGTATGGAGCACTATATGGGGCCCATTCTGTATGGAGCACTATATGGGGCTCATTCTGTATGGAGCACAATATGGGTCCCATTCTGTATGGAGCACTAAATGGGGTCCATTGTGTATGGAGCACTATATGGGGCTCATTCTGCATGGAGCTTTATATGGGGCCCATTCTGTATGGAACACTATATTGGGTCCATTCTGTATGGAGCACTATATGGGGCTCACTTTGAATGGAACATTATATGGGGCTCATTATACTGTATAGAGCTATATATTGAGTTCATTATACTGTATGGAGCAATATCTGGGGCTCGTTATACTGTATGGAGCATTATATGGGGCTCATTCTACTGCATGGAGCATTATATGGGGCTCATTATACTGTATGGAGCAATATTTGGGGCTCATACTGTGAGTAATATGTACAGTAGAGAAAAAAAGTATTTAGTTAGCCACTAATTGTGCAAGTTCTCCCACTTAAAAAGATGAGAGAGGCCTGTAACTGACATCATAGACAGACCACAACTATGAGAGCCAAAATGAGAAAACAAATCCAGAAAATCACCGTGTCTGATTTGGCAAGATTTATTTTTCAAATGATGGTGGAAAATAAGTATTTGGTCATTAACAAAAGTTAATCTCAATATTTTGTTATATATAAAGGACATGGTAATGACAGAGGTCAAACGTTTTCTGTAAGTCTTCACAAGGTTGGCACACACTGTTGCAGGTATGTTGGCCCATTCCTCAATGCAGATCTCCTCTAGAGCAGTGATGTTTTGGGCCTGTCGCTGGGCAACACAGACTTTCAAATCCCTCCAAAGGTTTTCTATGGGGTTGAGATCTGGAGACTGGCTAGGCCACTCCAGGACCTTCATACGTTTTTCTTACAAAGCCACTACTTCTTTGCCCTGGCGTTGTGCTTGGGATCATTATCATGCTAAAAGACCCATCCACGTTTCATCTTCAATGCGCTTGCTGATGGAAGGAGGTTTGCACTCAAAATCTCACGATACATGGCCCCATTCATTCTTTCATGTATATGGATCAGTCATCCTGTATCTTTACAGAGAAACAGCTCCAAAGGATGATTTGTCACCCCCATGGTTCACAGTAGGTATGTTGTTCTTTGGATGCAACTCAGCATTCTTTCTCCTCCAAACACGACGAGTTTTGTTTCTACCAAACAGTTCTACTTTGGTTTCACCAGTCCATATGACATTGTCCGAAAACTCTTCTGGATAATCCAAATGCTCTCTAGCAAACCTCAGACAGGCCCGGACATGTACTGGCTTAAGCAGGGTGACACGTCTGGCACTGCAGGATCTTAGTCCCGGCGGCGTAGTGTGTTACTGATGGTAGCATTTGTTACGGTGATCCCAGCTCTATGCAAGTCATTCACTAAGTCCCCCCCGTGTCGTTCTGAGATTTTTGCTCACTGTTCTTGTGATCATTTTGACCCCTCGAGGTGAGATCTTGCGTGGAGCCCCAGATCGAGGTAGATTATCAGTGGTCTTGTATGTCTTCCATTTTCTTATTACTGCTCCCACAGTTGATTTCATCACACTAAGCTGCATGCCTATTGCATATTGCAGATTCAGCCTTCCCAGCCTGGTGCAGGGCTACAATTTTGTTTCTGGTGTCCTTTGACAGCTCTTTGGTCTTCACCATAGTGGAGTTTGGAGTGTGACTGTTTGAGGTTGTGGACAGGTGTCCTTTATACTGATAGCAAGTTCAAACAGGTGCCATTACTACAGGTAATGAGTGGAGGACAGAGGAGCCTCTTAAAGAAGAAGTTACAGGTCTGTGAAAGCCAGAAATCTTGCATGTTTTTAGGTGACCAAATACTTATTTTCTACCATAATTTGCTAAATAAATCTTGCCAAATCAGACAAGGTGATTTTCTGGATTTGTTTTCTCATTTTGTCTCTCATAGTTGTGGTCCACCTATGATGTCAATTACAGGTCGCTCATTTTTTTAAGTGGGAGGACTTGCACAATTGGTGGCTGACTAAATACTTTTTTTCCCCACTGTAGTGCTCATTATACTGTGTGGACCAATGTATGATGTCACTACAGTGTTTCCTCTGCGCTGTTATATCATAACGGAGATAGATATCTCCATCTCAGTGAACAAAATATAAATGTATATATCTTAGAGGTGCGGGGAGCCCAAATAGAACTGTTGCTATGGTGCCCTGTGAACTCTATATACATCCTGGCTTGCAGGGCGGTGATAATGAGGGCAATCTGGCCTGTTGCTCGGAGCCAGAGGCTCCGGAGGTCCAATGGCCGGAATGTCCTTATCATAAGCGACATTCCGGGCAATGAGGGGGGCCCAGACATTTTTTTTGCACAGAGGCCCCAATCTGTCAGTGTCAGCCCCTGATATGTATATATCTATACTATTCTGAGGGTTCTGGCTGGGAATTTCCTGTACTTGGCTGATGTAAGGCTAGTTTCACATTAGCGTTTTTTTGCGCAGCGCATCGTGCGCATAAAAAACGCAAAAAAAAAACGCAAAAGAAACGCGCTTTTTTTACGTCATGCGCACGCTGATGCGTCAAAAAAACACAGCGTTGCTTGCGTTTTACATACGTTTTTGCATGCGTTTGCGTTTTTTTATGCACATGCGTTTTTAGGTGTGACATTTTTTCCATTGTCTAGAGAACATTCTAGACTTGTTTCACTCAAAAACGCATGCGCAAAAAAACGCAACCGTGCGCAAGACCATGCGCACGCATGTGTTCCCATAGACTTCAATGTGTTGTTTTTGCGCATTCCGTGCGCAAGCGTGCGCATGCGTTTTTTTGCCGAGACAGGGCGCACCAAAAAATGCAACATGTTGCGTCTGGCGCGCCTGGCGCAAAAGACAAAAAAACGCATGCGCACGAAAACGCAAGTGTGCGCAAGACCATGCGCACGTCATGTTAAACATAGGTGCGCAGTGCGCATGCGCACGGGTGCGCACGATGCGCTGCGCACAAAAGCGCAAATGTGAAACCAGCCTAATATGGGGTTTCCATAGAGGGTTATGGGACCTACCGTATATTGTTCCAATTTATGGCACATGTACTATGGTTCATAGAACCTGCACTGCTCCATATTGAGGGGCCATATGGTGATGTATTTCTAGACCTGGTCTGTGTATGGTCCTTTGGGCCCCATACACATCTATAGCCATGTGCATAGAGGCTGGAGATGACTGAAGCCCCTATGCTCTTTCTTGAAATAAATAAGACCTATTAGTATCGTTCTATATACCCCATACACGTATATTGAGCAGTGATACATTTGTGAGCACGAGTCCTTCAATTGCTCGAGTACACCGCCAATAAAGTCAATTTGTTTGGTGTTTCAATCCTCAATTATGAAGAGTTAGTAGCGATGACAATTAATTATCGACGAGCACTTACTTTATGACTTAATGGATGACAGTCATCCCCTTCATTGCCAAGAGGAGTGCACATCCGTAAGCTTCTTATCCAGAGGCTGACAGCGCAGCACATCCCTCCTCCGCACTGTAGATCCCTTTCACATGCCTGAAAGTAAAAAAAAAAAAAAAGAATGAAAAAACAAAATGCATCATGAAACAAAAGTCTGAAGGGATGCCATTATGTGCGTAGTCCTTGTACTGCGGCAAAAAAAAACAAACTACAAAAACCTATTCAGATCAGAAAAAGATGAATGGAGAATGTGTTGCTTATAATATTATTAATCAACCATTAATAGTTTTGTAGAAAGGTTAAAAAAAATAAAAATAAACAAAGAGAAATACCATACAATTCAACAAATATAGCAAAGCTATGTAAGGTTGATTTCACATTTGATTTTATTTTTTTATTGTACGGCTGCAATGCCTAAAACTCACACTCCTCTCCTGAACAAAACTATAACGGCGGCGTACCGGCAATAGCAGCACGCCACACGATTACTATAGGGCCTGCGAACCCAGGGTGGCCGGGGTAAGCGTCAGCAACGGGGTCCTCCACCCGTCATCGCTCATTCAACTGTATCGGCATCCTGTGCACCGATACAATTGAAAGCAATGATGAGAGAGGGGGCATCAACTGCTTCCTCCGCTATCATTCTTCCTTGGCATCTGGCGCTTCAGTGCAGCAGGTGTGATGACGTCACTACATGGTGCCCGCTGTGCCGAGATGTGCGGGTTCTTCAGAACACACACTGCAGAGACAGGAGCAGCGGGGGAACCGGAATGAAGAGGACAGGTGAGTATTGTTGTTTTTTTTAAATGGAATTTGTCACCCACTGGGACGTTTTAAGCTATAAATATGGACATACAGGTGATACAATTGTTCAACCACTCATACCTGTATGCCTCATTGCTGCGGTCTTGCTGTTGAGAAATCATCTTTTATTCCTGTATGTTAATGAGTTCTTTCAGGCTCTAGGGCATACGGTGCCTGAAAGAAAACTCTGCCTCCAGTGTCAATTTGTGTACCACCCCACCTCCCATCAGCACCACAGTGGCCTGTGGCGTGTACTGATGGTCCCTGAATCCCGCGCTTGCGCCCTGCAAAAGTGCGATTTATACTTATCTTTTCTGCCCTTCTATTGGCATTGACTCCATTGTTATTCTGCGCAGGTGTCGGCGAGTCACTGCTAATGAAGTGCAACTGAAGTAGCAGTGACTCACTTGCACCTGCGCAGAAGAACAATTGAGTCAATGCCAAGGGCAGAAAAGATAAGTATAAATCGCACTATTGCAGGGCGCAAGCGCGGGTTTCAGGGACTATCGGTACACGTCACAGGGCACTGTGACACTGATGGGAGGGGGTGGCACAGAAATGGACACCAGAGGCAGAATTTTATTTCAGGCACCGCACGCCCCGGAGCCTGGAAGAACTCATTAACATACAGGATTATAAGATGATTTCTCAATAGTAAGACCACAGCAATGAGGCATACAGGTAGAATTGTCCAAATAGTCCTATCACCTGTATGCCCATATTAACAGCGTAAAAATCTTCCAGTGGGTGACAGATTCCCTTTACATCAATGAGAAAATTGTGATGGCCGTAATACTGTATAGAGGACTATGGCGAGTGCATAATAATAATAATCATCATCATCATTTTATTTCTATAGCGCCAACATATTCCATAGCATTTTACATTTTAGAGGGGACTTTTACAGACAAAAGACATTACAGCATAGCAATAATCACATAAATCTATGAGTCTATGATTCCATGAAATCAACAGATACCAAGAGGAATGAGGGTCACGCTGCTCGCAAGCTTACAATCTGCATTAAACTGTGTGGAGGACTGTGGGGAGTGCATTATACTGTATGGAGGAGTGTGGGGAGTGCATTACACTGTATGCAGGACTGTGGAGAGTGCATTACACTATATGGAGGACTGTGGGGAGTGCATTATACTATATGGAGGACTGTGGGGAGTGCATTATACTATATGGAGGACTGTGGGGAGTGCATTATACTGTATGGAGGAGTGTGGGGAGTGCATTATACTGTATGGAGGACTGAGGAGAGTGTATTATACTGTATGGAGGAGTGTGGGGAGTGCATTACACTGTATGCAGGACTGTGGAGAGTGCATTACACTATATGGAGGACTGTGGGGAGTGCATTATACTATATGGAGGACTGTGGGGAGTGCATTATACTGTATGGAGGAGTGTGGGGAGTGCATTACACTGTATGCAGGACTGTGGAGAGTGCATTACACTATATGGAGGACTGTGGGGAGTGCATTATACTATATGGAGGACTGTGGGGAGTGCATTATACTGTATGGAGGACTGTTGGGAGTGCATTATACTGTATGGAGGAGTGTGGGGAGTGCATTACACTGTATGGAGGACTGTGGAGAATGCATTACACTGTATGGAGGACTGTGGGGAGTGCATTATACTATATGGAGGACTGTGGGGAGTGCATTACACTGTATGCAGGACTGTGGAGAGTGCATTATACTATATGGAGGACTGTGGGGAGTGCATTACACTGTATGCAGGACTGTGGAGAGTGCATTACACTATATGGAGGACTGTGGGGAGTGCATTATACTGTATGGAGGACTGTGGCGAGTTGAGTTGTGTCATCACCTATGGTGATTACTGGATTCTGTGTTATCTTCTGTATATAGAGGTTTTATTAGTCTGTACAGGAGAAGGAGGTGAGCCGTGACTAATGTGAATGGTGAATTCTGTGTTATCTAAAAAATGTAAAATTTTGCCCAGAAGTAAAATGTATTAGCATCATTCACTCTTTGATTCATCAGCCTTTCTGGTTTCTAGCGCCACCGCAAATGAAGTTACCTGACTGCTGTAGCCAATCATGTTTTCATGTACGGCATGTGACCTCTGAGGACTGTGATTGACAGCAGCGGTCATATGATAGATGTACATGACATCATCACTTCCAGTACCACAGGAGTGGCAATGCTGGAGATGCAGGGGATTCCAAGGTAATACCTATTTCTTTATTTTAGATCATTCTTTGCTTCTGGGCAAATGTTAAAAAATCCCAGAATATTCCTTTGATGGAGCAGAGCTGCAATACTAGACAGAACCTATGGACAGATGTGGCATCTTGGCCTTTTCTTTAAACAGCACATATCATCAGCACGTGTCATTGAGACTGTCTCAAGCGCAATATGTAAAGTGGATTTCTAGGAAACCAATGAAGCTTGTAACAAGCACTATAAATATGCAGGGAACACTTTATCCTATCTATGCAATGTTTCTTCCCTGCATCACATATTATATTAAAGTAATGGTCGCTCAGATTACACAAATAACCCAGACATGTGGATTTGACCATTTACCCATTCATTGCTGGTCTTAAAATCAAAACTATCCCCAAGTTCTCCTCTTGTGGAAAACTTTCTCCTTACCTATTCCTTGACCTTTCCCGCATTTCTGGTGTCTCCCGACTTTTCATAGAACCCCCCCCCCCTATATAATATATATTAATCCACTATATAATGAGCAGTTATAGTCTATTGCAGACCAAATAATGGTTGCACAAAATCAGTCATAGCTCGTCCTAGGTGTCATCACTTACCATGGATAAATAACAAGTAATAATAATGATTAAATAAATAATAGAATACAAAATAAAAATAAAAACAATTGAATAAAAAAATAAGTAAAATAACCAAATTACCCAGAAATTGCTAAAAAATTCTAATAGTCTGGAACTTGATTCTAGCAAATATATGAAGCAAAAAAAAAATGAGACTGATGAAAAAAATACTATCATATTTTAGATTAGTATTTTATTCTATTTTTTATGACAAGCCAAAACCCAGCATCTTTCGGGTCCTAGTTAGTTATGCCGGATTGGAGGAATTTTACTGAATTATTACTGTAAAATCACAATATTCCTTAGCTCCTTACTAATAGCTATTTAGTGAATGCATTAATGTGTTAATATTACTTGTCCTCCCTCCATAATTGCTTTACACTCCATGTAACATTGTGTTCTCTGACCCGAAATTTTCCTAAATCCAGGATTTAGCGGAGATACAGACATCTGGATATATTTTAGTAACCAAAATATTTATTTTGCAGAATATCCTTTATTAAATAGTAATGGAGATCTATGGCATAGAACCTCTGATATGATCAATTCTCAACTGATCCTTCATTTGTAACCCATTCTATTATATAGTTGATTTGTGACCAATATTAGTCCATTTGCTCACCCGGATGATGTTCTTTCATTGCCCTCTTTGTTTTAATTGATGTTTTTAGATTTTTTTTTTGTTGTGTGTGGTTTAATATATCGGTCTAGATCAATTTTCACAAAGCCTATGATTAATCATAATTAGCTTTAAAAACCCTCCCAGAGAATGTAATGACTCTTCAATTGTGGAAGTCGAGTCAAGCAAGAGGCTGAGTGTTTACATAGAAAGTGGTAAATCCAAGGAGTAAAATCCCAGTAGAATCAAAAAAGAACAGAACACACATGTAGCAAGAGGTCTCGTAAACCAAATATAGACTAGGTAGCCAAAATGTTGATATAAAGTCTATGTACCTACATTTAGCCAATTAGTAAGAATAGGAAAGACCCAAATTAATCTACAGTCTTCCATTAAACCAGTCACACCATTTTGGTTTTCCCCAGTCTGTGATTATGGATTTCCATATGGGTTTTGGGAACATTATTAAAATTGGCACCAGAGTCAACACCAAATTCTTGGCTTCTAGGCCATGCAAGCATGGGATCCCAGTGCATTTGGGTATCGGAGAACTATAGGGGAACTAAAAGACCTATAGATCTAGGTTTCCAGACAAAAAGCTAGGGGACACAAAAATTACAGGTGACCTGGTCATCCATCTTTTTAGTAAACATCAGTGGTAGGATTGTTGGATGAGATAATGCTCCTGTTCTAGTTGAGATAGAGGATGTTACGGATTCTTCATCCATTCGGTAATCCCTAAGCCTTCCGAGTACAAGCTTAGGCTTGAAGTAGTTCTTCAAATGAACAATGGGTGGAAAAATGTTCCATAAAGTATATAGATAATTTAAAGTCCCCCATAAAGTTCTAATAATGACAAACTGCTTGTTCTTAGACCAAAAATGATACCCTTGGCACTTTACAAACAATATATGGATCTTTTGGTATCAAGTAGACACAAACAAAAGGACCTCAAAGAACTATAGGGGAAAACCACCACCACTGTGAAACCCAAAGAAAAGACCTCGACCAAAGACAGGACATTGTAGAAAAACACTATTTGTATGATCACAAAGAGTCTAACAGACTTAATAGAATTTCGTAATAATACCTCAACAAGATGACCATCAACAATTGCACTGAAAAGTGTTCTTCTAGCGGGATAGGAACCTGGAAAATGATGGACATTATGCATAAAAAAACAGTGAAATTAAAAACCTTGTCTAGATTAGGGGTGGTTGTCTCAAAGAAAGTGTCCAGTGTGCAAGAGAAGATCTCAACCAAAGGCAGGTCATTCTAGAAAAAAAACACTATTTTTAGGATCAACAAGAGTCTAATAGAACGTCTTGGTAATACCTCTTTGAAGCCACCGTTAACAATTGCCTTGAAAAGTTGTCTTCTAGGAGCATTGTCTTCTAAAAGAAGATAACTAATATTGGTGGTGAAAACCTTGTCGAGAATAAAAAGTGCTCTTCTCAAAGAACGTGGCTGGTATGCATAATATATGGTGAAAATAAACCCTGGTCTAGATTAGGTAGCAGTCTTCTTCTAAAAATGTTTCTTTATTTTGGAGAAGTTTTTTGGTACTTACCCCAGTGATGACTGCAGTTTCTCCAGATGTTAGGAGTAGGAAAACGCCAAAGACGAGTGACAGTGACTGTACTTTTCTCATAATAACTATGAAGACGGAGATGGGAATGATGTATATCCCAGAGAAGCTCCTCGGGGGGATGTCTGTATGAGACCAGGTACTCAACAGAAGAACCGATGTCCAGGAGATGATGGGTCTGAGGAGAAGTCTTGGTGGCTTTGCAAGAGCTGAAGAACGTGTGTTCTGACTCCCTCACTTTCTCCAGTTACTTGAGCTGTTATAAAGCTCGGCTTGCCATTTAAACCATCCTCCATGACTCAGAGAGAGCAAGATAAAGCTCAGCACAATGATGTAGTAGGTACCAATCACAGAGTAGGAGACGAGCAGTAAATTCCGCACCCACACCTACTAGCTCCAGCTCTTCTGTTCATTGGTTGGTTGTAAGAGAAATCAGCAGCAGAAGTCACAATTTTGAGGAGTTTACAAGGTTGTTTCATTGCATTTCTGTTCACCCCTCTTCAGCTGAAATGGTGATGTGAATGGAGACACAAAATAGCATGCAGAAGGAAAGGCTCCAGAGGTGGCACTATAGTGGTTCCACATCAGGGTATTGTGAGCAGGATGTTACCATCGCCTCACAGAATATAAGGTTTATTTTTCACCAGTCATATTCACTTACTAGGAGAATAGCAAAGAATATTTTTGAATAGTGTTTCTTGCTATTCAGCTATATTCACCTCCTGTTAGTAGAATGTACATTTTATAAGAACTTTTACACTTTTTGTACAGTGTTACAATGTATCCTCTGCTGCTGAGCCTATACCTGCATAGACAAAGTAAGAGCACAGTAACTCCACCAGCAGAATAGTGAGTGCAGCTCTGGAGTATAATACAGGATGTAACTCAGGATCAGTAATGCAATGTATGTACACAGTGACTGCACCAGCAGAATAGTGAGTGCAACTCTGGGGTATAATACAGGATGTAACTCAGGATCAGTAATGCAATGTATGTACACAGTGACTGCACCAGCAGAATAGTGAGTGCAGCTCTGGGGTATAATACAGGATGTAACTCAGGATCAGTAATGTAATGTATGTACACAGTGACTGCACCAGCAGAATAGTGAGCGCAGCTCTGGAGTATAATACAGGATGTAACTCAGGATCAGTAATGTAATGTATGTACACAGTGACTGCACCAGCAGAATAGTGAGCGCAGCTCTGGGGTATAATACAGGATGTAACTCAGGATCAGTAATGTAATGTATGTACACAGTGACTGCACCAGCAGAATAGTGAGCGCAGCTCTGGAGTATAATACAGGATGTAACTCAGGATCAGTAATGTAATGTATGTACACAGTGACTGCACCAGCAGAATAGTGAGCGCAGCTCTGGGGTATAATACAGGAGGTAACTCAGGATCAGTAATGTAATGTATGTACACAGTGACTGCACCAGCAGAATAGTGAGTGCAGCTCTGGGGTATAATTCAGGAGGTAACTCAGGATCAGTAATGTAATGTATGTACACAGTGACTGCACCAGCAGAATAGTGAGTGCAGCTCTGGAGTATAATACAGGATGTAACTCAGGATCAGTAATGTAATGTATGTACACAGTGACTGCACCAGCAGAATAGTGAGCGCAGCTCTGGAGTATAATACAGGATGTAACTCAGGATCAGTAATGTAATGTATGTACACAGTGACTGCACCAGCAGAATAGTGAGTGCAGCTCTGGGGTATAATACAGGAGGTAACTCAGGATCAGTAATGTAATGTATGTACACAGTGACTGCACCAGCAGAATAGTGAGTGCAGCTCTGGGGTATAATACAGGATGTAACTCAGGATCAGTAATGTAATGTATGTACACAGTGACTGCACCAGCAGAATAGTGAGCGCAGCTCTGGAGTATAATACAGGATGTAACTCAGGATCAGTAATGTAATGTATGTACACAGTGACTGCACCAGCAGAATAGTGAGTGCAGCTCTGGGGTATAATACAGGAGGTAACTCAGGATCAGTAATGTAATGTATGTACACAGTGACTGCACCAGCAGAATAGTGAGTGCAGCTCTGGGGTATAATACAGGATGTAACTCAGGATCAGTAATGTAATGTATGTACAGAGTGACTGCACCAGCAGAATAGTGAGTGCAGCTCTGGGGTATAATACAGGATGTAACTCAGGATCAGTAATGTAATGTATGTACACAGTGACTGCACCAGCAGAATAGCGAGTGCAGCTCTGGGGTATAATACAGGAGGTAACTCAGGATCAGTAATGTAATGTATGTACACAGTGACTGCACCAGCAGAATAGTGAGTGCAGCTCTGGAGTATAATACAGGATGTAACTCAGGATCAGTAATGGAATGTATGTACACAGTGACTGCACCAGCAGAATAGCGAGTGCAGCTCTAGGGTATAATACAGGAGGTAACTCAGGATCAGTGATGTAATGTATGTACACAGTGACTGCACCAGCAGAATAGTGAGTGCAGCTCTGGAGTATAATACAGGATGTAACTCAGGATCAGTAATGTAATGTGTGTACACAGTGACTGCACCAGCAGAATAGTGAGTGCATCTCTGGAGTATAATACAGGATGTAACTCAGGATCAGTAATGTAATGTATGTACACAGTGACTGCACCAGCAGAATAGTGAGTGCAGCTCTGGGGTATAATACAGGATGTAACTCAGGATCAGTAATGTAATGTATGTACACAGTGACTGCACCAGCAGAATAGTGAGTGCAGCTCTGGAGTATAATACAGGATGTAACTCAGGATCAGCAATGTATGTACACAGTGACTGCACCAGCAGAATAGTGAGTGCAGCTCTGGAGTATAATACAGGGTGTAACTCAGGATCAGTGTTTTTCTAAGCTAAATAAGCCCAACTTTTCCAGCTTCTCATCATTATGAACTTATTGTTGCAAAGATTGGATCACTACCTTTTAACGTCCAATAATTTGAGGAAAAAATACGGTGCATCACGGGCGCATTATAGAGCGGATCTATAGGCACTTCATATACCGCCATACTGGGTCCATGTGGGAAGCTTTGTCATGTATGTGTACCCTTAGGCCATGTTCCCATGTAGCATGAATGCTGTGTTTTTTACACTGCAGGGTTTTTTATGCAAAACATCCATTGCGTTTAACTGTTCAGGTAAAGTTAATGTAATTTCTTAAACTCATGCCCACTCTGCGTGTACGGACCCTGTAGAATTGCGCTCTTTGCTGCTGTTTAGATTTCTGTGTGGCTTACGAGAATTGTTTTTTATTCCATTGCTTTAGTCAACAAGTTTACTATTTTACCAGAATTGCAAAATCTGCTTGTAAGCCTCACTGTGGTAATTTCATGAGTCACCTCCATATATACTATGACTTTCTGAAAAGGACATATCAAACTGTTCTGATATGAAACCGATAAAGTATTTCATCACCACGAAACATCAGAAATGTTGCAAAACAGTAAAGTGAAAATTTGCTTTATTCTGAAATTTGCCCATTGTATGTTCTCAAGGATCCTTGATTGCACCCTCATCCTACATACCCAGAGGTTCTGAAGACCTAGTTCTGTAGGATCATGAACACAAAGTTCTCCTTGACTAAATTTCCATTAATAAATCTCATGGACATTTGAGCAATGTCTGAGGTCATTTTATGTCTTATCCCAAAATGGGAAATGATTTTTGGACCTAAGGGCAGATATCAACCTTACCTAGAATGTTGTACTTAGAAGTTATAGGGTAGACCAAAAACAAGTGGTTACAGGGGCAGAAAACATTTTGAAAATTGTGATATTTGGGTACTTCCACTTGATAGAGATATTTCCCTAAATAGTACATACTTCTCTTACCTAGAATTTTCTCAATACAAAGATAAAGAAATATAAAAAAATAAATATACATATTTAGGATCACCATATCCTCTAGTCTAATGTATCAAAAGATAACATTATGGTGAACGCTATAAAGTAAAATAGAAAAAAAAATGCGGTAAAATGATACCAATTAAAACCATGTCTTATTGTTCCATAAGTTTTATTTTCTACAAACTTCACGCTTCTTTTCCGCCTGCTTTCCTCCAACCTGCGCATCAACATCTTCCCTTCAGGTCCTATAGGATATACTAGAAAACGGCCTTCTGTTTGTCCTATTTTTTCTTTTTTCCCTTTTTATATCTGACCCTTGCTCTGTTTTAGACGACGTGTTTGTGATGTATTGTCAACATCTTTTGTGTATTCATCAGTCAGTAACGCGAAAGGAACGTATTGTTGAGATGCGAAATGTCAAAACATTTTTCACGTTTGTCCTTGGTATCAATTGTTCTTCTCTCCGAGGCTTTTAAGTAAAAATATCGTGCGGAACCGGAAACGTATGAAAGAAGGACTTAGCTGTCAATCCCCCATCATTGGCATGCAAGGAGATAGTAAATTCTGCTTTAAATTACTTATGCATGTTATTTACACACGATAACAATGGGGTCAGTAGTAGAGATGGGCGAACTTGTTCGGAAAACGTTCTTCAATCTCAAATTCGGCACATTCGGGTTCGTGTTCAGTTTCCTGATCATTTTCCCTCCAAGTCTGAAAAATTCGGTCAGAGTTCTGTTAATGATCGGGTTTCCACTGATGCTTTTGTTAGGACTTTGGCTAGGATAGTGGTGCTGTATGATGAGCGGGGGGGAGTGGTTATAGGTCAGAGAAGCGATGCAGTTTTTTTTGTTTTTTTTAAATTAACTTAATGTGTGTAGATTCCAGCAGCCATTCGGGTGCAGAAACCATCCACAACGTCCAGACACAAAGGCTTCAGTTGTTGACTGCCGACGTCGCATGTCCCTCTCCATGGTCATGTTGTTTTCGTGGCGTGATCTTCTCATGGTAACAGCACAGAGAGGCTGCTCCTGCAAGTTGTTATATTGTTAGATAGGATCCTGCGTGAAATCGACCTTTCAGCTTCTAACTAGTTTGTGCTAATAGTGTTGTGCAGGCAGGAGTCCACATTTCCTAATCCGATTCGTTTGCGCTAATACTGTCTTGCAGCCAAGACTCAGGAGGTCACATTTGCAAATCAAAATCGTTTGGGCTAATATTGGGGTGCAGGCACGAGGCTCCATTTCCTAATCAAAATTGTTTGGGATAATGCTCTGGTGCAGGCACCAGGCCTCATTTCATAATCAAAATCTTTTGTGCTAATTCTGTGGTCCCGCCACCTGTCCACATTTCAGCATATAAATCATTTGCGTTAATTGTGTGGTCTAGCTGTGCTATCTCAGCCAATATAGACTGATCTATTACGTTAGTGACAGGTGATTGACAAGTCTGGATCTAGGGTTGTCAAACAGCTGGTTACGAGGAGAGAGGTGCATCCAACATGTGTAGGAAAAGGTAAGGTTGTTGTGGAAGGGAAAACAGGCTTGGTGTACGTGGGGTAGGTGGTAATGTTACGGAAAGTTTTATTGGACAAACATCGGCTCGTTCAATCCGAAGACAATTGACAACTTGTGTTACTTGGACAAGCTACTCATCGCCCTTTATTTGGCAGCAGCACAGTGGTACGCCTTCTAGATGAGGGCCAGAAAGTGCATGTGCTCCAGTGGATGGCAAGAGCTGCATCAAGTGGCCTCTCCTCTTCCTCCACCTTAACATCACACACAGTACAGTCCTCACAGGTGGCACCACAATTACCCTTGTTTCCCTCCACGTCACAACTCTCCAACCGCCCAACTGACCCACAGCATAAATCGTATAATTGCGCAGAACTGATGCATGGGGCAGTGCCTGGGACAGGCTTGGACCAGCATTTATAGCTTAAACATAGATCAGTAACAGGTGGATGAGTGACAGGTGTGCACCTGGTGCTCTGAGAGCCCTGCCAAATTCAGGCAACAAACATGAAGGAGACCCAACTTGGAGTCCAAACATGTAAAAAACTTAGGGGCAGACCCCACTAAAGTTTCATCAATTTTCCCAGAGTAGAAATAGTATAATTGGGGCTCTGAAACCCCTTCCACTACAGGCAAGCCACCAGATGGAAACACAACTTGGAGTGTCCACATTTTAAAAAATTGATGGTAACATTAACAGCAGTTGCAACAGCAGACACAGAAGCCACAACAAAGGTGTCACAGACATCACTAACATGAGATCAATGCAGAATACTAAAAACTACACCATTGCCTAGTCTGCCCAGTCTGCGACTGGGGTGCAAAAGTCATTGGTGATCCAGTTGCTATTATCCATCAGGACACCACTAGCAGTGCTGAAGACATGCAGTGAGAGAACGTTGGCTGCTGCCGGGCATGCCAAAACCTCCAAGGCGTGACAGGCGAGCTCAGTCCACTCTTCCATTTTTGAAGACCAAAATGCAAAAGGGTCCAACCCCCCCTCCCCAATGGCATTGATATTGAGCTTGAGCTACTCCTGCACCATCATCTCCAGTCGTTCTCTATGTGTCAGACTTGTACTCTGTTCTGCTGGTGCACAGGCTTGTCTAAAAAATGTGTGAAACGACTCACAGAAATTCCTTCTACCACTTGCACTGTTGCTAATGTTTTTGCGTTGACTACTCAATGTTCCCAGGGTTGGAAGTCTATAATTGCGATGCACACTGTGTGTCTCCCTGCTGTCTAGGGGAAAACTACCCTTAAGCTTGTCTGTCTACAGGCTGTCTACAAGCATGTTTCGATACTCCAGCATGGAGGGGGAGGGGAAAGCATCTGGCAAAATTTACTCTTCTACCATTGATCTAACAGCGTAGCAACCCAATAGTCAGCACTATTTCTAATCCTAACAATTCGGTCATCATGTTGCAGATAGTGCAGCAAGAAGCCACTCATGTTTCAGGCACTTACTTGTGGTCCAAATCCATGGTGTGTTCATGGCGGAGTAAGGCTGGTTTTACATTTGCGCTTCAGGGCGCAGCGACGGCCTGCGCACGGACGCCGCTAAGCCCCGCCCTCTGCCGCGCCTCCGCCGGTAGCTCCGCCTCCGGGCGCATGATGCTGCATGCGTCATGCATCCCCTATCTTTATCACTGAGGACGCAGGCCATGCGCAGTATGCGTTTGGCGGCGCCTGCGTCCTTTTGACGGTGCGCCGAGCGCAACCAAATTGCAACAGGTTGGGTTTGGCGCTGGTCGGCGCACTGTCAAAAGGACGCAGGCGCCGCCAAATGCATACTGCGCACGGCCTGCGTCCTCAGTGATAAAGATAGGGGACGCATGACGCATGTAGCGTCATGCGCCCGGAGGCGGAGCTACCGGCGGAGGCGCGGCAGGGGGCAGGGCTTAGCGGCGGCCGTGCGCAGGCCGTCACTGCCCCCTGAAGCGCAAATGTGAAACCGGCCTAACACTCAAGCTTGCTTCCTCTGTTCCCTCTCGCCAACCACGGACCTCAGAGAGAGGATCATTATCCTCTTCATCTCCTGACTGTTCCGCACCCATCACCTCTTCCTCCTTATCCTCCTCCATTTCGTCCTTGGCTCCTGCACTTTTACTTTTTACAATTTGTCTGGTACCATGAGCCCCCCTCGATTGCTGCTATCCACCCTCCCATGAAACAGGTGTGTACGACGACAGTCTGGAAATTTGAGATATTGTTATCCCTTCCGCATCCTCCATTGCTTTCTCGTATTCTTCTGGGACCACCACCTCCTCCTGCAGATTATTCAAAGTGTGCTCCAGCATGTAGATGATGCTGATGACGGCAGCATCATTGCTAACCATCTTAGTAGCCATTTCTAAACTGCAGAAGGGTGCAGAGGTCCTTCATCTGTGCCCTCTCCGCAAGCGTGACTTGCACCATGTCCGTACTGCATTGCCCCAAGCTATGCAAGTGGAAATACTGCACCAGGGCTCATCACTGCTGCCACAGTCTCTGTAACATGTGTAGAATGGATTTCCAATATGTCGGCACATCGCATATCAACTGGTTAACTGAAAGACCTCTGTAGCGATGTAATTCAATGACCCGCGGGGTGCGAACTGTGGACATGAGTACACAGCGACCGTGCTTTCTGCAGCAGTGCATCCAGGCCAAGATAGAGGTGGAGAAATTGCTGTACCACCAGGTTGAGGACATGAGCCATGCAAATCATGTGTGTGGGGTTGTCCCAGAGTAGGGCCACCACCAGGTTCGCACCGTTATCGCACACGCCCTTCATTGCATCCAGGTTCTGTGGAGACAGCCATTGCTCAAACTCAGCCTGGAGAGCTGTCCACAACTCTTGAGCTGTGTGACCTCAATCTCCAAGACATATTAATTTAAACACTGTCTTATTGCGGCGAGCCCTGGCTGTGCAGTATGGAGTTGGGCGGGATTCTCTCTGCACTGTTGGATTGCATGTCTCATTAAGGGTGAGGCTGAGGGTGCAGGTGGAAACCCTAGAGGAGGAAGATGACGCAGAAGCAATGGAGGAAGTGCTGGATACAGAGGTTTGTCCCGCAAGCATTAGGGATCCAAGACTTTGTGTCTAGTGGTTTAGTTATCCAACCCTAGGTGTTTAGTAGTTTAGTTCTCCAACCCCTGTTGTCAGGGCTAGTTTTAGGCAAAGTGGGGCCCTGGGCAAAAGTTTAAAATGGGTCCCCAATTGCTAACATTGCACATCACATAGAAGCATTTTGGTTGTATTTACATGTGCTGATTTCAGGCCGCTAACCAAGAGTGATCAACAACATTGAAGTCATTTGACGCTTGTTTTCCGGCCTCTTTACACCGGCTGAGGAACAGTGATGGGGACAGAGCAATCACTAATAGATCAATCTGTCCTCATACAGTATCATGTTATCAGCAGCATATCTGCAGTTTTCACAGGGCAATGTGCTGCTGAGAACAATGATTTTTGTTCCGGCATAAATCATCCAATTATTAAATGAATAGGCAGCATTTTGCTTGTTTAGTATAACACACCCCATAGTCCTCCACATAGTATAATGCATCCCACAGTCCTCCATATATATTATAATGTGCAGCACAGTCCTCCATATTGTATAGTGCACACCCTATAGTACTTCATAATATATAATGTGCCTCATATAGTATAATACACTCCATATATTATAATACACTCCCCATAGTCCTCCATAAAGTATAATATATTGCCCATAGTCCTCCATATAGTATAATATACTGCCCATAGTCCTCCATTTAGTATAATACACTCCCTTTAGTCCTCCATATAGTATAATACACTCCCTATAGTCCTCCATATAGTGTAATATACTCCCTATAGTCCTCAATATAGTATAATACACTCCTCACAGTTCTCCATATGGTATAATATACTCCTCATAGGCCTCCATATAGAATAATGTACCCACCATAGTCCTCCATGTAGTACAATGCACTCCCCATAGTATAATGCACCTCATAGTTCTTCATATAGTATTATGCATTCCCCATAGTCCTCAATACAGTACAGTATAATGCAGTTCCCATATAGTATAATGCACTGTCCCAAGTCCAATACAGTATAGTGCAACCCTCCATCGAGTATAATTCAGCCTCCCCATAGAGTATAATGCAGCCATGTGTAGGAGGAAACAATTTTTTATGTGACCACAACCGCGGGACTAAGGGCTGGCTGCTGTGCTGAGAGAGGGAGGAGTTGGGTGAACACAATAAGCTGCTGGACTTTGAATGAGGTGCAGGCGGAGATATGGTGGATTGAGAAAGATGTGAAGTGCTTGGTATCTGAGATCTGTCAAAAACATTAGGCATGTTCACTTCTGTAACATCTGACGGGCTCTCACTCATCCCGACTGTAGCGCACAAACAAGTGAAGCTTCTGCAGCCGGAGACCTGTGTGAGAATACTTGCACCTGTGACGGAGGAGGAAGAAGCAGGGAATGCGGTTGATGGGGAGGTGGGTGAGACCTGCTAACCCGCATTTTAGCGCAGTGAGATTGGGTCATCCTTTTCGGTCTCAAAAGAGGCAAGGCTATGCAACTTTTGCCAGTTCTGTGAACTGCAGACCCGCGACGCTCTGATGGCCACAGCCAATGCTTGTCGAGGTTGCATCATTCCAAGTCTTTGCACTGTAACCTCCTCGTCTTCATCCTCCTCCACCTCCTCTGCTGAGCTACTCAGCTGTGTGCTCACAGCGGGCGTTATGGGCAGGCAGACCAGGGTACCTAGGGTCCCCACTCCTCCAGGGACCCCTCCAGCCAGTGGCGTGCCGCTAATAGGGGCACACCACCCGGCTATTCTAGTGCCCGTGAGTAAGAAGGGCCTGGTACCCCCCCACGCATCGTGCATTCAACTTATCAGAATAAATGCCGATATAGTTGAAAGCGCTGATGGAGGAAAGTGCGTCAGATGACGCTCCCTCTCCCATCACTCCCCGTCTGCCTCTGACTCAGAGTGTGCCAGCAGTGGAACTGGTGAAATGCTCTGCAGAAGCCACAGCAGCGGGGGAGCAAGGAGGAGAGGTAAGTATCGTGTGTGTGTGGGGTGGTTGCATTACAGTGTGTGTATGCATTATTGTGTGTATGTATGCATTATAGTGTGTGTGTGTGTGTGTGCTGCATTGTAATGTGTGTGCATTATTGTGTGTATGCATTATAGTGTGTTTGTGTGCTGCATTGTAGTGTGTGGGCTGCATTATACTGTGTATGTAGGGGGGCTGCACTATACTGTGTGGGGGACTGCACTTTACTGTGTATGTGGAGGGGCTATATTATACTCTGTAGGGGGGCTGTATTATACTGTGTGTGGCAGGACTGCATTGTACTGTGTGGGGGGGCTGCATTATACTGTGTTTGGCAGGCTGCACTACACTGTGTTTGGGGGCTGCATTATAGTGTGTGTGTGTGTGGGGAGCTGCATTATACTGTGTGTCTGGGGGCTGCATTATACTGTGGGTGTGGGGGGAGCTTCATTATATTGTGTCTGAGAGCTGCATTTTACTGTGTCTGGGGGCTGCATTATACTGTGGGTGTGGGGGGCTGCGTTATACTGTGTGTGTGGCTGAATTCTACGGTGTGTGTGGGGGCTGCATTATACTCTATCAAGGTGTCACGGAGTGACTGGCCCAGTGTGACACAACCCACCAATTGGTCGGTCACTAAGCGGCAAAACAAAAAACACATCAGGAAACACCAGGGAAACGTTAACAACGGTGGATCCTGCAATAGGGAAAGGGGAAAATAGGCACCTCCTGCACTCACCTGAGGAAGTGCCCTGATCTAACTAATGTCCCTATACAGGTTCTTTCAACCCTTTGCCGAGCTGGATACCTAAGCCCTCGCTTGCCCTGCTCCTATCCCTAAGTAGGGAATTGGCAAGTGAGGACACTGGTCCCACCGCTGCACTAAGACAACACAAGGTAAGGTAAGACAAACACCACAGGGAATAGAAAGCACAAAAAAACACTTAGCTTTCTCTGCTGCAATGCATCGCACAGCAGAAAAAAAACGAATCTGAACTGAGAAAAGTAAGTTAATGTGTATGCACAATGTAAGTGCATATTAACACATGACCATTAACCAGAGAAAACAAAGAACACAAATATCCTGAACTAAAAAGTAAAAAATATACTGCAAATAATGCATAAAGGTAATAATAATAATAAGGGTATTTAGTAAACATAATTTTGATCAAGATCGCACAGCAGAGTAAGGCACCAGATCACAGCATTCAGCTGAAGCACCACTGCACCAGCAACCTCCTGTCTTCAGCACGATTGGTATCCAAAAGGACCTGTATAACCAACAGTCAGCTGATGCATCAGGTGACCTTTTAAAGGAGGGTGGGAGTGGTCACAACCTGCATCAGCAAACTCAGCAAAAATGCAATTACACCAGCGGCCACCGGGGGTAAAAACCTGACATTAACCCCCGATGGCCTGAAAGGAAAAAAGTTTTAATATGAAACGCCAAATCTGCCACAGATCCAAAAATGGATCGTGACAAAAGGACCATGGGGAGTGTATTATACTGTATCGAGGACTATCTGTGTCCATCATTCTTCCTCAGCCGGTGTAAAGAGGACGGGAAACAATCGTAGAATAACTTCAATATGACTGACAGGATATCAGGACTCTTCAGACCTACAGATGACTACCCATTCCTGCTACTACATGTGGGGACAAATGACACCGCAAGAAACGACCTGGAAACCATCTGCAGAGACTTTGAAGACTTAGGCAAGAAAGTGAAAGAACTGGGAGCGCAGGTGGCCTTCTCTTCCATCCTCCCAGTGGATGGCCATGGAACAAGGAGGTGGAATAAGATTCTGCAGGTGAACAACTGGCTACGTCGATGGTGCCGTCAGCAACGATTTGGATTTCTGGATCACGGAGTGAATTACTTTTACGATGGACTACTTGCTAGAGATGGGGTGCACCTTACGAAGACTGGAAAGCATGTATTTGGAAGTCGCCTTGCTACACTTGTAAGGAGAGCTTTAAACTAGAACAACATGGGAAGGGAAGCAAAAGACCAGAAAAAGCCATACACCTGACAAATGCTATTGAGAACTCTGCTATTAGAAGTGGAAAGGAAGAACAAAGACAAAAGAATCTAAATAATAAAAATATTGGAGAAAGAGAAACCAATCACAAACTAAAATGTTTCTATACTAATGCACAAAGCATGGGCAACAAACAAGGAGAATTGGAACTACTAACACGGGAAAAGAAATATGATGTCATTGGAATCACTGAAACTTGGTGGGACAATACACATGATTGTAATACAAGACTAGAAGGATACAACTTATTTTCAAGAAACAGACTTGATAAACGAGGAGGGGGTGTCGCATTGTATGTTAGAAACGCGTATATCTGCACAGAAATTGAAGCTTCAGAGACTGGGAGTTCTGTGGAAACTGTTTGGGTAAGAATACAAGGACAGAACAATGGAAAGGACACCATTGTAGGCATTTACTACAGGCCGCCTGTGCAAGCTGAAGATATGGATGAACTCTTTATGCATCAAATGGCCAAGTTCTCCAAAAATATGACATAGTTGTCATGGGAGATTTCAACTATCCAGACATTTGTTGGGAATCTCTCTCAGGCAAAACTAACAGGTCAAGGAAATTCTTATCCTCTCTTGCTGACAACTTTATCTTCCAAAAGGTAGGGGAGAAAACAAGGGGAACTGCTACCTTGGATCTAATCCTTATAAACAGGGAGGAAATGGTTGAGGAGGTAAAAGTGGCTGGGACCCTAGGAGGTAGCGACCATGCTATTTTAGAATTTTGGATAACTAGAGGCGGAAGACCTGTGAAGACTCAGACGTCAAGGTTAGATTTCAGAAAGGCAGATTTTAAGGGATTCAGAAAGAGAATTGGAGGGATCCAATGGCTGGATATCCTTAAAGACAAAAATGTCCAGGAAGGATGGGAAATCTTGAAAAATGAAATTCTCAAAGCACAATTGTTAACAATTCCAAAAAGAGGGAAGAATAGGAAGCATTTAAGGAAGCCAGGATGGATGAACACAGAACTTAAGCACATGCTAAAAAGGAAGAAAAAAATGTTTAGAAAATGGAAAGAGGGAGGCATATCTAAAGAAGAATATAATGCTGTCTGCAGAACCTGCAGGGAACAAATCAGATTATCTAAAGCTGACAATGAATTGAGGTTTGCAAGAGATGTCAAAAGCAATAATAAAGGATTTTGGGGATATGTCAAAAGTAAAAGAAAAGTCAAAGATGCTATAGGATTTTTACAGGATGAAAATGATGAAATGGTAAGACAGGATGTTGAGAAGGCCGAACTTTTAAATTCCTATTTTGCATCTGTTTTCTCTCAGAAAGGAAATGTAACATCAACTGTTCTTCACTGTCCTATTAAGGGAATAGAAGAATCCAGGATATCTATAAACAGAAAGATAGTGAGGAAACACTTAGCTAACCTAAATGAATTCAAGTCACCAGGTCCAGATGAATTACACCCCAGCGTACTGAAGGAGATAGCAGAAGAAATTTCTGAACCCCTCTCCATAATCTTTGAAAATCCTTGGAGAACAGGAGAAGTCCCAGAAGACTGGAGAAGAGCAAATGTTGTTCCTATCTTCAAAAAGGGGAAGAAGGTGGACCCAGGCAACTATAGGCCGGTGAGTCTGACTTCTATACCAGGAAAGATCTTTGAACAAATTATTAAACAACATGTATGTCAGCACCTGGATAAGAATGAAGTGATTAAACAGAGTCAGCATGGGTTTGTAACTAATAAGTCATGTCAGACTAACTTAATTTCCTTCTATGACGGAATCACTGATTGGGTGGATCAAGGAAATGCTGTAGATATAGTATATCTTGACTTCAGCAAAGCATTTGACAAAGTATCTCATACAATCCTTATTGAAAAAATGTCTAAGTATGGAATGGACAAGGCAACTATTAGGTGGATTCATAACTGGCTTAGTGATCGGACCCAAAGAGTGGTCGCAAATGGCTGCACATCCAGTTGGAAGAATGTCTCAAGTGGGGTACCACAGGGCTCTGTCCTGGGCCCTGTATTGTTCAACATCTTTATCAACGATTTATATGAAGGAATTGAGGGTAAACTGATTAAATTTGCTGATGACACAAAGCTAGGAGGAATAGCTAATACTAGAGAAGAGAGAGAGAGGATTCAAAAAGATATAAATAAACTGGAGAAGTGGGCAGCAACAAACAGAATGGTTTTTAACAGGGAAAAATGCAAAGTACTACATCTGGGCAATAAAAATGAAAAAAGCATATACAGAATGGGAGGAATAGGGCTAAGCAACAGCACATGTGAAAAAGACTTGGGCATACTAATAGATCACGGACTGAATATGAGTCAACAGTGTGATGCAGCAGCAAAAAAGGCAAATGCAATTCTAGGATGTATTAACAGAAGCATACAGTCTAGATCACGTGAAGTCATTATTCCCCTCTACTCCTCTTTGGTCAGACCTCATCTGGAATATTGTGTCCAGTTTTGGGCACCACATTTTAAAAAAGACATCAACAAACTGGAGCAAGTTCAGAAAAGAGCGACCAGAATGGTGACCGGTCTGCAAACCCTGTCTTATGAGGAAAGGTTGCAGGATTTGGGAATGTTTAGTTTGCAAAAGAGAAGACTGAGAGGAGACTTAATAGCTGTCTACAAATATCTAAAGGGCTGTCACATTGTAGAAGGATCAACTTTATTCTCATTTGCACAAGGAAAGACTAGAAGCAATGGGATGAAACTGAATGGGAGGAGACACAGATTAGATATTAGAAAAAACTTTTTGACAGTTAGAGTGATCAATGAGTGGAACAGGCTGCCACGAGAAGTGGTGAGTTCTCCTTCAATGGAAGTCTTCAAATAGAGGCTGGACAGACATCTGACTGGGATGATTTAGCGAATCCTGCTTTGAGCAGGGGGTTGGACCAGATGGCCCAGGAGGTCCCTTCCAACTCTACCATTCTATGATAATATAGTCGATCGCGCTCGTTTAGCGGCCTGAACTCAGGGCATGTAAATACAACAGAAATATTTCTGTGTGATGGTGCAAAATGTGAGCATTTGGGTCCCCACTTTAAGTTCTGCTCGGACTCTACGTCGTCTGGTCCCGGATCGAACTGAAAATTTGGGGCATCGGTGCAGATGCTTTCCTCCTCTTGAGTCTGTGAATCTTTAGAGCAGGCATGTGAGGGCTATGGAATAGAATGTGTGAGCAGCTCTGCAGACTCGCACAACTGTGGTTTCCCACATGGGCGGTTGGAAAGGTGTGATGCGGGGGGGAGCAAGGGGAATTGGGCGTGCCACCTGTGAGGACTGTACTTTGTGTGACGTTACGGTGGAGAAAGAGGAGGAAATGCCGCTAGATGCAGAGCTTGCCATCCACTGGGTGACATGCTCTTTGACTGTTCGACAGAAGTAACACTTGCAGTTATTTCCTAACAAACAGGTCATCTCTGCATGTGTTGCATCTGTCGAACAGCCGCGAGACATGCAGCCGTGGGGACTTGAACATATTATTCAAATTATTCGAGTATGCCAAAGACACTCAGTTAGCACCCGAGCATGCTCAGATGACATTTTATCCCAGCACGTTTGCTCATCATCACTACTGGACATGTAAAACTATAACCTGTTCCTTCTATTTCCCCTGTAACCTGGGGACACGGATGGGAAATGCCAGCAATACTGTCACCTCTCCAGCCAAGATCCCATTATCTGCGACTGTACGTTAATCACAATGTTGACTAGCAGTTTGCATCACGTTTTCTTTCAAATATTTTTTTTTATCCCACAGAAATGATTTAGTCCTTGACTATTTTTTTTTTTTCATGTTGCGCAGCAAAAATGTCGTTCTTTCATTGCAATATAGTATTCCGCATTTGTGTGACACGTCAGGGCTGAGCGAATGGGAAGGAAACCTTCACATGTGCAGATACAAGGACGTCCATTCTGCTCAGCAGATGCTTGCTGTTAACAATATGTCCTTTACTTTCAATGTGTCAGAATAGCAGCAAAGAAACAAAGTGTACGGGACTGTTAACTATTGGTGTCCAAAATCAGCCCAATATATCGTACCGGCATTTATCGCCTTCCTCGTGTTATTTTTTTCAGTCCCTTTATTAATCATTGCATGCTGGTCGTTGGTCAAAATAACATGGTCTGCAGTCAGTCCAATGCTCAATAACACGAGCACCATGCTGCTACCCCCTGCGGTCTCTTCACGTCCCCTCAAGGTGGGGGGCATCAAGTGTGTGCTATTCAATCTGTGGCCTCTTATTGGCAACAATGCTACATTTTGGAAAAAAAAAAAATCTCCTAGCACTTTTTTTTTTCCATTTTACATGGAACATCAATGCTGCAGTCAATCAGTAGCTGCTGATTAGCTGCAGTGGTCACAAGGTGTTCTCCACCGTAAGAAACAGCAATGTAACCCGGGGTAGTGGTTTGGACTGGAGGAACATTAGGGATCCAATGGAGTAGTGTCTGTATTTTATTTTAAGACCACCGTGAGCCCATGTGTAAAAAAATAAAAAATAAAAAAAATAACGAAATATAAAAAAAAATTGTAGCGAACCGCTTTCACGTTGAGTATGAACCTAAGATAAAAAACAAAAATAGAACATGTAAATAACATAGGGCACTTACTGTAGTTTACACTATGCTGATCAAAGGTCAACCACGACAAGGTGTGCCCAGTCAGGATGGACCCTAATTCTTGTAGTTCACCTCACTATGGGTCAAAAGACCCCAAAATAGATGGGGTGCAGAGCAGGACCCAGACCTAACTATTCAGCACCTGCCTGTGGATAGCTATATAGACAAGATGTGCAGCCCAAAAAGGGGGAGCAGCACCCATGTATGTAAAAAGTACCAAAAAAACTAAAGCAAAACCAAAGGAATGAGCGGTAATATATGTCAGTATGAGTGCAATGTCTAGGTGCACGTTCACATTGTGGCCTTGTTTTTATTCTTGGCTTTGTCTGTGAAATGTCCACAGTGTGAATGTGCTGCACTTATACCGAAATAAGTTCCGGCTCATTTTTTTGGTTTTGCTTTTGTTTTTTTGTACTCTGTACATATAGGTGCTTGGCTCCCCCATTTTGGGCTGGGTACATTGTCTATATGGCTTTCAACAGGCAGATGCTAAACAGTCAGGTCTGGATCCTAGTGAGGTGAACTACAAGAGTTAGGGTCCATCCTGATTGGGGGACACCTTGTCGCGGTGGGACGACTTTTATGCTCTTTTCATCAAAATGGTGTTTACTATGTTTTTTACATGAACTATTACTATTTATTTTATTCACTTACATGAACTATTATTTTATTCACTTACCGCAGAGTATATGCTCGTTTTGTTTTTTTTTTTATAGTAGGTTTTGTCTAGTAAATGGTCACCGTGTTATTGTGCACCTACACATTGAACTTCTACCAACATGTGTTCTGGATCATTACTTTGGTTTCCCTTTAACTAGGAGTCCATAATTTTGCTAAATTTAGAAAATAAAACAAAATGTTTCCATTAATAACCACAAATTTCCCAACCAAAACTTTTACATGAGCAAAATTAATAGAATGCATCTTTGTATCATATCTTCATGATCTTTTGCCTTGGACCTCTGTTATTCCTTAGAAACCATCAACAAGTTGGTGTAGACAGATACCAGTCTTACTGGTTGTCCCTATTTAGTTATGTAAACACAGAAACTGCCCCCCTCCTCAAAATAAATTCATAAATATAGAAGACGTTTTTCTCTGTATGTCTCTGCAAACCAATCATCCTCCTCTCTTCCCCATAACTGTGCTCTTTCTGGACCTAAGGAAACTGACTGCAGCAGGAGCCTCTCCCCTATGACCTATCTGTATTAGAGCAATAGATTACTAAGCCACACCCCCTGATCTAAGGGAGAGGGGCTTCAGTTTCTAGCCGAATATTAAAGAAATGTACAGTAAATTAACCCTTGTGTTCTTTGCATGGCTTTCACATTTCTGGCTGTTTCAGGATCATGGTGTCATGAGTAAATGATAAATGACATTATATCTGGCCATTTATGAATAACTTGTATGCTGCATTGTTCACCAGTGTTCACACTGCAGGCTCTAACTATAATTTTCAATAGCCTCTGAGCTAATGGGGAGAGACTAGCCACAAAGATATCACCTATGCAGAGCATACAGAGTTATAAGGGATTCCTCTTCCCTTGTCTCTATGTCGCACACAGAAGCAGCAGCCTTTGAGGCCATTACACAGATATACTGAGCAGTACAGCTGTGAGTCCAGCTTTGGTGGTGAGATAAAATCCTTACTAGAAAGCTGTAGCCTGATCTGTGTTTTTCAGCCTTTGTCTCATTGCACACATTCTTACTCCCCTTCCCCTTTTCATAGACTTCATTAGCTGTAATCGGATCTCTCAGTTATATGGCACTCAATCTTGTTTTGAATAGGGCTGATTTTAGCAGAACTTCTGAGCATACTATGAGTTTAGGAAATGGGTAGAAGTGGCTTATAAGTGGAGAAAGTAGATTTTTCTGATCAGATATATTACAAAGTTTCTTATTTTCTTGAACTGTTAATTTTTTGCAGAGTTTGTTGAACGGACAGTGACAATTCAAGTGTCCATAGTGTACTGTCTCAGTAACTCACCTGAATAGTGCTGTGCTGCAGTTCGCTTTACAGTCATTGTCATGGACCTCTGTATCCTTTTTTTTCCCCAGAGGTCATAACTCCTACTAACAAAACGCAAAAATATTTAAAGATAATGTTTTGCAAATTGTCTCTTCAGACAGGAAGGGGACCAGAACTCTAGTGCCACCTGTTAGAAGAAGGTAATATTATAAAATTCTGGCTACCTCATGCTACCACTAGATGGAGCTCACGTCGCAGATTTTCAT
Source organism: Dendrobates tinctorius (assembly GCF_039654945.1). Lineage (NCBI taxonomy): Eukaryota > Metazoa > Chordata > Amphibia > Anura > Dendrobatidae > Dendrobates > Dendrobates tinctorius. The sequence continues at coordinate 3,949,964 of NW_027361695.1, read as the reverse complement.
GTATACAGTGATCGCCCCCTGGTGGTGAATGATGGCAGACAGAATTTTATTTTTCTTTGGCTGTGCAGCTGCTTCTCACAAACACGCTCATTTGATTGTTTATGTTCTTTGTATTTGCCCTTATTTATGTGCTAACACCAGAGAAAATGGTTCTGCCGCTTAAATAATGCGCATAGGGAGCACAGATTGAAATAATTCACAATATTAAGGCGCAGGAGCCGATGTCACAGGGTGAACCTTGCTTTCTCCTGATGCGCGAGTTGTAGAAGCTCGTTACACAGCAACCTTGAAAGAGAATCACACAAGACGTAGAATTCCATCACTGCATTAAAAATAATGATTACGCTGGGAGAAAAGAATGAGAATCAGACGCGCAGCGAGGAGAGAACGACCGGAGTCAAGGTATCGGAAAACATATTCCAACATCATTAAACAATACCCATAAGCCAAGGCTGCACATCCTGACTGGTGGGAAGACGCCTCCTGCATCTCGTCTCGTGGGTGATTCGGTTTCTTATTTACAAAGGTTCCTGCTGCGTCCATTATATATGTACAATAATCCATATTCTATACAGTATAAATATAGATCAGAACCCCATGTTAGAATCTATCCTATCTTTCAATTATCTATCTATCATCTATCTACTATCTATCCTTCTATATCTATCTGTCTATCTATCACTGAATGAAAATAGAGGAGCAAAAGAAGCCAACTACAAATTAAAATGTGTTTCTACAAACGCACAGAGCATCGAAAACAAGGAGGATTGGAGCTGCTAACACAGGACGAGAGATATGATGTCATAGGCATCACTGAAACTTGGAGGAATGATACACATGCTTGGAATACAAACCTTGAAGGCTACAACTTATTTATTATAAACAAGATTAATGTCAAGAACACCGCACTGCACTTGCTCACTGAGCCAGTGCGCGTGTCCTGAGTAAGACAACCTGTGCTCAGAGATACCTGTGGAGCGGGCAGCAGCAGAGAAGATGCGTGCTTCAGACCCACAAGACCTGAAGCATGTGACTGCTGGGGGTGTGGCCTAAACTCCCGAGAGTTAGGAGCTGCCGGAAAACTCCTAGAATGGTAACTAGGGAAATAAACCAGATCAGGCCGGGGTCAAAGCACGAGATAGCACGACAATTACCAAAGGGCAAGACAGAACAGATAGTCAAGATGTAGCCAAGAAGTCAGAAACCAGAGAAGCAGATATACAGTACAGAATCAACAGGCAAACTCACAACGGGGGACAGAACCGGATCAGAACCATATAAGCAAGCTATAAGACAGCGAACAGGCACACAGGGGTCACAACACTTGGCCAAAGGCAAAAGTATAACTGACAGGGATTGGAGTATCTCAGGGCAATAAAAAGCTCTGCCTGAACCAAAGAGAGGACACAATAATTAACCCCAGGTGTGCAGGTCAAAGCCTGCACTGAGCTCAAGACATTAACCCCTGACGTGCAGGTCAAAACCTGCACTGGGATCATGACAATTAACAAGAAGTGAGGAGGTGTTGCATTGTATGTAGGGAAACATATATCTCCGCATAGATCCAAGCTTCAGAGACTGGTAGCTCTGTAGAAACTGTTTGGGTAAGAATTCAAGGAAAGAATAACAGAAAGGGCACTATTGTAGGTGTTTACTATAGGCCACCTGGACAGACTAAAGATATGGATTAACTCTTTTTACATCAGATGTCTCTGTTCTCAAAAAAGTACAACATAGTGGTCATGAGAGATATTATCTATCCAGATATTTGTTGGGAATCTCTCTCAGGCAAAAGTAACGGGTCCAAAATTCTTATTTTCCCTTGCTGATAACTTAATCTTTCAAGAAGTAGAAGAGAGAACAAGAGGATCTGCAATCTTGGACCAAATTCTTACCAACAGGGGGGAAGTGGTTGAGGAAGTAAAGGTGGCTGAGAATTTAGGAGGCAGCTGTCATGCTATCCTCAAATTTTGGATTACAAGAGGAAGACCAGCGAGGACTCAGACTTTAAGGTTGGACTTCAGAAAGGCAGATTTTAATGGACTCAGAAAGATGGTAGGAAAGGACCAATGGTTGGATTTTCTAAAGGACAGAAATATCCAAGAAGGATGGGAGTGCTAAATGAAATTCTCACAATCAGTAACAATCCCAAAAAGAAAGAAGAATTTGAAGCATTTAAAGAGACCAGGGTGGATGAACACAGAACTTAATCTCTTGTTAAAAAGGAAAAAAGAAATGTATGATAAATGGAAAGAGGCGATCATATCTTAAGAAGAATATAATGCTGTTTGCAGGGAAAGCATGGCAAGAGTTAGAAGAGCTAAAGTCAGTAATGACGTGAGGCTTGCAAGGGAGACCAAAAGCAACAAAAAAGGATTTTAGGGGTATGTCAAAAGCAAAAGAAAAGTCAAAGATGCTATAGGATTTTTACACGATAAAAGGGGTGAAGTGGTCAAAAATGGTATTGGGAAGCCGAACTTTGAAATTCCTATTTTGCATCTGTGTTTTCTAAGAAAGCAAATGTAACATCAAATGATCTTCACGGTGCCATCGAAGGAATAAAATAATCCGCTCTATTCATAATCCGGAGATGGTGAGGGAACACTTAACTACTTTACATGAATTTAAATCTTCTTGTCCAGATGAATTGCATCCTAGGTACTGAGAGAGTTAGCAGAGGAAATTGCAGAACCACTAGCCATAATCTTTGAAGAATTGTGGAAAACAGGAGAAGTCCCAGAAGATTGGAGAAGGGAATATGTTGTCCCAATCTTCAAAAAAGGCAAGAAGGTGGAGCCAGGAAATTACAGGCCAGTGAGCACTACTTCTATCCCAAGAAAGATATATTTGAACAAATTATTAAACAGCATGTATGTAAGTACGTGGATAGGAATACAGTAATTAACCAGAGCCAGCATGGGTTTGTAGCAAACAAGTCATGCCAGACTAATCTAATTTCCTTCTATGGTGGAATCACTGATTGGGTGGATCATGGAAATGCGGTAGATATAGTATATCTTGACTTCAGCAAAGAATTTGATAAAGTGTCTCATACAATCCTTATTGAAAAAAATGACCAAGTGTGGGATTGACAAGGCTATGGTTAGGTGGATTTAAAGCTGGCTCAGTTATCGTACTCCAAGAGTGGTGATTTCTTGTGGTTTCTTTTTCTATATAATGCAGCTATCGCAGCTTGCACCTGTTCACACTTAGGAGGTGCTGGTCAGGTTTTTTCTCTATCTATCTATCTATCTATCTATCATTTATCCTTCTATATCTATGCTTTTACATTTAGATAAAACTTGGTCGAGCATGCAGATTTTGGCTGGATTGACTGACCATCTAATATATATGGGGGCTTCCCTGCTTGGGCACAGTCGTGGAACAGAAAATGGTCTTCCCTCAACTGCTCTCACAAAATTGGAAGCTGCAATGGTCCTCAATGTTTTGTTCTTAAGCATAAAGATTACGCTGGAGCCCATGACATTTTTTTTCATCTAATTCTTAGACTGGGTTCACACGTAGCGGAACTCTCGCGGAAATTACCGCGAGAATTCCGGAATTCCATTCCGCGGGAAAATCGCATTTTAAATTCCCGCGATTTTCCCGCTTAAAAACTAGCATTTTGCAAGCGTAATTAGCTTGCAGAATTGCTAGCGTTTTCCAAGCGATCTGTAGCATCGCTTGGAGAACTGACTGACAGGTTGGTCACACTCGTTAAACATAGTGTTTGACGAGTGTGACCAACTTTTTACTATTGAGGCCGCATATGCGATATCAATAGTAAAAGATAGAATGTAAAAAATAATAATAAAAAAAATATATGTTGTTATTCTCACCTTCCGACGTCCCGCGCAGCCTTCCCGTCTCTCTCCACGCTCCCAGTCCCAGTAATCCTTTGCGACAATTACCGCGATGACGTCCGTTCTCGCGGGATCGCGACGTCTCGCGGTCATTCGTGATGACCGCGAGACTTCGCGATCCCGCGAGAACGGACGTCATCGCTCGCAAAGGATTACTAGGACCGGGAGCGTGGAGAGAGGCGGGAAGGCTGCGCGGGACGTTGGAAGGTGAGAATAACAATATTTTTTATTTTATATTTTATTTTTTACAGGGCTATGGTACCCAAAGCCTGGAGGACAGTCTCCTCTCCTCCGGACCGTGGGTACCATCCGCAAATATTCTGCTTACTTTTCGCATGGTGTGCACAGCCACATGTGGGAAGTAAGCAGAACAATGCATTCCTATGGGTGCGGGATCGCCGCGATTCTGCGAAATTAATGCTGCGTTTTTTACCGCAAAGCGATTCCACCGTGGTAAAAACCGCAGCATTAGCACAGCATTACGGAATCCCATAGGAATGAATGGGATGCTTAGTTTTCGCTGTAAAATCGCGCAGTTAAAACCGACGTGGAAACGCAAAAAAAAGCCACGTGTGAACTCAGCCTTAATTTTACATAGGAGGGACACAGTGGGTGCTGAGTACAACTCCCATCATTGTCTCCTGGTCGCGCTGAGATCAGGAAGTCCAGGCAACAATGAGAGCTGCCTTGAGCAACTGATGACTTGGAACAGTGCGATCTGTACTGCTTTCACCAGATGCCGGTACATGTCACGCTGATGACACATGGATGTCATCCATATGTCATCAGTGTGCACGTGTGCAGCAGGCATTTTGTTTCTGGAGTGCATAAAAAAACTGACATGTCTGCGGGTTTTTCACACGACACAAACGTATATATCAGACTAGTGCAATCCAATGTTTTATTGGACAACACTCGCCCCAATGTTCTTCTATGGGGCAGTGCACATCAGTGTTTTTCTTTCTCATATCGATTCGGAATGAGAAAAAAATTGCACCACAAATCAGATCACACTCGACCATTCAAGTCTATGTGTGCGTGGAAAACATTGGACTGCACTCAGATGACATCTGTGTGCAGTCTGATTTCCGCGGACTCACAGAATGGAGAACTGCTGTTCTCCATCTTCTCCTCACCTGTGATACGATTCATCCGAGAGAAGTGGATCTCACTAAGCTGACACTGATCAAACTCTGAGCATTCATTACCATAATGGATCCGATTCTCTCGTATGAGAGAGTCTACACTCGTGTGAGCAAGCCCTTACTGAAAGCGCTGCTTCTAGGAGAAAATTAACTTGCAGGAGGGTCTGACTTTCATTCATGGAGGAGTAGCCGGACCGGCTAGAGTCACTGCTCCGTATACAGAGAGAGGCGCCTGCAAGCACGCACAGCACTTTGATTGACAGCTTACGCTGCAGCACATCTCTGCAAAGAGAGCTGTCAAAGTGTTTACAGCCGCCACTCACCATGCTGGGAGCGGTGACTGTGCCGTTGGACACGGCTCTAGGGAAGAAAGCCAGAAGGAATAAAGTTCATTTTCTTCTGGTAACTGGTAGCCTCACTGCTTGTAACATTATTAACCTGCAGATTAACTCTGTGTGTGCAAGATAATAGAATACGGGGACATGACAGGTGATGGAAAGGTGATAATTGTTGGATCATTGGGTCCCAATACATCTGGGGCTACAGAGATCACAAGAACAGGGGACCTCTGCCCGAAGCCAATATGAGGGTAGTAGGGCAATTGAGAAATAGCTGCCCCATTAAACTCCTGGCCATAGTCTTAAGGCCGGGGGGAACCAGGGGCGAGCAGGAGACATACGTCCTTCATTCTGGTGATAGGTGACCAGCACTGATCTAACCGTTATCTCCTATCCGGTATACAGATGATATATTTTGTAGAGTGGAATATTCTAGTAAATGGAAACTTCTACGGGATAGATGCCAGCTTGCAGGGTCTGAGTGCCGGAACCCCCATAATCCCAAGAACAGGACTCTGAAGTGTCCCATATGAGGGATCCCTCTGCCTTTGAGAATCGTTGTCTTTGTAGTCAGCCAGTACTTTTATAGCAGATGTCCATTTTATATCTGCACTTGTCAACATTGAAATCGTAACGGCAAGAAGGAAAAGTCATGGAATTATGGAAATCACAGGATGGAGACGTCGCTGATCTGCAAATGATGGAAACAACATTGTGAAACTTTCTCAATTTATTAAATACCGAGTATAAGCGCCAGGTGCAAAAATCCCAGCACTTACAGCCAGTGGCGTAACTAGTCTGACGGACCCAGGTGAATTGAGCCCCCTCATCCTGATATACTGTATTTGTCCTCCATCCTGGTATATACAGTGGGCTCGGAAAGTATTCTGACCCCTTTACATTTTTTACTCTTTGTTTCATTGCAGCTGTTTGGTAAATTCAAAAAAGTTCATTTTTTTCTCATTAATGTACACTCTGCACCCCATCTGGACTGAAAATGTATTAAAAAAGAAAAACTGAGATATCACATGGTCATAAGTATTCAGTCCCTTTGCTCAGTGTTGAGTAGACGCACCTTTTGAGCTAGTACAGCCATGAGTCTTCTTGGGAATGATGCCACAAGTTTCTCACCCCTGGATTTGGGGGTCCTCTGCCTTTCTTCCATGCAGATCCTCTCCAGTTCCGTCAGGTTGGATGGTGAACGTTGGTGGACAGCCATTTTCAGGTCTCTTCAGAGATGCTCCATTGGGTTTAGGTAGGTCTATCTATTTATCTATCTATTTATCTATCTATTATCTGTCTCTTCAAAGATGAAAGCAGCACACTATAGTGGAGTTAATTCATGTGCAGTTTAATTGCCCATTAACTCCACCATGGTGTGCTGGTTTCATCTTTGAAGTGATATTTAGGAGGTTTAGTATATACCTGGAAGGTTTTTGCACCCGGTAACTGTCTTTTGGGCTGCTTTTTCACTTTTTTTTCTTCTCTATCTATCTATCTATCTATCTATCTATCTATCTATCTATCTATCTATCTATTATCTGTCTATTATCCATCTATTATCTATCTCCTATCTATCTATAATCACACCCATCTACACCTCTTCCACCACCTTGAATCTGCCTTTGGGTATTGAGTGTCCATTTGTTCATGGAGCGTAGGACACATCATTTACAAGAAACCTTCAGGAGATAACCCTATTAATGGTTGTGTAAGAATTTTTTTACAGTTATTTTATGTTTTAATTCTTCATTAAGACCCCCGTTCACACGTTATTATGATACCAGTACCAGTGTCATCGGTGTTTTGGATCAGTGAGCCATCCGTTTTTGTTTTTTTTTCCGGTATGGCTTAAGAAAAAAATCCATTCTAAAAATTCTCCAATTCCAATATTAAACACGGACGGCACATGGACAACACATACATGCCATCCGTGTGCTGTACGTGTTTTACACAGACCCATAGACTTGTACTGTGTTGTCATCCGTGCTGCTGGTAAAACCGGACATGTCTCCATGTGGTTTGCACGGATGTACGGTCTGTGAAAACACACGAATATGTGAAGATCACCATAGATTGTAATGGGGTACATGCAGGATCCATGGAAAAAAACAGAAGCCACACATACCTGAGAGACGATGTGAATGGGAGCTTTCATGTTTATCCATGGGCTGAAAAAAACTGCACTGACCTGATCTCCCAGCAGAGGGATTGTTACAATGGTGTCCAGTGTAGACCATGCTCTGTGAGCTTCTGCCTTCATAGTTTGTTACAATGTATCAGTCTTTTGCTTTATTTACATAACATGGTAACTTTCCTGTAATGTCTCTGTGATTTGCTCCATTGATTAAGGTTTCACCGATTTATGAGAAATGCAGTAAAATATTACTTTCTACCATGTGAAGTGAACATCTTCCCTTTTTTCCCTGTGTTATAATCATTGATACTTCACATTTCTGTCTGTGTGGGTGACTATATTGTGTCTATTCTCAAGCAGCTTGTGGCAGAATTGTGAGCATGAATGCTGTATAATGGCATGATCTGTATAATGGCACGGATCTGTATAATAGAGTGGATCTGTATTCAGGCTCGGACTGGCCAATAGGATGACAGGGGAATCCCCTGGTGGGCCAATGTGCAGATCTGGGCCCCCAACCCCACTATATGGATAGTACTTGGCATAATTCACTTGATTCACTCTGTACAGAAAAAAGCAGCATCTCATCATTCATTACCCAAACTACCCAGTTTATTGTTGTTGTTATTATTATTATTATTTATATAGCGCCATTGGTTCCATGGTGCTGTACATGAGAAGGGGTTACATACAGATTACAGATATCACTTACAGTAAACAAACTAACAATCACAGACTGATACAGAGGGGAGAGAGGACCCTGCCCTTTCAGACTTACATGCTACAGGATGGTGGGGAAGGAGACAGTAGGTTGGGGGGTTGCAGCAGCTCCAGTGATGGTGAGGCGGTGGCTCCAGTGGTGGTGAGGAGGCAGCAGGGTCATTGCAGGTTGTAGGCTTTCCTGAAGAGATGGGTTTTCAGGTTCTGTCTGAAGGATCCGAGTGTGGTTGATATAGAGATATATTTGATTGATACAGGTTGATTTGGTTCATAGCGATATATGCTATATAGAAATATAGGTAAATTACAAGTGTAGTGTAATATTTGTATACAGGTGAAAAGTGCCCCCCCCAAGTCAATGTTACTGGTGGGCCCTTCGCACCCCAGTCCGATACTGTCTGTATCTGTATAATAGTATTGATCTGTATAATGGTGTGGATCTAGATCTGTATAATGGCATGGATCTGGATCTGTATAATGGCATTGATCTGTATAATGGCATGCCGTGCCGCCATCAGGGCATTACTGCCCTGACTGGCGTATGGGGCCCGATCAGCAGAGGGGGCCCTCATCGGGCCCCGTCACCTCTACCCATCGGGCCCCACTGCCCCGTCCCCAGCTGCAGGATTCTGCCAATCAGGTAACTGAACCTGTGTCCAGGCTGCAGGTTCAGTTACTCTATTGCCGTGCGGGCCCGCATGGCAATAGTTAAAGCCGCCAGCCAATCAGAGGCTGGCAGCTGAAGTCAGGGGTCACGTCGCTGGCGTCTGATGTCATTGTCAGTCGCCGGCGAGTGCGTGCTTTCAGGTTGGGGTGAAGATCGCTCGCCGCTGGAGCACGATAAGGTAAGGAGAAAGGTTTTTTTTAAAATTAGCATTGAAAGCGGCAAGCCGGCAGGATGGAGATGGGGCAGGATTGGGGCAGGATGGAGACGGGGCAGGACTGGAGACACTGAGGGCAGGATGGAGACACTAGGGGCATGATTGGAGACACGGGGCAGGATGAAAGACATGGGGGCAGGATTGGAAACACGGGGTAGGATGAAATTTGTCCCTTGTATGTGATATTATTGGTCATTTTAAAATTTGAAAAATAGATAAAAATATACCTAAATTGTATTGCATATTTTAACAAATATTTAATAGGATAGAGTAGGGCTCGGCCAAAATGTCTACCGTGTTGTGGTGGCGGCTTAAAATTTTTTTGGGCCAAAACAAAAGCTGCTGGCTATATGTGTGATCTGGTGATGGGAACTGTTAATGTGTGATAGGTGAGAAGTGGAGTTTTTCCAAGAGAGAGCGGTGGGGCTGTGGACAGTTTGAAGGGTGGAGGTGGGGCTGGGGTGGAGCCTGGGCGAAGTCTCAAAGGGGCCCTAAAATTTTGCCAGTATGGGGCCCCGAATTTCCTAATGGCAGCACTGATGGCATGGATCTGGATCTGTATAATGGCGTGGATCCGAATCATGGCATGGAACTATAGGCGCTCTGTTTATGTTAGGCACCATAACATTTCCTAGAGCTCCAAACCGTTTTGTTTTTGTGAATTAACAAATCCTCTTGCGCTGGAAGTTGTTGTTTTGCAATATCTGATTGACCTCAATAGAGATACAGATGTGCAAGAAGTCTAATGGGGATGTGTGTGTTTGCAGTTCCACTAAGGTCCACCAGGGGAGGTATAGTCTTCAGTTAAACAGATACCGTAGATATATTAGTATGTACACGCGTGTGAAAGTGTTTGCCCCCTTCCTGATTTCCTATTCTTTTGCAGGTTTGAGATTATATATATATATATATATATATATATATATATATACAGTGGGGAAAAAAAGTATTTAGTCAGTCAGCAATAGTGCAAGTTCCACCACTTAAAAAGATGAGAGGCGTCTGTAATTTACATCATAGGTAGACCTCAACTATGGGAGACAAACTGAGAAAAAAAATCCAGAAAATCACATTGTCTGTTTTTTTTTCATTTTATTTGCATATTATGGTGGAAAATAAGTATTTGGTCAGAAACAAGCAATCAAGATTTCTGGCTCTCACAGACCTGTAACTTCTTTTTTAAGAATCTCCTCTTTCCTCCACTCATTACCTGTAGTAATGGCACCTGTTTAAACTTGTTATCAGTATAAAAAGACACCTGTGCACACCCTCAAACAGTCTGACTCCAAACTCCACTATGGTGAAGACCAAAGAGCTGTCAAAGGACACCAGAAACAAAATTGTAGCCCTGCACCAGGCTGGGAAGACTGAATCTGCAATAGCCAACCAGCTTGGAGTGAAGAAATCAATTGTGGGAGCAATAATTAGAAAATGGAAGACATACAAGACCACTGATAATCTCCCTCGATCTGGTGCTCCACGCAAAATCCCACCCCGTGGGGTCAGAATGATCACAAGAACGGTGAGCAAAAATCTCAGAACCACGCGGGGGGACCTAGTGAATGAACTGCAGAGAGCTGGGACCAATGTAACAAGGCTTACCATAAGTAACACACTACGCCACCATGGACTCAGATCCTGCAGTGCCAGACGTGTCCCACTGCTTAAGCCTGTACATGTCCGGGCCCGTCTGAAGTTTGCTAGAGAGCATTTGGATGATCCAGAGGAGTTTTGGGAGAATGTCCTATGGTCTGATGAAACCAAACTGGAACTGTTTGGTAGAAATACAACTTGTCGTGTTTGGAGGAAAAAGAATACTGAGTTGCATCCATCAAACACCATACCTACTGTAAAGCATGGTGGTGGAAACATCATGCTTTGGGGCTGTTTCTCTGCAAAGGGGCCAGGACGACTGATCCGGGTACATGAAAGAATGAGTGGGGCCATGTATCGTGAGATTTTGAGTGCAAACCTCCTTCCATCAGCAAGGGCATTGAAGATGAAACGTGGCTGGGTCTTTCAACATGACAATGATCCAAAGCACACCGCCAGGGCAACGAAGGAGTGGCTTCGTAAGAAGCATTTCAAGGTCCTGGAGTGGCCTAGCCAGTCTCCAGATCTCAACCCTATAGAAAACCTTAGGAGGGAGTTGAAAGTCCATGTTGCCAAGCGAAAAGCCAAAAACATCACTGCTCTAGAGGAGATCTGCATGGAGGAATGGGCCAACATACCAACAACAGTGTGTGGCAACCTTGTGAAGACTTACAGAAAACGTTTGACCTCTGTCATTGCCAACAAAGGATATATCACAAAGTATTGAGATGAAATTTTGTTTCTGACCAAATACTTATTTTCCACCATAATATGCAAATAAAATGAGAAAAAAAACAGACAATGTGATTTTCTGGATTTTTTTTTCTCAGTTTGTCTCCCATAGTTGAGGTCTACCTATGATGTAAATTACAGACGCCTCTCATCTTTTTAAGTGGTGGAACTTGCACTATTGCTGACTGACTAAATACTTTTTTTCCCCACTGTATATATATATATACACACATGCACCAGCTTCCTTCACCTGCCCCCCACGCAATGCAATCACAGGGTGCTGGTGGGTCATCATGGCCTCCCAGCTTAGTCCTCCTATAAAGCCCAGCCTGTGTCATTTTGGCTGTATACTGCAGTAATATTGCAGACCACTAGTGGGACTAAAAACAAAAAAGCACAAAAATAACGTTGGTATTGCATTTTTTCCTCCATTTTACACATTTGGATTATTTTTTTCTATTCTCCAGCGTATTATAGGATAAAATGAATTAAGTATCTAAAGGTTACAACTCGTCCCGCAAAAATGAAGCTCTCATATGGCGATGTAGGTGTAAAAAAAAACAAAAAAAAAACTATGACTCTTGGAAGAAGGGGAGAAAAAAAATAAAATTGCAAAGTGCATTTTGCTGCATTGGAATCTGCGGTAACACAATACTGAGGTACAATTAGGTCCATATATATTTGGACAGAGACAACATTTTTTTAATTTTGGTTCTAGACATTACCACAATGAATTTTAAACAAAACAATTCAGATGCAGTTGAAGTTCAGACTTTCAGCTTTCATTTGAGGGTATCCACATTAAAATTGGATGAAGGGTTTAGGAGTTTCAGCTCCTTAACATGTGCCACCCTGTTTTTAAAGGGACCAAAAGTAATTGGACAGATTAAATTATTGTAAATATAATAGTCATTTCTAGTACTTGGTTGAAAACCCTTTGTTGGCAATGACTGCCTGAAGTCTTGAACATCAGCAGACGCAGTGTTTCCTCCTTTTTGATGCTCTGCCAGGCCTTCACTGCGCTGGTTTTCAGTTGCTGTTTGTTTGTGGGCCTGTCTGTCTGAAGTTTCATCTTTAACAAGTGAAATGCATGCTCAATTGGGTTGAGATCAGGTGACTGACTTGGCCATTCAAGAATATTCCAATTCTTTGCTTTAATAAACTCCTGGGTTGCTTTGGCTTTATGTTTTGGGTCAATGTCCATTTGTAGCATGAAACGACGACCAATCAGTTTGGCTGCATTTGGCTGGATCTGAGCACACAGTATGGCTCTGAATACCTCAGAATTCATTCGGCTGCTTCTGTCCTGTGTCACATCATCAATAAACACTAGTGACCCAGTGCCACTGGCAGCCATGCATGCCCAAGGCATCACACTGCCTCCGCCGTGTTTTACAGATGATGTGGTATGCTTTGGATCATGAGCTGTACCACGCCTTCGCCATACTTTTCTCTTTCCATCATTCTGGTAGAGGTTGATCTTGGTTTCATCTGTCCAAAGAATGTTCTTCCAGAACTGTGCTGGCTTTTTTAGATGTTTTTTAGCAAAGTCCAGTCTAGCCTTTTTATTCTTGATGCTTATGAGTGGCTTGCACCGTGCAGTGAACCCTCTGTATTTACTTTCATGCAGTCTTCTCTTTATGGTAGATTTGGATATTGATACGCCGACCTCCTGGAGAGTGTTGTTCACTTGGTTGGCTGTTGTGAAGGGGTTTCTCTTCACCATGGAGATTATTCTGCGATCATCCACCACTGTTGTCTTCCGTGGGCGCCCAGGTCTTTTTGCATTGATGAGTTCACCAGTGCTTTCTTTCTCAGGATGCACTAAACTGTAGATTTTGTCACTCCTAATGTTGTAGCAATTTCTCGGATGGGTTTTTTCTGTTTTTGCAGCTTAAGGATGGCTTGTTTCACCTGCATGGAGAGCTCCTTTGACCGCATGTTTCCTTCACAGCAAAACCTTCCAAATGCAAGCACCACACCGCAAATCAACTCCAGGCCTTTTATCTGCTTATGTCATAATCCCAGTGCAGGTTTTTGAGCTGTACATCAGGGGTTAATGTCTGGAGCTCAGTGCAGGTTTTGACCTGCACACCTGGGGTTAATGATTGTGGCCTCTTTTTGGTTCGGGGAGAGCTTCTTAAACCCCTGGAAAGCTCCAATCCCTGCCAGTTATACTTTTGCCTTTGGCCGAGTGTGCTGACCTCTATGTGCCTGTTCGTTGTTATAGCTTGTTTATATGGTTCTGATCCGGTTCTGTTCCCCGTTGTTGATTCTGTACTGCGTTATTATCTGTGTGTATGACTCATTGCCTGTGATCTGACTACTCTCTGCTCGCCCCTCTTGTACCTTGCAGCTATCTCTGTGTATGACTCATTGGCTACGTCCTGAATAAAGGATCAACTTTATCAACTTTATTCTCATTTGCACAAGGAAAGACTAGAAGCAATGGGATGAAACTGAATGGGAGGAGACACAGATTAGATATTAGAAAAAACTTTTTGACAGTTAGAGTGATCAATGAGTGGAACAGGCTGCCACGAGAAGTGGTGAGTTCTCCTTCAATGGAAGTCTTCAAACAGAGGCTGGACAGACATCTGACTGGGATGATTTAGCGAATCCTGCTTTGAGCAGGGGGTTGGACCAGATGGCCCAGGAGGTCCCTTCCAACTCTACCATTCTATGATTCTATGATTCTATGACTATCCCCACTGTCTATGCCCCTTGTTAACTTTGTCTCGCAGTTACCCTGCTAGGAGTTCTCTTGCAGCTCCTAGCTCTCTGGAGTTTAGGCCACGCCCCCAGCAGTCACGTGCTTCAGGTCCTGCTGTTCTGAAGTACACACCTACTCGGCTGCTGCCCGCTCCACAGGTATCTTTGAGCACAGTTCGCTTTACTCAGGACACGCGCACTGGCTCAGTGAGCAAGTTCAGTGCGGTGTTCCTGACAGCTTGAGAATGACATAATGAAGGGATTCCCACACCTGTCCATGAAATAGCCTTGGAGTCAATTGTCCAATTACTTTTGGTCCCTTTAAAAACAGGGTGGCACATGTTAAGGAGCTGAAACTCCTAAACCCTTCATCCAATTTTAATGTGGATACCCTCAAATGAAAGCTGAAAGTCTGAACTTCAACTGCATCTGAATTGTTTTGTTTAAAATTCATTGTGGTAATGTATAGAACCAAAATTAGAAAAATGTTGTCTCTGTCCAAATATATATGGACCTAACTGTATATAAAAAAAAAGCATCCAAAGTCAATGAGTAAAATTGGAAGCTCCTTGCGCCATCTGCTGGCAAATTTGTGAAATGTAAATTTGAAAGGTTGACATTGGGGACTTGATCTTTTCTGATGTTTATTTTTATTTTTTTTAATAAATGTAACTCTATCAAATGACACCTAAAAATACCCAGTATGAATATCCATCTCTCAAAGCTACTTACCTTTATTAAATGCTCACATGGAACTTAAAATGGTTTTCCTACAAAAGTGTAAAGAAAGTGATGGCGTCTTTAGGATCTGCGGAAACTTTTAGATTAGTGCAATCTTTTAGAATGAAGGGACTTGGACTCTGCTCTGACATTTTACTCTGCGGCTCTGCTTGGTCAGATTGGCCTCTATGTATGATCACAAGCCCCTCAGTGCACGGACAGATTGTGTCTATGAGAGCACCGCTGCTGTTTTGTACAGTGACCAGAAGCATCGCCTCTCACCCATTGTTACAATTTCCTCTGTCCATCGGCTCCCTGCTGCCTCATTCTGCCCGGGCGTCTGCGTGTCCGTACAGCAGGCGCAATAAAGTCATTAGATCGCGCCTGCTGTGCAATGCCTCTGTCCGCACACACTCTGCAAACCACAGCAGCATTGGGGGATTGAGCCAAGGTGAGTAATATATACAGCTCTGGAAAAAAATTAAGACACCACTGCACAGTTTTATAAAAATCATCTTCTCTCCATGTCTGACAGTCATTCCATCCCAGTGTCAGTTGAATTCCAACCAGAGAACACCTCATTCTACTTAATGTGCTTCTGATTAGGTGATCTCCTGAACCAATTCTTATTTAACGAAGGAAAGTATAAAACCCTGCTGTGGTGTTCACAATCCTCTTGTAATAGGACAAGCTGGATGGCAAAACAAGTGCTAGTGATAGCCCAAAAGTAATAGGATGAAAAAATAGCTTTTAACCATGCCAAAGGAGTTGAAAAGAAAAGTCTTGAGTGAGGAAAAGAAGGGCTCAATTCTGGCTTTACTAGCAGAGGGATACAGTGAGCGTCATGTTGCCTCCATCCTTAAAATTTCTAAGATGGCAGTCCATTACAACAAGGTCAAGCAGCAGACATTGGGGACAACAAAGCTGCAGACCGGCAGTGGGAGAAAACGACTCTCCACTGACCGGGATGACCGTCATCTTATTCTAATGTCACTCAGCAACTGCAGGATGACATCAAGTGACCTACAAAAGGAATGGCAAATGGTAGCTGGGGTGAAGTGCACGTCAAGAACAGTTCGTAACAGGCTCCTAGAGGCAGGGCTCAAGTAATGTAAGGCTATGTGCCCACAGTAGCGTTTTTAAACGCTCCTTCTCACAAAACGTGCAGAAAAGCGTTTCCTTAGCGGTAAAAAACACATCCATTGGCACAAAAATGCCAAAATGCATTAAAATGAATGGGATGCTTCTTTTAAGCGTTTTTTATGTGGTTTGACCCCGAAAAACGCATCAAAAATGTTTAAAAAAAGCAACATGGGCACACAGCCTAAAGATAGAAAAAAGTCTTCATCAATGAGAAGCAAAGGAGAGCCAGGCTGAAATTTGCCAAGGACCATAAGGATTGGACCATAGAGGACTGGAGTAAGGTAATCTTCTCTGATGAGTCTAATTTTCAGCTTTGCCCAACACTTGGTCATCTAATGGTTAGACGGAGACCTGGAGAGGCGTACAAGCCACAGTGTCTTGCACCCACTGTGAAATTTGGTGGCGGATCGGTGATGATCTGGGGATGCTTCAGCAAGGCTGGAATTGGGCAGGTTAATCTTTGCGAAGGACGTATGAAACAAGCCGCATACAAGGTTATCCTGGAAAAACAGTTGGTTCCTTCTGCTCAGGCAATGTTCACCAACTCTGAGGGCAATGCACCATGCCACACAGCTAGGTCAATCAATGTGTGGATGAAGGACCACCACATCAAATCCCTGTCATGGCCAGCCCAATATCCAGACCTGAACCCCACTGAAAACCTCTGGAATGTAATCAAGAGGAAGGTGGAGAGTCACAAGCCATCAAACAAAGAAGAACTGCTTAGGCCGGTTTCACATTAGCGCTTTTTAAGCGCACGCACGGCCGGGGGTAGCTCCGCCCCCGAGCCGGCTCTCTGCCCGGCGTGCCCGCCCCTTGCTTGTAGCGCCGCCTCCTAGCGCACGGCGGCGCCTGCGATCGGCGCACCCTATCTTTAGCATAGGGTGCGCAGATCGTGCGCAGGCCGTGCGCTAGTTGCGCTTTGACCTGCGCTGCGCACTTTTGACGGTGCGCCATGCGCGCCAAAATCCGAAAAGTTTGATTTTGGCGCGCATGGCGCACCGTCAAAAGTGCGCAGCGCAGGTCAAAGCGCAACTAGCGCACGGCCTGCGCACGATCTGCGCACCCTATGCTAAAGATAGGGTGCGCCGATCGCAGGCGCCGCTGTGCGCTAGGAGGCGGCGCTACAAGCAAGGGGCGGGCACGCCGGGCAGAGAGCCGGCTCGGGGGCAGAGCTACCCCCGGCCGTGCGTGCGCTTAAAAAGCGCTAATGTGAAACCGGCCTTACATATGTGTACCAGGAGTGGCATAAGGTCACCCAAAAGCAGTGAGAGAGACTGGTGGAAAGCAGCCAAGACGCATGAAAGCTGCGATTACAGATCATGGTTATTCCACAAAATATTGATTTCTGAACTCTTCCTGAGGTAAAACATTAGTATTGTTGCTTCTAATTGATTCTGAACTTGTTTTCTTAGCATTATTTGAGGTCTGCGTTTTTTGTTCTTTTGACCATTTCTCATTTTCTGAAAATAAATACAAATTTCTTGCTTGGAAATCCGGAGACATGTTGTCAGTAGTTTATAGAATAAAAGATCAATTTACATTTTACTCAAAAATATAAAGATACTCACCCTGCATCCCGTGGCGGCTTCATCCAGCGCTGAGCGGTCAAGTGTACCGCTCGTTTAAGGTCATGAATATGGACGCCACTCATCTCCCATAGGCGTGGCATCCATATTCATGGACCTTAATGAGCGGTAGCACGTGACCGCTTCGCACAGGAAGAAGCTGAAGCGCCGCAAGATGCAGGGAGGGAAGTTCAGCGACGGGAAGGAAGGTCAGCGATGTGAGGGTAAGTATGATGGGGGAGGATGGGGGAGCCGAGTGGAGCCATATATACAAGGGAGGGAGACTGGGAGCGGAGCCATATATACAAGGGAGGGAGACTGGGAGCGGAGCCATATATACAAGGGAGGCCGGGAGACTGGGAGCGGAGCCATATATACAAGGGAGGGAGACTGGGAGCGGAGCCATATATACAGGGGAGGCCGGGAGACTGGGAGCGGAGCCATATATACAAGGGAGGCCGGGAGACTGGGAGCGGAGCCATATATACAAGGGAGGGAGACTGGGAGCGGAGCCATATATACAGGGGAGGCCGGGAGACTGGGAGCGGAGCCATTTATACAAGGGAGGCCGGGAGACTGGGAGCGGAGCCATATATACAAGGGAGGCCGGGAGACTGGGAGCGGAGCCATATATACAAGGGAGGCCGGGAGACTGGGAGCGGAGCCATATATACAAGGGAGGCCGGGAGACTGGGAGCGGAGCCATATATACAGGGGAGGCCGGGAGACTGGGAGCGGAGCCATATATACAAGGGAGGCCGGGAGACTGGGAGCGGAGCCATATATATAAGGGAGGCTGGGAGACTGGGAGCGGAGCCATATATACAAGGGAGGCCGGGAGACTGGGAGCGGAGCCATATATACAAGGGAGGCCGGGAGACTGGGAGCGGAGCCATATATACAAGGGAGGCCGGGAGACTGGGAGCGGAGCCATATATACAAGGGAGGCCGGGAGACTGGGAGCGGAGCCATATATACAGGGGAGGCCGGGAGACTGGGAGCGGAGCTATATATACAAGGGAGGCCGGGAGACTGGGAGCGGAGCCATATATACAAGGGAGGCCGGGAGACTGGGAGCGGAGCCATATATACAGGGGAGGCCGGGAGACTGGGAGCGGAGCCATATATACAAGGGAGGCCGGGAGACTGGGAGCGGAGCCATATATACAAGGGAGGGAGAGTGGGAGCGGAGCCATATATACAGCGGAGGCCGGGAGACTGGGAGTGGAGCCATATATACAAGGGAGGCTGGGAGACTGGGAGTGGAGCCATATATACAGGGGAGGGAGAGTGGGAGCGGAGCCATATATACAGGGGAGGCCGGGAGACTGGGAGCGGAGCCATATATACAAGGGAGGCCGGGAGACTGGGAGTGGAGCCATATATACAAGGGAGGCCGGGAGACTGGGAGTGGAGCCATATATACAGGGGAGGGAGAGTGGGAGCGGAGCCACATATACAGGGGAGGCCGGGAAACTGGGAGTGGAGCCATATATACAGGGGAGGCCGGGAGACTGGGAGCGGAGCCATATATACAAGGGAGGCCGGGAGACGCCATATATACAGGGGAGGGAGAGTGGGAGCGGAGCCATATATACAAGGGAGGGAGAGTGGGAGCGGAGCCATATACACAGGGGAGGGAGAGTGGGAGCGGAGCCATATATACAAGGGAGGGAGAGTGGGAGCGGAGCCATATATACAAGGGAGGGAGAGTGGGAGCGGAGCCATATACACAGGGGAGGGAGAGTGGGAGCGGAGCCATATATACAGGGGAGGGAGAGTGGGAGCGGAGCCATATATACAGGGGAGGCCGGGAGACTGGGAGCGGAGCCATATATACAAGGGAGGGAGAGTGGGAGCGGAGCCATATACACAGGGGAGGGAGAGTGGGAGCGGAGCCATATATACAAGGGAGGGAGAGTGGGAGCGGAGCCATATATACAAGGGAGGGAGAGTGGGAGCGGAGCCATATACACAGGGGAGGGAGAGTGGGAGCGGAGCCATATATACAGGGGAGGGAGAGTGGGAGCGGAGCCATATATACAGGGGAGGCCGGGAGACTGGGAGCGGAGCCATATATACAAGGGAGGGAGAGTGGGAGCGGAGCCATATACACAGGGGAGGGAGAGTGGGAGCGGAGCCATATATACAAGGGAGGGAGAGTGGGAGCGGAGCCATATATACAAGGGAGGCCGGGAGACGCCATATATACAGGGGAGGGAGAGTGGGAGCGGAGCCATATATACAAGGGAGGGAGAGTGGGAGCGGAGCCATATATACAAGGGAGGGAGAGTGGGAGCGGAGCCATATATACAAGGGAGGCCGGGAGACGCCATATATACAGGGGAGGGAGAGTGGGAGCGGAGCCATGCATACAACAGGGGGAGCCACACAGAGCTGGACAGGACGGGGGGGGACCACACATACATTTTCTGATGATTAGAATATAATCAGCATGTACAGTACTCCAGTACAATTTTTCTTAAGTGCTCAATGCTCCATTTCCTTGTAGGTTCCAATCATCATTAGCAGTGACGGTCATCAGTAGAAGTAGCCCAGTGCTCCCACTGAAACAGAGAAACAAGCCAGGTGCTCCCACTCATTCAAAACCTATGGTGAGTTGAGTCACATTATAAATGTTATAATTAAATGATAAGTATGCACTGCTAAACTACAACCGCGTCCATAGCCCCGCCCCCTTATGACCAAAGCCCCACCCCTGTCACACCTCCATCCCCGCCCTGCCGGGCCATGGAAGAATGGTCTTGGTTCAAGCCGGTCCCTGGTGCAAAAAATGTTGGGGACCACTGCTCTATGGGGCCACAAAAAAAGTATCAATTTGGGTAAGGATGCTTAGGGACTTCAGCATAATTACTGTGTATGTGCCGACATTTTTTTCGCAGTGCGTGAGCGCGCCTTTTCATTTTTGACATATGGCCCCCCCTCTACCCTGCATATAAATCGTAATATTTTTTTTATATCCAAGAGGATGTGGTCTTCAATCAGATGGCCACAAAAACAGCTGAGCACCACGCCCACTTGGCTAACAGGGCTATATTTATTTGAAGGAACTGAGAGGCGCAGGAACAAAAGGGAAACGTGTCCGGATTCCGTCATTATGTGATTACATATCCTGACTGGGGGGGGCGATACCCCTTTAATTAAAAAGGTCATTTATAATATATATGTATATGCATTGGTGCCCTCTAGTGGTCAAAAGTCAAAGATGCCAGGAATAAAAAATACAATTTGGGAATTTTTTCGTTTTTTTTTTTTTTTCCTTTTAATGTCTTGAACAGATGCCAGTACTAAGGGATGTACAGTAGTTATCCACCGACCCCGGAGGTGGAAGAGTTTACAGGGGGGCAGTAGTAGGTCCGTACCATAATTACCCACCGCACACAGAGGTGACTGATTTATAATGGCTCCGGATAAGCCCCGGGGATTTATAAAGGCAAAGTATTAAATAGAAGCTGTTATATGGCAGGAGAACATTAGGCAATAAAAGACATAAGGCCCTTTGTACCCACCAGGGGAAAATTTCCCACTGAAGGATTAGTTCATAACACAGACAGCGGATCTACAGCGTCGGTCTCGTTCCTCGCACAGAACATTCCCCCAAGACAAATGGCTATAAAGACAACTCAATAAAACCACTCAGCTTCTGGTTCTATCAGCAGCCTCACATTTATAAGAGAGCCGATATTTTACCATCTGGAGCCGAGAAGACAGATCACAAAACGATCGCTGATCGCTGGGTCTGAGATCACACAAAGGACAGAACAATTCAGAGTAGCCACCACTAGAGGGAGACATTGCACATGGTTCTCGTTGCTCCTATTGCTTTGAGCTCCCCCTAGTGGTGGCTGCTGGTAGCCAAAATGTTATTTATTTCTCTGCCTTCTAGAAAAAAAAAATATATATAGGGTACATTGCAGGCACTATAATTTATGGGGCACTGTGATAGGACTGCTTAATGGACCTTCACCGATATTACCCATCTTGCAACATTTATGGCATATCCGCATGATAGCTATTTGTCCTATCACTTGGGACTTACATGTATTTCCAGACCAGGGACCCCGTTTATCAATGATTTAAAAATTAATTTGGCAGATGAAAAGGATTTCAAGCTGATAGATTGACATTTACACACCTCAGTATAGACTGAGATTCATTTGCCACTTTAAAAAAAATAAATAATAATAAAAAAGAGGTGAAAAAGTGCACTGTAAATACACGTGAAGGGCTGGATTATACGGTTGAGAAGACGAAAATAACTAGATTTTTTTTTTTCTATGATTCTACATGTCTACAAATAAAATATAATTCACATAATCACCACTAGAGGTCACTATGCATAATAAAACTATGGGACGATCGATCGCAGACCTTCAAGAACCAGAACAACCACGATATACAAGGTGCGTGTGTGTATTATTATATACAGTTGTGCTCAAAAGTTTACACACCCCGGCAGAATTTTTGCTTTCTTGGCCTTTTTTCAGAGAATATGAATGATAACACCAAAACTTTGTCTCCACTCATGGTTAGTGGTTGGGTGAAGCCATTTATTGTCAAACTACTGTGTTTTCTCTTTTTAAATCATAATGACAACCCAAAACATCCAAATGACCCTGATCAAAAGATCACATACCCTGAGGTATGTAAACTTTTGAGCAGAACTGCACCGTATCCAGCATGACAATGACCAGAAACCCACAATTGAGGGGTTTCTTACATAGGGGTCTTGCTTTTTGCTGATCACAAGGAGGGCTCTTGGTGCTGTAACCTGTGGGTAAAATTTTCAACACCTGTAAAAATTTCCAACAGCGCCTCCACAGGAGGAATGATGCATTACGCTTTTTTTTTAATGCTTTGTGTGAAATAGACGTTCTGTGTCACCTGGTGAGGTGGATACTGGAAGACCTCAATGTGGCAGAGCAGTTTTTGAGCAGCTCAGATGATGCTTGTGTTGTAAGTTGAAAAAGTGGCTCTGTAGGAGATTCTGAGCTGATGTAGCAGAGCCCTATCAGCAATGACTGGTAGAGCTGAAGTAGTCCCAGGACCATGGAATAGTAGAGTTGTACCGTGATGGTTGATGTAGCAGAGGTGGAACTGCGGAATAGCGGAGGGTAATGTAGCAGTGCTGGAACCACGGAACAGTAGAGTTGTTCAGTGATGGTTGATGCAGCAGTGTGGCACCACGGAATAGCAGACACAGAATAGCAGAGTTTTATAGAAGAGGGTGATGTAGCAGTGCTGGTACCACGGAATAGCAGACACGGAATAGCAGAGTTTTATAGAAGAGGGTGATGTAGCAGTGCTGGCACCAAGGAATTGCAGACATGGAATAGCAGAGGGTGATGTAGCAGTGTGGCTCCATGGAATAGCAGACATGGAATAGCAGTGTTGTATAGCAGAGGGTGATGTAGCAGTGCTGGTACCATGGAATAGCAGACACGGAATAGCAGAGTTGTATAGCAGAGGGTGATGTAGCAGTGCTGGCACCAAGGAATAGCAGACATGGAATAGCAGAGGGTGAGGTAGCAGCGTGGCGCCATGGAATAGCAGAGTTGTATAGCAGAAAGTGATGTAGCACTGTTGAAACCACGGAATAGCAGAATTGTTTAGTGATGGTTGATGTAGCAGTGCTAGAACCACAAAATAGCAGACATGGAATAGCAGAGTTGCATAGTCGAGGTTGATGTGGCAGGGCTGGAAGACAATGACCACAATAGGAGAGTTGAGTTTGCCTGGTGGTGTAGTGACAAGATCGGTGGGATTGGCCACATTTGGTGCTGAAATTGGGACCCATGAGTAACACTCAAAATTCCAAAGATGGGAACTGTAAATGCTCATGTACCAAGGATAAGATGAGGGCTGTACTCCTCTCTTTACAATCACTACTTTCCTTTATATTAACACATCAAACTAACAAGGACAAAATTCTGTTCCAAATTTGTTACTGTTTTGCTCTTGGTGATGGAAAAATCTTTGTCTTCCTGTATCCTACAAATTACAACCTGGTCTCACATTCCCTAATAGCTCAGTGTGTTATTAGGTTGGTTCCCAAGTGATAGGTCAGTGTATATCAGTGCTGCCTGCAGCCACCACTAGGGGGCGCTCATCTAACGCTTGCGGTAAGCGCTGGTGCGTTAGACCAGGTGCAGCGGCCATTGATTTGGTAATGACTCAGGTCCATCAGAGAAACTGTAAAAAGAATAGCAGAACAGTCAACAGCAGCTCGCTGAAGGTTTCCCCGTAGCACCAAAAACAATTTTTTTTTCTATTTGAGCTGAAAAAAAAAATCAAAATTCCTAACAAGAACATCATAAAAGGAGGAGCGCAACTTTAAATGTTACGTTGTTTACAGCGAAAGTAATGAGAAATAATTGAGGCGCGCAGCCGCCGCCGTCTGTTCCAGGCGCAATTTAATCTCTTTGTAATGAAATAGAAAATGTCAGACGGCAGCAGCGACGCTCCGCAGGGTTTACCGGCACAACGATCATAAACTTTTCCGTTTTTTGTACAGTTGGATTCCGCCGCTGTTTTAGGAGTCCCCCTCTTAGATCCATTCCATTCCCTTTTCCCCATAAGTCACGGCGCGCTCCTCATTTAATAAGCGAGCCAAATGAGTCGGCTCGCTATAGTGTATGAACAGAAAAATCAATTTGTCTTTAAATACTCTAAGTATTATGTAATGAGACAACCGAATTAGAAATGTGTGTTCTCTGGACACGAGCCAGAGATATGAAATGCTGATTTTAAGAGTTCATTTTACATTCATAGTTCCCTTCTTCTTTTTTTTTTATGGACTGAAAAAGTCTTAAAGGCACCGTGAATCTAAAAAGCTGCCGCTATGTTCCAGCTATTGCTCCCTGTTATCGGCCAGATCTATCCCCGGCCGCATGTTTCACTATTTTTCTCATAGATCTCTGGCGCTAAAAAAGCCTCCGATACATTGATGCGACTGACTATTGTAGTTTAATTTAAAATGTCATTTTTTAGGTGTACTGGCCCTTTAAGTAGGAATTCTTTTTATTTTTTAAATTAATGAAACCTATAATTATGTGAAAGAAGGCTGAATTCCTGATAGAGGAAGCCCCTAATTCAGGACCCTTATAAGCCAACAGCCAAGAAAAAAATCAGACTTCATTCTCTAGAGGACCCAGTGTCCATACGTGACGTGATCAGACTTACAATACTTTCTGGGGATATCATTTTTTTTTCTTTGCAAACACCTCCAGCAGCCAATGCCTCTTGGCGAAATAAAATTGCATCAGAGAAAATGTCTCCCTTTTTTTTTTTCTAAATCCAGGCCCTGCTTGGCTGCTGATTAGCAGTGCTCAATGGTCTGATGGGCTGCAGCGGTGGCTGATCGGCTGCAGCAATGCCCGATGGTCTGATTAGCTGTAGCAACGTCTAATTGGCTGCAGCACTGCCCAGTGATCTGATTGGCTGCAGCAGTTCAGGATAGTCTGATAGGTGCCTGCAGCGATGCCTGATTAGCTGCAGCATTGTCCGGTGTTCTGATTGGCTGCATTGATGTCTGATTGGCTGCAGCGATGTCTGAATGGCTGCAGCAGTGGCCAATGGTCTAATCGGCTGCAGCAATGCCTGATTGTTTGCAGAAGTGTCTGCTGGGCTGATTAGCTGCAGCAGTGGCCTATGTTCTGATTGGCTGCAGCAGTGGCCTATGTTCTGATTGGCTGCAGCCATGGAGAATATCAAGGAGAAGGTCCACACCTTATTATTCTAAATTCAGGCCCTGCATGGCTGCTGAATGGTAGTGCCCCTTGGTCTGATTGGCTGCAGCCATGCCTGATTGCCTGCAGCAGTGCCAGATGGTCTGAGTGGCAGCAGCAACTCCTGATGGTCTGGTTGGCTTCAGCAGTGCCAGGCTGATTAGCTGCAGTGAAGCCTGATGGTTTGACTGGCTGCAGCGACGTCTGATTGGCTGCAGTAGTGCCCGATGGTCTGATTGACTGCAGCGATATCTCATTGACTGCAGTAGTGCCCGATGGTCTGATTGACTGCAGCAATATCTCAATGACTGCAGTAGTGCCCGATGGTCTGATTGACTGCAGCGATATCTCATTGACTGCAGTAGTGTCCGATGGTCTGATTGACTGCAGCGATATCTCAATGACTGCAGTAGTGCCCGATGGTCTGATTGACTGCAGCGATATCTCATTGACTGCAGTAGTGCCCGATGGTCTGATTGACTGCAGCGATATCTCAATGACTGCAGTAGTGCCTAATGGTCTGATTGACTGCAGCAGTGCCCAATGGTCTGGTTGCAGTGATGCCTGATTGGCTGCAGCAGTGCCCGATGGTCTGATTGCCTGCAGCCATGCTTGATTGTCTGCAGTGGCTTCCCGTGTTAAAGAAAGCCTGGCATATATAGAGGCATCCCAGCAGCGGGGGACGGTCAGTGAGAATATATATATACCATTACTAGCACAGACACCAGCCGCGGCCCCTGTAATCTAACGGACCATCTTGTATTTCATTATTTCTCCTCTGGGGGCGCAGTATGAAAATTTTGCACTTGTTGCTGATTTCTTCACAGATAATCAGCGAGGATCTTAGAAGTGAGACACCCTGAGACCCCCAGCCTGCCATGTGCGGACCCCGCTCATCCCTCATTTAGTCTTGTAGATTAATGAGTTTACACATGACGGCGGCGGCAGCGCGCGTTTCCGTCTAATGTAATTGCCGATCTGCCCCTTCATAATTTGCTAATGTTGACGTCCGTCCTTGCGCAAATTGACTAAGTATTTCAAATTAAGTTCGTTTCGTCCCTTGCCAATTCGAGTTTAAGCAAACAGTCATTATGCAAAGCGCTCAAATGACTATTTTTAATTACATACATTTCCACAACGTGCCGTACATCATTACCAATGGAAGTGGCATTTTAGAGGGCCGGCGAAAACGAGCTCTCGTTTATAGAACAAGAATACACAGAGATGGTTTATCATTTGGCAGAAACCCCAAAAATAATTCTATGTAGTAAGCGCAGTACCGCAGTTCTCCTCTAGACGGCACCGTCAGTGGATTGAATATGATTTTATTAAAAGTTTGCTAAAACCTTAATTTACCTTTCTACAATTTGCCCCATGCTGCAAACAATGCTGAGAGTTGTAGTTGTGAAATAGCTAGAAAGCCAGAAATAATAATTTAAAAAATCACGCATCTAAAAAAAAAACCCTATAACTTCACCTTTTAACACTATATAATTTTAGGTGCAAATTTTTGTACTGATTCATTTCTTAATATATCTTTATAGCAGTCAGAATTTCTGATACAGAGCTCCAAATCCTCTGCATAGACATAGAACTAAATGATAGATTTCTGTATACTTGCAGTCACCACTAGGTGGAAAACACTGTATACTGATTTATTACTAAGTTTCACGGGGTGGTCGGAAATACAAATTTAATTTTCATGCTAAATATGGCATTTGTTTCAGGGGTTGGGTTAGTTCCTGCTCTCACTGTGTGATGTGCACAGTGACAGTGCGCTCTCTGTTGCTGGATCAGATGAGTAGCAACAGAGCTCACTGTCAATGCACGTTGTCAGAATGCCTGGCGTGCTGAGACCAGCACTGTCCACACAAGTGACTTGCAGGGGCAGTGCTGGTCTCTGCACGCTGAGAATTGTGACCGCACACTGACAGTGCGCACTGGTCCCGGCCCATTACTACTGATCTGAGTCAGCGAGAGAGGGCACACTGTCTTTGTGCACATAGCCCCTGAAATGAGCGTCCCTGATCAGGGAGGGGGCAGAGACTGCAGTGACCGCAGACTCTGCCTCCTCTGCCCCCTGATGAAGCTTCATTTGAGTTAAAAATCCCTTTATTTTTTAGAGCAGGGAGGCCAAAAATAAATGGTTTTCTGGGTTGGACTCGTCGCATCCAAAGGCTCCTTTGTTCCAGTTAATCGTGAGCCTCATTTGCAACAAATGTTTCCACGAGGTGAAGTCCTTTCGGGCTCGAGAAATATTTGGCAATCTGCTCACAATCCATTATACTGACGCCTGAGCGCAAAATACTGCTATAAAAAGGAAATTCTGTATTCCTACGAGAGGCAGAGAGTTGGCAGCGCTGGCAAAGGAAATATTTCTTTTTCATGTATTCATAAAGGTGTCAGACTCACTAATGTCAATATTTTGGGGAGAACATGAAATATTGTAATCACATTTATGCATTTTGGTAACATAATAACAATGAGAGGTTTGTAATATGTTACTTCATTACATGGAAACTGCCTCCTGCCCTATAGGCAGGTGACCATTGATCGAGTGTCAGCTGCCGGGAGGCAAAGTGACCAGTCGTGATCTGTGACAGGTTCCCTGCAACGCCCCCTTAGGGGTAATAAAGAATTGCACTGTTCCCTTTGATATCTAGGTGATGCGTGTAATGCAGGGACATGCCCCAGAGCTAGAGACAATCCTTGTAGTGACCTTGCTACATAGTAGTAAGAATTGGAGGGGTCTGGGTGTTAGAACCTTGCAGTGCTCATTCTGGAATTGCACCTCTTCAACTCAAAGATTGTATATTTCCTTATGTCTGAGCTATTGCTCCCAATCATTTCTACATGGTGGGAAATGGTTTACTTAAATGGTTGTCCTGAGCTGACATAGGATAGCTCATCGATATGAGATCTAGTACAGTAGTATAACAGAATTGACTTGGAGATGTGGCAGAGCTGAGTTTGACAGAGAGTTCAACATAGAGATGGTACAGCAGTATATAATAATCTTTATTTTTATATAGCGCTAACATATTCCACAGCGCTTTACAGTTTGCACACATTTTCATCACTGTCCCCGATGGGGCTCACAATCTAAATTCCCTATCAGTATGTCTTTGGAGTGTGGGAGGAAACCGGAGTGCCCGGAGGAAACCCACACAAACACGGGGAGAACATACAAACTCCTTGCAGATGTTGTCCTTGGTGGGATTCAAACCCAGGACCCCAGCGCTGCAAGGCTGCAGCACTAACCACTGAGCCACCGTGCACAATGTGCCTTAGGTGTGTTTGTCTCAGAGTCCTATGCAAAAATGAGACAGAATTATAGCAGAGTTAATTCAACGATGTGCCATAGCTAGGTTTGTCAGAGATGGCACAGCAGTATATCAACCATGTACCATGTCTGCGTTTGCCTGAGAGTCTAATGTTGGAGATGGTGCAGCAATTTAGCAAAGTTAACTCAACGATGTGCAAAAGCTAGGTTTATCAATGAGTCCAATACAGAGATGGCACAGTAAAATATCCACCATGTGCCATAGCTGAGTTTGTCTGAGTCCAATGCAGAGATGGCACAGAAGTAAAGAAGAGTTAACTTAATGATGTGCCATAGCTAGGTTTGTAAGAGAGTCCTATATCAGAGATGGCACAGCAGTTAAGTTTGTCAAAGAGGCCAATGTTAGAGATGGTGCAGCGGTGTAGCAGAGTTTACTAATTGATTTTACATAGCTGTGTTTGTCTGAGAGTCCAATGTCAGAAATGGCACAGCAGTATTTCAAGCATGTGCCATGTCTGCATTTATCTGCGAGTCCAATGTCAGAGATCGTGCAATGGTATAGCAGAGTCAAACTAACAATGTGCCATGTTTGCGTTTGTCTGAGAGTCCAATGTTAAAGATGATGCAGCGATATAGAAAACTCAGCGATGTGCCATAGTTAGGCTTGTCAGAAAGTCCAATGTCAGAGATGGCACAGCAGTATATATATAAAACATTGTGCCATGTCTGCGATTGTCTGAGAGTCCAATGTCAGTTTAGCAACGTTAACTCAACAATGTGCAATAGCTAGGTTTGGCAAAGAGTCCAATTCAGAGATGGCACAGTAGAATTTCCACCATGTGCCATAGCTGAGTTTGTCTGAGAGTCCAATGCAGAAGTGGCACAGAAGAAGAGTTAACTTAATGATGTGCCATGGCTAGGTTTGTCAGAGAGTCCAAAACAGTGTTGGCGCAGTGTAAAGGTTGCGTTACCCAGATATATAGCAGTGCTGGGTTTGCCAGGTGGTTTCTGAGACAAGAAGCAGTCTATGGTAGTTACATGAATGAAAACTACCTGGTATAGGCAGGATGTCTACCCCTGTATGAGCCAGTAACCCAAAGTGCAAGAGTGGTAGACGAGCTAGCCTAGGCAGCGGGAGAACAAAGTGTCTGGCACTAGAGCCAGGCAGGGTAGTACTACTGACAGTGTCTGGCCCCTTTAAGACTTTTCTTCTGTTTGCTATAATTGGGATACATTGGCCGCATTATAACATCCTACAGTTATTTAATTGTACCCAAACTTATAAACTGACTTCAGGATGTTTGGAAGACGCCAGATCCTGTTTGGTTACCTCACACACCCTTCATGTGGAATGTAATGTTGTATTTCAGGGAGAAATCTGTCAGCGCGCAGTCTGCACCTTGTAAATTTTAATTCCATACCGTGGACCGCGCTCTTGTTTGTTCTTCCATTTGCCTGCAAGAAGTTTCACAAGCGCTAGTAACCCTCCCCAATAGGTCATTGCAAACATTGCAAGAGGGGTGTATAAAACTAAAGACGTCACCCTCCCTGGTCTTTGTACAGTAGAGTGATCTTATATATCAGTGCTCCACTAGGGGGAGCTCACTGTATGCATTTCCCCTTGGAAACTAGTTGTATGCATATATGACATGAGCGCCCCCTAGTGGTGGCGGCAGGCAGTTAGAATTTTATCATGTAAGAAAATAGATCTCCTTCTACAAATACATTATTAAATTAATTGGCACAGAATTTTTAATCTGGAAATGAGGGTCATTATAAGGGTGTAGTATATTTGGTGGAGTTCTCAGTGCCAAGTGGGGCCCGTTCTGAGTTTTGTTAGGGCTCCTATGAGTTCTGTGATGAGAGCGACCCTTATATAATATTTATACGCAGTTTTAGGGTAGAGGTTATCACCGAAATTAAACCTGATTTTTCCGTATCGAATCATCCCCTATCGCTAACCATGAGATCGCCATTTATGAAAGAAAAGCAAAAATAGTCCCATTATTCCGGAGGAGATTATAAGGATGCCGGAAATGTTCCTGCCTCTTAATAAAGGCAGCATTCCTTATAGTTCATCTCAGTACCAGGACGTTCTTACATGACTTCACAAGCTGATATCGACAAATGGGTTTTTGCAAAAATTGCAATTTCATATTCAATGCTTGAGCTGCTTTGTGTATTGCAGATAAGTCTCTGCCTGCGATGTGCACAGAGGAAAGAAATGGGAGAAGCTTTTAACCCGCTGTTAGTCACACAGAAGAGCGCGGAGAGTGATCTGTGCCCATGACCTGTCTCCAGATTTAATAAAAAGTACAGTGGCTTGTGAAAGTATTCACCCCCCATTTCCACCCCCTCCCCCCTGGCTTTTTACCTGTTTTGTTACATTACAACCTGTGTGTACATTTTTTTGTAATCCGATTTGTGTGTGATGCATCAGCACTAAAGTTGGTGAAGTGAGAATAATATAGGCATAAATAAAAGTTATGGGATCAAATAGCTAAAAATTGGAATATGCATATGTATTCACACCTTTTGCAGTGAAGCCTCTAAAAAATTCTGGTGCAAGTAATTCCCTTCATAAGTCCCATGCTTAGTGAGAGGACGTCCCCCTGTGTGCTATCTAAGTGCCATGTGTGTCAGTATTTACACTTTACATTCTCTGAAAGGTCACAGAGGCTGCAACACCATTAACAAGAGGCACCACTAACCAAACAACACCATGAAGACCAAGGGGATCTCCAAACAACACCATGAAGACCAAGGGGATCTCCAAACAACACCATGAAGACCAAGGAGATCTCCAAACACCACCATGAAGACCAAGGAGATCTCTAAACACCACCATGAAGACCAAGGAAATCTCCAAACATCATGAAGACCAAGGAGATCTCCATATAACACCATGAAGACCAAGGAGATCTCCAAAACAACACCATGAAGACCTAGAAGATCTCCAAACACCACCATGAAGACCAAGTAGATCTCCAAACACCACCATGAAGACCAAGGAGATCTCCAAACAGTACCATGAAGACCAAGGAGATTTCCTAACAACACCATGAAGACAAAGGAGATCTCCAAACACCACCCTGACCAGCATGAAGACCAAGGAGATCTCCAAACAACACCATGACCACCATGAAGACCAAGGAGATCTCCAAACACAACCATGAAGACCAAGGAGATCTCCAAATACCACCCTGACCAGCATGAAGAACAAGGAGATCTCCAAACAACACCATGACCACCATGAAGACCAAGGAGATCTCCAAACACAACCATGAAGACCAAGGAGATCTCCAAACATCATGAAGACTGCTGTTCAACAGAGGAAACCATCTAACCTGAAGGAGCTGAAGCAGTTTTGCCTTGAGGAATGGGCAAAAATCCCAGTGGCAAAATGTGGAAAACTCATAGCGACTTATCCAAACCGACTTACAGCTGTAACTGCCGCAAAAGGAGGCTCTACAAAGTATTGACTATAGGGGTGAATAGTTATGCACACTGACATTTTCAGCTATTTTGACCTATTTTTTGCTTGTTTCACAATAAAAAGAAAAACAAATGTTCATAGTTGTAGACATGTTCTTTACATAAACTGATGCAAACCCTCAAAAAAACAGTGACATTTGAGGTGATGAGGTAGGAAAACACAGAAAATGCCAAGGGGGGAATACTTTTGCAAGCCACTATAAGCAAGTTTGCAGTTGACTTGCTTTTTCTATCTACTGTCTTTCTTCTGCAATGAGAGCTTTTATATTGTATACTATGCAGCTGGTTTCCGTGGAACTTTGCCACCAGTGCCTGCCCAGAGTAAGCACAGTAGTTCCGTTCCATACCAGCCCATTGGTTTATATACAGCAGTTAGCTGCTCACATCCCTACCACCTCCTGATAAGTTCTACAGGATTCTACAGAACTGACCGAGCTGCTCTTATCAGTCCTGTAGAATTCCAGGCTCTGGGATTCAGCATCATGTCTCTTCCTGTCCACGTCCATTCAAGTACCCTGTCATCTCTATGTGTAAATACAGTGCTAGCAGTGTGGACTTGGAACAAACTACTGATGGTTCAGTGTGTTACAGCAGAAGGTGTGCTGAGCTCAGTGAGTTACAGCAGAACGTGTGCTGAGCTTTATAGTTCTACTAATACTAAAGCACTGCTGTTCACCAGAACTGTCAATCCAAAAAGAGCCTACCCTGCTAGAAACTATGAAGTAAGGAGACTACAGAGTTGTGAGCTGCTCAAGAGACAACTTGAAAATAAATATTTAAAGGAGTATTATCAAATTTGTAACTTACCCCCTATTCACAAAGTACGGGATAACTTCACGATTGCTGGGGTCTGACCAAATGAATAGACCGAAGGAATGGAGTGACAATGTTCATGATCAGCCACCTCTCCATTCACACGAGGTTCTTCAGTGCCCCAATTCTCAGGATCGGTGAAGGTGCCAAGGGTCGGCCTCTCAGTGGATAAGGGAGAACTTCCAAACTTGAAAATACCCCTTTAAGAGAGAGAAACTGTAGGGGAAGTGGACTGACCTATGGACCTGTCTGCAGTGGGAGGGTTAATGTACGGTGTGCTGGACATGGACTGCTGTATATGAAGGTAGGAGACAGAGGAGAAGGAAGTTGAAGTACTGGGTTCTTGCCACTAGGGGGAGATCAAGGAGAGCAGAAATGGAGAAAGGTGTAGAACTGAAGTTTGGCCACAAGATGGGAGCAGGGAGCAGTGAGGACAGGGCTTAACAGCAGCTTAGGGCTACGAAACTGCAAAGTCATGGGGAGCGGGTTACAGGAGCTCTAGAGGGGGAATTCTCAGGGAGGGGATATATATAGTTGGAGAGAGTTCCAGAGTCAGTCAGTCCAGGGAGAGGAGCTCAGGAGTGAAGAAGACTGGAGGGAGAGGCAGGACAAGAAGCAGCTCCAGGAAGGACTGGTGAGGGAGACAGTAAGGGGGGTGGCCCTGACAGAAGAGCCGCAAGACAGAGAGAGCCCGGGGTACCAGAGACGGATGGACTCGGACGGGTGAAGCGCTGTGGTGGTAGGCCTAGGGCAGCCACAGTGAAAGAGCCGCGAGGGACGTCAATTAGGAAAAGGAAGGAAGTGAAGGTACTCGGGCCTGTGTGCGGTGTCAAGCAGCTGCTGTGGGTCGTCGAGAGGATGGCCAATAAAGACGACCTGTTGGACACACTTCAGTCTCTGTCTCAGTCTGATCGTGGCGGAAAGAGGACCACCCCCTAGTCGGCTCACGTACCTACAAAACCACTGTCAAAGACTCTCATCTCTCGACTGAGAACACATGCATGCTCACCAAGTTGAGCATGCACTTGTATGGAAGGAATGGATGGAATAGTGGTCAGACTTGGAATGCATCAGTCTAAAGCGTATGGTCAGCCTAAATCTTTTACTACCGGGAACAGGGGAATTTGTTGTATAAATAAACTGCAGCTCTTTCCCCTTGAGCTCCTTATTCTAATATATGTAAAATATTGGCCAGGGACCGCAGAGTTAATGTGCGCAGTGATTAATGTGCTTGAGGGACAGGAACCGGAAGGTCTCTAGGTCTTCTGTAGTCAAAAGGACAATGATTACGGCTTGACACTGCTGTGTCCACACAATTTTTTTTCTCCAGAGACATCCAACTCTGGTATTTTCTTCAGAAGGAAATCACACAGCGGGGGGGCTAATCTAGTCTATTAAAAATCGATCAGCTATTGTATCTGTAAGTGGGAAGAGAAAAACAAGCAGAGCAACCCGGAGAAACACAAAGGGGTTCATTAGCCACCTCCTTTTGGATTATTTCTTACACTCAACTTTTTCAGGTTCAACTGCTTTGGACCATTCCTTTCCAGAATGAATATGTTTGTCCAGGTATGCCCTACTGGGAAATAAAAGTGGTATCTATTATCCTATATGCCTGCAGTGCCTCCATAGGACAAATGAGGTATTACATGATGTTCAGTTAAATCCATGAGCTTTGGTCCTCCAGTGTGATCAGCGCTTTTTGGAGATGCCAAACTGTGGCAGCAAGTAGAGAAAAATGTGACGGATCCCAGGTGCTGCCGCTGACAAAGGTTGATCAAGGCGGTAGGTATGAAACTTCCAAATAAATTGCAATCTGTTTTGGGAGTACAGCCGACTCCTTCACCAGGCATAGCCTGATTTTATCCATCCAATTTGTGGCAGCCGGCTCAGGTTAGGGTAGGCAGAGTGAAATCAGAAACTGCAGCCGTGCAGAGGTCTGGAAAGGCGGCAGACAAAAATATACGGTGAAATTAACAAACCAGATTGATGCCAAAACAACCTGGAACGACACAATCAAATAAATGGACTGTCCTTTGGGTCCTCCAAACTGAGGGACACTGTAGCGGCTGTCTAATTGATGGAGGTCACAAACGAGAGACTCCCCACTATTAACTCAGAATCCCCTAATAAGAGTAATTCATTCCAAAAGTTACATAGTGGAAAGTCTTCTGAAGCGTGCTGATACCCATACACTTGTCTTTCTCCAGACGTCCCCCCTCGACTCTCCGTCTTATTCTCCCTCTCCTCAATTCTCTCTTTTACGAGAGCAGATGGGCCGATCCATGAAGAAAGCCCAACATCGACCTTCTCTTATTGTCTCCGAATTACACTTGTCCTCCGCGGGTTTGTGGCCGACCTCCGCGTCTTCCTAGGCCGCGAGTCTGTTTCTTCAGCTTCATTCTTGGCAGCTATAAAGGAGATCAGACGCGGACGGATCGTGGCTCAGATCCAGCGTTTGCAAATGCCGCTCGCTCGGATGTTGGCGGCGGACAAAGGAATACACACGGTCGGCTCCGGATTTTTTTTTATTTACTATGTATTTTATTTCAGACTACTGCAGTGTGGATGGTTTAATACGTAGCTGACCCCAACCATCTGTTATAAAGTGGTGGTCCCAAAAAGGCGTCCCATCAGCTGTTCCAAAAAGACAACTCAACGACCACAACGATGGTACCATGGTGGGTCCCAGGCAGCCTCTGCCATACTGGTAGGTGGTCCTTACAGGCATCATGGGTAAGATGTTAGCAGAGACCAGTGGGGAGCACCGGACCCTAGAACAGAGGATTCAATGGCTGCCATGGGCGAGACAGAGGTGGTTCCTCTTCCTGTAACTTTTCCCCTTCTCTTCCATCTCCAGAATGGACAGACTGGTTGGCTGGTGGATGGGCCGCCAAGTAAGTCAAAACCGGCCGCACGCCGTGTACTACTGCTCCTCAAGGTTTTAAGTCCGACATCCTGAGTGGCCGTCTTAATGGAGGCATTAAGAGGCGCACACCTCCTCATGGTGCCTCTCACAAGTGTCATGCGCCTGCGCCAGAAATGTGACTCCACTGCAGTCGAGGACATGTCTGCCACAGTTTATGCCACTAACGTGGAGCACGCTGGCCTCCACCGGAGACAAAAAACCCCAAAGATGTAATACTTTAAGTAGCACAAATACAGGCAAAACTACCTTGACGAATCAGACCTATGCGCACAATATGGCAGTTTTATTTATGCGCACTTTATGGTGACATTACAGTATGTGTGCAGTATGGTAGTATTAATTGTGTGTACTGTATGGTGATATCAAGTGTACAGTATGGCAGTGTTATTTCTATGCATCATATAGTAATAGTGTGTGCGGTGTGGAAGTATAATTTATGTGCTGTACTGTATGGTGACATTTTGTGTACAGTATGGCAGTATTTATGCATAATGTATGATGACTTCAAGTGTACAGGATGGCATTGTACTCTGTACAGTATTCTATGTATAGGGCAACAGAATGTGTATAGTATGGCAGCATTATTTATGTATTTTACATGATGACATTTATTCATAGTGCATTAATTCTACAAAATGGCTGTTATTTACATGTTCTATACGGTTTACATTAATTGTACAGTAGGGCAGTTTTATGTTCACTGTATGGTGACATTAATTGTACAGTATGGCAGTATTTGTGTACTGTATGATATTAATTGTATAGTAATGCAGTACTGTGTACTATATGATGACATTAATTGTACAGTATGGCGGTATTATTTCTGTGTACCATATGACGACATTAATTGCAAAGAATAACAGTTTTATGTGTACTGTATGACAGAGTTAATTGTATAGTATGGCAGTATTATATATGAGTACCGTGTGGCGATATTTGTATGGTACGACATCATTATCTACTCTGTATAGTGACATTTGTTATTAACATTATAACCAGGCCGGTATCAATGCGAGGCACGGGTCTCTACTTTTATGTGAGCGCCCCACGTCTGACATGGAGGTACGGACGCTCCAGGAGACTTGATATGTATCGTACTTTCCCGGAGATGTGAAAGTCATCCGTTCGCTTTCTCCTACCAGACGAGCCACATAAACCCATTTTAATCAGATACCGGCTCACTCTGGGCGGTAGTTTTACATTTCATGCGGATTTAATCTGTAACATCTTAATAGTTCTCTGTGGATAGTCGATTATTTATCAGACTAGTACCGACAACACTTAATACCCAGCTGTGGGCAGATGAGGGATGCAGAAATCACATTAACCTTATTAGCAGCTAATCTTAGCATTTAACGTATCTAGTCCAAGGGTGAACGGCCCGACACGGGCTGCCAAGATGTAAAATTAAACCCTCAGTCCAAATATTGATTTTTTTTTTTCTGACTGATATACAAGTCGGAGACCACAGATATATATTGTTTTGGGTTAATTAATTTATTTTATTGGAGTGGAAGACAAAGCACTGATTTTCTCCAATAGTGGATTTGCCAGCAGAGTAACCTCCCCCCCACTCAGGACAGATTGACATCAACGTGTCTCTAGTAGTGTATCTGGTTGTGCATATAAACTAAAATTATAACTACCTGCAGCCACCACTAGGTGGAGCTCACGGTGTACATGCGTACACTTCCTTCTGGGGTAACACATGCAGCAAGCTCCCTCTAGTGGAAGCTGTTGGTAACAGCAGTGCAGGGAGAAATTAGATTAAAGTGCAAATGGTCTTTGTACTCATGGATTTAATAGAAAATGTGATAAATAGACTTTAATAAAAAATGATGTTGTCCTCTCACTCTGCCGGAAAAATCACTCCAATGTGCCAGCCACTAGGTGCTTCTCTTCTGTCTAACTTGGTGTCCACTGCAATCCATCTCTAGCAGCAGAGAAGCCGAGACGGATAACAGCAGGAGGGGATAAGCCTTTATCTCTTTTCTTTTGCTCCTGGTGGGCTTTTAGTTGAGGCCAGGCAAGCCATTGGACAATAGTAATGCATTCTAAGATGTGATGGGAAAGGAAGTTACAACACCTATAGTGCTGGCAGAATGCTGATGAGGAGGATGCCACAGTTTCTGGATATATCGCACTGGTATGTGAACCAAGGCAGATTTACCATTTAGAGGATGGGAGGGGGGGACATTGTGGTGCTAATCATCGAACTATATGAAATAGTTCGGGGTCTTTCTCGTTCGGGGTCTTTCTCTTGGGTGTCAATGTTCCTGAAAAAGAAGGGATTTGGAGATGTAGATCTGAGTATCAGGTATAAGAAGATCTCACGAATATTCATAACCAATAAGACTAAGACTGGAGAAGTCCGGCCACCACCACCACCATCATCATCATCATCATCATCACCATCTCTCTGTAACGATTAGCTTACAGCTAACAGATTAAAGGTGAACTTCAAGCTCAAGGAACATCAGTGTCCGATCGCACCATCCGTTGTTGTATGAGCCAAAGTGGACTTCATGGGAGACGACCAAGGAGGACACCATTGTTGGAAAAAAATCTTAATAAAAGCCAGACTGGAATTTGCCAACCTACATGTTGACAAGCCACAAAGCTTCTGGGAGATTGTCCTATGGACAGATGAGACAAATATGGAACTTTTTGGTGAGGCACATCAGCTCTATGTTCACAGACACAAAAATGAAGTATATCAAAAAGAGAACACTGTCCCTACTGTGAAACATGGAGGAGGCTCTGTTATGTTCCGTGACTATGTGACTATGGGGTTAGTAATGGGGGCGTCTTATTGACGCCTCTCCATTACTAACCTCAGGGCTTGATGTCACCTGACAATACAAAGGTTACATCAACTCCACAAGTATGGACCCCACTTGCTACCGCTACAGGGCAAGTGGGAAGAGCGAGGCTAAGTGCCAGAATTAGCGCATCTAATAGATATGCCTTTTCTGGGCAGCTGTGGGCTGCTATTTTTAAGCTGGGCGTGGGGCAATATCCATGGCCCCTTACCAGCCTGAAAATACCAGTAAAGCTGTCAGCTTTGGCAAAGCTGGTTGTCAAAAAATAGAACCCCCCCCCCGACCCCATTTTTTTTATTAAAAAAATTATTTAAATAATTTAAAAAAAAACGTGTGGTGACCCCTCTATTCCTGATAACCAGCCATGCTAGCGCTGACAGCTGAGAGTTGCAGCCCCCAGCTGTGAGTTTTGCCTGACTGGTTATCAAAAATACAGGGGAACCCATGCAGGTTTTTTTTAAATTATTTATATATAGTGCAGGAGCCGCTGAAGAATACCCCATCATACTCTCCTGCACTCACTCTAATTAGCAGTAGCAGGTGTCAGATGATGGGAGCTGTAGTCCCATCAGCTGACACCAGTGACCGGAGGGAAACTTTATATCTCCGATTACAGCTGAGTGACCATGCTGTCTATTGACACGTGGGAACCGCGGCTCTCTGACCGGCGGGAATGGTTTCACTGTCGATCAGAAGCGGTGTTTGCCGCGCTGTCAAACACTGTATTGTCGGGCCCCCCATTCAATTGAATGGGGTTCAGGTCAGCTCTGCTGGATGACATCATGAAGCCTACCATCTAGATGTAGCGGAGCTGACTGTGAGGTCACATCCTGCAGTCCTTGCATATACTGCAAGAAAAGGCAACCTGCGTAATTGCAGTGTTTTTTCACCTTCGATTCAAGTCAGTGAGTGAAAAACGCTGCAAAAACGCTGAAAGTGACACGCTCTATGTAAAAAAAAATGCTGCAAAGCACAAAATCCTGATGACAAAAAAACAATGTGTGTGCATGAGATTTCTGAAATCTTATAGGCTTTGCTGGTAATGGAAAAAGCAGCTGAAAATTAGCATAAAAAATGCAGCAAAAATGCTCAGTGTGGCGCCCCTGAGACTTCGGTCGCCACAGAGGTACTGCACCTTCTCCTAAGGTGTGGTACCCCACCATCCAGGTAGGGTGGGAACTCCCTTTCACATTCCAACACCTGCACCCCACACACAGGATAGTTCAGCAGGGACCCATCCATGCTTTATGCTGGAAAGGTCATAGGGTGCCTTTTGTGGTCCCTGGCTTCGTAACACGAGAGGTGCTGGGGAGGCGGGTGGAGTTAGCTATAAAAGAGAGGGAAGGTGTAGGATCACAGGTCAGTCCGCAGAAGAAGGCAGGCGGAGTAGGAGAGGACAGCCACTCGGTGAGGAGTGGGGATCCCTGGAAGAAGGGATGGAGGAAGGAGTGCTACAGCTGCCCCAGTGAGCTGGGCCAGCTGGCACGGAAAGGAAGAGAAGGAGAAAGAGACGTAGACTGGAGACTACAGATTCCATAAGAGAGAGATAGAACAGATCGGAACGAAGGAGAATAGAAGGACGGTGGGAAGCAGGTTGAAGAAAGATAGAGAACCCTTCCAGTCCAGAGCGCAAAGGCCGGGGCCCGGTCCCCGAGGTTGATTGGATCTTTATGTCTGGCAACAGACACCGGAGGAGTAGTGAGCCGCTAACGCCTTGCTCCCATCATAGACTTGGGACACAACAGCAACTGAATAGAGAGCCGGGACGCAGAGAGGAGTCCCCGAAGCAGGCTACAGCTGTCTGTCATACAAGTAGAGACTAGGAACACCTAGAGAGAGGCATTCCAGGGTAACTAAGTACTGGAGTGCTTCGCACCTAAAGGCGCATGAGAGGAGTCGTTCAGTAAGGTACATGTTGGCGGAGTGTGGAAGGGAGAATCCTATCCTGCCTGGAGGTTGGCTGGAGCCCTGACCTGGAGAACACAGTGCGGAGGAGGCCATTGTGTGAACTGCAAACAGTGAGTAAAGCTTTGGAACCGCATACTCTGGTGTCCTCCAGTTATTCCAGCACCGTTACACCTGAGTACCAGCCTCTATACCAACTGCGCCTCCCCGCCATTACTTCATCTATACTGCCCTGGGACTACAGCTCCGCCTGTGGGGAGCTTTACCATCTAAGCTGCGCATACCATCGGTCCCAGAGGATCTGCCCGCAGCGTCGGCCTGACATCACACTTGCAGAGCACCACAGGTGGCGTCACAAACTATTCCAATAAACTTTCACACCATTAACATCGCCGCCATTGATATTGGGCGCCCAGGGCCACGGACCGGGTCACCGCTGCTGTGACACATTCCCCCTGACACCGGCCCGGTACCGAGTATCCCGCTGCCCTGGGTGTGAGGGGCGACCCAATTTTGGTGTTACGAACAGGATGACGAGACCCGATGCCATCGGGTTCTGTGTGCCTTGGATTTACAACTTTTGAAAATGTGCAGAAGACCAAATTTAATAGACTGTAAAATGGACATTAGAAATGGCCGCTGGCGCGGAGAAGAAGGGCGTGAAGAGATGGGACGTCCTAAGAAAAGACCGCGAAGAGTATTGGGCCTTCCCTGCCTGAATTACTATGTGACAGATGCATGGCTCACCCCCCGAGAGGTTCGTATACTGGCTTGGTTTGGAGGCGCTGGAAGAAGACGCCGCCCCCGGAAGGAGGGGCAGGGGAAGCCAGTGGTGAGCAGAAGGGCGGAGCAGGAAGAAGAACGCCAGAACGCCATTTTGGAAGAGTGAGGGAAGGAGGCCTGTGGAGCGCGGGGAAACGGATCTCCCTGGCTCCATGGCTGACGGCTCCAACCCGAACTCCGGAATGAACCGCCAGCAACTAGAAGCTGAAATAGCTGAATTGACAGCCAGTCTGCAACTGAGGAAAGAAGCCTTGGAGAGGCTGAGACGGCAGCGCACCCCGGCGGGGCCTACACCAGCGGTACCCTCTCCATCGGTACCCGCCGCTGCCGCACCCGACTGCCCCCGGCCAGCGCTGATCTACACCTCCACGCTGACTGTGCGGCTGAGTGCCGCTTGCCCGAAGGAGTTACCGGAGGACCCGGGAGTGGAAGCGGAGCTCCCGCCCGGACCTGATGCGGCTGCACAGGTCCCCGCAGAGGCCCCTGTGGACCCGGAGCCACCCTCCGCTCCATCACCACCTGCGCCGAAGCAGAGGCCGCACCGCCAGGAGGCCCAAGGTATGTCAGATGTTCCTCCACCTGGGAAGGCCCTGGGGTGTACCGCAGTTGCAGCGGCTGGCCAGTTCGTCCTGGATCTGGTCTGGGACCGGGAAGCCAATCCCCGGGGGGAGACACCGGAACCCCCAACGGTGGTACCGCAGGCCCCAGCAGGCAAAAGCAGGTCCCGGGAGGAGGGAGAAAATGAGGCCCATTGCCGAACTCTCATCAAGCAGCTGACAGCTGAGCACCGGGAGAGGGAGCAGCGGAGACTGGCTGTACTGGGCCCGGATCTGAAGAGTAAAGAGAGGACCCGTGCTGGACATTACGGTTCCCAGGATGGAGGCAGGTCCTCAATGTTAATCAGGAGCGGGGGTTCGGATTCATTGCAGACCCCAAGAGGATGAGTGACTTATTCTTTAACCGGAGGGACGTCGAATCTCACTTGTACAAGGGACACCCTGATAGAAACCTGCAGTCTGGGGAGTATGTCACCTTTACCCGCTATGAGGGGCTCAGGGGATGGTACGCCCTGAATGTACGACGTATCCCTACAGAATTCATTGAGAGGTACCTGCCATCGAAACCAGTCAATGCTCCTCCACCTACGGTCAACACCCAAGATACCCAGGTACCTGCTACCAGGATTTCAGCTACGCCAAAGTCGACTCAACCCCAGCAGCCTAAGGCTACTTTCACACATCAGTTTTTGTGCATCAGGCGCGATGCGGCGAAAAGTGTGAAAACCGGATCCGGCGCCTGTTGCCACCGGATCCGGTTTTTTCC
Source organism: Dendrobates tinctorius (assembly GCF_039654945.1). Classification (NCBI taxonomy): domain Eukaryota; kingdom Metazoa; phylum Chordata; class Amphibia; order Anura; family Dendrobatidae; genus Dendrobates; species Dendrobates tinctorius. The sequence goes on along the minus strand of NW_027361695.1, from coordinate 3,907,311 downwards.
CCATAGAGTTTCATTATTGCCACATTGCGCCGGATGCCTATGCGGCGTATCCGGTTTTTGCTGGATCCGGCAAAAACAGCCGGTCCGGCGTCTGGAAAAAACGTTACATGTAACTTTTTTGTCTGCGGTAAAAAACCGGGAGACGCCGGATCCGGCGACATACGGTTTTTTTTATAATGGTAGTCTATGTTCGCCAGATCCGGCGGCATCCGGTTTTTGCCTGATTCCGGCGCCGGATCCGGTTTTTGCACTGAGCATGCTCCAAAAAGTATCAAATTTGGGGAAAAACACCTGCCAATCTCCACCCACCCTATAGGAAAGGTAGAGAGAGGGCATTAATCACCCTTAAATACAGAGGAGAAAGAGCTACTGGAGACACACACAGCCACTGGATTCTGCCACATATACACCAGCCAGACAGACATCCAGCAACCAACTGGATTTTTGACAGCCATCCACTATTGGACCTCCAGCGAGCAGGAGTTTGAGTGTGAGTATAAAAATTTTCTTGCAAGCATAGGTTTTCGTTTTGTCTGTGTGACTGCCGATACCTGCGCACCCATCCCCGTCACAGCCAGCGACTGTCTTGCCGCCTTCCCAGATAAACTTGTCACCACCATGACCCCCACAACCGCCACTTGAACCCTCTGCCGCAGAACCCCCATCACTGCTGTCACTGCTAGCCACCACGCTGGAGTCCCATGCTGTACCTGCTGCTGCCTGCCCAGCATGTATATATACACACACACACATGTATGTTGTTCATACATTGTACTATTGTTTTTAAAAAGTTTCAGGTGTGGTCATCAGTGTGGGGGGGATTCTAATTATGAAGGACAGTGTGAAGTAGTTTGCGTGGGTGGGTGTGTGAATTTATTTGTAAATACTGTAGGGGGAGGTACTGTATATACTCGTGTATATGCCAAGATGTTAGGCCCATTTTTGGTGCTAAAAGTCCCCCTCTTGGCTTATACACGGGTCATCTCCCTGTGGGTCAGAGGGGGAGCAGGGGTGTCACAGATCATCCTGCTGTCATATCTGTAGCCTTGCTTGCTTCTCCACTGTCTCCCTTCCTGTCTTCAGTGGTAACGTTACCATTCCTGAATCTGTGCGTTGCAAGCATAGTGATATCCACCTTTCCTGGGTCCATTGCTGCTCCCTGCGGTCTCTGCTGCATCCTCAGTGGGTGCGTTGATGTGAGAAGTGCGTGTCCCCCTCTGCTGGATGAACAGTCACTGACACAAGAAGTGGCAGACAGGGGTGATGGACCCACAATAGTTTTTTTTTTTTTTTTTTGGCATATGGGGGCATATTCTATGGAACAGCATATGGGGCCATAGTGTATGGGTTACACACTGGGCTTATGTGGTCCCAATTTTTGGGCCAGTGCGGCTTATACACGAGTATATACATAGTAATTTTGCGATGGTTTGTTGTCCAAGCTGCATTTTATAGCATGGTGAGAGTGGAATTCAAAAAATCTTATTTTTTACTATTTTTGTTGTTTTGTTTGATTGTAAAAATAAATGTTGCACACAGCACAAATCTAAACTACATCGTGCTTTTTTCATGCAGGAACTTGCCCAGGACACTACTGCAAAATCCTAATTTGCAACCCATATTGTAAGTATACAGGCCTGAAAGCTTTGAATATGGTTAGTGTTGTAGGTAACAATTGTTTTCATTACAGAATTTCAGCCAGACATGTCTTCTTCTGGGAGCCCTCCCTCACATCGCCAGCGAAATGAGGTATTTTTTTTTTTTTATTATTGCCAGAACATTCTTGGTACACATAACCCTATATATGCATTCTTGTTTAATAGGAAGCTGAACCAGAGGGTCTCTCAGAAGGAGACGGGCGTAGCGGAGAAATGCCTGGAGTGGGCTCCCCGCATGTAAGTATCTTTGCATTAATTGCACTAAAACATGTTCTTACACATCACTGGACCTAAAAACAAGATCAACATAACAGCATTTAATTTTCCTTTTCTTCTTTTTTTTTTTCATTATAGGCTTCTGAATCTGTGGCTCGTCCGAGAGTTCCTCAAAGTGCCTCCCAGAGTCGTCGGCAACCACGCCGGGGCGGTCGCCATAGAGTAAGGTTTTTTTTTTTTAGGACTTTTATAAGGTTTGTACTTAATGCTGTGATTGTTATGTTTACCTTTTTTGTCTTTAAACAGGCTTCACAGCGTGCTCACGATTCCGACAGTGAGGATGTGGCTATTGATGTGGACCTCTTGATTGATATGGTGAGAGATCGTGAGCCGCTCTGGAATATGGCGGACCGCTTCCATGCAGATGCTAGTGTTACTAGACGACTCTGGGAGGAAGTGTGCCAGGCTGTGCTATCTAACTGGGAGGAACTCCATTCTCGGGCACAGAACAGCGTAAGTACTCACATTTCAGTAATGTTTCCGGATGTATTGTGCTTGATCCTAATCATTTTGTGTTTTCAATTTTCAGGGGAAAGAGTTCAGTTGCGGTGGCGGTCAATGCGGGATCGCTTCAAGAAGGAGTTCAACAAAGAGATGCAGGCTCCCAGCGGATCAAGAGGACGCAGGAGCCGCTATAAGTATTCTGAGGCCCTGTCATTCCTGAGATCAACTATGGTGACAAGAAGGTAAACATTCCTACCAGAAGTGACTAAATAAAACATGGTCAAATGTGTAATCTTTTTTTTGGCAGCCAGGGCTAATGAAAATCATGATATTAATGTCTATTTTTTTCTACTTTTTTCAACAGCACCTTCAGCAGCACGCGGGAGCCTGCATTGCACCCTTCTGGAGCGATCCCCCAGGAGGCCGCCACCATGGACCACAACATACCCAACCCCTCTGCACCCTCCCTGCCTTCCCTTGTGTGTGATCCCTCAGCCCCATCCACCTCTGCTGGAGCATCTGTGCAGGCTTCATTACATGAAGCTGCTGTTGACGAGGTAGGCTTTCCTTTACCTCACCCCTCTGACACAGCTGCCCTCTATAGAACACCTTTGAGTTCTGGGCGGCTGCGTCAGCGGGGTCAGGAAAAGCAGTTGGCTGCAGAGTTTATGAATCTACATGCATCCTTTCAAAACACTATGAAAGTCATGACCCAGCAAATGTCTGCTGGGTTCAATCTTGTTACTAGAGAGGTGCTTGATTTAGGCACGCGTGTTGAAAGGATGCATCTAGATGCAAATAAAGCGCCGCATCATTCTTTTTTCAAAGCTGTGATTGAGCGGCTGGACAACCTAACTCCTGAACAGCAGCTGCATGTAATGCAAGCCTGCCAGGTGGCCTTAGCACAGGTGACATCAGCAGCCCCTCCAACAGGCCCAGTAGTTGCTCCAGGCCCGGTCCTTCCTACCCCTCCTGTACCATACCATTTTACCCAGTACCAACCTCCTGCCCCTTTCCAGTCTGCATCCCCGTACCAGTTCCCAACTGCATCCGTGCCTACACTCCCTTCCCAACCTACACTCCCTTCCCAACCTACACTCCCTTCCCAACCTACACTCCCTTCCCAATACATCCAGTCTCCTTCCACATCCCAAATTCAAGCGTCCTTCACCCACAGTTTAGTTTCCCCCCCGTCTATTGTTTTCTCCACCCCTTCATCAGCTTTATCCACCCCTTCACCTTCTTTCTCCATTCCTATACCTTGTCCTTTGCTATCTGACCCCTCACAAACTACATCCTCCCACAACACCCCTGTTGAAGTGGTCCAAACTGAGAGCCCCTCCAATACTATTTCCGCTACACATTACACCAATCTTTAATGTGTTTTGTTGTTACCAATAAAAAAGTTTTATTACAAAAATATAAAAGAAAAAATTCCAGCTAAAGCTGATAAAAATAAAAAAAAATTTTCAGTCTGTCAAATGTTTTTGTTTGTTTTACTGTTAATATAACATGTCGATGTATAAAACTCAATGAGTGTGTGTGTGTGAGTGATTGTGCGAGAGTAGGTGTGTGTGAGTATGTGAATGTATGGGAGTGTGTGTACAAGAACATGTATGAGTAATTACGTACGTGTGTGGCGGTGGGGGGAGGCCTGCTGGTGGGCAGTACTGTGGAAGGTCCTTGGATACCGCTTTATAGCCCCTATATTATTTTCTACACACCACACTACATGATTTAGTAGAAAGTTTTTAACTAAATGATAATTTTTGTTCAATTTTAAAAGAGCTTTGTCAGGAATTTAAAAAATGGGAATATTTTGGTACAAAAAATAGGTAGTAAAACAATATAGAATACTGATACAAAGGTACTAATACTTTACCAAAATTGAAGGGTACAGTAACTTAAACCACAGAAATGGTTTGGTACAACAAGGTTAAAAATTGGTTTTAACATCTCAAACCATGTCATCCTGCCATTCAACTCTACCTTCAGGTGACATAAAGTACTCGGCCAATGTGTCCCTCATTCTGGACACTGCTAGAGTACTTCGCACATTAACACTGCGATAATCATGCAATGTGGTTTCAACATCATTGTCTTCGATGGCAATCTGTTCCTTACTAATAACCAAATTGTGTAGCACAACACATGCTTTTACCACCTCATCCACATTTTCTGTTTTCAAGTTAATTGCGGTCAACAGTACTCTCCATTTAGCGGTAAGAATTCCAAACGAACACTCCACCATCCGCCGTGCTCGTGTCAGGCGATAGTTGAACACTCTTTTTGTTGGTGTCAAGTCTCTGCTTGCGTACGGCTTCAGCAGGTGTTCTGACAGCTGAAACGCTTCATCACCTACGCAGACAAATGCTTGCCATCAACTGCACCCAGGCAATTCGGAAACTGACAGATGCTGTAAAATTGGTCAGATATTTCGAGCCACCTCTCTGTTGTGGGCTGTGGGATAAACTCTTCATGTAGACTGTCCCACAATGCGCGGCATGTGTACTTGATGATACCTGATAATGATGAAATCCCAATCCTATACTGGTACTGTAGCGACGAAAGCGATTCGCCTGTTGCAAGGAATCTGTGGGAAAAGTTAAAAAAATAATTAATGCAAAATAACTGCAACAACAGGAGGAGACACATTTCCAGTATACTGAAGTCTGCTTTGAAGGACAAAGAATAACAATTGCTTACCGGAGAGTGACCATCAAACGCTCCGGTGGTGAGATGGAGAAGCGGCAGTAGGTGTCACGTCTCCGGATCAGTTCTCCAACCCTGTCCAGCAAAAAATCAAAAGTTTCCACTTTCATCCTCGTATACTGAAAAAACTTCTCTGGATTTCCTCGCAACGACAGATATAACGTTGCAAACACTCCCAGTGTCAGCCTCTGTGCAGTTATAGGGTGAATCCAGAAGCGACGTCGGCGCAGACGCATGATACGCTGCCTTTGTCGCTCCTTCGCCATGACAATTGCTGCCAAAGAATTGGCCTCAAAAGTGAAATCAATGTAAGCCTGAGCGATGTTCCCAATAATGGCTTCCATCTTGCTCCAAAACAACAACCTCTCAACAGGGTGTATACCAAGGTATATATAGGATTTTCTGTAAATGCCAGTAGCCAATGGTGGCTTTTGGGCGTTTTTATAAAAACCGGATCCGGCAAAAAAACGGACAAAACGGATGGAAAAACTGATAAAAACTGATGCACCGGTTCTGTTTTTTTGCCGGATCCGGCATAATCCGTTGACCGGATCCGGTAAAAAACCGGAACCGGTGCATCAGTTTTTTCACATGTTATGCCGGATCCGGCAATGCGGCACGGCGCCGCATCGCGCCTGATGCACAAAAACTGATGTGTGAAAGTAGCCTAAGAAGATCTCTGGTCTAACACCGTGGGAAGAGGAGTACCTATGGATTGCCAATGACTACCTTGAATCTGGTAGCCACTAATAATTTTCAAATCTCGTTACCCAGGAAGGTTTGTTTGCACCAGTTGTGCCTTTTTCTGTTTTTTTTTTGCTATCATGTTTTTCCGGTAGCACTTTTGTTGCCCTGCTTTTTATTGGCAGCGTTTTTCTACATTTGGAACTGAGGAGATTATGAACGCTGTATGATCCAAAACTTTTATTGTAAGTAGTTGCACCTCTTTAGGTGCCCTTTCTTGGTTTTACATATAGGACCCTTTAGTGAAGATAATGGTTGCACAAAGACACTTTGCGAAGATGATATTTTTGAATGGACACTTTTCGAAGAATGATGTCTACCTCAAGGGACACAGCAAGAAATCCCAGCTGGGAGCAGTGTTCAGCACTTTGCAAGAATCTTTGAATGTTTTATGATAACGTATTTGATAATGTGGTGTCTTATGAAAAGTAAATGTATTTTATAGCATGTTTGATAGAGAAAATTCGAAAAGTTTTGAGATAGAATGTGAGAATTGAATAAAGAATAAAGAATTGAAAGTGACAGGTGACAGGCCAAGTACAGATGGTCAGTGTCTTGCGTCCAGTAGAAAGAGAGAGAAAGAATAATTGCACTTTGAACTAGGAATTGCACTTAAAGAAAATTTCTGATACTAAGATAGGAAGTTAGCCTGTTTGTAACGTTTAAGAGATGTGCCTCCTACATTAGGAAGATTAGATAAGTATTGTTAAACAGCATTTAACATTTTTGTGTTTTCCTTTATTCTACTTTTGTTGTCTTGCAGCCCGCGGACGTGCTGTGTTTAACGGGGGGGTATGTGGCGCCCCTGAGGCTTCGGTCGCCACAGAGGTACTGCATCTTCTCCTAAGGTGTGGTACCCCACCATCCAGCTAGGGTGGGAACTCCCTTTCACATTCCAACACCTGCACCCCACACACAGGATAGTTCAGCAGGGACCCATCCATGCTTTATGCTGGAAAGGTCATAGGGTGCCTTTTGTGGTCCCTGGCTTTGTAACACGAGTGGTGGGGAGGCGGGTGGAGTTAGATATAAAAGAGAGGGAAGGTGTAGGATTTCAGGTCAGTCCGCAGAAAAGGGCAGGCGGAGTAGGAGAGGACAGCCACTCGGTGAGGAGTGGGGATCCCTGGAAGAAGGGATGGAGGAAGGAGTGCTGCAGCTGCCCCAGTGAGCTGGGCCAGCTGGCATGGGAAGGAAGAGAAGGAGAAAGAGACGTAGACCGGAGACTACAGATTCCATAAGAGAGATAGAACAGATCGGAATGAAGGAGAATAGCAGGATGGTGGGAAGCAGGTTGAGAAAGAGAGAGAACCCTTCCAGTCCAGAGCGCAAAGGCCGGGGCCCGGTCCCCGAGGTTGATTGGATCTTTATGTCCGGCAACAGATACCGGAGGAGTAGTGAGCCCCTAACGCCTTACCCCCATCATAGACTTGGGACACAACAGCAACTGGATAGTGAGCCGGGGCGCAGAGAGGAGTCCCCGAAGCAGGCTACAGCTGTCTGTCATACAAGTAGAGACTAGGAACACCTAGAGAGAGGCATTCCAGGGTAACTAAGTACTGGAGTGCTTCGCACCTAACAGCGCATTGGAGGAGTCGTTCAGTAAGGTACATGTTGGCGGAGTGTGGAGGGGAGAATCCTATCCTGCCTGGAGGTAGACTGGAGCCCTGACCCGAAGAACACAGTGCGGAGGCAGGCAGTTGTGTGAACTGCAAACAGTGAGTAAAGCTTTGGAACCGCATACTCGCGTCCTCCAGTTATTCCAGCACCGCTACACCTGGGTACCTGCACCTACACCAACTGCGCCTCCCCGCCATTACTTCATCTACACTGCCCTGGGACTACAGCTCCGCCTGTAGGGAGCTTTACCATCTAAGCTGCGCATACCATTGGTCCCAGAGGATCTGCCCGCAGCGTCGGCCTGACATCACACTTGCCGAGCACCACGAGTGGCGTCACAAACTATTCCAATAAACTTTCACACCACTAACATCACCGCCATTGATATTGGGCGCCCAGGGCCACGGACCGGGTCACCGCTGCTGTGACACATTCCCCCTGTCACCGGCCCGGAACCGAGTATCCCGCTGCCCTGGGTGTGAGGGGCGACCCACTCAGTGTGAACTTACCCTAATACAGAACATCCGCAGCTGAGACGCTACAGAACTTTACATGCTCGTAAACCGGCACTGCGGGCGAGTGTGCACAGCGTCACATAGAAGCACAGTGTGCGCGAGATTTCTATAAATCAACCACTGTGCTCGTAATGTCGAGCGCAGCAAAAATAGAGTGCGTCCAAAACGCTGCTATTCCTGATGGTGGGCAAGTAGCCTCATGGTGCAGGAGTCGGCAGCCCACCCGTTCCGTGCTAGCAGGAATCGGCAGCCCGCCCGTGCCGTGCTAGCAGGAGTCGGCAGCCCACCCGTGCCGTGCTAGCAGGAGTTGGCAGCCCTCCCGTGCCGTGCTAGCAGGAGTCGGCAGCCCACCCGTGCCGTGCTAGCAGTAGTCGGCAGCCCACCCGTGCCGTGCTAGCAGGAGTCGGCAGCCCACCCGTGCCGTGCTAGCAGGAGTCGGCAGCCCACCCGTGCCGTGCTAGCAGGAGTCGGCAGCCCACCCGTGCCAGCAGGAGTCGGCAGCCCACCCGTGCCAGCAGGAGTCGGCAGCCCACCCGTGCCGTGCTAGCAGTAGTCGGCAGCCCACCCGTGCCGTGCTAGCAGTAGTCGGCAGCCCACCCGTGTCATGCTAGCAGGAGTCGGCAGCCCACCCGTGCCGTGCTAGCAGGAGTCGGCAGCCCACCCGTGCCGTGCTAGCAGTAGTCGGCAGCCCACCCGTGCTGTGCTAGCAGGAGTCGGCAGCCCACCCGTGCCAGCAGGAGTCGGCAGCCCACCCGTGCCGTGCTAGCAGTAGTCGGCAGCCCACCCGTGTCATGCTAGCAGGAGTCGGCAGCCCACCCGTGCCGTGCCAGCAGGAGTCGGCAGCCCACCCGTGCCGTGCTAGCAGTAGTCGGCAGCCCACCCGTGCTGTGCTAGCAGGAGTCGGCAGCCCACCCGTGCTGTGCTATCATGGCTCAAAGATCGCACTGCTGCTGTTTATGCCCCCTGCAATCAGCAGAGCAGCCACCACTGAGCTCCTGCTGCAATGGATGGAATCTGAGATACCCCATTCCTCCATCTCTTCCCTCCTCCTAAGCCCTAGACCACCAGGGAAGCCTACAATTAACCACTTACTGCCCTTGATTATCAAATTACCTCTAAATGACCAAGGATTTCTACATTAACCCATTATTGTATAAGGCTCCCTCCAATCTCTTATTTACCCCCAGACCAGCAGGGCTATGACTGATAATCTCTTATTGTATTAGAATGTCCAGGATTCCTGCATTAACCCCACATTTCACAGGACCACCAGGCATGTTTACATTAACCCATAAAAAAGAAAAAAGGAGTGCAATACATATAATAAAGTGCACGACAATGTGATAAAGTGAAAATAGTATTTATTAATTATAAATAAATGCGTACAAAATTTAATTAAAATTAAGTATATCATCCAACCCTAATTAATATATGTACTATTGCAAACCAGAGCAAAAAAATCTTTAGTGGCATATAATAAAATTATTATACACAAAAATGTTATAATGACCATAAAAAAGTGGTACTGTTACATATGTACAGGTAGAAAGCTTGAATAGCCCATGATAAATTCATTTTACACCAAATGTTATAATAACCATAAAAACCAATAGCGCTACATGTATATAAGAGCCAATCCACAGAATACTGGCAATAAAACCCCAAAAAAGAGCCAAATACAGTCACAGCTTTTTTAAAGCTTACCCATATAGTATGGTGCCTGGTTGCTCTGGAGCCACGTGTCACCCTTGACGCGCGTTTCGCCCTTAGCTTTATCAAAAGGGATCCCTTTTTGGGGTTTTTATTGCCAGTATTCTGTGGATTGGCTCTTATATACATGTAGCGCTATTGGTTTTTATGGTTATTATAACATTTGGTGTAAAATGAATTTATCATGGGCCAATCAAGCTTTCAACCTGTACATATGTAACAGTACCACTTTTTTATGGTCATTATAACACTTTTGTGTATAATAATTTTATTATATGCCACTAAAGATTTTTTTGCTCTGGTTTGCAATAGTACATATATTAATTAGGGTTGGATGATATACTTAATTTTAATTAATTTTTGCACGCATTTATTTATAATTAATAAATACTATTTTCACTTTATCACATTGTCGTGCACTTTATTATATGTATTGCACTCCTTTTTTCTTTTTTATGGTATATTCTGTTTGGAGTTTACATTTACTTTATCCGTTAGGACTATTTTTGGGCACGTATTATTTATTCACTAGGTTTATTATTGGCTGAACATAGGTGTTATTTTGCCCATAGTTGCATTTGGAAATCTGTGGAAATGTTTACATTAACACCTATTCTAACCCACCAGGGATACTAACATTAACCACTTACTGCAATAGATCACCAGAGATGCTTAAACTATTTTTTGCCCTAGACCACCAGGGATGCTAAAATTAACCTTTTACTTCACTACACCAATCGTTATGCTGAAATTAACCCTTTGTTCACTAGGCCACCAGGGATGCTGAAATTAACTACTTACTTCACTACACTACCAGGGATGCTGAAATTAACTACTTACTTCACTACACTACCAGGGAAGCTGAAATTAACTCTTACTTCCCTAGACTACCAGAGATGCTGCTTTAATCCCTTACTTCAATAGACCACCAGGGATGCTGACATTAACCCTCATTTCCATAGAACACCAGGGATGCTGAAATTAACCCTTTCTTCTCTAGATCACCAGGGATGCTGATATTAATCCCTTCCCTAGACCACCAGGGATGATGAAATTAACCCTTTCTTCTTTAGCCCACCAGGGATGCTGAAAATAACCCTTATTTACATAGACCAACAGGAATGTTGAAATTAACCCCTTACTTCACTAGACCACCAGGGATGTTGCCATTAATTCCTTGTTTCTGTATCTCTTCTCATCTAGGATGTTAACCCCGCAAGATCTTAAAAACACGCGCAAAGTTAGCTAGCTGCCAAAGACCACCAGGGATGGTGATTTAACCCTGTCACTGCCACTTCCCTGAGATCACTGCACCTTTTTTCATCCAGGCAGGGTGACCACTCTTAATAGGAAAGATTACGAGTACTTGTTGTAAAAAGAAAATACGGGCAAATAAATATAAAACTCAAGTGTGTGTGTGTCCGGGATTGGCATCCGCACCGTCGCAGCTACAGCCACAAAATTTGGCACAGTCACACGTCTGGACCCCGAGAGCGTCCTAAGCTATGTTGTGAGGCGAAATTTTAACCCCACGCGTTCCAATTCACCAAACAATTTTGCCCCTATCTACATACTGGGGGAAAAAGTGTGTGTGTATCAAGCCCCGCCCCTCATTATGAAGTCATAATGGTTGACTATGGGATGGAGGATGTGTGATGGGTATATGGGCACTCGACTATGGGATGGAGGATATGTATGATGGGTATATGGGCACGGGACTATGGGATGGAGGATATGTATGACGGGTATATGGGCATGGGACTATGGGATGGAGGATATGTATGACGGGTATATGGGCATGGGACTATGGGATGGAGGATATGTATGACGGGTATATGGGCATGGGACTATGGGATGGAGGATATGTATGACGGGTATATGGGCACGGAACTATGGGATGGCGGATATGTATGATTGGTATATGGGCACGGGACTATGGGATGGAGGATATGTATGATGGGTATATGGGCACGGAACTATGGGATGGCGGATATGTATGACGGGTATATGGGCACGGGACTATGGGATGGATGATGTGTGATGGGTATATGGGCACGGGACTATGGGATGGAGGATATGTGTGATGGGTATATGGGCACGGGACTATGGGATGGATGATGTGTGATGGGTATATGGGCACGAGACTATGGGATGGAGGATATGTGTGACGGGTATATGGGCACGGGACTATGGGATGGAGGATGTGTGATGGGTATATGGGCACGGGACTATGGGATGGAGGATATGTATGATGGGTATATGGGCACGGAACTATGGGATGGCGGATATGTATGACGGGTATATGGGCACGGGACTATGGGATGGATGATGTGTGATGGGTATATGGGCACGGGACTATGGGATGGAGGATATGTGTGATGGGTATATGGGCACGGGACTATGGGATGGATGATGTGTGATGGGTATATGGGCACGAGACTATGGGATGGAGGATATGTGTGACGGGTATATGGGCACGGGACTATGGGATGGAGGATGTGTGATGGGTATATGGGCATGGGACTATGGGATGGAGGATGTGTGATGGGTATATGGGCACGGAACTATGGGATGGCGGATATGTATGACGGGTATATGGGCACGGGACTATGGGATGGATGATGTGTGATGGGTATATGGGCACGGGACTATGGGATGGAGGATATGTGTGACGGGTATATGGGCACGGGACTATGGGATGGAGGATGTGTGATGGGTATATGGGCACGAGACTATGGGATGGAGGATGTGTGATGGGTATATGGGCATGGGACTATGGGATGGAGGATGTGTGATGGGTATATGGGCATGGGACTATGGGATGGAGGATATGTATGATGGGTATATGGGCACTCTACTATGGGATGGAGGATATGTATGATGGGTATATGGGCACGGGACTATGGGATGGAGGATATGTATGATGGGAATATGGGCACTCTACTATGGGATGGAGGATATGTATGATGGGTATATGGGCACTGGACTATGGGATGGAGGATATGTATGATGGGTATATGGGCACGGGACTATGGGATGGAGGATGTATGATGGGTATATGGGCACTCTACTATGGGATGGAGGATATGTATGATGGGTATATGGGCACGGGACTATGGGATGGAGGATATGTATGATGGGAATATGGGCACTCTACTATGGGATGGAGGATATGTATGATGGGTATATGGGCATGGGACTATGGGATGGCGGATATGTATGATGGGTATATGGGCACGGGACTATGGGATGGAGGATATGTATGATGGGTATATGGGCACGGGACTATGGGATGGAGGATATGTATGATGGGTATATGGGCACTGGACTATGGGATGGAGGATATGTATGATGGGTATATGGGCACGGGACTATGGGATGGAGGATGTGTGATGGGTATATGGGCACTGGACTATGGGATGGAGGATATGTATGATGGGTATATGGGCACGGGACTATGGGATGGAGGATGTGTGATGGGTATATGGGCACGAGACTATGGGATGGAGGATGTGTGATGGGTATATGGGCATGGGACTATGGGATGGAGGATATGTATGATGGGTATATGGGCACTCTACTATGGGATGGAGGATATGTATGATGGGTATATGGGCACGGGACTATGGGATGGAGGATATGTATGATGGGAATATGGGCACTCTACTATGGGATGGAGGATATGTATGATGGGTATATGGGCATGGGACTATGGGATGGCGGATATGTATGATGGGTATATGGGCACGGGACTATGGGATGGAGGATATGTATGATGGGTATATGGGCACGGGACTATGGGATGGAGGATATGTATGATGGGTATATGGGCACGGGACTATGGGATGGAGGATATGTATGATGGGTATATGGGCACGGGACTATGGGATGGCGGATATGTATGATTGGTATATGGGCACGGGACTATGGGATGGTGGATATGTATGATGGGTATATGGGCACGGGACTATGGGATGGAGGATATGTATGATGGGTATATGGGCACGGGACTATGGGATGGAGGATGTGTATGATGGGTATATGGGCACGGGACTATGGGATGGCGGATATGTATGATTGGTATATGGGCACGGGACTATGGGATGGAGGATATGTATGACGGGTATATGGGCACGGGACTATGGGATGGAGGATATGTATGATGGGTATATGGGCACGGGACTATGGGATGGAGGATATGTATGACGGGTATATGGGCACGGGACTATGGGATGGAGGATATGTATGATGGGTATATGGGCACGGAACTATGGGATGGCGGATATGTATGATTGGTATATGGGCACGGGACTATGGGATGGAGGATATGTATGACGGGTATATGGGCACGGGACTATGGGATGGAGGATATGTATGATGGGTATATGGGCACGGGACTATGGGATGGAGGATATGTGTGATGGGTATATGGGCACGGGACTATGGGATGGAGGATATGTATGATGGGTATATGGGCACGGGACTATGGGATGGAGGATGTGTGATGGGTATATGGGCAAGGGACTATGGGATGGAGGATATGTATGATGGGTATATGGGCACGGGACTATGGGATGGAGGATGTGTGATGGGTATATGGGCACTGGACTATGGGATGGAGGATATGTATGATGGGTCTATGGGCATGGGACTATGGGATGGAGGATGTGTGATGGGTATATGGGCACTGGACTATGGGATGGAGGATATGTATGATGGGTATATGGGCACGGGACTATGGGATGGAGGATATGTATGATGGGAATATGGGCACGGGACTATGGGATGGAGGATGTGTGATGGGTATATGGGCACTGGACTATGGGATGGAGGATATGTATGATGGGTCTATGGGCATGTGACTATGGGATGGAGGATGTGTGATGGGTATATGGGCACGAGACTATGGGATGGAGGATGTGTGATGGGTATATGGGCATGGGACTATGGGATGGAGGATGTGTGATGGGTATATGGGCATGGGACTATGGGATGGAGGATATGTATGATGGGTATATGGGCACGGGACTATGGGATGGAGGATGTGTATGATGGGTATATGGGCACTCTACTATGGGATGGAGGATATGTATGATGGGTATATGGGCACGGGACTATGGGATGGCGGATATGTATGATTGGTATATGGGCACGGGACTATGGGATGGAGGATATGTATGACGGGTATATGGGCACGGGACTATGGGATGGAGGATGTGTGATGGGTATATGGGCACGGGACTATGGGATGGAGGATATGTATGATGGGTATATGGGCACGGGACTATGGGATGGAGGATGTGTGATGGGTATATGGGCACGGGACTATGGGATGGAGGATGTATGATGGGTATATGGACACGGGACTATGGGATGGAGGATGTATGATGGGTATATGGACACGGGACTATGGGATGGAGAATATGTATGATTGGTATATGGGCACGGGACTATGGGATGGCGGATATGTATGATGGGTATATGGGCACGGGACTATGGGATGGAGGATATGTATGATGGGTATATGGGCACTCTACTATGGGATGGAGGATATGTATGATGGGTATATGGGCACGGGACTATGGGATGGCGGATATGTATGATTGGTATATGGGCACGGGACTATGGGATGGAGGATATGTATGACGGGTATATGGGCACGGGACTATGGGATGGAGGATATGTATGATGGGTATATGGGCACGGGACTATGGGATGGAGGATGTGTGATGGGTATATGGGCACGGGACTATGGGATGGAGGATGTATGATGGGTATATGGGCACGGGACTATGGGATGGAGGATATGTATGATGGGTCTATGGGCATGGGACTATGGGATGGAGGATGTGTGATGGGTATATGGGCACGGGACTATGGGATGGAGAATATGTATGATTGGTATATGGGCACGGGACTATGGGATGGAGGATATGTATGATGGGTATATGGGCACGGGACTATGGGATGGAGGATATGTATGATGGGTCTATGGGCATGGGACTATGGGATGGAGGATATGTATGATGGGTATATGGGCACGGGACTATGGGATGGAGAATATGTATGATTGGTATATGGGCACGGGACTATGGGATGGAGGATATGTATGATGGGTATATGGGCACGGGACTATGGGATGGAGGATATGTATGATGGGTCTATGGGCATGGGACTATGGGATGGAGGATGTGTGATGGGTATATGGGCACAAGACTATGGGATGGAGGATGTGTGATGGGTATATGGGCACGGGACTATGGGATGGAGGATATGTATGATGGGTCTATGGGCATGGGACTATGGGATGGAGGATGTGTGATGGGTATATGGGCACGAGACTATGGGATGGAGGATGTGTGATGGGTATATGGGCATGGGACTATGGGATGGAGGATGTGTGATGGGTATATGGGCATGGGACAATGGGATGGAGGATGTGTGATGGGTATATGGGCACGAGACTATGGGATGGAGGATGTGTGATGGGTATATGGGCATGGGACTATGGGATGGAGGATGTGTGATGGGTATATGGGCATGGGACTATGGGATGGAGGATGTGTGATGGGTATATGGGCATGGGACTATGGGATGGAGGATGTGTGATGGGTATATGGGCACGGGACTATGGGATGGAGGATGTGTGATGGGTATATGGGCACGGGACTATGGGATGGAGGATGTGTGATGGGTATATGGGCACGGGACTATGGGATGGAGGATGTGTGATGGGTATATGGGCATGGGACTATGGGATGGAGGATGTGTGATGGGTATATGGGCACGAGACTATGGGATGGAGAATATGTATGATGGGTATATGGGCATGGGACTATGGGATGGAGGATGTGTGATGGGTATATGGGCATGGGACTATGGGATGGAGGATGTGTGATGGGTATATGGGCATGGGACTATGGGATGGAGGATGTGTGATGGGTATATGGGCATGGGACTATGGGATGGAGGATGTGTGATGGGTATATGGGCACGGGACTATGGGATGGAGGATGTGTGATGGGTATATGGGCATGGGACTATGGGATGGAGGATGTGTGATGGGTATATGGGCACGGGACTATGGGATGGAGGATAATTATAATTTGTTATAACTATCCAGAGTTAGTTACTATGCCACGGGCAGCGCCGGGCTCTTCAGCTAGTAAATATAAATAAAGGATGGTTGGAATAGAATTTATGATATTTTCAATTTTATGTCTTTTTCTCACCCTGGATCTGATTCTGATATCTAATATTGATACTGATCGGTTCTTTTCAGTGATGTGTTTTCTCCTCCGGGTATCTAGGTACCGGACACGGAGCGATCAGGCGATCACACGCCCTATAAGTGATGGCAGCCGTCCGCGCAGCGTTCCATGGTTCACGTAACTAATGATTGCAGTTCACAGTCTGGGTCACACGTAATTAGACGAGGCATTAAATAGATTTGTAGAAGCCGTTATTCTGATTTAATTATTTAAAATGATGGTGTAACGAGCGTGCGATCAGGAGGGAAAAAACATGTTTAATGGCCGCGTCTTCAAAATTAATAAGAGCAACAAAAAAAATCATCTTTTAGCCAAAAATCTAACATGGCAAGTCCATAAAGCCGCAACACAGCGAACATACAGGACCAAGACGGTCCTTAAAGGGGTTGTCCACTTTCTCATTGGAAGGCTGTCGTGACGGCGGTGGGATCATGAAATATTTCCATTCCCCTGCAGCGCCACCACTGGAGAGATGATGTATTACATAGGTCTGTCCATTTGAGTTTCTGATTCTAGGGACCCCTTTAATGTACTCCATTAGGATGCCGCTATAATAAGTGACTGCAGCTTAGCTGCCCTGTCTACAGGAATCTAAAATCCACCAAATACCCAATCACAGGCTCAAACTGCTGCTCTTGATGTCCCCCATGCTTTACACTGCAGTTCTGATTGTTCATATTGATTTCTGTATATAAGTACGTAGTGACTAGATTGTCACCGTAAGGATAGAAATTCTTCTATATTTGAAGCAATTAAATATCCAATCAGAGGCTTAGACTGCTGCTCTTGGTGTCCCCCTTGCTTTACACTGCAGCCCTGATTGTTCATATTGGGTGTTGTGAATAAGTATGGGGTCACTATATAGTAGCTGGCAGGATGGAAAATCATCAATATGGGAAGCTACTTAGTGTCTCATTAGAGGTTTAGACTGTTGCGATTGTTATCCCCCTTGCTTTACACTGCAGCTCATTTATATTGTGTTCAGTATATGTGACGATGACTTGATGGTAAGAATAGGAAGGTATGTATCCTGGAATGCAGCAAATATCTCAATAGAGGCTTAAACTGCTGTTCTTTATGCTCCTCCTTGCTTTACACTGCAGCTCTGATTGTTCATGTTGCATTTTGTAAATAAGTACAAGGTCACTATACTGTATGATACCTAACAGGATGGAAAGTCATCAGTCTGGGAATCTACAAAATATCTCACCTTAGACCGCTGCTCTTGGTGTCCCCCTTGCTTTACACTGCAGCTCTCATTGGATTTTGCATGTCCAGATCACAAGCTGGAAAATATGCTAGAAATTTATAGATTACACTTAAAGGGGTTGTCCATCTTTAAGGGGACACTATTTTTTTTTTTTACCTGCTTGCATATTTTTGCAAAAGGGTTTCATTAAAAGTATTGCACCGTTTGGTTTTTTACCGGATTTTTTTCCCAGCAAAGTCAACTTGTATGTGGTCTGTAACCATAAATAAGATGAGAAGAGCTCAGAAAAATACAGGTAAAAAAAGTTACAGTCTCTCTCTTAAAACTTAAAGACCATCAGAACGAGCTCACTGATGGATTCTCAGTTTTCTCATTCTACAGCCGGCAATAGGCAGCGCAACACAAAGGCTATAGAAACCAAACGGTGGAACATTTTTAATGAAACCCAATTGCAAAACTCATTTTTAGCACCAAATACATGCATTTAAGTAGAAAAAAAAAATTGATTGTTTTCAAAGCTGGACAGCCCCTTTAATAGTATATATATATCTGCAAACACCCGGAGCGAAGAGTTTCCAAACAATCTGTTTAGATTTGTGCGCTCGTAAATATTTTATTTTATGGGTAATATTCGTGCGTCGGTTACGTTGTACAGCGGTCTTTTCTGGGGCCGTCAATTTAATACGGGGGTTTGGGGAATTTTTACAGCCTGGAAAGAAGAACCTAAATCAATAGCGCAGACCGCAGCGCTAGGGAGAGCGCAGCTCTGGATTGACTCTGCATTAAGAGGAATCCATGTCAGCCGTACGAGCTGGCCTCTGCCTGTTTGTGGTTTGGTGGATAAGCAGACGGGCCGCAGCGAGGGCCCCAGGGATATACTGTCAGAACATACACTAAGATTTCACTCTAAAGCGGAGCGGCTCTGCAGCACATAATGGCGGCACTGTGATCCCAGCAACGTAGATTTTAGCCAATATTTGCACCATTTTCTGGACTAATAAATCTGACAAAAAGTTATAGGCCACACCCACTTTAAGCAAAACACACCCATTTACTCTAAACCACACCCACTTCCAACATACAGAATTTTAAACTTTGAGGAAATTCATAGCGATATCATTTCATTCTGAAAGTTCTGCATTAGCAGGCTTTCTAGATTATCGGACAAACCCTGTTTTAACCTGTCCTATTTTCAAGGGCTCACTAGGTGGTGGATCCTCTAAATCCAAGATTCAGGGGGCACACAAGCAGAGGTACTGGAAGAAAATGAACAAGTAGCAGAGATACTGGAAGCCGAAGGGAAACAGGAGATGTCGTGGAGACCAAAGACATACAGCAAGGGGCCTGGAAGACAGGAAACAAGTAGCAGAGGTACTGGAAACTGCAGGCAGACAAGAGACATCCTGGAGACTGCAGACAATGAGCAGAGGTCCTGGAAGACAATGAACAAGTAGCAGAGGTACTGGAAACTGCAGACAGACAAGAGATATCCCAGAGACTGCAGACAAGGAGCAGAGGTCCTGGAAGAAAATTAACAAGTAGCAGAGGTACTGGAAACTGCAGACAGACAAGAGATATCCCGGAGACTGCAGACAAGGAGCAGAGGTCCTAGAAGACAATGAACAAGTAGCAGAGGTACTGGAAACTGCAGGCAGACAAGAGATATCCCGGAGACTGCAGACAAGGAGCAGAGGTCCTGGAAGAAAATGAACAAGTAGCAGAGGTACTGGAAGCTGCAGGCAGACAAGAGACATCCTGGAGACTGCAGACAAGGAGCAGAGGTCCTGGAAGACAATGAACAAGTAGCAGAGGTACTGGAAGCTGCAGGCAGACAAGAGAAATCCCGGAGACTGCAGACAAGGAGCAGAGGTCCTGGAAGACAATGAACAAGTAGCAGAGGTACTGGAAACCGCATGCAGACATGAGATGTCCTGGAGACCAAAGACAGGTAGCAGAGGTCCTGGAAGACAGGCAACAAGTAGCAGAGGTACTGGAAACCGCAGGCAGACAAGAGACATCCCAGAGACTACAGACAAGGAGCAGAAGTCCTGGAAGTCACAAGCAGACAGGAATCATAATGGAAATCACAGACAGGTAACAGAGGTAATGGAAGCTGTAGGCAGCCAGAGATAGTGGACAGGTAGCAGAGGTCGGAGAATCCACAGGTGGGCAGGAAATGTTCTGGAAACCACAGGCGGACATGTAGTGGAGGTCCTGGAAAACCAGGAACAGGTTGCAAAGGCACTGAAAGCTGCAGGCAGACAGGTAAGTGAGGGACTGGAAGAGGTACTGGAAACTGCAAGCAGCCAGGTGATGTCTTGGAGACCGCTGACAGGAAGCTGTGCACAGACAAACTAAGGCATGTTCACAAGTTGCATTTTTACTGCGTTTTGCTTTTTGGGGGGCTGTGTTTTTTTTATGCAAATTGTAAGCTGCGTTTTACAGTACCAGCAAACACTTTGTGATTTAAGAAATCTCCTGCACACACGTTGTTTTTTTTTCCCTTACTCCTTTCAGTGGTTTTTCACCCTCAAGGCCCCTTTACACTTAGCGATGCACCAGCGATCCCGACAACGATATGACCCGGTCAGGATCGCTGGTGCATCGCTAAATGGTCGCTAGTGAGCTGTCACACAGGCAGATCTCACAGCGACTCAGCAGCGGTCGTTACTTACCTTTCAGACGTGGCGATGATGACGTCCTCCCGCCCGGGTCCAGCAGGAAGCAGCCAACGAGAAACGGACGTGGACGATCTCGCGCGATCAGCGATAGCCAGCGGGGAGCCGGTCGGAGGTAAGTATCACATGTAGCGATATCGCTATCGCTGTAGATAGCTCAACACATCGGAGCACGCCGAGTTACTTGCAAGTGTCGACGTGGAGCACAAGAAAGTTTAGCGGACCAGGGGATAGGGAGCAGAGCACGGACCTGAGAGAGGTGTGTGACACCTATATTTTCCCTGAAGATAAGCGTTGCCCGTCATGTGTTGCAGCTTATCGTGCAATCGTCATAAAAAAAAAAGAAAAAGACGCCCATGTAAAAAATTTTTTGACAAAATTGCATAAAATTTTGGAACAATAAGATCATGGCAAAGCGGGGGAGATTTACAGTCACTCACATCTGCTCTGGATTTTAGGAAGTTCCTTGCTGGAAAAAAAAAATCTGACTTTCCGGACTGTTAAATGCCGGATTAAAGGAATTTAATGATTTTTTTAATTTTCCCCCTCTCGTAAAGACAGGAAACAAGTGGATGGGTTTCGCACTTCATTATTAATTTCCGTTGTTTGCAAATACTTTTAGCTTTTACTTACAAGGACAATTTCCCTGCTGAATATGCGGAGAAGCGGCATTAATTAGTCTTGGCCTGATTACAAGAGAGTCTGACAAGGATGCGGAGAAAGTGCCAGGACGAGACGGATGAGCGGCGGCAGAGCTGAGGACGAGGAGGATTTAGTCTCGTTGTCTCCACATACTAAGAGATGGCGGCGGATAGAGAACAACGGCACAATGGGTCCGGCGCGCCCCTCCGCAGCGGAGCTGTGTACACCCATCCCCCTCCATTTTCCAATTCTTAATAGAAGAAAAATATTTCCTTTTTAAATGAAAAATAATGTTAAAATTAATATTGCATGCCGGGAAAATATGTCAGGGGCCTGGGAAAGCTGGGTGACGTCACTGAAGACAGAACCTGACATTGCAAATATAGGGACTAAAGGCATGTATCGTCAGAATAGGATCAGCTTTTTTTTGTTAGCTGCATTTTTATTTATTTTAATTTTTGCTTGCAATTTTTTTTAATTTACCCCAAATCACAGTATGTATCAAAAATAAAAAATAGAAATCTTGTAATTTGCACACTGGCCACTAGGGATATTTTAGACTTTAACTTCCTGTTCTTTCAGGAAATAATATGTAAACATTAGCAGCAATGACAGACTGACCCTAACTTTATAGAGAAGCGTCTAATGAGCGTGTGCAGGGGTCATTGTAAAGGGAGGGGGAGGAGGTAAGCTGTGACATCACCTATTGTGAATGGTGGATCCTGTATTATCTACTGTATATAGAGATGTTATCAATCATTGTACAGGAGGAGGAGGTGAGCTGTGACATCACCTATTGTGAGTGGTGGATCCTGTGTTATTTACTGTATATAGAGGCGTGATCATTCATTGTACAGGAGGAGGTGAGCTGTGACATCACCTATTGTGAGTGGTGGATCCTGTGTTATCTGCTGTATATAGAGGTGTTATCAGTCATTGTACAGGAGGAGGAGGCAAGCTGTGACATCACCTATTGTGAGTGGTGGATCCTGTGTTATCTGCTGTATATAGAGGTGTTATCAGTCATTGTACAGGAGGAGGAGGCAAGCTGTGACATCACCTATTGTGAGTGGTGGATCCTGTGTTATCTACTGTATATAGAGGCGTGACTCAGTTATTGTACAGGAGGAGGAGGTGAATACAAGGAAGGATTATTGAGAGTTAACCACTCGGAGAGGGCCCTTAACCCCTTCACCACCACAGACCAACCAAAAAATATTACTTATTAATATAGAGCGAGTTGATCCGTAACAAAATAAAATGTTACAAATGTCCTGAAATTCTCAGATTCCAGCACATCTGACATTCGATTCGCATTGGCCGCCATTTTTGCTGCATATTTTTTTGTTTTTAGTGCCAGGAAGGGTTTAAATTAAAAGTCCACCCGATTCCGCCACCAACGCAGTTTCCCCGTTTCTCCATGCAAGCATTTTTTTTCCAGCGCTGATGCCCATGCAACCACAAACGTCAATGCCGCACATCGCTCACTTTATGTCCTAATGAGACAGGTGAGGGTTTAGGACGGGGGGGATGTTCTTTTTTTTTAAAGCCCCTTCCCTCCCCTTTGTTTATTTTGATGGAGAGCGCAATAACCGTAGTCGGGGCACTTTCGATTTTTGCCTGTTGATTTGAGCCGAAAATAATTTTGGAAGGTGTTCTTAACCCCTAGATCATCAGGGACATTACCTGCCCTGGGTAGAACATTTTCCTACATATCGGACAGGAAGTATGGGATGGGACGGGACCGGGACGGCGGGACCCCCCCCCCCCACTCACCCAAAAAATAAAGCAAAAAAATAATGTATGAAATGTAAAACTCAGCCTGGAAGACAAAATATTCCATGACCCTGTTCCAGGAAAAAGAAAAATCTGCTAGCGCCATCCTGTGATAAAACACGTAGGCGGCACTTTCTCCTTGGAGAACATTACAAGATTGCGGCCAAAGTATCAGTCGTTTATTGACCGTCTTCTACGACTCCAGGAGTCAATTCTTCTAAGCCGCTGCCTGTAATTAATTAAACGTATTGACCCCTCGCCTTCTGCTGCGCTCCCCGGCCCAATCTTCTACATAGTAATGAGGCGTCAAAATTGGAGGAATTATAAATTTAATATTAAAGTCAAAATTTCCAGCAGGCGATGAAGGGTTAACCCCCGATAGGTCACGATTACTCAGGGTAAACTGTAAATTTAGGAAGAAGAATTGAGTCCAGGAGGCGCCGTCCGTTCTGCGGCGGGTGCAGCGTTCCTGTGGACGGCGGCCAACATCACTTCGCGGAGGCAGGTGTCGGAGGAATACAAATGAGCGGTGTATAATAAGGGCGCACATCGCGGCACAGGACGCGCTGCTACGGGGGGTTTATTTCTAATAGGAAAATAACAGGTCAGCTGCGTCTGCTTATCACACGGCAATTATTCCCGCTGCCTGCGGAGGAAGAGCGGCAAGGCCAGCGTGCATCTGTAGCGCATTCACCAGATATTTCTATTAATGAAAACCAAAAATTCTGACATTCAGAAACAGATAGCCCTGAACAAAAAAAAAGGCTCCAGCTGCTGCAATCGTTCAGACCTCGGGCGACGCTCATCGGCGGACCCCTTAGTGTGGAGCGGAAATACATTGCTCCCTACTATCAAGTCCAGTAGTATGGCGGTATTATGCAGAAATACTTCCCTTCTGCTATCAGGCCCAGAAATATGGTGGTATTATGGAGAAATACATCTTCCCTGCTATCAGGTCCAGTAGTATGGCGGTATTATGCAGAAATACATCCTCCCTGCTATCAGGTCCAGTAGTATGGTGGTATTATGCAGAAATACATCCTCCCTGCTATCAGGTCCAGTAGTATGGCGGTATTATGCAGAAATACATCCTCCCTGCTATCAGGTCCAGTAGTATGGTGGTATTATGCAGAAATACATCCCTTCTGCTATCAGGTCCAGTAGCATGGCGGTATTATGCAGAAATACATCCTCCCTGCTATCAGGTCCAGTAGTATGGCGGTATTATGCAGAAATACATCCTCCCTGCTATCAGGTCCAGTAGTATGGCGGTATTATGCAGAAATACATCCTCCCTGCTATCAGGTCCAGTAGTATGGCGGTATTATGCAGAAATACTTCCCTTCTGCTATCAGGTCCAGTAGCATGGCGGTATTATGCAGAAATACATCCTCCCTGCTATCAGGTCCAGTAGTATGGCGGTATTATGCAGACATACATCCTCCCTGCTATCAGGTCCAGTAGTATGGCGGTATTATGCAGAAATACATCCTCCCTGCTATCAGGTCCAGTAGTATGGTGGTATTATGCAGAAATACATCCCTTCTGCTATCAGGTCCAGTAGCATGGCGGTATTATGCAGAAATACATCCTCCCTGCTATCAGGTCCAGTAGTATGGCGGTATTATGCAGAAATACATCCTCCCTGCTATCAGGTCCAGTAGTATGGCGGTATTATGCAGAAATACATCCTCCCTGCTATCAGGTCCAGTAGTATGGCGGTATTATGCAGAAATACATCCCTTCTGCTATCAGGTCCAGTAGCATGGCGGTATTATGCAGAAATACATCCTCCCTGCTATCAGGTCCAGTAGTATGGCGGTATTATGCAGAAATACATCCTCCCTGCTATCAGGTCCAGTAGTATGGCGGTGTTATGCAGAAATACATCCTCCCTGCTATCAGGTCCAGTAGTATGGTGGTATTATGCAGAAATACATCCCTTCTGCTATCAGGTCCAGTAGCATGGCGGTATTATGCAGAAATACATCCTCCCTGCTATCAGGTCCAGTAGTATGGCGGTATTATGCAGAAATACATCCTCCCTGCTATCAGGTCCAGTAGTATGGCGGTATTATGCAGAAATACATCCTCCCTGCTATCAGGTCCAGTAGTATGGCGGTATTATGCAAAAATACTTCCCTTCTGCTATCAGGCCCAGAAATATGGCGGTATCGTGCAGAAATACATCCCTTCTGCTATCAGGTCCAGTAGTATGGCGGTATTATGCAGAAATACATCCTCCCTGCTATGAGGTCCAGTAGTATGGCGGTATTATGCAGAAATACATCCCTTCTGCTATCAGGTCCAGTAGCATGGCTGTATTATGCAGAAATACATCCTCCCTGCTATCAGGTCCAGTAGTATGGCGGTATTATGCAGAAATACATCCTCCCTGCTATCAGGTCCAGTAGTATGGCGGTATTATGCAGAAATACTTCCCTTCTGCTATCAGGCCCAGAAATATGGTGGTATTATGGAGAAATACATCTTCCCTGCTATCAGGTCCAGTAGTATGGCGGTATTATGCAGAAATACATCCCTTCTGCTATCAGGTCCAGTAGCATGGCGGTATTATGCAGAAATACATCCTCCCTGCTATCAGGTCCAGTAGTATGGCGGTATTATGCAGAAATACATCCTCCCTGCTATCAGGTCCAGTAGTATGGTGGTATTATGCAGAAATACATCCCTTCTGCTATCAGGTCCAGTAGCATGGCGGTATTATGCAGAAATACATCCTCCCTGCTATCAGGTCCAGTAGTATGGCGGTATTATGCAGAAATACATCCTCCCTGCTATCAGGTCCAGTAGTATGGCGGTATTATGCAGAAATACATCCTCCCTGCTATCAGGTCCAGTAGTATGGCGGTATTATGCAGAAATACTTCCCTTCTGCTATCAGGTCCAGTAGCATGGCGGTATTATGCAGAAATACATCCTCCCTGCTATCAGGTCCAGTAGTATGGCGGTATTATGCAGAAATACATCCTCCCTGCTATCAGGTCCAGTAGTATGGCGGTATTATGCAGAAATACATCCTCCCTGCTATCAGGTCCAGTAGTATGGTGGTATTATGCAGAAATACATCCCTTCTGCTATCAGGTCCAGTAGCATGGCGGTATTATGCAGAAATACATCCTCCCTGCTATCAGGTCCAGTAGTATGGCGGTATTATGCAGAAATACATCCTCCCTGCTATCAGGTCCAGTAGTATGGCGGTATTATGCAGAAATACATCCTCCCTGCTATCAGGTCCAGTAGTATGGCGGTATTATGCAGAAATACATCCCTTCTGCTATCAGGTCCAGTAGCATGGCGGTATTATGCAGAAATACATCCTCCCTGCTATCAGGTCCAGTAGTATGGCGGTATTATGCAGAAATACATCCTCCCTGCTATCAGGTCCAGTAGTATGGTGGTATTATGCAGAAATACATCCCTTCTGCTATCAGGTCCAGTAGCATGGCGGTATTATGCAGAAATACATCCTCCCTGCTATCAGGTCCAGTAGTATGGCGGTATTATGCAGAAATACATCCTCCCTGCTATCAGGTCCAGTAGTATGGCGGTATTATGCAGAAATACATCCTCCCTGCTATCAGGTCCAGTAGTATGGCGGTATTATGCAGAAATACTTCCCTTCTGCTATCAGGCCCAGAAATATGGCGGTATCGTGCAGAAATACATCCCTTCTGCTATCAGGTCCAGTAGTATGGCGGTATTATGCAGAAATACATCCTCCCTGCTATCAGGTCCAGTAGTATGGCGGTATTATGCAGAAATACATCCCTTCTGCTATCAGGTCCAGTAGCATGGCTGTATTATGCAGAAATACATCCTCCCTGCTATCAGGTCCAGTAGTATGGCGGTATTATGCAGAAATACATCCTCCCTGCTATCAGGTCCAGTAGTATGGCGGTATTATGCAGAAATACTTCCCTTCTGCTATCAGGCCCAGAAATATGGTGGTATTATGGAGAAATACATCTTCCCTGCTATCAGGTCCAGTAGTATGGCGGTATTATGCAGAAATACATCCCTTCTGCTATCAGGTCCAGTAGCATGGCGGTATTATGCAGAAATACATCCTCCCTGCTATCAGGTCCAGTAGTATGGCGGTATTATGCAGAAATACATCCTCCCTGCTATCAGGTCCAGTAGTATGGCGGTATTATGCAGAAATACATCCTCCCTGCTATCAGGTCCAGTAGTATGGCGGTATTATGCAGAAATACTTCCCTTCTGCTATCAGGCCCAGAAATATGGCGGTATCGTGCAGAAATACATCCCTTCTGCTATCAGGTCCAGTAGTATGGCGGTATTATGCAGAAATACATCCTCCCTGCTGTCAGGTCCAGTAGCATGGCGGTATTATGCAGAAATACATCCTCCCTGCTATCAGGTCCAGTAGTATGGCGGTATTATGCAGAAATACATCCTCCCTGCTATCAGGTCCAGTAGTATGGCGGTATTATGCAGAAATACATCCCTTCTGCTATCAGGTCCAGTAGCATGGCGGTATTATGCAGAAATACATCCTCCCTGCTATCAGGTCCAGTAGTATGGCGGTATTATGCAGAAATACATCCTCCCTGCTATCAGGTCCAGTAGTATGGCGGTATTATGCAGAAATACATCCTCCCTGCTATCAGGTCCAGTAGTATGGTGGTATTATGCAGAAATACATCCCTTCTGCTATCAGGTCCAGTAGCATGGCGGTATTATGCAGAAATACATCCTCCCTGCTATCAGGTCCAGTAGTATGGCGGTATTATGCAGAAATACATCCTCCCTGCTATCAGGTCCAGTAGTATGGCGGTATTATGCAGAAATACATCCTCCCTGCTATCAGGTCCAGTAGTATGGCGGTATTATGCAGAAATACATCCCTTCTGCTATCAGGTCCAGTAGCATGGCGGTATTATGCAGAAATACATCCTCCCTGCTATCAGGTCCAGTAGTATGGCGGTATTATGCAGAAATACATCCTCCCTGCTATCAGGTCCAGTAGTATGGTGGTATTATCCAGAAATACATCCCTTCTGCTATCAGGTCCAGTAGCATGGCGGTATTATGCAGAAATACATCCTCCCTGCTATCAGGTCCAGTAGTATGGCGGTATTATGCAGAAATACATCCTCCCTGCTATCAGGTCCAGTAGTATGGCGGTATTATGCAGAAATACATCCTCCCTGCTATCAGGTCCAGTAGTATGGCGGTATTATGCAGAAATACTTCCCTTCTGCTATCAGGCCCAGAAATATGGCGGTATCGTGCAGAAATACATCCCTTCTGCTATCAGGTCCAGTAGTATGGCGGTATTATGCAGAAATACATCCTCCCTGCTATCAGGTCCAGTAGTATGGCGGTATTATGCAGAAATACATCCCTTCTGCTATCAGGTCCAGTAGCATGGCTGTATTATGCAGAAATACATCCTCCCTGCTATCAGGTCCAGTAGTATGGCGGTATTATGCAGAAATACATCCTCCCTGCTATCAGGTCCAGTAGTATGGCGGTATTATGCAGAAATACTTCCCTTCTGCTATCAGGCCCAGAAATATGGTGGTATTATGGAGAAATACATCTTCCCTGCTATCAGGTCCAGTAGTATGGCGGTATTATGCAGAAATACATCCCTTCTGCTATCAGGTCCAGTAGCATGGCGGTATTATGCAGAAATACATCCTCCCTGCTATCAGGTCCAGTAGTATGGCGGTATTATGCAGAAATACATCCTCCCTGCTATCAGGTCCAGTAGTATGGCGGTATTATGCAGAAATACATCCTCCCTGCTATCAGGTCCAGTAGTATGGCGGTATTATGCAGAAATACTTCCCTTCTGCTATCAGGCCCAGAAATATGGCGGTATCGTGCAGAAATACATCCCTTCTGCTATCAGGTCCAGTAGTATGGCGGTATTATGCAGAAATACATCCTCCCTGCTGTCAGGTCCAGTAGCATGGCGGTATTATGCAGAAATACATCCTCCCTGCTATCAGGTCCAGTAGTATGGCGGTATTATGCAGAAATACATCCTCCCTGCTATCAGGTCCAGTAGTATGGCGGTATTATGCAGAAATACATCCCTTCTGCTATCAGGTCCAGTAGCATGGCGGTATTATGCAGAAATACATCCTCCCTGCTATCAGGTCCAGTAGTATGGCGGTATTATGCAGAAATACATCCTCCCTGCTATCAGGTCCAGTAGTATGGCGGTATTATGCAGAAATACATCCTCCCTGCTATCAGGTCCAGTAGTATGGCGGTATTATGCAGAAATACATCCCTTCTGCTATCAGGTCCAGTAGCATGGCGGTATTATGCAGAAATACATCCTCTCTGCTATCAGGTCCAGTAGTATGGCGGTATTATGCAGAAATACATCCTCCCTGCTATCAGGTCCAGTAGTATGGCGGTATTATGCAGAAATACATCCTCCCTGCTATCAGGTGCAGTAGTATGGTGGTATTATGCAGAAATACATCCCTTCTGCTATCAGGTCCAGTAGCATGGAGGTATTATGCAGAAATACATCCCTTCTGCTATCAGGTCCAGTAGTATGGCGGTATTATGCAGAAATACATCCTCCCTGCTATCAGGTCCAGTAGTATGGCGGTATTATGCAGAAATACATCCTCCCTGCTATCAGGTCCAGTAGTATGGCGGTATTATGCAGAAATACATCCTCCCTGCTATCAGGTCCAGTAGTATGGCGGTATTATGCAGAAATACATCCCTTTTGCTATCAGGTCCAGTAGCATGGCGGTATTATGCAGAAATACATCCTCCCTGCTATCAGGTCCAGTAGTATGGCGGTATTATGCAGAAATACATCCTCCCTGCTATCAGGTCCAGTAGTATGGCGGTATTATGCAGAAATACATCCTCCCTGCTATCAGGTCCAGTAGTATGGTGGTATTATGCAGAAATACATCCCTTCTGCTATCAGGTCCAGTAGCATGGCGGTATTATGCAGAAATACATCCTCCCTGCTATCAGGTCCAGTAGTATGGCGGTATTATGCAGAAATACATCCTCCCTGCTATCAGGTCCAGTAGTATGGCGGTATTATGCAGAAATACATCCTCCCTGCTATCAGGTCCAGTAGTATGGCGGTATTATGCAGAAATACTTCCCTTCTGCTATCAGGCCCAGAAATATGGCGGTATCGTGCAGAAATACATCCCTTCTGCTATCAGGTCCAGTAGTATGGCGGTATTATGCAGAAATACATCCTCCCTGCTATCAGGTCCAGTAGTATGGCGGTATTATGCAGAAATACATCCCTTCTGCTATCAGGTCCAGTAGCATGGCTGTATTATGCAGAAATACATCCTCCCTGCTATCAGGTCCAGTAGTATGGCGGTATTATGCAGAAATACATCCTCCCTGCTATCAGGTCCAGTAGTATGGCGGTATTATGCAGAAATACTTCCCTTCTGCTATCAGGCCCAGAAATATGGTGGTATTATGGAGAAATACATCTTCCCTGCTATCAGGTCCAGTAGTATGGCGGTATTATGCAGAAATACATCCCTTCTGCTATCAGGTCCAGTAGCACGGCGGTATTATGCAGAAATACATCCTCCCTGCTATCAGGTCCAGTAGTATGGCGGTATTATGCAGAAATACATCCTCCCTGCTATCAGGTCCAGTAGTGTGGCGGTATTATGCAGAAATACATCCTCCCTGCTATCAGGTCCAGTAGTATGGTGGTATTATGCAGAAATACATCCTCCCTGCTATCAGGTCCAGTAGTATGGTGGTATTATGCAGAAATACATCCCTTCTGCTATCAGGTCCAGTAGCATGGCGGTATTATGCAGAAATACATCCTCCCTGCTATCAGGTCCAGTAGCATGGCGGTATTATGCAGAAATACATCTTCCCTGCTATCAGGTCCAGTAGTATGGCGGTATTATGCAGAAATACATCCTCCCTGCTATCAGGTCCAGTAGTATGGCGGTATTATGCAGAAATACATCCCTTCTGCTATCAGGTCCAGTAGCATGGCGGTATTATGCAGAAATACATCCTCCCTGCTATCAGGTCCAGTAGTATGGCGGTATTATGCAGAAATACATCCTCCCTGCTATCAGGTCCAGTAGTATGGCGGTATTATGCAGAAATACATCCTCCCTGCTATCAGGTCCAGTAGTATGGCGGTATTATGCAGAAATACTTCCCTTCTGCTATCAGGTCCAGTAGCATGGCGGTATTATGCAGAAATACATCCTCCCTGCTATCAGGTCCAGTAGTATGGCGGTATTATGCAGAAATACATCCTCCCTGCTATCAGGTCCAGTAGTATGGTGGTATTATGCAGAAATACATCCTCCCTGCTATCAGGTCCAGTAGTATGGTGGTATTATGCAGAAATACATCCCTTCTGCTATCAGGTCCAGTAGCATGGCGGTATTATGCAGAAATACATCCTCCCTGCTATCAGGTCCAGTAGTATGGCGGTATTATGCAGAAATACATCCTCCCTGCTATCAGGTCCAGTAGTATGGCGGTATTATGCAGAAATACATCCTCCCTGCTATCAGGTCCAGTAGTATGGCGGTATTATGCAGAAATACATCCCTTCTGCTATCAGGTCCAGTAGCATGGCGGTATTATGCAGAAATACATCCTCCCTGCTATCAGGTCCAGTAGTATGGCGGTATTATGCAGAAATACATCCTCCCTGCTATCAGGTCCAGTAGTATGGTGGTATTATGCAGAAATACATCCCTTCTGCTATCAGGTCCAGTAGCATGGCGGTATTATGCAGAAATACATCCTCCCTGCTATCAGGTCCAGTAGTATGGCGGTATTATGCAGAAATACATCCTCCCTGCTATCAGGTCCAGTAGTATGGCGGTATTATGCAGAAATACATCCTCCCTGCTATCAGGTCCAGTAGTATGGCGGTATTATGCAGAAATACTTCCCTTCTGCTATCAGGCCCAGAAATATGGCGGTATCGTGCAGAAATACATCCCTTCTGCTATCAGGTCCAGTAGTATGGCGGTATTATGCAGAAATACATCCTCCCTGCTATCAGGTCCAGTAGTATGGCGGTATTATGCAGAAATACATCCCTTCTGCTATCAGGTCCAGTAGCATGGCTGTATTATGCAGAAATACATCCTCCCTGCTATCAGGTCCAGTAGTATGGCGGTATTATGCAGAAATACATCCTCCCTGCTATCAGGTCCAGTAGTATGGCAGTATTATGCAGAAATACTTCCCTTCTGCTATCAGGCCCAGAAATATGGTGGTATTATGGAGAAATACATCTTCCCTGCTATCAGGTCCAGTAGTATGGCGGTATTATGCAGAAATACATCCCTTCTGCTATCAGGTCCAGTAGCATGGCGGTATTATGCAGAAATACATCCTCCCTGCTATCAGTTCCAGTAGTATGGCGGTATTATGCAGAAATACATCCTCCCTGCTATCAGGTCCAGTAGTATGGCGGTATTATGCAGAAATACATCCTCCCTGCTATCAGGTCCAGTAGTATGGCGGTATTATGCAGAAATACTTCCCTTCTGCTATCAGGCCCAGAAATATGGCGGTATCGTGCAGAAATACATCCCTTCTGCTATCAGGTCCAGTAGTATGGCGGTATTATGCAGAAATACATCCTCCCTGCTGTCAGGTCCAGTAGCATGGCGGTATTTTGCAGAAATACATCCTCCCTGCTATCAGGTCCAGTAGTATGGCGGTATTATGCAGAAATACATCCTCCCTGCTATCAGGTCCAGTAGTATGGCGGTATTATGCAGAAATACATCCCTTCTGCTATCAGGTCCAGTAGCATGGCGGTATTATGCAGAAATACATCCTCCCTGCTATCAGGTCCAGTAGTATGGCGGTATTATGCAGAAATACATCCTCCCTGCTATCAGGTCCAGTAGTATGGCGGTATTATGCAGAAATACATCCTCCCTGCTATCAGGTCCAGTAGTATGGCGGTATTATGCAGAAATACATCCCTTCTGCTATCAGGTCCAGTAGCATGGCGGTATTATGCAGAAATACATCCTCCCTGCTATCAGGTCCAGTAGTATGGCGGTATTATGCAGAAATACATCCTCCCTGCTATCAGGTCCAGTAGTATGGCGGTATTATGCAGAAATACATCCTCCCTGCTATCAGGTGCAGTAGTATGGTGGTATTATGCAGAAATACATCCCTTCTGCTATCAGGTCCAGTAGCATGGCGGTATTATGCAGAAATACATCCTCCCTGCTATCAGGTCCAGTAGTATGGCGGTATTATGCAGAAATACATCCTCCCTGCTATCAGGTCCAGTAGTATGGCGGTATTATGCAGAAATACATCCTCCCTGCTATCAGGTCCAGTAGTATGGCGGTATTATGCAGAAATACTTCCCTTCTGCTATCAGGCCCAGAAATATGGCGGTATCGTGCAGAAATACATCCCTTCTGCTATCAGGTCCAGTAGTATGGCGGTATTATGCAGAAATACATCCTCCCTGCTATCAGGTCCAGTAGTATGGCGGTATTATGCAGAAATACATCCCTTCTGCTATCAGGTCCAGTAGCATGGCTGTATTATGCAGAAATACATCCTCCCTGCTATCAGGTCCAGTAGTATGGCGGTATTATGCAGAAATACATCCTCCCTGCTATCAGGTCCAGTAGTATGGCGGTATTATGCAGAAATACTTCCCTTCTGCTATCAGGCCCAGAAATATGGTGGTATTATGGAGAAATACATCTTCCCTGCTATCAGGTCCAGTAGTATGGCGGTATTATGCAGAAATACATCCCTTCTGCTATCAGGTCCAGTAGCATGGCGGTATTATGCAGAAATACATCCTCCCTGCTATCAGGTCCAGTAGTATGGCGGTATTATGCAGAAATACATCCTCCCTGCTATCAGGTCCAGTAGTATGGCGGTATTATGCAGAAATACATCCTCCCTGCTATCAGGTCCAGTAGTATGGCGGTATTATGCAGAAATACTTCCCTTCTGCTATCAGGCCCAGAAATATGGCGGTATCGTGCAGAAATACATCCCTTCTGCTATCAGGTCCAGTAGTATGGCGGTATTATGCAGAAATACATCCTCCCTGCTATCAGGTCCAGTAGAATGGCGGTATTATGCAGAAATACATCCCTTCTGCTATCAGGTCCAGTAGCATGGCTGTATTATGCAGAAATACATCCTCCCTGCTATCAGGTCCAGTAGTATGGCGGTATTATGCAGAAATACATCCTCCCTGCTATCAGGTCCAGTAGTATGGCGGTATTATGCAGAAATACTTCCCTTCTGCTATCAGGCCCAGAAATATGGCGGTATCGTGCAGAAATACATCCCTTCTGCTATCAAGTCCAGTAGTATGGCGGTATTATGCAGAAATACATCCCTTCTGCTATCAGGTCCAGTAGCATGGCGGTATTATGGAGAAATACATCCTCCCTGCTATCACGTCCAGTAGTATGGTGGTATTATGCAGAAATACTTCCCTTCTGCTATCAGGTCCAGTAGTATGGCGGTATCATGCAGAAATACATCCCTTCTGCTATCAGGTCCAGTAGTATGGCGGTATTATGGAGAAATACATCCTCTGCTATCAGGTCCAGTAGTATGGCGGTATTATGTAGAAATACATCCTCTGCTATCAGGTCCAGTAGTATGGCGGTATAACGTAGAAGTATATCCCTTCTGCTATCAGGTCCAGTAGTATGGCGGTATTATGTAGAAATACATCCTCTGCTATCAGGTCCAGTAGTATGGTGGTATAACGTAGAAGTATATCCCTTCTGCTATCAGTTCCAGTAGTATGGCGGTATTATGGACAAATACATCCTCTCTCCTATCAGGTCCAGTAGTATGGCGGCATTATGCAGAGATACATCCCTTCTGCTATCAGGTCCAGTAGCATGACGGTATTATGCAGAAATACTTCCCTTCTGCTATCAGGTCCAGTAGCATGGCGGTATTATGCAGAAATACATCCCTTCTGCTATCAGGTCCAGTAGTATGGCGGTATCGTGCAGAAATACATCCCTTCTGCTATCAGGTCCAGTAGTATGGCGGTATTATGTAGAAATACATCCTCTGCTATCAGGTCCAGTAGTATGGCGGTATAACGTAGAAGTATATCCCTTCTGCTATCAGGTCCAGTAGTATGGTGGCATTATGCAGAAATACATCCTCTCTGCTATCAGGTACAGTAGTATGGCGGTATAACGTAGAAGTACATCCCTTCTGCTATCAGGTCCAGTAGTATGGCAGTATTATGCAGAAATACATCCTCTCTGCTATCTGTTCCAGTAGTATGGCGGTATTATACAGAAATACATCCCTTCTACTATCAGGTCCAGTAGTATGGCGGCATTATGCAGAAATACATCCCTTCTGCTATCAGGTCCAGTATTATGGTGGCATTATGCAGAAATACATCCTCTCTGCTATCAGGTCCAGTAGTATGGCGGCATTATAGAGAAATACATCCTCTCTGCTATCAGGTCCAGTAGTATGGCGGTATTATGCAGAAATACATCCTCTCTGCTATCAGGTCCAGTAGTTTGGCGGCATTATATAGAAATACATCCTTTTTGCTATCAGGTCCAGTAGTATGGTGGCATAATGCAGAAATACATCCTCTCTGCTATCAGGTCCAGTAGTATGGCGGTATTATGCAGAAATACTTCCCTTTTGCTATCAGGTCCAGTGGTATGGCGGTATTATGCAGAAATAAACCCTTCTGTTATCAATTCCAGTATTATGGCGGTATTATGCGGAAATACATCCCCTCTGCTATCAGGTCCAGTAGTATGGCGGTATTATGCAGAAATACATCCCTTCTTCTATCAGTTCCAGTAGTATGGCGGTATTATGGAGAAATACATCCTCTCTGCTATCAGTTCCAGTAGTATGGCGGTATTATGGACAAATACATGCTCTCTGCTATCAGGTCCAGTAGTATGGCGGTATTATGTAGAAATACTTCCCTTCTGCTATCAGGTCCAGTAGCATGGCGGTATTATGCAGAAATACATCCCTTCTGCTATCAGGTCCAGTAGTATGCCGGTATTATGTAGAAATACATCCTCTGCTATCAGATCCAGTAGTATGGCGGTATAACGTAGAAGTATATCCCTTCTGCTATCAGGTCCAGTAGTATGGCGGTATTATACAGAAATACATCCCTTCTACTATCAGGTCCAGTAGTAAATCTAACGGTCACTACTCCATGCTAATTCTCTGGGATCTCTCTGCAGCATTCGACACTGTGGATCATCAGCTCCTCCTCACTATGCTCCGTTCCATTGGCCTCAAGGACACCGTTCTCCCCTGGTTCTCCTCCTATCTCTCTGACCGCTCCTTTACTGTATCTTTTGCCGGTTCCTCCTCCTCTCACCTTCCCCTTACTGTTGGGGTCCCCCAAGGATCGGTTCTAGGCCCCCTCCTCTTCTCCTTGTACACTGCCCCTATTGGTCAAACAATCAGTAGATTTGGTTTCCAGTACCATCTCTATGCTGATGACACCCAATTATACGCTTCTTCTCCTGACATCACGCCAGCCTTTCTAGAAAACACTGGCGATTGTCTAAACGCTGTGTCTAACATCATGTCCTCACTATATCTGAAACTGAACCTGTCAAAGACTGAACTCCTGGTGTTTCCTCCCTCTACTAATGTACCTATACCCGACATTGCCATTTCCGTGTGTGGTTCCACTATTACTCCCCAGCAACATGCCCGCTGTCTTGGGGTCATACTTGACTCTGAGCTTTCCTTTGCCCACCACATTCGATCACTGGCTCGCTCTTGTTATCTGCACCTCAAAAACATCTCTAGAATTCGACCTTTTCTTACTTTTGACCCTGCAAAAACTCTTACTGTTTCTTTTATTCATTCTCGTCTCGACTATTGTAACTCTCTTCTAATCGGTCTCCCTCTTACAAAACTCTCCCCTCTCCAATCTGTCTTGAATGCTGCAGCCAGGATCATATTCCTCGCCAATCGTTACACCGATGCCTCTACCTTGTGCCAGTCATTACACTGGCTACCCATCCACTCCAGAATTCAGTATAAACTTATTACCCTCACCCACAAAGCCCTCCATGGCTCAGCACCACCCTATATCTCCTCCCTTGTTTCAGTATACCACCCTACCCGCGCCCTCCGTTCTGTTGATGACCTGAGGTTAGCATCCTCAATAGTCAGAACCTCCCACTCCCGTCTCCAAGACTTAACACGTGCTGCGCCAATTCTTTGGAATGCACTTCCCAGGTCAATACGATTAGTCCCCAATCCCCACAATTTCAAGTTTGCCCTGAAAACGCATTTATTCAGACTGGCCTATCGCCTCAACACATTAACCTAATCTATCCCTGTGTGGCACAGCCAAAAGTTTCACCATAACCAGGTTCCCCGCATCATGTCCCACATGCTTTATGCATCCATTAGCCCTCTGTGTCTGTACTGTTACACACTTAACATTATGGCTGGTCCATACAATCAGGGCAACTGTTACCACCCACCTTTCGTGTCTACCTCTTTCCTCATAGACTGTAAGCTTGTGAGCAGGGCCCTCATTCCTCTTGGTATCTGTTATGATCTATGTGATTATTGTTATGCTGTAATGTCTATTGTCTGTACAAATCCCCTCTGAAATGTAAAGTTCTGCGGAATATGTCGGCGCTATAAAAATAAAATTTATTATGGCGGTATTATGCAGAAATACATCCTCTCTGCTATCAGGTCCAATAGTATGGCGGCATTATAGAGAGTACATCCTCTCTGCTATCAGGTCCTGTGGTATGGCGGTATTATGCAGAAATAAATCCCTTCTGTTATTAATTCCAGTATTATGGCATTATTATGCGGAAATACATCCCCTCTGCTATCAGGTCCAGTAGTAGGGTGGTATTATGCAGAAATACATCCCCTCTGTCATCATACAAAATGATACAGAAATACATTCCCTTTACTATCAGTTTCAATAATGTGGCAGTATTGCAGGTGCATCATTTGCAGTAATATATGGGTACTGTATGCATTGTTTGGCAGCTTTATTTGGACACTATAGAGGAACTTTCTCTTAGTTTGCGGTTGGCAGTGTACATCTGGCACTATACAGTAACATTCTTTCCATTTTGTATGGTCGTATTTCACAGAAAAAAATAGCTAGTGGAACTTGTTTGACCCTTACGTTTAAAGAATGTACGAATAATTGGTTTCTTAGTCCATGGAGAAAGGAAAATGAGATTTCTGGGGGATAAGGACTGATGTGAATGATGCCAATCTCTGTACATCACTGCAGAATATGTTGGAGCTACAAAAACAGTAGTATATAAACAAATGGTTAATTATTTGGCAAAAGCATTTAGACAATCTTAAAACCATCGTAAAAAGTGACCGGATCATAATTTGTCTAAAGCACAAACCTGGTATAGGGTGCGATCGGCAGTCGGGGTCAGAACATGCAAATACACAAAACATTCCCTCTATCCCACAGTCATGGTTCTGGGAGCTGTTCTGCCACCTAAACATTTAGAATTTTTCAGTTGTGCACCCAGGCGGTCAGGGTGTGCTCCGAAGAGAACGAAGCACCGAACCACCTGCATATGTATGAAGTAACTGTAAATAATGTGTGAATTGTACCAAGAGACTGTACTGTTAGTATCTGCCAAATTCTGTCCCTCAATTTAAAAGTATAACTATCAAGCTCTGTGCCTCAAGTGTGAAGTGCAACCACAATTTGTGTGTGATGACTGAAATGTAACCACCAAGTTCTATTCCTCATGACTGAACTGTGACCACCAAACTTTGT
Organism: Dendrobates tinctorius; assembly: GCF_039654945.1. Taxonomy (NCBI): domain Eukaryota; kingdom Metazoa; phylum Chordata; class Amphibia; order Anura; family Dendrobatidae; genus Dendrobates; species Dendrobates tinctorius. Next base: position 3,868,247 of record NW_027361695.1, on the reverse strand, counting down.
GCCTCAAGTCTAAAGTGTAACCATTAAGGTCTGTGCCTCGACTCTGAAATGTAACTATCAAGCTCTGTGCCTCAAGTCTGCAGTGTAACAAAAAAAACCTCTCAACTCAAAGTCAAACCTCCAAGTCGTGTGCCCTAAATCTGAATTGTAACCTCTAAGATCTTTGTCTCAACTGTAAAGTTCAACCTTCAAAATGTGTGAAAACTGAAATGTAACCTCCAAGTTCCATGCCGCAAGACTGAACTGGAACCAACAAACACTGTGCCGCAAGTCTGAAGCACAACCACTAAAGTCCGTGCTTTGACTCTGAATGTAACTATCAAGCTCTGTACTTCAAGTCTGAAGTGTGACCTCCTACTTATGCAGCCTGAACTGTAACCACCAAGCTCTATTTCTCAAGTCTGAAGTTCGACCACAAGGGTCAGTACCTCAACTCTGCAAAGTAACAAATCAAGTTCCATGCCTCAAAACTGAATTGTAACCAAGAATATGTGCCAAAAGTGTGAAGCGAAACCGCTAAGGTCTTTGCCTTGATTCTGAAATGTAACTATCAAGTTCCGTGTCTCAAGCCTGAAATGCAACCTCCAAGTTGTGTGTGAAGCCTGAACTGGAACCACCACACTCTATTCTTCTAGTCTACAAGTGTAACCCCCAAACTCTGTGCCTCAAATTAAAGTTCAACCACCAAGTTGTGTGCCACAAGTATGAATTAGGACCACCAAGAATTTTGCTTTCACTGCGAAGAGTAACCATATAGCTCCGTGCCACACCAATCACCAAGTTAATAATGATGTAAAATATTGTAAACAACACTCTACTGTAAATCTCATTGCTGCAGAACCTTCCATGTCTGAGTCACCGCTTCATCCTTGATTGGGGATCCCCGTTTAGGGTTGTAGGGAACACACCCCAATATGACCCTCTTACCCCGCCTACAAAAACCATGGGCAGGTAATCAGCTCTGGAAACACAGTAGTATCCTAAATTGCCAGCGCACACGTCGGCTTCAGTCCCAACAGCCGGCAGAAAGGAGGCAACGTTCAGCCTCCTCAGCGCTTTGTCTTACGCTGCAAATCTCCATGTCACCGGCATCAATTACCTCTCCATCCATATAGGAAATTATGGAGTCGGAGAAAGGGAACGAAATGCAATTTCCTCATCCGTAGAATTTCATTTATTTGCTGTGCGCCTTGAGCTGCTGCGACAACGGTTAGTGAAGATTCAAGAATTTAAAGGGGCAACCATTCAGTACAAGGAGAAGCTAAACAATTCTGAATCTATCCTGGTCACGTCATGGACACGCAGCTGCCTTGGTCGTTACAGTATAATATGAGGTGCACCACACAGATTTAAAGGGATTGTCGGCGCCATTCTGTATTGTATTTTCATCTTGCTTCACCGTCAATACATGTGTGGTGGCTGTCTTTTCCTTTGGGGTCTGCTCTGGGGCAGTTAGTTTTCCCTTTTCTTGCTTTAGGTTTATGTAGTCCTCCGGCGGTCATGAGGCGTCTAGGAACAACGTAGGAACGCGCCACTGCTAATGTTAGTTGTGTGGTTAAGATCAGGGATCTGCAATCTGCATAGTGACCAACCTCTCTGGTTTTCTGGGACTTAGCTTTTTGTTGTTCCTCCTCGGTGTCCCATTCATAACAGAAAAAGACAGCCCCCACACATGTATTGACGGTGAAGCAAGATGAAAACACATACACAGGCAGGAAAATAGGCTGAGCAAACGATGGGGCCCGACTAACTAGAAAGGACAGGAAAGGAAAGCCACTGTCTGCAATCTGCCAAAAACCCTACCAAAAATAATGTCCAACACGTCTGATAGCAAAATTAACCCTGAAGTCACTAGACTTCTCCCACTATATCAGCACTCTGAAATATTCAGAAACAGAGCAAAATGAGGCCAATCTAATAAGGGACAAAAAGGCAAATTGGCAAATACAGATAAATAAGAGTGGAAGTTCAGCATAGCCCCAGCAGGGGCAAGCTGACCACACAAGAAACTGAATTGACCAACAAGCACAAGTGTGAACATTAGCAAAAAACAAACTTAACAAGACTGGAAGAGAGCTGAAGTCCAAGACCTGAGAAGCAGACTGAATCACCAGCAGCAGGATAGGGCGTCGGCTGTCTTATATCCAGTCTGCTACTCCAGAGATCCAATCGTTATCTTCCTCACCAGGTGGCAGATCACTACCACTTAAATCAACCTCACTACCTCCTGTCACCACCAGAGGGAGAACGGAAGGAGAACTCTCAACTGGAGGAGCAGAAAATGAGCTCATAACACACAATGCTCCCTTAATGGCAAGTTTTAAGTGGAATCACCCTTTAAGCATCAAATAACCCCGTGGCCATGTTCCTACATAGCATAAATTGTGCATTATTTTTCCCAGAAAATCTGTGTAATCAAAGTGGATGCAGTGTGATTTCATGAAAAATCATGTCTACTCTGCATTTACAGAATTTTTTTTTCACTATATTTTTCTATGGGGAGCAAAGAAAAAAGCAGGTAAAAAAAATGCAGTTGAGTTTTTAAGTGCAGAACCCTAAGAAATCTACATTAAAAATTAATTAAAAAAATAAAAATGCAAAAAAATAAAGGAAAAAAATAATTAGGTCAGATTGCCATTGCGTATTTTGTCATGGACACCTGCAGTAAAATTGCAGAGTTTAAAAAAAAACAAAAATTTTCCCCCAGTGGGAAATTGCCTGTATGTGGTGCAGTGAAGCAGCCAATGGATGTTTGACGGGTTACACTGAGAAAAATATGGCTTCCAAAACAGTTCCACGCCATATCATAGGTTGTGTCTGGTACTGCAACTCTGTTAAAGTGATAGGGACCAAATAGCAATACCACGCACAACCTGGAGGAAAGTGTGGCGCTGTTTCTAGAAGAAGCCATTTTTTTTTTCAATCATGTACGACCCCTTTAACATTAGAATTTTTTTTTTTTTTTATTGCCTTGCGCTCTGGTTTCTACAATCGGTCTGATTCTAGTACATTTCACGTCCTAAATGTGATCCCGCAGTCCACGGAATGACTACCTGCTGTGAAAAGCTCATATTGCACTGCAGCTAAGTGTATAGATTAAAAGGATTCCCGGCCGATGCCAGGAGGTTTCACACGTTATTGAATTAAATGCCTGGTAAGCCTTAACGCAATTGTTCTAATTTTTGGGTGTAGAAGACCGATCACGTTTCCCAGCTTGGCACATTAGACATGAAATGAAACCAGAGAAGGTGGAAACACAGGAAGCTCCAATCCGCAGGTAGCTACAATATTCAAGGTTATCCCCCCCACACACTGTGTAATGCAATAGAAAAAATAATCATATTAATACAAAATACAATAGTAAAATATAAAACTAATAAAATACTAAATGAAAATATATTAAAACAAACATTAAAGAAGTTGTTCACTACTTGGACAACTTCTTATACCCCTTCGCTTAGCCCCCATAAAATAATGTCTATACTCACTTCCTGTGCTGGTGTCATTCCCACTGTCAGCACTCACTCTCCCCAGGGCTCTGGTGCGATTGTTGTGACACTGGCGTCACTGTCCCCGCCTCCTGTCAAATTGAGCAGGAAGAGGAAGTCAGATAGTGGCAGCTCGGACTTCCTCTTCATGTTTTGATTTGTCCGAAGGCGTGGACAGTTATGCCCGCGCAAATTGGGCACCGGCATCACGTGTCATAACACGGGGGCGGTCCCAGGACCGCGAGTGCCGACACCGTGGGAAAGGCGCTGGCACAGCAGGTGAGCATAGGCTTTATTATTTTCTTCCTAGTAGCGGACACTCCCTTTAAATACAATAGTGTGAAAAATTGTATATTAATTAACTAGACAACAATTCTTAGCAAGAAAGAATAGACTGTTATCTATATGTTGACTTTTGAATTTAAGTGTTGATTTCTGGTTGGTCAAGAAAACAGATTTGCTTGTGTAAGCTGGTAATATTGACTTGTAAGTTATGTGATATAACATTTTGCGCTCTTATCCTTGATGACTAGTGTTTACTGATATGCTAATTATGCATTGTGTAGGCTAGATAGTTTGTTGACTTTGAAAACAGAGGAGGAAAAACTATGCCAATAGATTAAATTATCAAGTAATGCTACTTGATCCCATGTCCATTGTTACCCATTATGTAAATGCTGGATTGAAGGACACTTGTAAAACATAAAAAGAGGTAATATGCCTCTGAGACAGAGATTCAGCCAAGACTTCAAAACATCCAAAAGGATCAGAGACAGGACAGCAGCAAATACATCATGGCTCCATCACGAGGGTCATAGATTTATCATTCTACCGGATGTCAACTTAGGACTTAGGGGACCTCAGACCTGGTTGGAAGAATACATTTGGAGAAGGCCAGGATTGGAACCTGCCGGTCACCTGGCTCCATGGAGTTGTTCGGAGAAGCCAGGCTGTGACCTACCGATCAACTGGCCTTGTATCTAAATGGACTGTCACCTTCCTACGCTTTTTGCTACTTCCTCTCTGTTCCACAGGTGGGGTAGTCGACTCCGGAAGCTCTGAAGTAATAGCTGCCATTATCCCGGCGAGTCAGCGGAAGGGTGAGATTAATGTGCACCATTCTTAGGGTATTTTGATAGGACTGTTCTGAGTGTTATCTGCCTGTTTTGTCATTCAGTAAAGCATTGTCACAGTTTGACCACACAGGGTGAGGGTCAGAGTAGCATTAAAGGAGCGGGAGTTCGGCGGGATGATCCCTGATCAGGGCGTCCGCTGAACGGTCTCCAAAAATAGAATAAAATAGGATTGTAAAAAATGAAATAAAAAAAAAAAAAAAAATGTATAGAATAATAAACCTAGCAACATAATATAATGGCAATATTAATATGGATAATAATACTACTAATAAGATTGATAGAGGGGAAGGGTGTTGGACCCCCATCGATCTGATAATGGATGACCTATCCTAATGCTATATCAAATATAAAAATAAAGGACATCCCCTTTAAAAGAAGAACATGTCCTTTTACCAAGGGGGCATTGCTCACACGAGTCGACTCTGGGGGCATCGTTAGGTGGTTTGACAAAATTGCCATATGACCAACACCCACCAAAAGACCATATCTGTGGAACAGTATGGTGGATTAAATAAAATAAATTATACATACTGTATATCACCTTTTTGTAATCTCCAATAGTAAGAAATGCAACTCAATAAAAACAGATATTTTAAAGTCATTTTTACTATTTTATTTGTGGAAAAAAAAAACTACAAGCAAGAGATTCATAAATAGACATTTCTAATTAAAGCGGGAAACAAAAAAATAAAAATAAAAAAATAAGTAACATAAGATAAAAGAGGCTTCTAGGACAGCCGTGCACATGCTAGCAACAGTAATATATTAACATCTTTTTTTTTTTTCATTTTGCTAGACAAAAAAAAAAGTGTTTAAAAAAAAAATTCCGAAAACATTTAAGACTTGTGAATTTCTGACCATTTCACAAAAAAAACACCAATTGACACTTTTTAGGCATAACATAAAATACCGTAAAATAAAATAAAAAAAAAAAAAAGCTGAAAAAAAATCCTAAATGCTTCAAAGACTGTACAGTAGTAACTGTCAAAAGCAGAATACAAGCCAAAAAGGTTTTACAAAGATCATGTTTGACATAAACAAGCATTCTATAGGACTTGCCAGGGGAGGGAAAAAACAGAAAGGAAATTAAAAAAAAAAAAAAAAAATAAAAAAAATAAAAAAAGACAATGTAACCACCTTTACACAGTAAATAAAGGTTACAAGTTATACATAACAAAATTGATTGTGCATTGAAAACCTCTAAGTATCAATGCCTATCGAAACGTTGGCTCTGAAACCACGTTTGGTTACATACACGCAAAGCAAAAAAAAAAAAAAAGTTCATATTATACAGTCAGCAATTATTTAAATTTTCAATAATTTAAGATACAATAAGCTTAAAAAGGAAACAAAAAAAAATTAGTAAGGCAGGTGATAAAAGTTTCACACACGGTGGGGGTCAATCATTTAAAGTGCACCCATCGCCGAAGCAACAGAGGCGAGCATGATACTGCAGGATGTATATTTACTATAAACTGGCTCATTGCCCAAACTCTGAAGGAACAGGTGATTATAATTAACAAAAACTTCAATATTGGAGCCCTAAAAAAAAAAAAAAAAGGATAAAGGATCCTCGGGGGCGGAGCATTACAGAAATGTCCTACCCACCAAGAGTCTGCATTAGAAACAACAGTGGATCAATTCTACCTGGACTGTTCCTTTAAGTGAGTAAATTCTGAAAGCAATATTATATTAGGGACTTTTAAGTGGCTCCAAGGTGATGCTTTACTTTAATGGGTATCTGTACAGACTGTTAGACAACGGGTAAACTTTAAACAAAAAAAAAAAGTTTGGACCTAACCAAGTGTTTTTATGATTGGGGAAGGGAAGAAAGGAGAAGAGATAGTTGAATGTTTTCCCATTTCATAATGCGACATCTCAACTTCCACAAAGTTAGACTGGTATTATTTGCGACACTTGAAGGGAAAAAAAACCAAAAAAACAATTGAACACTGTGCTCTGTGATATAGCCCTGTGCCAGCAAACCCTCGTATTGTCATATTCACCCGCGAAGATGTTATTCTGTTAAAAGCTAACAAATATGTCAAAGAGCGGTAGAGGTGGGGAGAAAAAAAAAAACCCTCAAACTTAGTTTCAAGAAATCCAATTTCATGTTCTACATTTATATAATTTAGCAAGATATAATTTAGAATCTAAAATGGTTAAGCCAATTGTAAAGTCTGATGGTTGGTTACATAGGGCAGGGTTCCCCAACTCTAGTCCTCAAGGCCCACCAACAGGTCAGGTTTTCAGGATTTCCTTAGTATTGCTCAGGTGATAATTGCATCACCTGTACAATACGAGGGAAATCCTGAAAACATGACCTGTTGGTGGGCCTTGAGGACTGGAGTTGGGGAACCCTGACATAGGGCATCTGGTTAGACTGTTCTCTGTCGCTGGAGGCTCGATGAGCCCCGTTGTAGAGAAGTGCAGGTTCCAGAGGAGAGACCCACATCTAATCAAACATTTAGGCCATAAATGTCCAAGGTGGAGATAATTCTTTAAAGGGATGTTCCACTGCGAGATAACACATTCATTGGCTTGTGTACACCATACACTGGTCTAGGACTGGAGGAACTCCGGCACCTCTTGTGTAGCCCTAGGTGCAACTAGAATAAAAAGATAAAACCTAAAGCATTAGTGTCCAATTTGGACATGTAGGTGGTGACATCGAATAACCTCCATCTCATTCAACCTTTTTTTTTCCCCCATTGGTGCCCATTTTCTAGGGTGAAGGAGGTCTAGGACCTAGGCCTGGGTCAATAGACATTGTGGTGGCCACCAGAGGCTCATTAGTCCTATCGGCAGCTTCAAGCCCCTTTCTACAGGATGGGCCATTTATATGGATCCACCTGGGTGGGCCTTTTATAAAGCTGGATCCAAGATGGTCACCACCCATCTTGAAAAGTTTTCCCCCTCCCATATACTAGTGTGCCACAAACAGGAAGTTGACATCACCAACCATTCCCATTTTATTTCGGTGTATCCATATAAATGGCCCACCCTGTATAACGTTTGTGGTAGGGTCACACGACAGTCCTCACTACATCCGAGAGAAATCCGTTCAGATTATTCTTGCAATAGCGATTTTACTGTATTAATAGTTACCTAAAGGAGGACATTTGGTGCCTGGGTGGGATTCTGGATTACTTTGGTCCGATTATTCTAATCGGAGCAGCATTAGTTTTTCTCAGATGTGGGGAGAAAACAAAAAAAAAATATTTCCACCTTCTCTATTCTGTCAATCTGTGAAATTCGGTCCACACGTGGATGTCATCTGAGTGCAATCCAATTTTTTTTTTTTCCCACTGACCCATAGAATTGCATTGATCCGACATGCAGCTCAATATCGGGACGTCTTAGTTTTTTTTCCCCACGGACCTCTCAGTCCAAATTAATATATGGGTACGAGTGCTATCGTTGACAAATAGGAGGTGGTGTGCACGAGCTCTTAATCTAGAAACCACCCTTTTGATTTGGAGTAAATTAATTTTAGTGGTTCGTTTTGACTCTTCGGTTCCCAGTGCCCTCAAGAACTTCCACACACAAACTAATATGAAGACATTAAAAAAATAAAGTGTTTAGCACCAAATGACCAGTAAGAAAATGATTTAGAATTTCTTTTTTAGAGAGCGGCGCACAATGGACATGGTCCAGAGGTGCTCAAATACAAGATGTAAGCAAGCTTCCCCCAACAATTTTGGTGGAACCAGTAGACTATCTTGGAAGTGTCCTGGCCTTCCCTTTACCGTAGATGTCGGGAGAAATCAGAATTGTTTGAAGTTCAAATAAGTTGTTGTTTTTTAGCAACGACTTAACATTGACTCGCTTTTGATTAGTTTTACGCTCTATGCATACAAGTAAACTTGTATAATTTACCTCTATCGTAACCGATGGGACAAAACGCTGGAGGATTACTTATCAGCTATCAATGATTAGCAATTCTGAGAAGGAAAACCTTTGACAGTAGGGTACACAAGCCAATAAATAGAAGTCATCTGATGGAGGGAAACCATTTGTATAAAAATTAAGCATAACATACACTCCAAATGCCAAATCAACAATGATCAGTTACCAGAAAAAAAAAAGTTGGACAACCATATTTGCACAATTAAGTTGAAGATCAAATGAGTTTTGCGCCACACACAGTTGCTGGCAATTAAAGAGAGAGGATCCTAAACTAGGTTGTTATGGTCCCCTCAAAACCTATGACCATCATGGAGCAAACCTCAAATTCATGGCAGAAAGACATGTAAAAGTTTAATACGCAACACCAAAAATTCTGACTTTTACCACATCCATAAACCAATATCTTGTGTTGAGTTTTGGGATAGACTGCTAAATCACAAGATGTTCCGAGAAAACACAAATTATAACATTAACAAAAGTATATTTTGAGGAGCCCAACACAAAAATTAAAAATTTTTGGAGGACCGGTAAGGTTAAAGAATATCCACTCAATTCCGGAACAAGCAGTTTTAAGAATGTGGAAAAATAAAAACCCAGTGATTGAAATGAAAATATCTTGTATTTCATGATCATAATTTTATCTTTCGCTCTAAAAGATCCCTGTAACTTTGAAAGTTAAAGGTCTCCAACATGAGTTGAGGTTTCGCAATAGCTGCAGACCATTGGCCTAGAAGTTCCCAAAAAGTCACTGCTCCTCCTCAGCTTTGGTAAGGTTTCAGGAACCTCTCGTTAGTACATACTAGATTTCCTATTATTGGACAGTCTTTTGAGGATCTACAAACATAGAAGTTGGCTCTTCCCTTGTAAAATACCACCGCAGTGGATAAAAGTCAACTTGTGACCAAATATTATCAAGCCAGATGGTGGCTTGGCTCGAGCACCAAGCCATCGAGGATCTGGTGCCAACTTTGGTAGGACAGACTACTCTTCGGATCATCTGGAAACTATTACCGGGTACTGAAGGAATCAAGAACAATCAGAAAGCTACTGTGATTGTTAATTCCCATTTCATAACACCTCACATAGTAAATAACGACAAGGCGTCCATGATTTTTCAGCTTTAGATAAACTTTTGGATCATCTGTGCATAAGGTGGTCCAATGACTCACTATGGTTTTCAATGTAATAGATGAGGAGAGGCAGACGTTGGATAGACTTGTAGTTTTAGATTTTGGGCTAAGGGAAATGGATGAATTTGCGCTGTACCAGTCAAACTTGGCATGGAAAAGATGTGGCTTTCTGGATTTGAGATGACATTGGTAAACTAATGACTGTACCCACGACGTCAACAACATTACAACTCTGGTAGAATAGTGTAAGCCGGATTCTTATATGCAACTTTTTGGTCACAACATCTCATTGTATGCAAAGTTGAAAAAGATGTTTGACCAAAGTGGTTTCCATTGTTGTGAAGCATGACATAAGGGTGACTCAATGAATTTTGTAGGTACAAGTCTAATTTAAATTCCTCAAGTTCATGGCGCAAGTCCCGCTCTATTATCTAGCATAAGAGTGGTCTGCACTGATAAACAAGACCCTTCAAAACATCACATCAAGAGGTTTATCAACCCTACCAGCATGATGCGTACAAAATATACCTCCTTCTGAAGCCTTTTCTTAGTCTTCCTTCTGTTTTCGGCATTCCTCAAAAATTTTCGACATGACTTGTGTTATTAGATTAGACTGGGACAAACAAGAGGCCTGAAACCTCAGTCATACTGAAGTCATTGCATAGACAAATAATTCACACTACAGTCTAATGAAGATGAAAGTAATTCATACAAAGCAAAGTTACGTCTCCTAACTAATAACCAGGAGTTATTCACGGTGACTCGCAAAAGTCACATGTCTACCGAGACAGTGGAGAAAATTTGGGGGAGGGTTACGCTATTGGGTTGTTGAAATCACGACGACTTATCAAGGTAATTTGTAATAGTCACAGATACATAGGACGTTTTGATACATCTTCTAGACAAGTTACCTACACCAATAGAATAAACACTGTCTCGCAGTAGGAAAAGGATTAGGTATAGGATATTCGGCATCCCAATCTGGCAATTTCAGCCATTCTAGAGAGGAAAATTTGGACTACCAAATATCTACTGAGAATTGATATTTTGGAATTCTAAAAAAGTTGCAAGAATCAAAGTTGAGTTGAGTCCCAAACAATTTAGGTCATAGGTGACCGATCAGGATGACATTGTTACGAATCCAGATCACTGGCCCACCACCTGACATTACTACTAAAGGGTTGGATATGCATAGGAAAGATTGTTTTGACTGATAAGCTCTGGGTTGTAGATCATCTAAAGACCAGATGGTATCATGGTTTCACCAAGATAGGACAACCAATTTGTTGTCCTAAAAGACCGGGGAAAACTGCAGTCAATGGTAACGTTTCATCAACCCAAGTTTTGTACTCTCATAAGATGTACTGCTGCCATGTTCTAGCCCCTTAAATCCCAAAAGAGCTCCATGTACTCATTGTGTGGAGCACGAGATTCCGAAACACATCTTATTGTTCTAATGAAGATGCAAAAGTGGAAAGCTACAGATTCTTACCCCGGAAAATGGGAGTCTACAAGGCTTGTCATGACCATGGAACCACAGCCCAGGATCTTGACTGGAAAGGCCATCATCTTGTGTTATGTTATAAACTCTTGGCATACATATTTGTGAATGCTACAAGTCACCCTTCTAAATCGAAGAGACTTGCATTTCCTGTTCACCACGACAAAAATTCTAGTAAGATGACGACATGGGAAACACAAGTTGGTATAGAGGCTGGGACAAAGCAGAAGGTTCACAATTTTTATTTTTATTGTCACTATCTTTTTGCACCCTCAATCCTAAACTTCTGGCACTAAAATGTCAAAACTTTCGGGCCTGTGTTTAATTCTTCACTTCACAGTGTATCAAGCACCAGTGTTTTTTTTTCTCTATGTATTGGTTTTAAATAACCATTTATTTATATATATTTATATATATATTTTTATATATATTGATGTATAAAAATTGATAATATGCTGTATTATAGGAAAGGAACCAGGAGTGGGTGAAAAGGGGAAAAAAAATAAGCAAATAAAAGCGTCGTCAATGCAATAAATAAATTCAAAAATAAAGAATAAAAAAAAAAAAAAAAAACAGTAGATCTGTATAAAAAGTAGATTTAGGTGCACATCAAATGACAAATGATCGCTAGGGAAATGCTATAAAATAATGGAATATGCAATTGTTAAGGGTCAATCTTGATGGTATGATGATAGCCAGGTTCCCAAGTGGAGCAGAATTGGTCTTGGGAGTAGCACTCATTGGGGGTCCAGGAAAAAAAAACAAAAAAAAAAAACTCAGTCAAAAGGAAACAAAAAAATAATAATCCAAGAATAGAAAGACGAGGCAGGCGGGTGTCTGGGAATTCCTGACCGCGATTCAGAGTCTCTTCTGCCCAATGTATGTGCAATATTTTTTTTATGTTCTTTTCAGAAAGACTCATCATTCACAACGGACATGTCGCCCTTAGGGGTTGAGGAACGGGAGGAACCCTTGTCTGTGAATTCTGAGCCAGAGCCGCTCTGGTTCTGCTGTTCCGAGCCCGCGCTGGAGGTGACTGTGGAGGACGAGGTGGAAGAAGAACGAGTCTTTTCTTTAAAGTCTGTGATAATTACGGTCACGTTGCCCACCGTTACTGCGAGTTGTTGTGCAGTACTTCTGTCCACGTTCTTCAGTCTGGGCCTGAAATAAGTGGGGGAAAAAAAAACAAACAAAAAAAAACAAACAAATACAGATTCAATAACTGGGAGTCCGTCGGCCTCTGACACATGCAAAGAGCACGCCTACAGAAGATCACTGGGCCAGTGTGGACCTATAGGACCCATTGCAGACAACCCTTTAAAAAAAAGTTAGTCAAGGGGTTACCTTAGGACACAAGTCATTAGATAACTCTCCAACTGATGCAACTACATTTCCCATGATGCTAAAAAGTCAAAAAGGACGTCACGGCAGGGTAGGAGATGTAGTTTTAGAAAATATTAACAATCTTAAACACAGAATAATGTATTTAGTAGAAAGTAATCTGATGGCTATAAACCTTTTCTCTGCAAACCCTTTTACCCAGAAATGCCACTGGCATTTAATGGGTCAAGTTTAAAATTAGTTAGTACAAAAAATGAAGGACAAGAAGAGTAACTAAGCCAATATTTGCCAGATGGCACTGTTGCCACATCATACAATATATTCATAGAAACAACCTACCCACAACATGAGGATCAATGAAGACAACATAATGGACCCATCATATGAAAAAGGACTATTCAATTTCATCACATAAGGGTCTTCGTACTTGGCAAAAACCATCTCATACTAGTGAGTAGGGGGCAAAGATGGAAGTAGTCTTCTTTATAAAGGGTATTCTCATCTTGTTAAAGGTGTAACATTGCAAAGTGCTTGTTAAAACTTTTAAAAACCCTCATCGTTCAAGAACAGAGGCTTTTTATTGATTACTACTCTTTGCTTAGGTTACTGGCCACCACTGTAATTATCAAAATGTGGCTGGTCTCCTAGGTAAGGAGAGCAGCACTTACAAGCTCTGTTTTATAGCTTGCAAGTGCTGCTCTGAAGCTGACCAGTTGATGGATATGGGGGGGCTTCAGTGCCACGGTGGTCTTATGCGATCATGTTACTGGTCCAACCTGTCACTCTTCAGGAGCGCGGGAAACTGGGATGTAAGAGTAGGGCGCTTCTGAAGATTGAAAATGAGAATAATGCTTTAAGAGAACTAATCTGTGACTAAAAGTGGGCTACACTATTCTTCCCAACTCCTCCATGAACATGCGCATTCAACTAGACCATGGGAAGAGTCAATAAGTCAACGATAAGACACTTCTGTAGTGGCTACGTTCTCTACCGGAGGCACTATGGCGAATGCTGGGGGAACTGTAGTAAGCAAAGTTGATACCATGACTAGCTTTGGTGTTGTTGTTTTTTATATGGGCGTTGTGGGATTTGGACATCTACATGGTATAGATGAGGCCTGGAGGTCACCATGGTTTCGTTACCTTAAAAAAAAAATTAAATAAAAATATTAGAGCTTCTCTATTTTTGGCCAACCTCATATAGAAGCTCTATGACTTGATGATGGCTTCTAAATTCTAACGGAATTTTTGATGTCCCAATGGGTCTTTCCAAAAAAGAAAAGTCAACGTTACCGTTCCTCAAACTCACCTTGAAGTGTGGTTAAAGTTACTGATCTTTGTTGCATTTGCGGACTGAATACTGTTCATTTCGTGTTCAGGGTTTCGGTGTATATCCGGCTTTGGTCTGTGGAGACAACCGACATTATGGTGCATTTAGAACTCTCCCATACATGCAATTGTGTAAGAACATCAGTTTGGTTAACGCAGGTGGTGTTGTGGAGAGCCGATGGCAGCTGCCGTCATGTATTCCATCATCACCACTGGAAATGTGAGACTTGTGGAAGGTCCACTCACTTGTCTTAATGGTGCATCACGAAAAAGTCAACTTTGTTAAAACATTCACACAGAAAGAAATATGCAGAAAAAGGTAACCCTAATGCAAAAGTTGACTTTTACAAACCCTTAAGTTAAGAATAATAGATAGGGAAGGTTCCAGCGTCTGAAACTAGTGCGAGAAAAGGGCAATTGGCTTTTTTCAGAAATACTTCGACTTCATAAAGAGACACTGGTCCTAAGTGGTCAGGGCGCCATCGAACATACCTTTAAAGTCTACCTGAAGGTTACAAAATTAACAAAGTACTTTCAACAAGTAGTCCTTCAAGAATCTGACCGAGACTGCTGGCCGCCTCTGATCTCACGGTCCAGCCTTTCTTGGCTAGAAATGAGGAGAGGGCATAGTTGACCGTTGCTTTATATTTCTAAGACTTCATATAATACAAGGGGAAAGGCGACAAAATAATTTGGCAATCCCTTCGATTGCAATGGGAAAGAAAAAGCTTAAGGAGAAGCTCAGAGGAGCCCCCTTTGCTATAAGAGTAGCTGATGGTGGCCTCCTGAATGAGGCACCTTCCTTCATGAACTTAGAAAGCCAAAATTCTATTATTTTTTCACGTAAATGTAAAATAATAAGACAGGCTTTTGCATCAAAGTCCCCTATTAAAAGAAATCTAGACTACCAGCACCCACGGCAAAAAAAAAAAAAAAGCAGATTTTGTCAGGAGGGAGCTTCTGCCAGCCCAATAATTTGGAAATTAAATATTACATGGCGGTCATTAATATGTTCCATATAATACTAGACTAATTAAGCGAGTCACAGAGGGAGCCATCTATAAAGCAGCTTTCCATTTGGTTCAAAGTAGTGGATTTTTTTTTTCTATCCCCAGTATACAGCTCATGGGACAGGGGTTAACCATGAAACAATTCATTAAAAAGAGTAACTAAACTTATTTTATTATTTTCAATAATTTTGTACAGCATGCAGAGTTAGGAGTCTTTGCAAACAATTTATTAGGGGATTTGTCCTCATTCCTGGAAAAAAAAAAAAAAATTAAAAAAATAAAAAATCATGCAAGTGGCTTCCAAACCCCAGCAGCATTGATATCAGAATAGTCTCAAATTTGGAGTACATCTGATGACAGTGAAAGGATCAGCTCGTGTCCTCCTCTGAGTGTTGTGCTCATCTGAACAATGTCCCGCGGCAGCAGCTTCTCTCCAGAGATAGGACGAATTCAGACATCCGTGCAAATTGATCCGAGATCGGACTGCAATGCACGGACTGGCCGTGGGTCTCCTGCTCTGGTTGGGAGAGTTGCGGCTGGTCAGTGAATTACGGTTGAGGACAGAGCAGAATGCTGTAGTGCGCAGGCGCCGGACCTCTGCCCGCGCCTGCGCACTGCAGGACTCTGCTCTGCCCTCAACAGGGCAGATATAGCGCGCCTGTGCCGGAGCCACGACAGGAAGGAAAGAAGAGGACGGCATCGTATGAAGATGGGAGGCGCCGTACCGGACCGAGACACCCATCGGACCGGACCGCCCCCTCCGGTGAGTATAATCTAACGTGTTTTTCTTATCTTTCAGGTTACATCGAGGGCTTATCTGCAGCATTACAGAATGCTAAGGATAAGCCCCTGATATCAGTGCCAGCAGCTAACAGTGGAAAAAAAAGGGTGACAGATTCCCTTTAATGATGAAAAATTCAAACGTCTTTGTTCCGCCTAACAGGTGCAATGTTTCGGCCTATTGTAGGTCTTTAGCTATGTGCACACGAACTTGAGAGCTGCGGATTTGTCAAAAACCGCAGATAAATCCGCAGGTCAAAAGTCCTGCGGTTTCACACCTCAATGGATAAGGTGTGAAACCGCAGCGGATTCCGCACAAAGAATTGACATGCTGCGGATTGTGACCCGCAGCAAATCCACGCGGAAAAATTTGCAGCATGTGCACTGCGTTTTTGGTTTTACCATTGAAAACAATGGTACCGTACAACGCAGCTAAATCTGCTGTGGACCCGCAGAGCCTGAAACGCTGCAGATCCGCAGCAGAATCCGCAGCGTGTGCACGTAGCCCTTCTCAAGCATGCTGTCTACCTTTTTCTAGAAGTCCTCAATTAAGGTGATTTGCGAAGTTTCATATAACTTTCCATGCTGGATACAATAATTAAAAAACATTAAAAGAGGTCAGTAATTTTGGTCATAGATACACAATAGGTACTTGATAAAATAGTCTAGAAAAATCACATTGTATGATTTTTACATAATTAATTTGCATTTTATTGCATGAAATAAGTATTTGATACAATAGAAAAGAGAACTTAATATTTGGTCCAGAAACCTTTGTTTGCAATTACAGAGGTCAGACATTTCCTGTAGTTCTTGACCAGGTTTGCACACACTGCAGCAGGGATTTTGGCCCCCTCCTCCATACAGATCTTCTCCAGATCTTTCAGGTTTCGGGGCTATCGCTGAGCAACATTGAGCTTCAGCTCCCTCCAAAGATTTTCTATTGGGTTCAGGTGAGGAGACTGGCTAGGCCACTCCAGGACCTTGAAATGCTACTTACGGAGCTGCTCCTTAGTTGCACTGGCTGCGTGTTTTGGGTCATTGTCACTCACGCTGGAAGACTCAGCCAAGACCCATCTTCAATGCTTTTACTGAGAGAAGGTTGTTGGCCAAAATCTCACGATACATGACCCCATCCATCCTCCCTTCAATATGGTGCAGGCGTACTACGTCCATTGCAAAAAAAAAAAAAAAAAAAAAAAAAAAAAAAGAAGCACCCCCAGCGTATGTTGTTCCCCCCACCATGCTTCTCGGTTGGGACAGTGTTCTTGGGGTTGTACTCATCCTTCTTCCTCCAAATGCGGCGATCGGAGTTGATACCAAAATGTTCTATTTTGGTCTAATCTGACCACGTGACCTTCTCCCATGCCTCCTCTGGATCATCCAGATGGTCATCGGTGAACTTCAAAACGGGCCTGGACATGTGATGGCGAGAACAGGGGGACCTTGTGTGCCCTGCAGAATTTTAATCGAGCTCTCTTCAGGTCATTGACCAGGTCCTCTAATGTAGTTCTGAGCTGAATCCAGACCTTTCCCTGAATCATCCTTAGCCCACAAGGCGAGATCTTGCATGAAGCCCCAGACCGTGAAGATTTGTCAGTCATCTTGTGTTTCTTCCATGTGCCAACAGTTGTTGACTTCTCACCAAGCTGCTTGTCTATTATCCTGTAGCCCATCCCAGCCTTGTGCAAGTCTACAATTTTGTCCCTGGTGTCTGTCCTTAGACAGCTCTTTGGTCTTGGCCATGATGGAGAGGTTGAAGTGTGATTGAGTGAGTGGACAGATGTCTTTCATACAGGTAACAAGGTCAAACAGGTGCAATTAGTACAGGTGAAGAGCAAGAGGCTTCTTACAGAAAAACCTAACAGGTCTGTGATACAGAATTCTTGATTATTGGTCGGTGATCAAATACTTATTTCATACAATAAAATGCAATTATGTAGTGTACCTACACACATACATATTAAATTAAATATATATATTTTTTTAGAATATATATAATACATATTATACACACGCGTCATCCGCTTTATGAAATATATGCCCTCCCTGTACCCTTTTTGCAAGCTGATCAGGTACTTTCAGCACGTTCAGGGACTTGGTTACTTTTGATAAATTTTTAAAATTCCAGAAAAAATCCCTTCAAGGGTCTTTTTTCTATATATCTTTCCCTGTACTCCAACTACTAATAATCCCAATTAGGCCTTCGCTCAATAACAATTTTTTCAGCGATGCCTCTCGGGCCTGTGAAATGGGATTAAAAAAAACAACCCCGAAACTCCGAGCCAAGTGCTTTCTCCGAACACACAAAGGAATGCTTTGCGTCAACATACGCGCATCTTGTGGCCCACGTATCCCAGAATTCCCCTCGCGCCGGTGTTTTGGAATGTAAATTAGCTATTGAAACCGTGGCAACAAATATAAAGTAATTATGGGCTCTTCAGCCCCAAATGGGAGCATTTCTCACATGCGAGAGCAAACAATGAGGCGCTTTTATTCCCGAACAATAAGGGTTTTCACTCCCCGTCTTGGTTCCTACAGCTGCCGGGCCCGCCATGTTTACAATGACACAATTTACACTTATAGAGAACTGAAGGTTTGTTGTCAGTGATGGAAGCGGGAGCCCCAGAGTTTTTTTTTCTTCCCCTCAGTTCCCAGCCCTCCATTCGATAATAAAGGCTTCTAAATAAACCGGGCCCGGGATTCGATTCAGAACGTCAACATCTCGGGACTAAGGAGAAAATTATAGAGTCGCAATTCTTAGGGTTACTGAACCGTGTAATGCACACACACGCTTTCTGGTCTAGGCCCCGGCCTCGAGTACGTGACATAAGAGGCCGCTCTGTGGGAGGCTCTCTCCTGCGGATAAGACAATCCCTCGTTATTCCCTGCCCCTCAGTCCTACGGGCCTAATCCCTCGTCATTCCCTGCCCCTCAGTCCTACGGGCCTAATCCCTCGTTATTCCCTGCCCCTCAGTCCTACGGGCCTAATCCCTCGTTATTCCCTGCCCCTCAGTCCTACGGGCCTAATCCCTCGTTATTCCCTGCCCCTCAGTCCTACGGGCCTAATCCCTCGTCATTCCCTGCCCCTCAGTCCTATGGGCCTAATCCCTCGTTATTCCCTGCCCCTCAGTCCTACGGGCCGGCCAGATTCACGTCTAGCTTACCTCAGACAAACCATATCAAGACATCTTTGAAAGAGAAATCGTACCCACTGAGGAAGCGTCACGTCTAACGCGAAGACATTTTAGAATGTTTTTCATCTCTAAAGGAGTCGGCGTTTGGTTTGTCCAACTCTCCTGCATCAAGGGAATTGATAACATGCCCCTAAAGGGATCTTGTACCAAGTTCAGAAGTTATCCTAACCACTTTCCGATGGATGGGGTCTGACTGCTAGGACTAGGAGTTGACCGAATTTTTCAAAACTCGGTTCCGATTATGAGCTGCGGCAAATATTGCATTTGCAATATTCGCTGAACACAGAGGAACATCGGAGTAGAAATGAACTAATAAGTTCGGAATTGTTCGTCAAACGTAACTTTGGCACGAATAGGGTACCAATATGGCAAAATCAGACTCCGTGACCGATTCCGAACATCAACTCTAGTTAGGACCCCGTACTGATCCAGAGATTGGAGGAGCCCCTTGTAAATGGAGCCGCGGTCGATCATGCGCTCTTACACTTCATTCATTCTCTATGGGACTGCCAAAATTAGGTGATCGCATAGTTTGGCTGGTCTGTGGCTTTCCCTTTAAAAATGAATGGAGTTGAGGGCCCCCACTGACCACTGCTCCATTCATTTGGGGTTCCCAGCCCCCAGACCCCCAGTGATGGATAGGAGGTAAAGACGTTGTCCCAAGTTTGGAAATTAAGAGCTTACTGCGTACCATCTTATTATAAAAACACAGACACCTCCGCTCTCTACACTGTTACGTGAACCTCTCCTAGAGCGTACCAGTATAAATCAAAAATTCCTATTTGTTCATTTGAGGAAGATTATCTTACACAGATCTTGTACAATTTTCTGGTCTTGATCTCCCTCCGCTATTACAACAATCACAGGATTTCTGTGCATTATTTTAAGAGATAAAGCTGTACCCAGTGCAAAATAATTACAAGGTCTAGATTCCAGCCACATTCAAGTTTCAAATCCAAACTCAGTATTTTTAAGTAATATACTGGTTTATATAGCACCATTAATTTCATAGCGCTTTACAGACACTATCATCACTGTCCCCATTGGGGTTCAATCTATATTCTCTATCAGTAGGTCTTTGGAGTGTGGTAGGAAACCATTGAACCCAGTGGAAACCCACGCAAACACGGGGACAACATTTCTTCTGCCAACATTTTTTGTCTAGCTTGTACCCCCAGAAGAAGCCTTAAGGCGAAACACTTAGAAACAGCGGCATAATTTTCACAAGCCCAACTAATGTTTTATGGTGAACTTGGATTTTAGTCTCTGAGTAGTTTGAATAAACCTTACTGGAATCCAGATCTTGTAATGGTTTTCCACCACGTACAACTTTATCTCTTGGAACAACTGAAGTTTGCACAGAAATCCCATGAAAATCCTGAAAGGAAATAGAGTGGTGTAAAACCTAAATCCATTAAATAAGTACGTGTAACCACAGAACAACGACTCAAATACTGGACAAGATCTGTGTAAGAGCATTTTCTCTAGGTGGAAAAAAAAAAAAAAAAAAAAAAGGAAAATCCTAATGGTGACCTTCATGTGACGACGTAGCCCGTTATCTTAGGTTACTTTTTATTTTTACTTGATAGGGAAAAAAATTTGGTCTCTTCGTTGACCGTTCTGGGTATTGGTTGGTATATTTTCATAAATAGAGAATATTGTTGGATGTCTTAGTATGGAGTTCAATGTGCTAAAAGAAGATTTACATTTTATTCATTTATAGTGTTGACAGGAGACCATTTTGACCCCACTATCGGTCTAGAGCATCATGGACATAATCCGGAGGGAGAAAAAAAAAAAAAAATCATGCAGAGGAGTTTGGTTAATCTTCTTCTGATCTGTTCAATATTCACACAAATGAAAAATAAGATTAGTCAAGTGGGTGGGTTTGGACTATATTTTAGTCCTGCTACAGGGGGGAGGCTCCTGCTGCAGCCAGCTTACATAGGATAGTCCCGATGGTTAGACCCCCAGCGATAAATAATGGATAGGGGACAACTTATGAATTTAGGAATAACCCTTTCAAGGAAGGAGTAGGACTTAAGACTAAAGGAAAAAAAAAAAAAATTCTAGAGGAAAATTTTCAAATTCTAAACGATCTTAACATTTTTCAACAATCTTGTGTTCACTCAGCGATTTGTCAATTCCACTCACAATATTTATCCCACCACTGAAAAATTCCAAATGCCACCCATGTACAAACGCAGCAAACGATCGGGTAGAAGACTACGCGTCTGAAACAAAAGAACCTTTATATTTTGTGGCACTAGACGCTAAAGGACCGGATTCATTAAGGTTTGGCGTTGTACATGTTAGTCCTAATGAAGGGGCGTTTTGGAGAAGGATGTGCCAAATTAATTGACGCATGCCACTCTTAATGAATTTTGGGCATCTTTTCAGTGGTGTGTTCTTCCTTAAGTCTTGCCAGAAATGCTACTCCAGTCAGGGACTGAAGTAATATTTCTGGTGTAAAAAAATGCTGCTATTATTGATGAATTTAACAGGCGGGATCTGCCACCCTCCATCCCAGCTTCTCCCATTTTGCCAGAGATGCCTGAAAAGAATACGAAAACGCCAAAAGTTGTTAAATTTTAGTGCAACTTCGTGTTGTGCAGACGTTTTTGCGACTTCTTGAAGTGTTTTAACACTTTAATGAATCGGGACCCAAAAGCTTTATCCAAAAGAAAACCACACACGTCGGGCCTAGAATGGCATCCGCATATATGTGTAGACTGTCCTGGGCTGCCATGGACATCCGGACTGGATGCTGAGCCAGGGCAGTATGAATATTTTTGGTATACACACTCACATCTTAAGATTTTTTTTTTTTTTTTTTTTTTAAAGTGGACCACCCCTAAAAAAAAAAAAAAAAAAAAAAGGTACCCAACTAGTTTTGAAAAGATTCCCATACAAGTCACAGCTGACCAACATCTGGTTGGAGTAGGGTCATGCATACCATCATTCTATAGACGCTACTCCTGAACCTGCTATCGGAGACACAGAGTTGGTGACCAGGTTTAGTGTAGATATGTCCTCCTGGGAGGTTTGAACATGGAAAGAGCTAAGCACTCGGCATCACAAAATGAGAAGACGAGGTAACTGGCCAAAAAGTTACACAGCCGTCTCTCCTTCAAGGGTCTTGATAAGATACAAAAGGAGGGATTGGGTAAGGAACGTCTCGGAGACCATGGTTGTACTGTAAAACCTCCTGCTTTAGTGCCATAAAAGTACACTTTTGACATTTCAACACCAGGACTCGACCACATCAAACATTCTGAAGAAAGTTTTGTAGCCATCATCATGTGCCAAAACCTGGTGGCCTCTCAACGTCCTGCACTTACCGTGTCTTTTTGTAAATTGTCTTCTTGACAACACTTGTACTAATCTCCCGCACGGGCTTTTTTTCATGCCTCTCTCTTTCAACTCTCTGTTCTTTTTCGGGTTTCTCTTTATCAGTCTTATCCTTCTCTGTTTTTTCTCTGCCCATCTTTTCCTTGCCCATTTTCTCGCGGTCTAGCCTTTCACGATCCAGTTTCTCCCGGTCTATTTTTTCCCTGTCTAGCTTTTCGCGATCTATTCGCTCTCGGTCTAACTTTTCCATTTTTTCCCTGTCCAGCTTTTCCATTTTTTCTCGGTCAAGCTTTTCCATCTTTTCCTGGTCAAGCTTTTCCATTTTCTCACGGTCAAGCTTTTCCATTTTTTCCTGGTCAAGCTTTTCAATTTTCTCACGGTCAAGCTTTTCCATTTTTTCCTGGTCAAGAATTTCCATTTTTTCCCGGTCAAGCCTTTCCATTTTTTCTCGGTCCAGCTTATCCCTGTCCAGTTTCTCTCTGTCCAGCTTGTCTTTCTCGGGTTTTTCCTTTTCTAGTTTTTCTTTGTCGGATCTCTCTTTTTCAGGTTTTTCATTTCTCTCTTTTTTCTCTTTCTTTGGAGGTGGTGGAGTGGCATACTGCTGGGCAACTTGCTGCGCCACTAACTGGGAGTTTATTCTGGGCTTCCTATGAAGGAAAAAAAAAACAAAAGGGAAATATTAGTTGCGCAAACAGGCACAGACCTAAAGATTACTATTTCAATAGGTTCAAAGAGTTAGCAGATCCTGTGATGAAGAGGATATTTGGAGACAAGAACGGCAGATTTCTCCCGAAGACACTTGTCAAACTCTAGCGCCACCTACTAGAAGTAGCAATCCTAAAAGTCAATATCGACCCTTTGCCACACGACACCAGGTAAAAGCCAAATGTGAATCTCTACTTGGATACGTGTGTTTCGGGTTGTTGCCCCTTCACGGCGCAAAGCAAGAGATCCGATTTGGTAGTATGAGAGCTGCCTGACTAGTGTCTAAAGGGCAACATCTCTTCTTGTGGAGAGGGACATGCAAGCATAAGGAGACTTAAAGGCTATACTATGCTCCTTTGGTAAATTAAATATGCAAATTGCCTCTTCAGAAAGGAAGAGAACTAGAACTCTATTGCCATCTACAGGAACTAGCAATCCTAAAAGTAAATATAGTACATTGCCACATGACTTAGGATAAAAGCCAAACCAGATACTCCATTTGGAGATTCATATTTTGGGTGTTTGCTCTTCCTCAGTGCAAAGCAAGAGAATTTGGCTCTAAATAATTTTTATTTCTATAGTGCCAACATATTCCGCAGCACTTTACATTTTAGAGGGGACTTGTACAGATAATAGACATTACAGCATAACAATAATCACATAGATCATAACAGATACCAAGAGGAATGAGGGCCCTGCTCACAAGCTTACAGTCTATGAGGAAATGGGGGAGACACGAAAGGTAGATGGAAACAAATGCTTTCGATGTTCGGACCAGCCAAAGTGTAAGAATTGGGTGTTCCTGTAATGCTGCATGAACCAGTTAACAGTCTAAATATGTAACAGTACAGACAGAGGGCTATTAAATGCATAAAGCATAAAGGAACCTGGTTATGGAAAAAATTTTGAACGGGCAACACAGGGATAGTTAGGTTATTGCGTTGAGGCGGTAGGCCAGTTTGAACAAATGCATTTTTAAGGCACGTTTAAAACTGTGGGGATTAGGGATTAATCATATTAACCTAGGTAGTGCATTCCAAAGAATTGGTGCAACACGTGAAAAGTCTTGTAGACGGGAGTGGGAGGTTTTGATTATTGAGAATGTTAACTTCAGATCATCAGCAGAACGGAGGGCACGGGTAGGGTGGTAGACAGACGAGGGAGGAGATGTAGGGTGGTGCAGAGCCATGGAGGGCTTGTGGGTGAGGGTAATTATTATTATGCATTTATATAGCACCATTTATTCCATGGCGCTTTACATGTGAAAAGGGGAAATATAGACAAGTATAAAACATGTGTAAGACAAGGGACACAAGTACATAAGGAGAGGGGACCCTGCCCGCGAGAGTTCACAGTCTACAGGGATGGGCGAGGATACAGTAGGAGAGGGTAGAGCAGGTCGTGCGGTGGTTCAGTAGACCGAGGATCATTGCAGGCTGTAGGCTTATCGGAACAGGTTCTTCTTGAAGGTTTCCGTTGATGGTGAGAGTCTGATGTGTTGCGGCAGAGAGTTCCAGAGTATGGGGGAAGAATGGGAGATAAGTTTGTACTGGATTCTGGAGTGGATGGGTAACCAGTGTAATGACTGGCACATGGTAGAGGCATCGGTGTAACGATTGGCGAGGAATATGATCCTAGCTGCAGCATTCAGGACAGATTGGAGAGGGGAGGATTTGGTAAGAGGGAGACCGAATAGAAGAGAGTTACAATAGTCCAGACAAGAATGAATAAGAGAAACAGTAAGAGTTTTTGCAGAGTCGAAAGTAAGAAAGGGTCGTATTCTAGAAAAGTTTTTGAGGTGCAGATAACAAGAGCGAGCCAGTGATCGAATGTGGGGGTGAATGAAAGCTCGGAATCAAATATGACCCCAAGACAGCGGGCCTGTTGCTGGGGAGTAATGGTGGAACCACACACAGAAATGGCAATGTCGGGTATAGGTACATTAGTAGAGGGAGGAAACACGAGGAGGTCAGTTTTTGACAGGTTCAGTTTCAGATAGAGCGAGGACATGATGTTAGAGACAGCGGTAAGACAATCACTGGTGTTTTCTAAAAAGGCTGGCATGATATCAGAAGTGTATAATTGGCGGCACGGTGGCTCAGTGGTTAGCGCTGCAGCCTTGCAGCACTGAGGTCCTGGGTTCGAATCGCACCAAGGACAACATCTGCAAGGAGTTTGTATGTTCTCCCCGTGTTTGCGTGGGTTTCCTCCGGGTACTCCGGTTTCCTCCCACATTCTAAAGACATACTGATAGGGAATTTAGATTGTGAGCCCCATCGGGGACAGTGATAATATGTGCAAACTGTAAAGCGCTGCGGAATATGTTAGCGCTATATAAAAATAAAGATTATTTATTATAATTGGGCGTCATCAACATAGTAGATTTTGGTTTCCAGTACCATCTGATTGTTTGACCAATAGGGGCAGTATGCAAAGAGAAGAGGAGGGGGTCTAGGACTGATCCTTGAGGAACTCCAACAGTAAGTTGAAGATGAGGAGGGGCCAGCAAAAGATACAGAGAAGGAGCGCTCAGAGAGATAGGAGGAGAACGGTGTCCTTGAGGCCGGGGGGGGGGGGGGGGGGGGGGGAGGTAGGACAGTGCATGGTCTGAGGAGTTTGGGAGATAATTTCCTGTCGTATATGGTTCATTTTTTATTTCAAATAATTGGCCACATAGTCAGCGCGGAGATCCGTGGTTGGGGCCTGCCCTCTTGGGTTGAGTAGGGAATGAAATGTCTCAAAGACGTTTCGGGTTATTGGACAGTGAGGTGATCAGGGTGTTGAAATAGGTTTGTTTGGAGAGGTGAAGGGCAGTGTTGTATGTTTTAAGCATAAACTTATAATGGATGGAATCTTCGGTTAGAGTGGATTTTCTCCACAGACGTTCAGCGCACCTGGAGCACCGCTGCAGGAAACGTGTTTGCAGCGAGTGCCACGGTTGTCGCTGTTTGTGCTGTATTGTATATATATATATATATATATATATATATATATATATATATGGCGCAGTTTCATCCAGGGCACTTTGCTCTATGAGTGACCTCTGACTGGAATCTCGGGGTAACGTCTCTCCATGTATAGAGTGCCATACCAGTCAGTGTAAGGAGACTTATAGGCCATCCAATGCTCGTCTTGGAACAGAAGAATAGTGCAAATCAAAAGCAAGCATGCTTCGACCCTTCTCTGTGTACCGCAAGTACATTGCATTGTCAGCCGATCCTGCAAAACTGGCTGGTTTATGCAACCCCCATCTTGTGTATTAGCCCCTTTAGGCAGTGTATCAACTTTTTTGCAGACTAATTCTATATGTAACAGTCTGCACGTCTATTTTAGCCAATCTTCCTAAAATGGGAATTTGGTTTTGTTCCATTTTGGCCAACAGAAAAAAAACTAAACAAAAAACCCGGGCTTGGACTAGTGTAACTGGTTTCCACAATCTGCAGTATTCCCCTCCGCCATACAGTATAGTTAGAGTTCTGTGTACACACATTTCGGTCGCACTTCAACAAGTTTCAAATATTCCAGACAAGGGTGATTTGATAACGACACACTGAGGATTCATGCAGAGGTTCGAGTCTGCGGCACTGTAGCATTCGGGGGGCCAGACATCAGGAGTCGCCGCAACAAAACTATCAGTCGCATTGTGCTACTTTCCAGCAATGGAAGAAGTGAAAGCAGATACTTTAACTCTGAGAGGAGGTGAAGGCGTCCAAAAGCTAATCTCCGATTCAAGGCACGTTGGTTTCGAGCAGTGCCTTCATCGCAGCACAGCATTGCTCTACACAACAATAGCTGCCGCCGCTTTTCTCTGAGGAGTCGGAATGATTATTTTGTCTCGGGAACGACAGTTTCATACTTATTGAAAAAAATTGTGAGAGTAGGGACTGGTAGAAGCATTGATGGATCTTAAAAGGATCCAATAGCTCAATGTCCCACCTTCAACCTCCCCCCCCCCCCCCCCAAAAAAAAAAAAAAAAAATCATTTCCTACTCAGTTTTGGTAAAAAAAAAAAAAAAATAATAATTTAGACGGGTAGTACAGATCGGAAAACACTCTAATCTGGGCTTCAAAAGCAGAAATAGTTACCCGAAAGGAAATTGAATTAAAATTGACCAGATTTACATTTAAGGAGATTTGAAGATAGTCAAGAATGAGCCTAAATAATCTGCACATGTAGTTCTAATGCTTAAAAGAGAACATATGAAGAACTGTGAAAACCAAGAAGAAATTACTATATCTGTGCCGACACGGATATTTCCCCTTCCTTTCAAAGGGCACCGGACTATGAAACACACTACATGGACTTCTTTTTGGGGCAGAGTCATTCTTTGTATTGGATTATTAACGAGAAAAAAAAAAAAAAAAAAAAAAAAAAAATCACTGACATTTTGTTCCAGAGACAATAACACACAACCTGCAGATAAATGTGGCAAAGATTTAGGGAAAAAACAAAACAAAAGCAGTCATGAATGTCTAATCGTGGACAACAGAGAATTAAAGGATTTGTGCCAAATTTGTAAGCCACTCTCTCGCCATAAGATGAGAATATTAATTTCTTGGGATTCAACTACTGGGACCTCCAGCAACGCCAAGAACTTGGCTCTACTCGAGAATGAGCAGCACCGAGCTATGCATCCCCCACAGGGACTGCAGAAGATAGCTGTGCTTTGGACCTTTGGTTATAGATGAGCAGATGTCTCCACACAACCAGCAGCCAAGGGATTTGTCTGACCATTCTATATGCAACGATCTTGGGTAGTTCTAATAGTTGGCACCTTCAACATTTGGTGCCAAAAATATACATGGTCTATTTTTGTTAGAATGGACAAACGACCGTGTACTTGGCCACCAAACAGTAGAGAAAAGTCAACTCAAAAGACTAGATTTTGATAGGACTGGGCGACCATCTAATATGTTTGGCCGCTTCCTGACTCTCCTGATATATTTGGATAAGAAGAATTGGACATGTCGATCAAATTTCAAAGCCCGATCTCCTTTCGTATACAAGTGTCTGGCGCTGGCTTAATGCTTCAATACGTATTAGACTAACTTCAACAGATAATATTGGGGTAGTAGTTTCTCGCAGGTACGATTTCCGACGAGCAGATCCTCTTGTTCTACAGGAGATGAGCAGTCGTCAGGAATCGTCTGCCAGTTGCTCGCTGCAGGACACAGAAGCACCCGGCTGAGCCAACCAGTCCTGTTCTTAGGGGAGTCAGGAGACACAGATGTCAACCCAAAGATCAGCTGAATGAGCAGACAGTTCTCCAATGTTGGGGGGGTCTCTTGACTCCCCCTCACCCACCCAACACATGAACGCTTGGACGTATGTTTGTTCTTTCAAAGTAAAGCGAGGAGAAATACGATGGTGGTTTGGATTCATCAAGACAAGCATTTTGCTCATTAGTTTTGTAAGATGCGCCAGAAAAAGAGGCGTGTGCTCCATAATGAACAGGGCACATCGTGTGCCAGCTTAAGAAATTCTTCTTTTAGTTGCTTATACAGTGGGTACGGAAAGTATTCAGACCCCTTTACATTTTTCACTGTTTCATTGCAGCCATTTGGTAAATTCAAAAAAGTTCATTTTTTTCATTAGTGTACACTCTGCACCCCATAGTGAAAGAAAAAAAACAAATGTAGACATTTTTGCAAATTTATTAAAAAAGAAAAACTGAAATATTACATGGTCATAAGTATTCAGCCCCTTTGCTCAGTGTTGAGTAGAAGCACCTTTTGAGCTAGTAAAGCCATGAATCTTCTTGGGAATGATGCACCAAGTTTTTCACCCCTGGATTTGGGGATTCTCTGCCTTTCTTCCTTGCAGATCCTCTCCAGTTCCGTCAGGCTGGATGGTGAACGTTGGTGGACAGCCATTTTCAGGTCTCTCCAGAGATGCTCAATTGGGTTTAGGCCAGGGCTCTGGCTGGGCCAGTCAACAATGGTTACAGAGTTGTTCTGAAGCCACTCCTTTGCTATTTTAGCTGTGTGCTTAGGGTCATTGTCTTGTTGGAAGATGAAACTTCGGCCAAGTCTGACGTCCAGAGCACTCTGGAAGAGGTTTTCATCCAGAATCTCTGTACTTGGCCGTATTCATGCTTCCTTCAATTACAACCAGTCATCCTGTCTTGCAGCTGAAATACATCCCCATAGGATGATGCTGCCACCACCATGTTTTGTAGGGATTGTATTGGGCAGATGCCTGGTTTTCTCCACACATACCACTTAGAATCGTCACCAAAAAGGTCTACCTTCATCTTATCAGACCAGAGAATCGTATTTCTCAGTCTGGGAGTTCATGTGTTTTTTAGCAAACTATGCGGGCTTTCATATGTCTGGCACTGAGGAGAGAGAGGCTTTCGTCGGGCCACTCTGCCATAAAGGCCGGACTGGTGGAGTGCTCCAGTGATAGTTGACTTTGTGGAACTTTCTCCCACCTCCCTACTGCATCTCTGGAGCTCAGCCACAGTGATCTTGAGGTTTATTACCTCTCACACCAAGGCTCTTCTCCCACGATTGCTCAGTTTGGCTGGACGGCCAGGTCTAGGAAGACTTCTGGTGGTCCCAAACTTCTTCCATTTAAGGATTATGGAGGCCTCTGTGCTCTTAGGAACATTGAGTACTGCAGAAATTCTTTTGTAACCTTTGCCAGATCTGTGCCTTGCCACAAATTTTGTCTCTGAGCTCATTGGCCAGTTCCTTTGACCTCATGATTCTCATTTGGTCTGACATGCACTGTGAGGTCTTATATAGACAGGTGTGCGCCTTTACAAATCAAGTCCTATCAGTCTAATTACACACAGCTGTAATCCAATGAAGGAGTAGAACATTTCAAGGAGGATCACAAGGAAATGGACAGCATGCGACTTAAATATGAGTGTCTGAGCAAAGGGTCTGAATACTTATGAGTGTGATTCTTCAGTTTTTCTTCTTTAATAAGTT
The DNA here is from genome assembly GCF_039654945.1 of Dendrobates tinctorius. Taxonomy (NCBI): domain Eukaryota; kingdom Metazoa; phylum Chordata; class Amphibia; order Anura; family Dendrobatidae; genus Dendrobates; species Dendrobates tinctorius. The sequence goes on along the minus strand of NW_027361695.1, from coordinate 3,838,432 downwards.
TGCAAAAATTTCTACATTTGTTTTTTTTTTTCAGTCAAGATGGGGTGCAGAGTACATTAATCAGAAAAAAAATGAACTTTTTCGAATTTACAAATTGGCTGCAATGAAAGTGAAAAATTTAAAGGGGTCTGAATACTTTCCGTACCCACTGTATGGCACCATTAATATCCACAAACAATTTAGAGACCTCATTACTGTCCCCATTGGAGCTCACAATCTAGATTCCCCATCAGTATGTCTTTGCAAAGTGAGAGGAAACCTGAGACACCAGAAGAAACCCACGCAAACATGGGGAGAACATACAAACTCCTTGCAGATATTATCCTTGGTGGGATTTGAACCCAGGACACCAGCACTGCCAGGCTGCAGTGCTAACCACTGAGCCATCGTGTGCCAACCATACTCCATTTATCGGAAATTATAATTTAAGTGGTGTAATTTCTGATTAATTTGTTGGCTGCACTTGGATATTTTCCACACTGCTAAGCTCCAACTACTTTTCAAAAAGTTGACAGATGGTGTAATCATGCCAAAAGTCCACAAACATTTGAGCCACTACTTGTCGCACAAAAATTGCGCCACATTTTTATGTCACAATTCTGGAACAAACTGCTTGATAAATTCAGACTCTAGAGCAGTACTTCATATTCAGTTGCTGATGTAAAAGCCACATCCACCCCCTCCTTTTGATCTAAGACCTTAGAGCCTTTGTGATTCCTCAGGGATGGATGTCCTGTAGTCCTAAATGCCCAAAAGGTTAAAAGTGGAAGGGGTCACTGACCTTTGACTAGACAAACTGATGAGCTAGTAGGTAAGGAAATTCAATGGCAAGCTTGACCGGATGCCTAATGGTGTGAATAGTCCAATAAAGGGATGGGCGGGCATGCTGATGGCTTTAGGGGCCAGTTTCACCACTTCAAGGAAGGACAAAGTAAAAATAAAAGACTTCCAAAAACTTTATAAAAAGTTTAGTCCATGGCTCTGGGGATTTGTCTAAAGTGTTAAGAACTAGTAAAACAAGTAAAATGTACACAAGGGTAACAGCCATCTTATTGGAATGTGGGGTGGGTAATTTTCTTGTAGTGGCCAAAGACAACAGCCAATAAAGCAAAACTTTGTGTCACCATTTTTTTTAATAAAAATAAGAACTGCATCAATATATAAAGGACAATTTCTCTTTTTTGGTAGGGGAGTGGGAGAGAAAAAGCAGAGGCTCGGGTAAGAGGGGGGGTTTGCGCTAAAGAAAAGCACATGGATGGGATGGAGGGATGATTTCCACTAGAAAAAAAACAAAACAAGGTATGAGTGGATGGCGGGGTTGTGCTACAGTAAAACAAAGGTTGGAAGCAACAAGCAAGGATTTGGGGTCAGCGCAAAACAGAGCGTCGCGAGCCAGCTCGAGGCAAACCGAGCGTCGCGAGCCAGCTCGAGGCAAACCGAGCGTCGCGAGCCAGCTCGAGGCAAACCGAGCGTCGCGAGCCAGCTCGAGGCAAACCGAGCGTCGCGAGCCAGCTCGAGGCAAACCGAGCGTCGCGAGCCAGATCGAGGCAAACCGAGCGTCGCGAGCCAGATCGAGGCAAACCGAGCGTCGCGAGCCAGATCGAGGCAAACCGAGCGTCGCGAGCCAGATCGAGGCAAACCGAGCGTCGCGAGCCAGCTCGAGGCAAACCGAGCGTCGCGAGCCAGCTCGAGGCAAACCGAGCGTCGCGAGCCAGCTCGAGGCAAACCGAGCGTCGCGAGCCAGCTCGAGGCAAACCGAGCGTCGCGAGCCAGCTCGAGGCAAACCGAGCGTCGCGAGCCAGCTCGAGGCAAACCGAGCGTCGCGAGCCAGCTCGAGGCAAACCGAGCGTCGCGAGCCAGCTCGAGGCAAACCGAGCGTCGCGAGCCAGCTCGAGGCAAACCGAGCGTCGCGAGCCAGCTCGAGGCAAACCGAGCGTCGCGAGCCAGCTCGAGGCAAACCGAGCGTCGCGAGCCAGCTCGAGGCAAACCGAGCGTCGCGAGCCAGCTCGAGGCAAACCGAGCGTCGCGAGCCAGCTCGAGGCAAACCGAGCGTCGCGAGCCAGCTCGAGGCAAACAGAGCGTCGCGAGCCAGCTCGAGGCAAACAGAGCGTCGCGAGCCAGCTCGAGGCAAACAGAGCGTCGCGAGCCAGCTCGAGGCAAACAGAGCGTCGCGAGCCAGCTCGAGGCAAACAGAGCGTCGCGAGCCAGCTCGAGGCAAACAGAGCGTCGCGAGCCAGCTCGAGGCAAACAGAGCGTCGCGAGCCAGCTCGAGGCAAACAGAGCGTCGCGAGCCAGCTCGAGGCAAACAGAGCGTCGCGAGCCAGCTCGAGGCAAACAGAGCGTCGCGAGCCAGCTCGAGGCAAACAGAGCGTCGCGAGCCAGCTCGAGGCAAACAGAGCGTCGCGAGCCAGCTCGAGGCAAACAGAGCGTCGCGAGCCAGCTCGAGGCAAACAGAGCGTCGCGAGCCAGCTCGAGGCAAACAGAGCGTCGCGAGCCAGCTCGAGGCAAACCGAGCGTCTGAATGGAGTGGTGTAAATTGGTCTGCCATTTAGCGATCGTGCTATATTCTGTTTTAATCAGTCACTGTGCGATCTTTAGATCGGCCTCTTGAAATTGGATGCCAATTCATGTTTTTCTAGAAAAATGTACAGTTGCTATGTAAGTGGCACATACATTATCAGTCTAAAGGGAAAATCTCACATGCAAAGTATAACCAGAAGTCTTCCACATTTACCAGAAATTAGTCATCAAGTTAAATAAATGTAGAAATTTTACATTTTGTTTAGTGGTTTTCTTGTTTTTGTCAGTAAAACTTGATATACCGTCAACCAGAAAACATTGCCGAGTGAAAGAAAAAAATCTGAGCAAGTTAGAGGCTTTTATGTAATTATTATACTGACGCTCCCATTTTGGACAATCCCTACTTAATTAGATGGCTTCATGGATAGGAAGCTGATGCTGCCCACCTGGGACCCCCAGTCATCAACTGTAATTTGTGAGGAACCCTGGCAGCAAATATTTAGTTTCCCTGCAGCGCCTCCACTGGTGGAAATCCAGTATTACCCATTGAAATGAATAGGTTGCAGACAGAACAGGTCCTCCAGAGCAACAGATACACGACTCTAGAAGTTCAGGTGCCAGAATCCATAACATATGATAGACTGGTGATCCCAAAGTCCCCTTGCTGAAAACAGTGGTGGCACCAACGTGTGATCACTGCTATATTCATGTCCAACAGATGGCTATTCCATCAATACATAGAAGTGTATGAAGTTGTGGACTACTGCGCCAATAATCACAATGGGATCAGCGGTGATTATGTTACATATATGAAAGTGGACCAGGGGAGGGGGGAGTAGCAGATTTTTGTTATGTTGGTATACTTTTCGTAAAAATGGACAAACCTTGAACGTGGCAAACTCCTTTAGGCCAGGTTCTCAAAAGAGGTTTTTGATATGCCTTTGCATATGACAAAACATGGTCAGGAAAAAGCCAAGTGCCTGATAACTATGCTCTTCAAAACAATTCAAATCAACACAACCACTAATGGTCCATGCCCAATCAAACACATCTTTATACACACACACGGTGGTGGCGGTCTCCTCCATTCTCTCCATAAATGGGATCATGTAGAAGGAAACAAGGGACTGCCAAGAACTTAGGTCAACAAAGGATTGGCCATGTCAAGAGTCCATAAGCTCGATCCTAGTAACGCTATGGACAGTTCAAACTGCCTCAACATCTGATGACACTGTTTTGCACTATAGGAACGGAAAAAAGCGCAAATAGGGTCTTATCCGACAATCAGGGTATAAAGGGTATTAAAATTCTACTCACCTGATAAAGGAGAGGTATAGCGCACTTCACATTTGAAAAAAAAAAAAACTGGCGCCAATAGTCACGTTTTTGAGAGAAAGTCAAGCCCCACGCAAGGGCTCCACGCAAGATCTCAGCCCGTGGGGTCAAAATGATCATAACGAAATGATCGATTTTAATCATGTGATAAATTCATACGTTACAGTGGGAACTTAGACTTTCTTTCAAAAAGCCATGTGACTATTGGCACCAGTTTTTTTCAAACGTGAAGTGTATTTAATCTGGAAGCAACGTTACTTTTTCATGTATGTCATCCCCTGAGGAAGAAGTAGTCTATACTTCGAAACGCATTAGGAAAAAGAATAAAATATCGATCTTTTAATGCACCAGTAATTGTGTATTATGTCAAGCAGCGCACGAAATCCAAAAAAGTTCCATTAAAAGTTAACATCTGATGACAATCATTCTTATTGGCCTTGACACAAGGCCACTGAAGACTAATTGAATCCCAAAAAAGTAGGATCTACTAATTGGAGGCTCTTTGATATAGTTGCTCTCTAATTTGGACCATTCACACTGCAGATTTTTACTTCTATAGGAAAGGTAACTCCGTTCACGCGACTAACCTTACACAACCAGGTTGAAAAGCACAGATGACGGTTCACATCGCCCACACATGACAGAACTTTCGGTAAAAAAAAAACCCAAAAAAACCCAACGTGCCCAATGCTTGGAAGTAGGAGAGATTCTACTATTTTGGAAAAGTTAGGTGAGATGAACACGATCCTTCAGTTTTCGAAGAGCAGAGAAGGATCCTGTTCACAAGTCGATGGAGGATGAAGAGCTCATTCTGGTCTCAGTTTGATAATCCAGCACCTAGGCCGTGGATACCAGACTGATGACCTCGAACATGAAACGAAAAGCTCTTCAGAACCCATATAGTCGGTTTATTGGCTCTCGAAGTTCTCTCCGCTGCTCTTTGTAAGCCTCAGACTGCCTCCATGTAGTCTACATTATGAAGAGCGCTCCTCAACAGAGCCCAGATGATTCACCGTAAAAAGAAACGAAACATGGAGTCAAGGGTAATTGTCACCGAGCGCTTAGCAACTTGCTGCGGAAGAATCTTGTTACTATGGCCTCTGCTCTTGACCCTACATTTTTAATTAGTGCTGTCCTATAGATACAGATAAGGACTGGAACAAAGAACATCTCTGGAAAAGAAACTACATCTGCGACATTCTTCCTGGAGCAAAGTGCATTCTCTGAGATGGGAGACGCAGTGTTATGTTAGACTCCTCGGAAAGAAATACTTCTCTCGCTTTAACGGTACATGCACGTTGCGTTTGCAGTGGGGTCAAAACCTTACCCACAGGTCATTCAAATGGAGGAGGGGGAAGATGCTGGTTATTTCCAAAATTGAAGAAGGAAAATTTAAGTATGAAAAAGTGCAGTAATGATTTGCATCTTCTCCCACCATTCGGCTGAACTTGGGACAAGTCTTTTTTTTTCCCCAACCTCACTATATAGAAAAATTTGGTTCATGCACATAAAGCCCAACGCATTATTATTATTATTGTTATAGCGCCATTTATTCCATGGCGCTTTACATGTAAGGAGGGGTATACATAATAAAAACAAGTACAATAATCTTAAACAATACAAGTCATAACTGGTACAGGAGGAGAGAGGACCCTGCCCGCGAGGGCTCAATCTACAACGGGATGGGTGAGGATACACTAGGCGAGGGGAGAGCTGGTCGTGCAGCAGTTTGGTCGATCGGTGGTTACTGCAGGTTGTAGGCTTGTCGGAAGAGGTGGGTCTTCAGGCTCTTTTTGAAGGTTTCGATGGTAGGTGAGAGTCTGATATGTTGTGGTAGAGAGTTCCAGAGTAGGGGTGATGCGCGAGAGAAATCTTGTATGCGATTGTGGGAAGAGGAGATAAGAGGGGAGTAGAGAAGGAGATCTTGCGAGGATCGGAGGTTGCGTGCAGGAAAGTACCGGGAGACGAGGTCACAGATGTATGGAGGAGACAGGTTGTGGATGGCTTTGTATGGCATGGTTAGGGTTTTACGGTGCTACAAGGAGGCCCTAAGGGTCCATATTATTGACAGTCATGCTTTCATGTCCATTTGTAGTTTAGGATAAAAGCAATGATCCTAAGGTCAGAAACGGCCCGTGATTGAACCAGCTACGATTTGTATGAATATGCCATAAACATCTAAAAAGAAAAAAAAAAAAAAAAAAAAAAAAAAAAAAAAAAATGTGGCTCCCACCACTTGGACCTATTTCAAAGTTTTCCATGTTAGTGATAAAGCCATTTCCAAGACGTGGTGTTGCATGCACAAATCATCTCCTTTATGTGAGGTCTGAAAAAATAAAAAGAACGGCAGGTTTCAGAGGTGGAACCAGCATATATCTCTTCCATATATCTCAAGAACAAGGGTTTCCGGTCCGGGCTGGTGCTTCGGCCACTTCCCAAAGACATAGCCATAAATGCGTAACTCTATCGACACTTACAGAAGATCGAAAACAGCAGTACTGTCTGAATCAGCCATCGACTTCAACTTCTCTACTGAATCCTGGCAACCACTATGAACCATCACTTGGAAAGGTGGCCACATTCCTACATGTTACGTGTTTTAGGACTTAAAAATAAGTCAGATTCTTTACGCATGCAAGTTCAGAAGATTAGTTTGGAAAACAGACTGCATGTAAAATATCAATGCTACAGGTAGGAACAGCCATGTGGGCCACCTTCTAAGATGTCAATTAGCCTTCGCCTTTCTATACCACTTGCTGTTCACATGGACGAGTGAGGTGGGTGACTGGCGACCAAGATGAAGGTTTTCAAGCATCTTTAGAAGCCCTTCACAAAAAGGAAGGGGAGGGAGAATAATTTTAGCGCCAGCCACAAGGCCCCATTCTAAGTAGGTGTACAGCGTTGCTTTCCAAAATGGGGAGATCTCCCAGAAGAAATGGCAAATATAGTGGCTGCAGCATAAGGCTCTCGGAAATTACCAAAAAGCAGGACTTCCCACAAATTTTCATGTTCAGGAGACAGGAACAGGAGCGCCCTGCCAGAAAGGGGAATGGTTATTCCAATCCCCCATTAACTGGAAGACAACTTAGAAAGGTTGGCAAGAATGAGGTGCAGTAAAACAGTTTGGGACCCCTATAAAAGAACCAATGTGCAAAATATGACCACCAACATTGGGTTACCATCACTGGTCATTTTCATTCTTCCCAACACAAAAAACTGGTTAACTAAATGAAAGGGGTTGACCATTACCTGGATAAACCCTTCTTAAATGCAGAAGTGCCCTATAGGAGAAAAAAAAAAAAAAGAAATGTAAAAATGTAATCTATAGACGCCGACACCGGGTCCGTCAAAATTTGTATGAGACAGCGGTGCCATATGAGCACCGTGTCAGCACACCGAGCCAAGACATTATTGGAATTGTGATTGTGTAGGAGGCGAATAGAAGATAAAAGATTTTTCCATTTTCCACAGAGCGCGATTACACTTAAAGGGAACCTGTCACCCCCGCCAGGCATTTTTAAGTAAAAGCCACCTTGTGCAGCACTAATGCTGCATTCTATCAAGGCAGCTCTTTTATTTAGCATCCCTTCCACCACAGAAATAATAGTTTTTAAAATTGGTCAGACATACCTGAAGTTTGACCGGGGGGCGGCAGGTCTTTCCCCCCTGGACACACACGCCTCACATCCATCAGTCATGTCCTCCTTTTGAATTTGGCGCCGCCTCCTCTGCGTTCTCTTTCCTTTTCCTGGCGCCTGTGCTATATTATTTTTTCTTGGGCATGCGCAGTTAGCGCTGTCCGTGCTCTGACATCACATCATATCCTTCTTATCGCGCCTGCGTGAACGCGCGGCCAGAGGTCCCACCCCGCAGTGTGATTAAATCAGAAGAGACTGCGGGGAGGGATCTCTGGCCACGCGTCCACGCAGGCGCGATAAGTAGGATATGATGTGATGTCAGAGCATGGGCAGCGCTAACTGCGCATGCCCAAGAAAAAATATTACAGCGCAGGCACCAGGAAAAGGAAAGAACGCAGAGGAGTCGGGGACAAATTCGAAAGGAGGATATTACTGATGGATGTGAGGCATGCGTGTCCAGGGGGGGGGAAAGACCTGCCCCTCGGTCAAACTTCAGGTATGTCTGACCAAGTTTAAAAACTTATTTCTGCGGTGGAAGGGACGCTAAATAAAAGAGCCACCTTGACAAAATGCAGCACTTGTGAGCACAAGGCGGCTCTTTTACTTTAAAACGCCTGGCGGGGCGGGGGGGGTTTGACATGTTCCCTTTAAGAAGGGGGCTTTCCAAATAGCGAACAATTCCTTTATAGGAATAGAACAAATACAACCACAATAACTTGTATTGTACCTGAAAGTTCTTAATATCCAGTACTCATCCATTCTACCGGTTTGGCATGTATCCCCACCCCCCAAAAAAAGTGCATTTGCCCTGTTGACTAGCGCCGATATGCAGCCGTATACTCGCTCTGCTCCATGAATGGTGACCGGTCTGCAAACCCTGTCTTGTGAGGAAAGGTTGCAGGATTTGGGATTGTTTAGTTTGCAAAAGAGAAGACTGAGAGGAGACTTAATAGCTGTCTACAAATATCTGAAGGGCTGTCACATTGTAGAAGGATCAACTTTATCCTCATTTGCACAAGGAAAGACTAGAAGCAATGGGATGAAACTGAAGGGGAGGAGACACAGATTAGATATTAGAAAAAACTTTTTGACAGAGTGATCAATGAGTGGAACAGGCTGCCACGAGAAGTGGTGAGTTCTCCTTCAATGGAAGTCTTCAAACAGAGGCTGGACAGACATCTGACTGGGATGATTTAGCGAATCCTGCTTTGAGCAGGGGGTTGGACCAGATGGCCCAGGAGGTCCCTTCCAACTCTACCATTCTAGGATTCTATGAGCCAACAAATTGCACGGGAGAGAATGTTGGTAAATGCCATCGATCGTTCTGTTCCAATTCAGCATCAGGTGTACACTGGGTGATGTGCTGCCGACTAATTTTATGCTGGATGCTACATCTTGGGTTGGGTTGACTTTCAAGTCTTGGTGCATTTCCAAAATGACAGCAAAACTGTGAACCCAGCCCAAGGACAAGTGATCTTCCAAACAAGCGTGGTCTTGACCTGAAGAGAACTCAAACCCTCTGAGCTCTTAGACTGCACGTGTCACCGCTGAAGATCACGAACAAGGTTTTGGCCTGCGAGCAGCAAGGTTTATGATTTCTGAACTTTGTCACCAGCACAACTGTAAAAAAAAAAAAAACAAAAAAAAACAAAAAACAAACAAAAAAAAATAAACAACAACTGACAGCAGTGAGCAAACAGAGCCGACAAAGCAAGTCTTTCATAAAAATAAAACCCAGCGAGAGAGTTCCCATTAAACCTTACAGGGGCAGGTGCAGACCGAGGTAACACGTCTACAAATGCATCAATCCGCAGTCCCCAACCCTCAGGCGTAGAGCCAGTACAGTAACATCGACAGCACACAAATGCCTGTACCGCCACACAATTACTCATAAAACCGTGCCGGCCGCACAGCAGTGCCATTAAATAGTTCCAATCACATCGCAGTGCCCACAGCGTAGCTACTGCTATAACGGTGCACATAAAAATGATGCCAGCGACCATACAAAGTGCCAGCCACAATTATTCATCATACATTTATCAGCAGCAGCCACCAACATAAACCATGCCAAGACTGCATCCAGACACCGGGATAGGTTCATGGTCGGATTTCTGACGTTTCGAGACATTTTTCATTTTGGTGCCAGCTGAATTAAGGAGACTTTCAGACAACGCTCCATGGAGAAAAATATGAAAAGCAAGATCAGACATTGATTTATACGGGAGATACAGCATCTCCAAAAGCAGAAAAACGCCTTCCGGGAAAAAGCTAATTTGCACGTTTTCCCCATGAAGAATTGTCTCCATACTAGTACCTTGTCTAGAGCTGGCATCTCGTTCTAACCAGTGCCCCGCACCAGCCTGATGATGGACAAATACCCTAAAGCAATACGTTCCTCAGATAGGATTCTAGTTGGGATGATATTCTTGGTCATGGTGCAAGGTTTATAAAAGGGTCAGACCATTTTGGAAGCTACCATAAGCAGGTACAGTGACGTAGCGTGGGGGGGGGGGGGCGGTCCGCCCCAGGCGGCACGTGTGTGGGGGCGGCGCGGCAGCAGCAATACCTCTCCTCTGTAGGAGAAGCGCGGAGCCTGGACTCACTGACTGTACATTTCCACGACTCCTGCGCAGGAGTCAGGACAAAGCTGCGGCTCCCGGGAGGAGGAGAAGCTGAGGACGGGGCTGCGGCGGCCACAGGTGAGTCCGGGGACGGGTCCTGAGGCCGCCATGTCTGTGAGGAGAGAGAGTGGGGATGCCTGTATGTTACATGAATGTGGGGAGCTCGGGAGACCCCGTGGGGGAGGGGCAGGTCCTGGATAGACACTTCTGCACCTTCTTGGATCCGTTCTTCACCAGTCAGGAGCTCTCTGCTGTCAGTGACTGGAGCCGGGGTCCTGCGCTCAAAGCTGCGGGGTCGTTAGTTGTATCCACTGCAGACAGATACATTGTACAAACTACTAACTGTACTGGGTGCGGGTGGCACAGACCCTCTGCTGTGAGGTGCGGGTGGCACAGACCCTCTGCTGTGAGGTGCGGGTGGCACAGACCCTCTGCTGTGAGGTGCGGGTGGCACAGACCCTCTGCTGTGAGGTGCGGGTGGCACAGACCCTCTGCTGTGAGGTGCGGGTGGCACAGACCCTCTGCTGTGAGGTGCGGGTGGCACAGACCCTCTGCTGTGAGGTGCGGGTGGCACAGACCCTCTGCTGTGAGGTGCAGGGGATGGGTGCTGGGGTCTCGGTCCGTCAGGGGCAGACGTTACTTGAGCCGGGGCATTACAATGTGTGACCGGTGGGGTCGGAGGAGACATCCACAACTAGGGGGGACCCCGACCTATTCTGCGATTACACCATTAGGACCCCCTCAGACCGTCAGAACAGGGGCTGCTTGAGACAGGCGGCACTGTGCCCACCGTCCCGTCAGTAGCGAGCCTCTGCCAT